>NC_083110.1:18707212-19342712 GCF_949774975.1 Lagenorhynchus albirostris | reverse complement strand
TACTTTCAGAGTTTCTGATCAGTAAATCTGGGTGGGACCTGAGGGTTGGCATTTATAACAGGTTTTCAGGTGATGCTGATGATTCTGATCTAGGGACCACACTTTGACCCCATGCGTTAGAGTCAAAATAGCTTGGAGTAGCCATTATTAGCCTTAGACATCTTCCCTAAAGTATGCTCAAATTGTGAACTCTCCACCCTGATCATTGGAGGTATATTGAAGAATTTTGTTTGTTTGTTTTCGTAACGCACTTAAAAGAGAAATCCTAGAAAACATTATAGCTCCAAGATACTATAAAACAACAGCAACACAAACAGAACATCTGGCAGAGGTAACATGAAAATCATGGTGTCATTTTCTATGATGGTTCTAAAGAATTCACTCATCTTAGAGAAAATTTAAGGTAGACTTTTGTAAATATAATGTAGTTTTTTTTTACTGTGCTCTGGACATGTTTTATGACTAAATATAAGTAACATGTTAATTAGTTAAAATGAGTTCAAATTGCCCTCATATTGTGATCAGTTTCCAAAAAAAATTACTATCCTGCATGTAAATTTTACCAAAGAAATAATTTTGTGTACTTGAGTCATTTAGTCTAGAAATATGTACTTCTTAAAAGCCTCTGGTGTAATTAGCACGTAGTTCTTATTCTTTATGACCTTTTCATGCTTTAAAAAAGAGACAGTAGTTCTCATATATGCAGAGTCTAAACTTATTTTTTAAATAGAAAGTTGAATGTTGTAGATGGAAGTATGATTCAAATAATATAGCATAAATTATCACAATTGGAAAGAAAAGAACATTAGCATTACATATCTGCCTGGAGAAAGTTACAATAATGGTGAAAAAATAACAACAACAACAGCTGTCTCTAGAAACAGTTGTAAAATGCGCTAATTTTTTAAGAAACTTTACCTATGTCTCATAAATAAGCCACAGTTCATACCTACTGTCATTCTTATACCCTAAACTTAGGGAGGGTATGTAACAATGACAATCCCACTTTTTAATATTTATGGGAGAGTTGTACTGATGCAGATGCAATAAAAATTCAACAGAATATAAAGTTCTACCAAGCACTAATTTTATCCAGATTTTAGATGTGCTTTTGGCAAAAATGAAACAATAAATAACTTGAGGCATAAAAATTATAATTTCACAACTTGAAGACAATTTAAGGATTATCGCAGATGTTGCTCCTTGTTCACCCAAAATCCAGTATCCCTTCAGCCATAGAAACAGAATTTTGGCCAAGCTCATGTCTATTCAGCCATACCACTTTTCTTAGCTTTGTTTAAATTTAGGTGTGGCTGTGTGTCTAAGTTCTTACCAGTGGAGTACAATCAGAAGAATGGGTGCCACTTACAGGCTGTGGAATTAACTAAGGGTGTGTCTCTTCCATATTTTCTTTCTTCTTCCCACCAACTGAAATCCAAGAGAACACAACTCTTATTATGCGGACCACACCAATGCCTAGGGTTGGAGTTAGAATATAGTATAAGGAACCTGGGTCCCTTAATGAACAAGGTAGAGCAGATTTTCTTGGTAACCTGGAACACTCACCTTGGACTGCTACAAGGGGGAATAATAAATTTCTATTTTTTTCACTTAGTTATTATTGGAGATATATATATGTGTGTGTGTGTGTGTGTGTGTGTGTGTGTGTGTGTGTGTATATATTTTACAGAAGCCTAGCTTTGAACCCAAGTAATATACTGTGGTTTAGTTTAACCCTTTCAGTGTAGAGATCTGGAAAGAGGAAACCTAGGGACATTGTTTAAGGAAATATTGATAGAAAATGGTAGAGCCAAAACTTGAACTGCACACCTGGGCAGTTCAGTACATTAAATATATACTAACAATGACTTTATAATTAAGTGACCATGGAGCAGAAAGCCACACAGGCAACAAGTCATCACCAAATGGGAATGATTACACCTCATCCCTGTCCATAGAACCAGGCCAGGTAAAGGTCACCATAAAGTAAATGAACCTAAATCTTCAGGGCTACTCACTTGCATGGGCCCTTTTCAAGTTTTTGGAGGGGACTATAAAACTTGAAAATATAGAATATTTTAATTGAAATTGTTTAATCTACCCCTAACATTCCAGAAATTTAAGGAGAAGAATATACATGGAGACCTATGTGAAACAGGTCTGTAATAAATATTATGGAGAACTGCTGGGAAATGGTGTCTTATTATTCAAGACTCTGTTGCATTATTGCTATCTAAGAGGAAGACTCATCAACACATTAATTTGTTTTTTCTGTTACCTAAGTGCTTTCTCTACTTAAATCCTTCCTGAACTCAGAAACGGAGTCAGACTCACTTCATGGCACTAACAATCAATGACCTTTTGTTTTCAGAATTTAAACAGAAGAGAAGTATTTCCCCAGGGCCTGATGGTGTTATTCCTGCGAGTAGATGTTTAAAGTTGTGAGTTTCACTGTATCAGCTCTAGATACAGATCCTGAATGAGAGTCATGCATGATTTTTTTTAATAAATGTTTTTGTGAGTGTTTGTGATATGAGGAGTCTTCTGAAGTGTGAAGTTTAAGACAGTATTACTTCTTGTCTGGTTTTTAGGGCAATACTGACTATGACTTCTCTTCCGTGTCATACTCTCCTGTGTTTGATAAGAGTCTATGTGGCTGTACGACATGTTCATACTGCAATACTATTTCTTTTCTTGTACTTTTCTGCCATGAAGCTGAGTGAATTGTCACAGTGGGTAGTAGGAATATCCTTGCAAGCCATCCCCTACATCACATGTTGAAATGACTGTCAAACACATAAATACATCTCGCTAAACTTAAAGTATCTTAATTCAGCTTTTCCTCAGCCAGTTCCCAAAACAATGTTCTGTTCAATTCTTGCACCATAGGTATGTCAAGATTTTAAAAGCCTTAAGATATAATATAAAAGATTAAGAAGATAAGTACAAATAAAAAGAAGATTGTTGAGCATTTGTTCAAAATGTCGATAAGACCCAGATATGTTGTGTTAATTGCAATTTGGAAAGATGTTTTGAGATACTCAGTTAAACAAGTGAAAACTTACGGAATCCAGAATTGATGTACATAAAGTATTACTTTTTGTCATCTTTACATTTATTTATTAAGTAACAGAGAATATTGTAATAAAATATCAGGTAAAATCAGAGGAACAATTTATTTAGAGATGACACAAATTTTAGTAGAAAAAGGAATATATTTTTCGATTGTTAATCAATGACAAGAAATGTGACTTATGAAGATATCAGAAAAATATTCCTTTCTAATTTCACAAAAAACATTAACATCAAAGAAATAGCATAAAGCAAAATATGCTACTCTAATGAGGCATTGATGTCAAAGTAGTCAGAGAATCATTATTTCTAAAGGTACTTAAGATTAATCATCACAGAAGAAAACTGTAAATGCTCTGATATCTTACAGCTCATTTAAGAAATAACCTGCTAGAGGTTTTACATGTTACCAATTATAAGATGTGAAGGTGATATATATTTTTCTAAAGTATATAATACAATAATAAATAATAAAAGCAAACAATAAATGCTTGTTTTATTATTTAATAAATACTAATGAAGAGAAATAATAAATAATAAAAGTGAACAATAATAAAAACAAATTTTAACCAGCTATGTTAGAGAAAAGACTCAATTATATTTTAATTCTTTCAGTAAAAACATTGAGAAGTCATTTTTTTAAAGACTGTTATTTTTATTATAAAGACACACTTTGTAGTTATGATTAAATCAAAAGTAGAGTGAGCAAAGCTTTTCTCTGTGTACGTTTTCTTTTTTTAAAATTAATTTTTATTGGAATATAGTTGCTTTACAATGTTGTGTTGGTTTCTGCTGTACAGCAAAGTGAATCAGTTATACATATACATATATCCATTCTTTATTTAGATTCCCTTTCCAACTAGGTCACCACAGAACACTGAGTTCCCTGTGCTATACAGTAGGTTCTCATTAGTTATCTATTTGATATATAGTATCAATAGTGTATAAATGCCGATCCCAATCTCCCAATTCATCCCACCCCTTCCTTCCTCCCTTGGTATCCATAAGTTTATTTTCTACATCTGTGACTCTGTTTCTGCTTTGCAAATAAGTTCATTTTTACCATTTTCTAGATTCACATATAAGTGATATTGTATGATGTTTGTCTTTCTGACTTATTTCACTCCGTATGACAGTCTCTGGGTCCATCCATATTGCTGCAAATGGCATTATTTTATTCCTTTTTATGGCTGAGTAATATTCCATTGTATATATTTACCACATCTTCTTTATCCATTCCTCTGTCAATGGACACTTAGGTTGTTTCCTTGTCCTGGCTATTGTAAATAGTGCTGCAATGAACATCGGGGTGCATGTGTCTTTTTGAATTATGATTTTTTTCCGGATATATGCCCAGGA
Source organism: Lagenorhynchus albirostris (assembly GCF_949774975.1). Lineage (NCBI taxonomy): Eukaryota > Metazoa > Chordata > Mammalia > Artiodactyla > Delphinidae > Lagenorhynchus > Lagenorhynchus albirostris. Next base: position 19,338,281 of record NC_083110.1, on the reverse strand, counting down.
GTGGGATTGCTGGATCATATGGTAGCTCTGCTTTTAGTTTTTTAAGGAACCTCCATACTGTTCTCCATAGTGGCTGTACCAATTTACATTCCCACCGACAGTGCAAGAGGGTTCCCTTTTCTCCACACCCTCTCCAGCATTTATTGTTAATAGATTTTTTGATGATGGCCATTCTGACAGTGTGAGGTGATGCCTCATTGTAGTTTTGGTTTTCATTTCTCAAATAATTTAGTGATGTTGAGCATCTTTTCATGTGATTTTTGGCCATCTGTCTGTCTTCTTTGGAGAAATGTCCATTTAGATCTTCTGCCCAATTTTTGATTTTTTTTTTAATTGAGATGCATGAGCTGTTTGTATATTTTGTACCAGAAATTTGTGCTATTTTGCTATCGCAACCCTATCAGACTAATACAGTATATTATATAAATACATATTCTGTTGTTGTTGTATGAGAAAGAACACGAGCCTTGTGGTCTGACAGACTGGATTTGTAGGAAATATGCCTCTGCCATTTATTACTGATGTGACTGTATAACTGTGGTTACTTTAATTAAGCTAAACCTAGAGTTTCCTGATCGGTTAAATGGACATAATGATCTCTACCTGATGTACTTGTACAGATTGCATATGTTGATATTTACCACAGACCTGAAATTTAATAACCTATAGGAATTAGTCCCTTTTTACTACTTTTGATCACAGAAAGCAATATTCCTACTGCTCCCGTTCAGCAAAGACAATGCACTTATGTAATATTGCCAAGTAGATCTCCTTTAATAAAAGATTTTATCATTATAATCCCCCTCAGTGTGGGACAATTAACATGAAAATAATTTGACACCATTATATACCATTTTATTTTGTACATTTAAAAACTGTTTTGAAGCAGAGGATAGGAGCTGGGGCATAGGGCAAAAACCGTAGATTGAAGGTTGGAAGGGGGTTGCAAAAGGCATTGTTAGTAGGAAATCAGAATCATAAAGCTTTGTTTTGGAGGTCTGGAGGGCAGAACAAGGTTGAAAGTAGTGGTATTTCTAGATATTTGGAGGACCGACCTGGGTGAAGAGCAGAAAAATACTCAAAATAAGATAGGCAGATCAAGCTGAACACCATCCACTTCAGTTACATGCTTTATGGAGTTGCTTAGATTCTAAGTACTTTAAGTTTAAGAGAAGAGAGCAAGAGACAGAGTGTTTTAAAGAGTTCATATGTTATATCGTGGCCATGAACTGGTGTTTCACAAAGAAAGGATTCTTATAATGACAAAGAGGAAGATGGCATGTAGGGGAGAGAATATTGCTTGGACTTAAGGTATGTGTGAAGCCCCAAAAAGCAAATATCTGCTAATAGTTGCTGCAAACTACTGTGCAGTTCTTATCTAAATACAGAATGAAATGTAGAGTTGGTTACATTTGTGTGCTCTGCCAGTGCTTACATTTTTCTAGAGATAATGATTGCTATTTAAAGTGTGCCTTTGAATCTAAGATGTAAAATCAGAAATCAAGTGAGCACTTTGTAAACTATAATACACCATGCAAATGTTGCTATTTATATATAGAGAGAGAACTGGAAGAAGCAAACATATTGCCTTAACATACCCTTAATGCATGTCACCGGCTTCAGTTTCCATAATAATTGAAACAGAACAATATACAGGTTATTCTTTGATCTGTGAATTGCACAACGTCTCCCACAAAGGCTTTTCTGAAATTGTAAGGTTTATATTTAAGCAGGATCTCAAATCTGATGTATTTTCCCATTAGTTTACATATCTCGTAAAATACATTTTCTTAAATGAGAAGGGTTTAGAAAGTAGTGCTCAAAGTTTACCTGGAGTGAGAAACTAGTTTGGCTATGAAAACTGGCTTTAGCAATGATTGCATTCTCTACTCACCTAATCTAGCATTCATTACATCATTATCTTCTCTTCAATTGCAACAAGGCTTTGTGTTATACTCATGAATATTGATAAAACGTCCTAAATGTGTTAGCTCTAGGTCTCTCATGCTCAAGGTGATTCTCAGGTTTTGTAATAACTGATAACCAGTAACTCCTTGTACAAGGAGTCAGTAATTGCCGTTCTTCCGTATATAAAAGTTTGAGAGTATCCTGCCATTTTTTTATTGGAGTCAGTACCCCATCAGAATTCTAAAATTAAGATATTGATTTTTTTATTTTACTCATCAGAAAGGTAAAAAAAAAAAAGTCCTTTGAGGTACATTGTGTTTCTTTGTTTATATTAAGAAGCTAATATTCTAAATTGTGAGTGTGCTTCTTTCAGTGAGACTAAAGACATTTTCTCCATTAACTGGAGTAATTTAGAAAACAAGGATAAGGAAGCATGCATCTGTTTTCCTAATAGTTTCCGTAAGAAAATTTGTTTTTTTTTCTTAGTGGATGGATTTATAAATAGTCTAGTTATTTTGATAGCTAAAGTCAAGTTTTGTGGCTTAAAAAAATTATCCATTCATAAACTTTTTCATCTCATACATTTCCCCATCTCAGTAAAAGATAACTCTTTTCCAGTTGCTTCTGCAAAAGACAGTGGAGTTGTCTTTAATGCTTCTCTTTTTTTAACATTCTCTGTATCTAATTTATCAGCAAAAGCTGACAGTATACTGAAAAGAAATCAAATCTATCTGGAATTCTTCCAGTTTTTACCACTACTAATATCTCTTAGCTTCTAATATGCCGAACAGATATTGGAAAGTTATTACCTGTTTTCACCCTTACTCTCCCCCTTCACCAGTGCATTCTCAATACTGGATCCAGAATTATTCTATTAAAGTTCAAGTCACATAATATCTCTCCACTGCTCAAATTCTTATACCAGCTTTCAAAATAGTAAAAGACCCAAGTATCTATTAACTGTAGAATGGATAAATAAATCATGATATATCTGTACCGTGGAATACTATACAGGAATGAAAATGAAAAAAATTACTGCTACTTGCAGTTAGTTGGGGTAGACATAAAAACAGTGTTGTGTCAAAGAAGATTAACACAGAAGAAGAGGGCATAGTTAGATTATTTTTCATAAAGTTCAAGTATAGTCAAAATTAGTCTGTATTAACTAAAGTTAGACTAGTGGTTAGATTTTGGGAGGTGTGGTAGTAACTGGAAGGGAATATGAGGGGTATCTGGGATGGGGTAATATATTATTTCTTGTTCTGGATGATGATTAAACATATATTCACTTTATTAAAAAATCAAATATACCTTTCTGTTTTGTTCATTTTTGAATATATTTGTTAATCTTGAAAAAATGCTTACTTTTGTAAAGAACAGATTGTTACATGTGGATATCTATCTATCTATGAATATGCGAAATTATTGTGCAAGTGCGAAAAAGTTATAACCTGTATAGTTTTTATGTAAAAATGTCTTATATTGAAAAAGTATGCATTTTGTGGCATAGAATGCTTTACAACATGAAGTCAAGCCAAACATAGCCAAGATAATGACTCACACAATTTATTCTTATTACTTTACATTTTCAACTAGGAAAATGAGCTTTATAAATAAATAAGATAGAAATTGTGATAAAATCACATGTATTTGGAATACTTCATTTTCTCCATAGCTGAGTAGGTAATTGTAACATCATATTCTGTGTATCTACCGTGGCATTTGTCAGTCTCTGACTTTTTCAAGAAAAATGAAGAAACAGTTTGCACAGTGGGAGGCAAGTGTCACATTGTAAATTTCTACTTCTGTGAAGCGTTATGAATAATAGTGCAAAACATTAAATGAGATATTGTTTAAATTGGTTTGACTTTAAGCAGCTGAGGTAACATTAGATAAGTTACTGCCACACTGTATTTTTGTGTCTTGAAAGAACGACTGCAGACTCCTAAAATAGTTTAGTAACCTACCACCAGGCAGGAACTTGCATACTGGGAGAATTAGGCTATTTCATATAAATATTTTAAATCTCTTTTAATGTCTCTGGAAGACTAGACTTTTTGAGTGAGCATATATGGATCATATTATGTTATAATTGACCCTGAGGCTGTATCCCAATTGTGCTATTGTGAAGAACACGTTAAAAAATATATTTTTAAAAGAAAATTTTGTATATAAATATGGTTTTTAAAATATATTCTCATATAACAGGAAATACCATTCCAAAACAAAAACCAAAAACCTTCTAACTAAAATGGGAAAATCATCCACATTGCCCATACATGTTTTTAACCTTTGTTTTCTCAGTCACGCATCTACTGGTACCGTAGACTGTTACCTCCCTGGTTTCCCTCCCCACTCGCCATATGGCTGGTCATCTGTTATATGATAAGATAATACAGCATGTTCCAGAGTCTACAGGGGAGATGTCTTTGCTGTAGAAAGTATTGTCCAAATCTCAACAAACCTGGGCTCGATGATTCTTCATGTGTAAATCACACTTTGCTCTCAAAATAAATAAATAAATAAAAGTAAATTAATCTCATTTTTTTCTGTTCACTAGGATAAAAGCACCCTTCCTTCTGCCAACGTATGTGGCCAGATTCAAGCTTCCATGGTTTCTGTGTAGGCTGGCATCTTATTCTCTCTTCAGCTTTTCTCACGTGACTGAGTAATTAGTTAAAAGCCCACAGAAGATGCTTTTGAAACACTAGACAACCTGCTCTTTTGTACATAATGGACTAAATAGCAAATTCTTATTATACTTTTACATATGTCAGTGTGAAATTGAGCAAGAAAGAAAAATCCACCCTCTAAAAGATTTGGAATATATTCAAAATGAGTATGTGAGCATTTCCAGCAACAAATATATATTTGTAAGGCTTTTTTGTTTGAGGCAGGTAGAAAGCAACTTCGAGTTTAATCGGTATAAGGACAGTATGGGAAAGCATTTTACTCATCTTCCAATATTGAATGATACTAAAGATAGAACACCAAGATACTAGAAGCATGCTAAAAATTATAATTGCTTTTATAATTACAAAAAGACTACTTTCTTTTTTTTTTTTTTTAACTGATGTACAGTTGAATTACATGTTGTGTTAATTACTGCTGTACAGGAAAGTGACTCAGTTCAAAAAGACTACTTTCTCAGTGAAAAGTTTTCAAAAAATAGAGAGGCATAGACAGTAAACAATGAAAGCTCTTTCATATTTGCAACCCCACAGGTTACCATTATTAACTGTTTGATAAAAACAAGCAAACAAAAAATCCTTTTTTTCCCCTTTTCATTTTCTCTGTATTCTTACGGGTTGAGATGTAAAAATGAGAATCCATTCTAAGTAGGTGAAAGTTAAGCTGATGACAGACACCTCTTACTCCTTTCTTTCAGGGTCAGACTTCTGGAAAGTATCTTGCTCAGTCTTTAGTTCGTCAGATATTTTTGTCTACCTTACGCAATCTATTCTTTTCAAGAGCATTCATGATAGTCTAATTACCAAAGGCTCAATGCTATTTCTTATTTTAATCCACCTGTCTTTTTCATTGACACTGCTGACTACTTACGTTTGTTGACTCTCTTTTACTGCATTCTGTATGATTCTGGACTCTCTTGGCTATCTTCCCACTTCTGTTTACTTCTCAGTCTCCTTTGCCGGCTTGTCCTACTCCGTTATTTCCTAACACTGGTATTTTTTTTTTTCTTCCCAGCATTTTCTCCTTTCTATTAGATTATCCATTCTCCTTGAGTAATATAATTAATACCCCAGGTTTCCACTAAAATCCATGTTCCTAACGGTCTTTGGAATGCTCCATTCAAATCTTCCAGCCTTGTATGATCCAGCTACCCACTGTTTCCATGTCTAGATCCAGGTGGCTGAGAGTTACTAGGGAAAACACAATATGGCAGACTGATATCACTACAAAATAATGATTTGGGGCTTCCCTGGTGGCGCAGTGGTTGAGAGTCCGCCTGCCGATGCAGGGGACACGGGTTCGTGCCCCGGCCCGGGAGGATCCCACATGCCGCGGAGCGGCTGGGCCCGTGAGCCATGGCCGCTGGGCCTGCCCGTCCGGAGCCTGTGCTCCGCAACGGGAGAGGCCACAGCAGTGAGAGGCCCGCATACCGCAAAAAAAAAAAATTAAAGAAATAATGATTTTAACTTCATTTGATCCCTTAATATCTCCAAATCCTACAGAGTTTTTCTGTCTATCCAGATCTCTCACTACTTGGAGCTACAATTTGGAAACTTCTATACTCTCTTCAAACTTGCTATTAATGCATTCCACATTAATGTTTGCTATATGACCTTGCCTCCTACTCTATAGATTAAAAAGAACAAAAACAAATGTCAGTTTTCTCTACCAAACTACATGCCTAGAACTTCTAACATATTCTGGATTCTTCCATTTCCAGTAGAAGAGTTGTTCCTATTACCCGTAGCCAACATTCCCAAGTTCTTCTGGACCTGTTCCTTCTTGTATTCTCAGGAATCTTTCTTACTTAATCATATTTATATTATATATTTTATTTATGTTTATTTATTATGTATTTATACTATGTATTTTTATGTGTGTTTTACTTCTTAAGTGGATTCTCCCCCACATATTTTAAACATGCAAAAGTTACATTTAAACAAAAATTCCTCCAGTTATAGGCTGCCTCTGTCTCTTTCTTCCTTCATAGCCAAACTTCTCAAAAGAAAAGATATTATCTTTGTTTCCCCTCTTCCTGTTCATTTCTTCAATTGTCTGGCTTCTGTCTCCATTACTTCATATAAATGGTTCTTCTTAAAGTCAACAATTGTTTAAATAATACTAGAGACAAGGTACGTATTTCACTTTTCAATGTATGTAAAATTTCCTAACATTCTACAGTGTAGACCACTTTCTTCTTGACACGGTTTCTTCCGTTGGCATCCATAAACCCACACTCTCCTGGCTTTCTTTCTGTCTTTCTTGGCTTTCCATTCCATGACTCCTTTGCAAGTTCATTTTCTTCTTAGGTCTTTAGGTGTCCTCCAAGGTACAATGTTCTCCTTACTCCAAAATCTCTCCCTTACCCCTTAGATTAGTAAGGTAATCTTATTCATTCTTTTTTTTTTTTTTTTTGCTGTACGTAGGCCTCTCACTGTTGTGGCCTCTCCCGCTGCGGAGCACAGGCTCCGGACGCACAGGCCCAGCGGCCATGGCTCACGGGCCCAGCCACTCCGCGGCACGTGGGATCTTCCCGGACCGGGGCACGAACCCGTGTCCCCTGCATCGGCAGGCGGACTCTCAACCACTGCGCCACCAGGGAAGCCCCATTCATTTTTAAGATTAAAAAATTCTTATGTTGATCACGGTTAGATGCAGGTTATTCAAAAATCTATATCTCCATAGCCTTCTTCTGTATGCCTCAGACCTAAGAACTCAATAGCATTTATATTTCTACTTAGATAATTCAAAGGTGCTTCCAACTCAGCGTGTCCAAAATTAAACTCATGGCCCTTCATTCCAAATCACCACATTGCCACCACTTTCACTCTCTTTATTGCTACTCTGCTTTCAAATCCATTACCAGATTTTATTGATTCTATTTCTTAAATACCTGTTGTGTTCACTTTTCTTAATTTTCTTTATCATCTGAGTTAGAGCTTTCATTATCCCTCACTTTTGATCATCGTAATAGTCCCCAGCTGGTGTACCTACATTCACTTTTGACCATTTCTATTTCTGTGTCCGTAGGGCAGAGTGTTATTTTCAGAATACAATTTTCATTTCTCGTATACAGACCTCAGTTCTACTCCTCTTATATACCCACTGCATAATATCATTTAATAACTTACTGTTGTTCTTGGGATAAAGAAGACAATTTTAACATAATTTTTAAGGAATCTCATGAGCGAACATCTTACTACATTTTCATATTTTTCTTATGGGACTCTCACCTTTGTTTACTGCGTTCCAACTAAAAAAGACATTTATTTTCTCAAAAGTATGAATTCACCTACCTTAGGACATTGGCTAATTCCTTTTTTTTTTTTTTTTTTTTTTTTTGCGGTATGCGGGCCTCTCACTGTTGTGGCCTCTCCCGTTGCGGAGCACAGGCTCCGGACGCGCAGGCTCAGCGGCCATGGCTCACGGGCCCAGCCGCTCCGCGGCATGTGGGATCTTCCCAGACCGGGGCACGAACCCGTGTCCCCTGCATCGGCAGGCGGACTCTCAACCACTGCACCACCAGGGAAGCCCGGCTAATTCCTTTTTTAAAAAATTTTATTTTATTTACTTTTTCATACAGCAGGTTCTTATTAGTCATCAGTTTTATACACATCAGTGTATACATGTCAATCCCAAACACCCAATTCATCCCCCCCCACCCCGCCCGCGGCTTTCCCCCCTTGGTGTCCATACGTTTGTTCTCTAAATCTGTGCCTCAACCTCTGCCCTGCAAACCGGTTCATCTGTACCATTTTTCTAGGTTCCACATATATGCGTTAATACACGATATTTGTTTTTCTCTTTCTGACTTACTTCAAGTCTTTAGGTCCATCTGTGTCTCTACAAATGACCCAATTTCGTTCCTTTTAAAGACTTAGTAATATTCCATTGTATATATGTACCATATCTTCTTTACCTATCTGTCTGTCGATGGGCATTTAGGTTGCTTCCATGACCTGGCTATTGTAAATAGTGCAGCAATGAACATTGGGGTGCCTGTGTCTTTTTGAATTATGGTTTTCTCTGGGTATATGCCCAGGAGTGGGATTGCCGGGTCATATGTTAATTCTATTTTAGTTTTTTAAGGAACCTCCATACTGTTCTCCATAGTGGCTGTATCAATTACATTCCTACCAACAGTGCAAGAGGGTTTCCTTTTCTCCACACCCTCTCCAACATTTGTTGTTTGTAGATTTTCTGATGTTGCCCATTCTAACTGGTGTGAGGTGATACCTCATTGTAGTTTTGATTTGCATTTCTCTAATAATTAGTGATGTTGAGCAGCTTTTCACGTACTTCTTGGTCATCTGTATGTCTTCTTTGGAGAAATGTCTATTTAGGTCTTCTGCCCATTTTTGGATTGGGTTGTTTGTTTCTTTAATATTGAGCCGCATGATCTGTTTATATATTTTGGAGATTAATCCTTTGTCCGTTGATTAGTTGGCAAATATTTTCTCCCATTCTGAGGGTTGTCTTTTTGTCTTGTTAGTAGTTACCTTTGCTGTGCATAAACTTTTAAGTTTTATTAGGTCCCACTTGTTTCTTTTTGTTTTTATTTCCATTACTCTAGGAGGTGGATCAAAAAAGATCTTGCTGTGATTTATGTCATAGAGTGTTCTGCCTATGTTTTCCTGTAGGAGTTTTATAGTGTCTGGCCTTACATTTAGGTCTTTAATCCATTTTGAGTTTATTTTTGTGTATGGTGTTGTGGAATGTTCTAATTTCACTCTTTTTACATGTAGCTGTCCAGTTTTCCCAGCACCACTTACTGAAGAGACTGTCTTTTCTCCATTGTATATCCTTGCCTCCTTTGTCATAGATTAGTTGACCATAGGTACATGGGTTTATCTCTGGGCTTTCTATCTTGTTTCATTGATCTATATTTCTGTTTTAGTGCCAGTCCCATACTGTCTTGATTACTGTAGCTTTGTAGTATAGTCTGAAGTCAGAAAGCCTGATTCCTCCAGCTCCATGTTTTTCCCTCAAGACTGCTTTGGCTATTAGGGTCTTTTGTGTCTCCATACAAATTTTAAGATTTTTGTTCTACTTCTGTAAAAAAATGCCATTGGTAATTTGATAGGGATTGCATTGAATCTTCAGATTGCTTTGGATATATAGTATATAGTGTAGTCATTTGCACAATATTGATTCTTCCAATCCAAGAACATGGTATATCTCTCCATTTGTTGGTATCATCTTTAATTTCTTTCATCAGTGTCTTATAGTTTTCTGCATACAGGTCTTTTGTCTCCATAGGTAGGTTTATTCCTAGGTATTTTATTCTTTTTGTTGCCATGGTAAATGGAAGTGTTTCCTTAATTTCTCTTTCAGATTTTTCATCATCAGTGTATAGGAATGCACAGATTTCTGTGCATTAATTATGTATCCTGCAACTTTACCAGATTCATTGATTAGCTCTAGTACTTTTCTGGTGACATCTTTAGGATTCTCTATGTGTAGTATCATGTCACCTGCAAACAGTGACAGTTTTCCTTCTTCTTTTCCAATTTATATTCCTTTTATTTCTTGTTCTTGTCTGATTGCTGAGCCTAGGACTTCCAAAACTATGTTCAATAATAGTGGTGAGAGTGGACATCCTTGTCTTCTTCCTGATCTTAGAGGAAATGTTTTCAGTTTTTCACCATTGAGAATGATGTTTGCTGTGGGTTTGTCATATATGGCGTTTATTATGTTGAGGTAGGTTCCCTCTATGCCCACTTTCTGGAGAGTTTTTATCCTGAATTGGTGTTGAATTTTGTCAAAACCTTTTTCTGCATCTATTGAGATGATCATATGGTTTTTGTTCTTCAGTTTGTTAATATGGTGTATCACATTGATTGATTTGCATATATTGAAAAATCTTTGCATCCCTGGGATAAATCCCACCTGATCATGGGGTATGATCCTTTTAATGTGTTGTTGAATTCTGTTTGCTAGTATTTTTTTTTTTAAGATGAAAGTTACTTTAATTTATTTATTTTAATTTATTTATTTTTGGCTGTGTTGGGTCTTCGTTTCCGTGCGAGGGCTTTCTCTAGTTGGCGGCAAGCGGGGGCCACTCTTCATCGCGGTGTGCAGGCCTTTCACTGTCGCGGCCTCTCTTGTTGTGGAGCACAGGCTCCAGATGCGCAGGCTCAGTAGTTGTGGCTCACGGGCCTAGTTGCTCCGCGGCATGTGGGATCTTCCCAGACCAGGGCTTGAACCCATGTCCCCAGCATTGGCAGGCAGATTCTCAACCACTGCGCCACCAGGGAAGCCCTGTTTGCTAGTATTTTGTTGAGGATTTTTGCATCTATATTCATCAGTGATATTGGTCTGTAATTTTCTTTTTTTGTACTATCTTTGTCTGGGTTTGGTATCAGGGTGATGGTGGCCTCATAGAATGAGTTTGGGAGTGTTCCTTCCTCTGCAATTTTTTGGAAGAGTTTGAGAAGGATGGGTGTTAGCTCTTCTCTAAATGTTTGATAGGATTCACCTGTGAAGCCATCTGGTCCTGGTCTTTTGTTTGTTGGAAGATTTTTAATCACAGTTTCAATTTCAGTGCTTGTGATTGGTCTGTTCATATTTTCTGTTTCTTCCTGGTTCATTCTTGGAAGGTTATACCTTTCTAAGAATTTGTCCATTTCTTCCAGGTTGTCCATTTTTTTGGCATAGAGTTGCTTGTAGTAGTCTCTTAGGATGCTTTGTATTTCTGCGATGCCTGTTGTATCTTCTCCTTTTTCATTTCTAATTTTATTGATTAGAGTCCTCTCCCTCTTTTTCTTGATAAGTCTGGCTAATGGTTTATCAATTCTATCTACCTTCTCAAAGAACCAGCTTTTAATTTTATTGATCTTTGCTATTGTTTTCTTTGTTTCTATTTCAGTTATTTCTGCTCTGATCTTTATGATTTCTTTCCTTCTCCTAACTTTGGGTTTTGTTTGTTCTTCTTTCTCTAGTTCCTTTACGTGTAAGGTTAGCTTGTTTATTTGAGATTTTTCTTGTTTCTTGAGGTAGGTATAAACTTCCCTCTTAACTGCTTTTGCTGCATCCCTTAGGTTTTGGATTGTCGTGTTTTCATTGTCTTTTGTCTCTAAGATGTTTTTTATTTCCTCTATGATTTCTTTAGTGATCTTTTGGTTATTTAGTAGCGTATTGTTTAGCCTCCGTGTGTTTGTCTTTTTTACATTTTTTTCCCTGTAATTGATTTCTAATCTCATAGAGTTGTGGTCAGAAAAGATGCTTGATACAATTTCAATTTTCTTAAATTTACTGTGGCTTGATTTGTGACCCAAGATGTGATGTATCCTGGATAATGTTCTGTGTGCACTTGAGAAGAAAGTGTAATCTGCTGGTTTTGGATGGAATTTCCTATAAATATCAATTAAATCTATCTGGCCTACTGTGTCATTTAAAGCTTGTGTTTCCTTATTAATTTTCTTTTTGGATGATCTGTACATTGGTGTAAGTGAGGTGTTAAATTCCCCCACTATTATTGTGTTACTGTCAGTTTCCTCTTTTATATCTGTTAGCAGTTGCCTTATGTATGGATGTGCTCCTCTGTTGGGTGCATATATATTTGTAATTCTTATATGTTCTTTTTGGATTGATCCCTTGATCATTATGTAGTGTCCTTCCTTGTCTCTTGTAACATTCTTTATTTTAAAGTATGTTTTATCTGATATGAGTATTGCTACTCCAGCTTTCTTTTGATTTCCATTTGCATGGAATATCTTTTTCCATCCCCTTGCTTTCAGTTAGTATCTCTCCCTGGGTCTGAAGTGTGTCTCTTGTAGACAGCATATATATGGGTCTTGTTTTTGTATCCATTCAGCAAGCCTGTGTCTTTTGGTTGGAGTATTTAATCCATTCATTTTTAAGGTGATTATTGATATGCATGTTCCTATTATCATTTTCTTAATTGTTTTGGGTTTGTTTTTGTAGGTCCTTTTCCTCTCTTGTGTTTCCCACTTAGAGAAGTTCCTTTAGCGTTTGTTGTAGAGCTGGTGTGGTGGTGCTGTATTCTCTTAGCTTTTGCTTCTCTGTAAATCTTTTGATTTCTCCATTAAATCTGAATGAGATCCTTGCCAGGTAGAGTAATGTTGGTTGTAGGTTTTTCCCTTTCATCACTTTAAATATATCATGCCACTCCCTTCTGACTTGTAGAGTTTCTGCTGAGAAATCAGCTGTTAACCTTATGGGAGTTCCCTTGTATGTTATTTGCCGTTTTTCCCTTGCTGCTTTCAATAATTTTTCTTTGTTTTTACTTTTTACCAATTTGATTACTCTGTGTCTTGGCGTGTTTCTCCTTGGGTTTATCCTGTATGGGACTCTCCGCACTTCCTGGACTTGGGTGGCTATTTCCTTACCCATGTTAGAGAAGTTTTCGACTATAATCTCTTCAAATCTATTTTCGGGTCCTTTCTCTCTCTCTTCTCCTTCTGGGATCCCTGTAATGCGAATGTTGCATTTAATGTTGTCCCAGAGGTCTCTTAGGCTATCTTCATTTCTTTTCATTCTTTCTTCTTTCTTCTGTTCCACAGCAGTGAATTCCACCATTCTGTCTTCCAGCTCACTTTTCCATTCTTCTGACGCGGTTATTCTGCCATTGATTCCTTTTAGTGTATTTTTCATTTCAGTTATTGTATTGTTCATCTCTGTTTGTTTGTTCTTTAATTCTTCTAGATCTTTGTTGAACATTTCTTGCATCTTTGCCTCCATTCTTTTTCCGAGGTCCTGGATCATCTTCAGTATCATTATTCTGAATTCTTTTTCTGGAAGCTTGCCTATCTCCACTTCATTTAGTTGTTTTTCTGGGGTTTTATCTTGTTCCTTCATCTGGTACATAGCCCCTCTGCCTTTGCATCTTGTCTGTCTTTCTGTGAATGTGGTTTTTGTTCCACAGTCTGCAGGATTGTAGTTCTTCTTGCTTCTGCTGTCTGCCCTCTGGTGGATGAGGCTATCTATAGGCTTGTGGAAGTTTTCTGATGCGAGGGACTGGGTAGACCTGGCTTTTTCTCTGGTGGGCAGAGCTCAGTAAAACTTTAATCCACTTGTCTGCTGATGGGTGGGGCTGGGTCCCCTCCCTGTTGGTTGTTTGGCTTGAGGCCACCCAACACTGGAGCCTACCCAAGCTCTTTGGTGCGGCTAATGGCGGACTCTGGGAGGGCTCACTCCAAGGAGTACTTCCTAGAACTTCTGCTGCCAGTGTCCCTGTCCTTATGGTGAGACAGGGCCACCCCCTGCCTCTGCAGGAGACCCTCCAACACTAGCAGGTAGGTCTGGTTCAGTCTCTATGGGGTCACAGCTCCTTCCCCTGGGTCCCAGTGTGCACACTACTTTGTGTGTGCCCTCCAAGAATGGAGTCTCTGTTTACCGCTGTCCTGTCGAAGTCCTACAATCAAATCCCACTAGCCTTCAAAATCTGATTCTCTAGGAATTCCTCCTCCCGTTGCCAGACCCCCAGGTTGGGAATCCTGATGTGAATCTGAGAACCTTCACTCCAGTGGGTAGACTTCTGTGGTATAAGTGTTCTCCAGTTTGTGAGTCACCCACGCAGCAGTTATGGGATTTGATTTTATTGTGATTGCACCCCTCCTACCATCTCATTGTGGCTTCTCCTTTGTCTTTGGATGTGGGGTATCTTTTCTGGTGAGTTCCAGTTTCTTCCTGTCGATGATTGTTCAGCTTTTAGAGGGAGTGAGAGCACATCCTTCTACTCCGCCATCTTGAACCAATCTGGCCTTGGCTAATTCTGTACTCCTTGATTCAGATATCTCCTCGCCACCTCCTTCTAACTTCTGCTCCTCTTTTAGTTCTCTGGCTTCCCAAATAGTCCAGACTTATTAAAAATTATTTGATATATGCTTGCATAATTTTCAGTAACTTACTTTCATCCTTAACATATAATTGCATTATTATTTAATTTATTTTTTCTCCTCTAATCTGTGAATTTGATAAGGTTATAGACTGTTTCTGGTTTTTGTTCACTGTTGCATTACCTGTGTCTAGTTCAGTACTGGGCACAATCTAGTATTTAATTAATATTTGCTGAATGAGTAAATGGATGCAATCCTTATTTGTGCATTGGATTCAGGTTTTTGTTGAGTGTCCTTTTAAATTTCTAATTGAGTCAAATCACAAACTTTTAAGGAAAAACTACCTATGTAACACTAATACCTACTTCAGGGAATAATCTACCTTTAAAATATGCCATCTTGCTTATACTGTTCCTGCACAGAATCCTTCAACAATTTAGGCAGGTGGACAATCATTTGGTATAATCTCCCTATACTCTTACTTTTTGAAATGCATCCAATTAATTCCTATTTCCTTTTGGCTGTCTGATACCATAGGTCTTGACTATTATAACATCTGTACTGATTATATCACTGTTTAAAGAATTTATGTAAGTTGTCTAGAAATGCTTTTTCAGACAGCTAAAACAAGTAAGAATTTCCTGATTTGCATTTTAATATTAAAATTGATATTCTCTCAGTTACAGTATAATAGCTATGCCATTGGTAAATGCTTATTTATTAATGGCTACTAAGAAGTAAGTTTTATAAGTTCAAGGGTTAGCTACTTATTATACTACAGAAGACTCTCTCAGTACTGTTGGATGTTCTGGTTGGGGAAGAAAAAGAGAATATGTGCACTAATAATTACTAGTATCACTCTTGTTTTTCAAACACCAGGAAGGTGTATAAGTTAATACTCAGATTACCAACCTAAAAAAAACGTTTCCAGTTTCAAATAATTAAAATCTGATCTCATTCATCTTCAACAAGGACAAAAATTCCCTGGGTAGGACCGTCTAAGCTCTGACTTCACTTCTCTAAACCCTTTCATGTAGGTTGGCTTCATCTTTTAACTGTTAGCAAGATGGCTATAGCATTTCTGAGTATTAAACCTGTACACCAAAATTTTCCAGAGGCAGAAAAAGAGTTATATCATTTCGAGTCCCTTTCTAAGAGCCCAGATGTGGTCTCATGTCTCCTTGCTTAGAACTGAAGTGCATGCCCATTCTTAAACCAATCCCCGGCAAGGACAAAGGGTCCGCTATTTTTGTCTTGGACAATTAGATCCTACTCTCTGAGTCTGCAGAACGGATATAGTTTGAAGTACATGACCTACTGGAGGAGATTTGATACGTACACAAAAATCAGTATTTGCTTAGGGCAAACTGGGTAGAGAACGCTGAGTGGTTATTTAAGAGCTGTCTGCTGCAGTCAGCATTCATTCACTCATTAATGCTGTATTGAGGACCTACTATGTAGTATTATAAGTATTCTGATGAGGTAGTACATGGATGCACATCCAAAGGGCACAATCAACACAAGAAGAATCAAGAAGAACTTGCCCAAAGGAAGAACTGTCTTGGCTGAGACCTAAGTTATAAGTAAGCATTAAAGGAACAAAGAGCTCATGAAGAGTGTTCTAGACAGAGAAAACTGGTTAAAGAAGAAAATTCTGTCATGTCTGCCATTTCTTCATTGTGTGTGTCGGTATATATATATATAAAGAGAGAGAGGGAGGGTTTACTATGTGCCAGGAAAGGTTCTAGTCTTGGGATTAGAGTCCCTGGCCTTTTGGGGTTTACAATATAGTGGGAGGAACAGTCAATGAACAGATATATGAACATATATTATCATGTCAGTTACTGATGAGTGCCTTAAAGAAGAAGCAGGCAAAGGGCCAAAGAAGGATGGGAAATGACACTTTGCATCCATGCTTCTCAAACGTTAACGTGCATATGAGTCAGCTGGGGACATTACTAAAATGTAGATTTTGATTCAGTTGATCTAGGATGAGGTTTGTGGTTCTTTGTTTCTTGTAAGCTCCTGGGTCTTGTCAATGCTGCTAGCTCATGAACCCCACTTTGAGTTGTGAGCCTTTAAGGGTGATATTTGAGCAGAGACCTGAGTGAAATAAAGGACTGGGCTCTTATAGAGAATAAAATACCACGAGAGGACTAAACACAAGGTTAAAAGGTTAGTGTAGTTGGACACAGTGAATGAGGGGAAGAAAGATAGTAAATGAGGTTAAAGGGATCTCCCAACAGTCAGATCATGGAGAGTTTGTAGGTCATGCAAAGGATTTTAGATAGCTCTTAGTGTGATGAGATACCCTTGCAGGATGAAATGTGGATCAGTCACTATTCTCCAGAGAAACAGAACCAAACAGAGCAGAGAGAGAGACAGAGACAGAGACAGAGAGAAAGACTTTAAGGAAGTGGCTCATGAAGTTATGGAGGCTTGCAAATCCAAAATATGCAGGGGTAGACCTTCAGGCTGGAGACCCAGGGAAGAACTGACTATGCAGTTTGAGTATGAAGGCTGTCTGCTGGCCGATTTCTCTCTTCCTCAGGAAGGCCAGTCTTCTTAAGTCTTTCAATTCATTTGGTTAGGCCTACCCATATTATGGAGGGAATCTGCTTTACTCAAAATCTGTTGATTTAAATGTTAATCTCATCTGAAAAATACCTTCACAGCAACATCTAGATGTGTTTGATTAAAAATCCGGGTATGGTGGCCTTGCCAAGTTGACACATAAGATATAACACAGAGGGCAGGTAAATATGTGATCTGGTTTTATCATTTCCATCTAATAAATATTGGTCATGTCTATGATGTCAGTGGGTCACACTTTATGATTTCCAGTGTTCCTGTTAGTTCCAAAATCCACAACTCTATGATACTCCCATTAGATAATCCCTCGGACCATATACACTTGGAACACAACTTCTAGTTAGGAACCACATTCACGCCCAGTGGTGTTCTCTGTGTTATTTTTTTTTAGAATTTTCTGAGCAAATAAGCAGACCCCAGATCACCAAGGTTATGAAGCAGGTCAATTGAGAATAGACAGGACATGCTTCCTGAGCCCAGTTCTCAACAAGTAGAACAGTCTCATTAGATTTGTCTTTGTGAAAACTACTTGCCTTGGCATCTCAGAGGCAAGGAAATAAACAATTTGCTCTCATGTGCAGTAAGATCGAAGAACTTACTTTAATGCAGGTCTTAACCAGATTCTCACTGCAAAGCTACTGTAATAGGACTATCTAACCTGATACAGGATTTTTATATGGCAAAGATCAGGATGTTGGGTAATATCAGATATATTTTGTCACGTTGAAGGTGATCCAAAGTCTGAATACTTACTTACCTTATTTAAATATTTGAAAATTTTACCACCGTGTACAAGTCCCAAAAGATGTTTTCATCTTCTAAGAACACACAGTGTTTCCGAGGAGGGAGCTTCCGTTGCACATCAGCCTATTGATTTGGTGATCAATCACTATTGCCCTAAACTTTAAAATAAGACAGCTGTCTTATATTGAATGTGTTCTGCATGTGGCTGACTTTTATAGTACATCTCATGGGACATTTTGTTAACTCCTGACAGGCTATTTATTTGTAGCATAGTTGTAGCTCTGAAATCTATTGTAATCATTAGGTAGCCTTTCCCACTTCTGAAATTCTGCTACCGTTTGTCCTTTCTGCACCCTATGTCATTCATTCTTAATACCAGATACCATATGGAATCAAGGAAGAAAATCAGCGTTTCTCCATTGCAAGCCCATATTTGGAATTTAGTTGAATAGGGACACTGTTTAAAAGCATGTTCCAGTTTTCTGGTTGAAACTGTTTTTTGTGTGTTTTTGGTTTTGGTTTTTAATATAGCTGGCTACCTTCAGAATAATTCTCCATTCCAATTAGCCTATAAAAGGCACATTTCTTGTCATTGTTAAATCCAGTTTAATAATCTTATTTTCCTACGTTTAAGAGAAAGATTTTGACTTTTCATCTTCATGTGCTGTACTTGCTCCTTGAGGAGGAAATAGCAGTCATGTCAGGGGAATAATGCTCACAGAGAAGCAAGTGTGAGTGAGAACATTGTGGGGAAGAATGAATTGGATTAAGCCCTGCTGAATAGGAGATGACATTTAGAGGGGAAATTTAGACCTACTATCATGGACTTCCTGGAAATATTTTAGTTGAATTTTTTCTATTTCAAAATAATGCATATTCACTGGAGGCCTGAAACGAAAGTCAAAATTCTCCAGAGATTTAATTTCAGGAAATTTTGCCCGATAACATATTTCCCCTTCCTCATAATTTTTCGGAGACTCTAAAATAAAGATATTAATAAGATTTTTTGATAGAAAATACTAAACCATTTTCCATCAAATACTAAGTATAGGGCTTCCCTGGTGGCGCAGTGGTTGAGAGTCCACCTGCGGATGCATGGGACGTGGGTTCGTGCCCCGGTCCGGGAAGATCCCACATGCCGCGGAGCGGCTAGGCCCGTGAGCCATGGCCGCTGAGCCTGCGCGTCCGGAGCCTGTGCTCCGCAACGGGAGAGACCACAACAGTGAAAGGCCCCCGTACCGCAAAAAAAATAAATAAAATACTAAGTATATAATTGCACATGGAACCGGAAGGATCCTGTGCCCCCAGTTAAACATCTACACTCCTTACCTCCTATCTATGAAACGTGTTCCTTCCTTATGCTGATTTGTAAAAAATAGGGAAGGGGCCGCTCCTCTACTCCGACCATGTAGTTTCTTTGCTTCTCCAAAATACCTTGCCCAGTTCCAACTTTTCTTCCATAGCCTGAATTAAACCTATTTTTTCCAGGCTGGAGCAAGGGAAGGAATAGTTCCTGGGTTTCTTCTTGTCATATAGGGGATTATTTAATTTCCTTTCAGATTACAGAGTATACATGAGTCTCATAACTTTCATAGCTTATTCTGGTCTTGGGAATGACTTTTCATATAGTGCTAATGCTTTCCTGGTCATTTTTTATGGAGTTTGGGGAGTCATTTTTTCTGCATGTTCTTCTACTCACATCTTAGCCTGAAGTCTGTTATTTGGAAAGTTTTCAAGTTGAAAGAAGAATTTCAGCTAGATCATTTAGAAGTAATAGAAATGCAGAAGAGAAAACATGTGAACACAGAAGCTAGGAGAACTGCAGTAAGAAATAATAATTTAATGATAGGAGATAGCAATTTAGTGAAAGGAACTGCTTTGTGTTCATTCATCCTCTGAGAATGCAAATGCATTCTTTTAGTTTGACCTTTAACTTTAGAAAATCATCCTTAAAGAAAATTTTGGAAAATAAAAAATTTTGTAGGAGATGAATACTGTTTTAAGTACAAAGGATTATTTTAATTTCTAATGACACTAACTCTGCACTCAGATCTTAGTTCATATCCTGGTTCTTCCACTTCCAGCTACTTAGGACTTCAGTGAAATTACTCAATCATTCAGCTTCAGTTTCCTCGTCAACAAGGGAAACTGTTATTACCTGTATTATAGGATTGTTGTGAGAATGAAATGAAATAATTTACGTACGATTATAAGATGCTTAACATAAGGACTGGCATTTTATAAGCCTTCTATAAATCTTGGCTTTCATTATTTTTAGTGTCACTGTCAGGTAAATGCTGACCTGGTATTATGGGCCTGGGACAAAATAGGAAAGAAACAGAGGAAAGGATGGTAGTAATAAATAGAAAAGGAAGACACATGTATACAAATGCTAATGAGATTATAATTATATTGATAGTACATATGAGAGGAAAAATAACAGGCAGTTTTATCTACCAAGAATAAAAAAAAGGTAATATATGAAGTTCATAAATAAAGTTTTATTCATATGTAAAGTTCAGATTTCAAATCATTCTGTTACAAAGTAAAAGCAAATTGAACTTTATAGAAAGTTGTTATACATGGTATCAAATCATACCCCCCTCCAACTTTATTTGGAGACTTTCTTATCAATAAATAAATGGCATGTGAAACCAGTTTATTGCATTCTTTCTCTTTTAAATGTACATTCTTTTTGAGGAGTAGAGAGGTTATCCATGTGGAGGGAATTTAAATAAAACTGTTTTTTCTGCAAGTAATAATTGAAGATATACAAGAATATTACCTCAGTAAATGAATGAAAAAAGAGCACTCTTTGAGATGAGGAAACGATTATAGTACTTTTGAAATATTACAACTTGCTGTAAGAGATAAGATGCAAGTAGAAACAGAGGTATGTATGTGAAATACTGAGACATCAATCCTGTCTGCTAGAGGGTCTATAGATGGACTGCCATCCAAAAGCCAGGGTCACATCCTGTACTGTTTTATTCCTCTACTCATTAATTTCACAGAAAATCATTTTCATAGAAAATCAGTTTTTATAGAAAATGTATGACCTAATCACTCAGCAACATATTCCCTATTCTTTTAAAATTTTATTTCAATTATATAGTGTGTAATAGCCATAATAAATGGACTGTTGTTAAAATATATGCTACATATAAGTGTCTACTATATATATGGAATCTGAATATCTATAACTTCTTCAACTGTGGGGGTCACCCTTCTTTTTACGACTCATCTAGAATGATCTGTCTGCCTATGACTCCTCTTCCATGAGTGTACAATGTCCAGTCTTTTTATGAGATTCGCTCCACAAATTTTTCAGATCCCTGGGAAATACTCATGTCCCACAAGCATGTCTGACTTGTGCTTGTATTCTCTCACTCTCTACTCCAACTCCAGGCTCCTCTGTTGGTCAGTTTTTGCCAGATTGTAACTGTTTCTCCATGCTACTACTTTTCCCTCTTTTATCACTTCAACCCACACCAAGCTCTAACATTTAACACTTTTTTTTTTTTCCTGAAGGGCTGAGGATAGCTTAAGGAATTTAAAACACACAAAGAAAAATGTTTTAAAACAACAAACCAAAACAGTAGTCTAGACACCAAGGCTTTATTATAAGAAGTGAAATTTCTTGAGAGAAAAAGGGATTTGTGAGTTCCAAAGAACCAGAATTTATACTATAAATAATAGAGCAGGAAAGAATACAGAATTTGATGTCAGAGCAATGTACCCAGCAGTTGTGAAGAAAATAAAAGTTCAACCATTTGGTAAGTGAGAAATGATATGAGAAATTTTACCTGGGATTATATGCTTCCTAAACCCTTGAGAAGGTCCTAGTTCTCCTTCTCTGTACCCCAGACTGGGAAGAGTGGGAAAGTCAACAGAAACACTGGTGAGGAAACGTAAGAATAAGGGACTTGTGCCCTATTGCAGGCTGATTAAAAACCTCTAGGTCAAACATGGTTCCCTGGTTTTAGCTTATTCATGGTTGAGGAAGTCTAAGCCGATGTTACTATAGTGTGGTCCACAAATCTGCAACTTATATGAGTAGATGGTTTTTTCTCCAATTCATTATTAGAATGTGTCAGAATCAATGCACTGGTTTGTTTATGGAAAACGCCTTACTATGAAAACTGTCAGATAAACAGTACACAAAGTATTATATTTAATTTACATTCTGCTGCAAGATTATTATTTCCTTGTGAACTGGCACTTTGAATAGTATTTGTATAGACAAATGGAACTGAGGGCAGTATTGAATTAAATTATTTAAGAAAACTGACAAGAGAACATAAGTGAAGGCTTATTGTACCAGGTATTAAACGAAGCATAAAAGCTACTATAATTAAAACAGTATAGTATAGGCACAGGAATATGCAAATAGATCTATGAAAAACAATAGAGAAACCAAGATCAGATCCATATGAAACAGGAATTTAATCTAAGAAAAGTGGCATTTTGGACCATTTGGGAAAACATTTAATACATTTTGTTTTGACATTTCATTGTTTATGTTGGCAGAAACAAATGTTAAGTCCATTATTCGCATCATAACAAAAAAGTAATTTCCATAGCATTAGCTTGCTAGGGCTATCATAACAAAATGCCACAGACTGAGTGGCCTAAACAACAGACATTTATTTGCTTACAGTGCTGGAGCCTAGAAGTCCAAGATCAAGATGCTGACAGGGTTGGTTTCTGGTGAGACCTCTCTCTCTGGCTTGTAAATGACTACCTTCCCGCCATGTCCTCACATGGTCTTTTCTCTGTGTGTGAGCTGAAAAGGAGAGCTTTGGTGTCTCTTCATCTTCTTATAAGAACACCAGTCCTATTGGATTAGGACCCTGCCCTTATGATTTTGTTTAACCTTAACCATCTCCTTTAAGGTCCTGTTTCCAAATACAGTCGTGTTGGCAGTTAGGGCTTCAACATATGAATTTTGAGGGGACACAGTTCAGTTCATAATATATGTGAAAGAAAAAACACAAATGTTTTGATGAAATTATAAGGATAATATGTTTAAAGAGTAAAGGAATTCTACCATATAAAACACAAAACACAAATCTAGAATCCATAACACAGTGCTTTCATCCAAGTTGTTGATCACATCAGTCATTCTTTTATAGCTGAGTAGTATGCCATTGAACGGATGTATCACATTTGTTCATCCATCTGTTGAAGGACGTTTGGAATATTTCCAGTTTGTATGATTATGACTAGGATTGCTATAAATATTCATGTACAGGTTTTTGAGTAAACGTAAGTTTTCACTCTCTAAGGTTAATACCCAGGAGTGGGATTTCTGAGGCATACAGTAAGCATCTGCCTTGCATGTCTCCACATAGGCCATGTGGGAAAGGCTTAACTACAGCAGATCTAAGTCTTGGCAGAATTCCCTGCGATATTCCTGGAACATGAGAGCATGCCGGAGCTTGTGAACAAGACCATTTTCCACCTGCTTACCTATCTTCCCAGGAAGGTGTCATGAGGCAGTTTCTTATCACCTCCAGTGTTTTGAATAGATGTGAGAATTTTTGCCTTGCTGCCATTAGTGTACAACGACAGACTATAAAACAGCTTACCTTTAAATTGAAATTGGCTTCTCAGTGAGTAACAGGTTACACTGACACTCATGTCACATCGTCATATTATTTGGCCCCTTTTGTTTCAGTGTCATCCTTGGGGACCAGGGACATGGGGAGCTGGCACTTTTGCTCATCTTTCTTTTGCTTTCTTGTAAGTTATAAATTGTCTGGATCTAACAGGAATTTCTTGTTTCTTTAAAGACAAATCAGTCCTTTGCCAGGATTTTGAATTATTTACAATTTTTTAGAAATTATGAATAGAGCTTACCTACATATTCATTACAGATTTTTGTGTGAACATAAATTTTTATTTAAATTCCCAGGAATAGTATTGTTGAGGCATATGGTAAAGAAGAAACTACCAACCAGCACATATGTGAGAGTTCCAGTTTTTCCACGTTCCCACCAGAACTTGATATTTTCAGGAACATTTAAATTGAGTTGTTTGTTTTCTTATTATTGAGTTTTGAGAATTCTTTATATATTTTGGGTACAAGATCATTATCAGATATATAATTTATAAATACTTTCTCTAATTCTGAAGTTTATCTTCTCGTTCTCTCAACAGTGTGTTTGAAGAACAAAAGTTTTAAATTTTGTTGAAATCTAATTAATAATTATTTATTTTATGGAATGTGCTTTTGGTATAATGTATAAGAACTCTTTATCTAACACCAGGTCATAAAAGTTTTCTCCTATATTTAAAAGAATATTTTATGGGTTTACATTTCATATTTAGATCATGATCCATTTTGAGTTAAATTTTTGATAACATATGAGGCTTAGGGTAGATTATTTTTACTACATAGGGATATCCAATTTTTCCAATATTATTTGTTGAAAAGACTATTTTTTTCTCCATTGGATTCTTTTGCATTTTGTGAAAAATCACTTATCCATGTATTTCTAGACTATTATGTTTCATTGATCTATGTGTCTATCCCTTCACCAATACCCCATTGTCTTGATTACCATAGCTTTACAGTGAATCTTAAATTTAGGTAGAATGATTCCTCCAACTTTATTCTTCTTTTTCAAAATCACTTTAGTTATTCTAGATCTTTTGAATTTTCATATACTTTAAAAAATCAGGCTGTCTATATCTAAAAAATCCTACTTGGAATTTCATTAGAATTGCAATAAATATAAGTATCAATTTGGGAACAACTGATGTTTTTACAATGTCGAGCCTTCCAACCCCTGAGCATAGTATTTTTCTCAAATTATTTAGGTCTTTGGCATCTTTCATCAGCATTTTGTTCCGTTCAGCATAAAGATCCTGTACATGTTTTGCTAGATTTATACCAAAATATTTTTGAGGTTTTGTAAATCATATTCTTATTCACTTTTGGTAGGATTATTTATTTTGTGCGGATTGGTGAAAATGTTCTCTGAGGGCAATTTGGCAGACTCTACAAATTTGAGAATGTACTGATCCAGCTTTTCCAGTCTTAAGAATCTATCTTACAAAACCATTTTCACATACGAACAAGGTTATAAAGATATTAATTACTCTGTAATAACAACAAATAGAGATAAAATTTCTATAGAAAAGGATATAAATAATTATGATTCAGGTACATCATGGGTTCTTATGGTCATTAAAAAAGTGTGAAGTTCTTTCTGCGCTCGCGCTCATTGTGGTGCCACCAGACGCTCCCTCAACATGCAGAACAATGCCGGCGAGTTCGTGGACCTGTACATGCTGCGGAAATGCTCTGCCAGCAACCGCATCATAGGCGCCAAGGACCACGCGTCCATCCAGATGAACGTGGCCAAGGTTGACAAGGTGACAGGCAGGTTCAACGGCCAGTTTACAGCCTATGCCATCTGCGAGGCCATTCTCAGGATGGGCGAGTCAGATGACTCCATTCTCCAACTGGCCAAGCTTGACGGCATTATCTCAAAGAACTTCTGACTGGAGAGGATCCTGGATGTGGAACGTGTGTCATAAATACAGAGTGAAAACCTAAAAAAAAAAAAAAAAAAGTGTGAAGTTGATCTGTTGGTACTGATGTCTCGTATATGTAATTGACAAGTAAAAACAAAGCTTGTCACAAATAAATATATAGTATACAAAATTTTTGGTGTGTTTTATTTTTAAGAGAACACTACAGAGAAAGAACTGGAAGGATATAGATAAACTGTTAAGTATAGCTATCCATGGGATGGAATGGAAATAATTAAAAGAGATTTAACATTTTACATGATATATCTATATTGTTTGACTTTTTGTAATTAAAAATATAAAAGTATAGGAGAAATTTTATAAATGAAAGAGTACGTGATTTTATTTTTTAGACCTTTATAAATCAGGAACTATTCAAATCTGGGATTAGAATGATTCCCAAATCTTTCAGGTAGAAATTTTGAACTACCATGAAATATGGTTACAGATAATACGTTGGAAAGCGTGGCAGGTTTGACCTTGGCAGGATGCTGACAAAGCAAGAGAGAGGCATGGACATACATACACTACCAAACGTAAGGTAGATAGCTAGTGGGAAGCAGCCGCATAGCACAGGGCAATCAGCTCGGTGCTTTGTGAGTGCCTGGAGGGGTGGGATAGGGAGGGTGGGAGGGAGATGCAAGAGGGAGGAGATATGGGAACATACGTATATGTATAACTGATTCACTTTGTTATAAAGCAGAAACTAACACACCATTGTAAAGCAATTATAACCCAATAAAGATGTTAAGAAAACAAAAAAAGAGATAACAGGAGTTAGTATTTGCTTTGTGTTATGATAAGAGGGTTGAAACTTTTCAGGAGAGCTGTCAGCCAAATTTTTTTATAATTTAATTTTCCAGTGATATTTTATAAAAAAGGAATTACAAATCCAGGAGTCCAATAAATCAGTATTTTCTTAAAGTTTTAAGGAAATTTTTACAACTGTATTATTCTTAATCTTACATTTAACATTTAATTAATAAATTGTCTCTGAATCTAGATAATTTTTATATGTTTTCTTAGGCATCTAGAAAATATTTTTTCTCTTCTAACCTTTTTATTTTATTACCTTTTAAAACACATATGCCTCTCTCTCTTCTGTGTTGCATTCATTTCTCTAATTTCTGTGCCCTAGTGTTTTCCTCATCCATAAAATGGAGGTGAGCATTTTATTTATCTCATTGTACTGTTTTGCTGGTTAAATAAGGTGATACAAGTCAAGCATAAAAAAGTATCTGTTAACACATAGTGACTGCTCACTAAATATTGTCTGTAGCTACTCGTGATTATACGTATACCATCTTAATCCATGCTATTGCAACTCGGACTATTATCATTACTACAACCAATTATTAATTAGATTTGCTTAAGTACTGTCACATACAAGGCAATGTACTAAATGTAAGTATGTATATGTGTGTGTGTGCATGGTTATTTAATCCCCTCAAAGCTCTATGTGGTGTGTACTATTGCGAAGTCCTATTTATATTGGAGGAAACAAACACAGAGAGACCAAGTGATCAGCCCATAGTCACAAGGTTGGTGAATGCTAAAATTAGAAAAATCTTCCTAGTCTTACTTTATCTTCAAAAAAGCTAAGCTTGTGACTTGGACAGGGAACTGTGGTTGGAATGATTAGGCTAATTAGGAATCTTTACAAATCTAGTTCATAAGCAACTTGGAAAAAAAGGAATAATTAATTTTGAGCAAAGTAACTTCTCTAGCTTGTGAGAAAATGAGGCAGCACTTTAAATACTACTATAGCAGAATCTTAAACCCAGTACATTTTTCTTCTGTTGCTATTTCTTCTTTGAGAGGTGATGCAGCAGAACAAGATTTTTCTTTTAAGTGTAAATATTCTAAGAAATGTTTTCTCGGTGTTGTAAAATGCAGTCACTTACTATATTCTATGATGTTCCCTGATATCATCCCTGTCTACTCATTCACTATAAAATGAATATTTACCACTTTATTTCTACTAAACCTGAAATGTAAAACTCTTAGTGTTTTGCTGAATGGTGGCCCTTTAACATTAATAGAATAAAGTGAGGTCTAAAGCCTTACTGTGTTGTACAAGAAACAATGGACAACAAACTGTTCTTTATATACATTAGATTCACTTTCACCTTACAGGTTATTTATTCAAACTGTATTTATATTAGCACTTCAAACAAAGTAGATTTTTTAAACTCTTGGAAAAGAATACCAAAACCTTCTACCATGTGCACTATCACTGCAAAAGAACAAAATGAGAAAATAAATTAAAATTGCATGAGTTTCTAAAAAGAGCTTATCCTTTTAAGATATTTGGCTGACATCTTGTATACAATTATTTGGAGGTAGGTTGGGCTGTTAACTGCTTTATTTTCTGAGCTGTGGAATGGAACTCAGAGTGGTTGAAGGTTTCGCTTTTTGATTGTTAGGATGAGTTTTATAGAAAATTATTTAATATAGCAATTACATCTAAAAAATGAGTTTAAACTTAGACTACAACCCAAGATGGAGAAAAAGATAATTTATTTCCCAGTAGGAAATCTGTTAATCAAAGCCAATGCTATCTTCCTTTCACAAATGAAGCCCATTATAAAGTTAGGCACTTTTAGTATTTTAGTGTCATTTGTCAACTCAGTTATTTCCATTTTCATGTAGAAAACAATCAAAAAGAAATGCATGTATTCTTGCCACAAAAATAGCAGGTTAACACTCTGTAGCACGTTATTATTTTAAAAGATATATTGCTAGACTCTGAGTCATTAAATTATTTCCCTAAAATGATGGTGTTGTCTGGAATCTAGATTTGCTGGATGAATGCCCTTTGGTAATGCAGTAGTTACTGCCTTTTGCTAAATGTTATAATTTATAGGAGCCAAAAAAGCACAGCTCCTGGAATTGAAAAAGCTTTCTAAAGGCATTCATTTATAATTTTTTACTTAAGATTATTTATCAAGCTAAAACTTTAACTATAAAACCTCAGTTTTAATTTCAGTTGTTGAAATGTCCAAATCAAGCAATTGAAAAACAAAATGATAACATGGCTCATATGCTTTTCACCACATTATACTGCATGTAGAAAAGGACCCAGTGCAGCGCCTGGGATCTCCATTGTGTTGGTTCCCTCTTCCCCCTCCCCTCTTGCTTCTTTATTGCTTCGCATTTCTATACACTACAGATTTCCAATCAGCACTAAAAAAAAAAAAGCCCCAAAGCTCTACAGTGCAATTTTCACCCAATTGTCCCATAACTTGTGGATACAACCACTTTGTGTTGGTGCATGCAACCCCAGCACCTTTAATTTCCTTTCATTTATTTCTTTCATCTCTCATTTTATTAACCATTTAAAGGAAATATTTTCTAGGATTTTTAAATTTGTTTAACTACATGTGTATCAAAACTTTGTACAAAGTGTCTTTATATACTGGAAAAATGGCAGAATTTTTCTAAAATATACAATAGGTATTTCTGCAAGAGAGTAAATTAAAAATTAAATTCAATATCAGCCTTTCTAAAAGTAATCAATCCTTTACAAATGTTTGCATTATGTAGTTCTCACAAATAACTTGAGTAGAAAGAATTCTTAATTATTTAATCTTTGAATCACCAAGTGGTATTTAGAACTACTGTTTATGAAATAGTGCTTATTTGTAAGAGTAGTTTAAAATGAATTGAGGCTATAACTTCATTAATTTACCTAGTTAAATTTACATGAATGGCCTTTCTTTCCCTTTTCTCCAGAATAATTTCTGCTTATCATTTAGATTTCAGTTTAAGCATAACTTCCTCAG
This sequence comes from Lagenorhynchus albirostris, assembly GCF_949774975.1. Classification (NCBI taxonomy): domain Eukaryota; kingdom Metazoa; phylum Chordata; class Mammalia; order Artiodactyla; family Delphinidae; genus Lagenorhynchus; species Lagenorhynchus albirostris. The sequence continues at coordinate 19,309,219 of NC_083110.1, read as the reverse complement.
GGAAGTAGCTTCCCAAATCTGAATAGGTCAAATTCATCAGCTATCAGAAACTGAAATCTCAAACAGAACAGCAAAAATTTTTAAATGGTTATATGTGATTTGAACAAGTCATCTCAAAGGCTTGATTAATACTCTATAGCAAAGAAAAAATATATTTTTTTCAAATACACATGGAGTGTTATAAAAATTGACCACATAGTATATATAACAAAGGAAAAAAGTCTATCTAGTTCCAGAGAATGAGTCCAGTACAAACTATGTTATTTCACCATAATATGATTAAATTAGCACTAAAAATATGCAGAAAAACATGTTTGAAAACAAAGAAATTATTCTTAAATAACAGGTTAAAGAGGAACTCATAATGTAAAGTAAGAAATATATATACCTGAAAGACAATAAGAATCCATTTTATAACTTATAAAATGCATCTAAGTCTGTAATAACTGCAAGTTATCGTGTTAAACTTATTTTTTTAATGGGAAAAAAAGTTACTTAAGCATTCATCTCTAGAAACTAGCTAATGAACAACAGAGTTAAGCTGGAAAAAGTAGAAAAAAATAGAGAGTAGACAAGAAAATCATATAAAATAAAACAGATTTTAAAGCTGGTTCTTTACAAGTTTTGTCAATGAAATAAAGCTCTTGCAAGACAGAATACAATTTTTTCTTTTAAAGATTACAAACACTAACTGTGAAGGGAAATAAAACTATAAATAGAGTAGAGCAAAAATATCATTTGAAAATAATATGAAACATGTTAAGGAATTTTGCATTTAAGGAATGCAACTTCAATACACTTGGAAATTTAGATGAAATGAGCAATTTTCATGAATGAAAATTCAATAATTATACTAAAAATAGACTTAAGTAAAACAGAAAACCTGAGTAAACTTGCAAATAAATTAAATCCTCCACCTTTGCCCCCAGCAAAACATACCAGATCTAGACGTTTTTTCCAAGCAGATTCTACCAGATATTCAAGGAGATTAGTCTTGTCTTTTACAAATTATTTCAAGACTAAAGAAAGATGCAAAGTCACATGATTAAGTCTATCAGTGTAATTTTAACATCCACAGCAGTCAGAAATAGAACAAAAATTACAGGCCAATTTTATATATAAACATATATGCAATATGAAGTCCTTAAAAGGACTTAAAAGTTAAATCTAAAATGGCCACACATGTAAAGAAACACATCATGACCAAGTAGCATTATTATTCTTAAAAATGATTATATTCATTAAAAGCCTGGTAGCTCTAGAATTTCTATATAGGAGAGGATTATGGTTCAACAGGAGGTTATAAAAACCACCACCAGGGGTAGTTGTGTTGGATGAGATTGTGAAGGGATTGAAGCTTTCCCAAGCCACTGTTAGCATAGCTAATTTCTTTTTTGCTTTTTCTTCATTTTTCTTTTCTTTCTTTCTCTCTTTCTCTCTCTCTCTCTCTCTCTCTCCTTCATCTCTCTGAGATTACAATAGCAATTCTGTGGCTAGATTAAATGACTTGGGAAAAAAGCAAAGAGATAAGTACAATGGTAAGATATAAAAATAGCCTTTCTGTAGAACCAATCTACCCTAGAGATATGTATCAGAAAAATGAGTAGACACAATTCGCTGTAAAATGGACTATCAATAACAGTAACAACTTCCTGTTTTTGAAAAAAAATTTAAAAACAAAATGAACATAATGTTGTACATGAAATAGAATAGACCTACATGAAAGAAAATCAATATTCTTCTGTTAGTAACTGATGAAGCCTTGATTTGAGAATCATATATGCTCTTCTCTTGTAAGAGATACAGAAAAATAGGAGTGGTCTTGGAGAAAAACAAAGTTTAAATAATAGAAAATAGATTTAATGAGGCATCCATAAGAAATCGGACCTTTATTATTTAGCAAGGATTGATGGGGAGTAAACATTTTCAAGTGTCCTTATCAGTCTGATTTTGAGCAGTTTGTCACCACCATTAAAAAAATAACCTGCTGCAAGAAGTCATTGACTATAACTAAAGTAGTAACTATAAAAGAAAGAGTGTATTTGTGTAATGGTCACCTCTAAAGATCAGTCGAGAAGTGTCAACATTGAACATTTATAGACAGCATGAAGTCAGGGCCCCAGAAATGGCAATCTCTAGAAATTCCATTTGGAAAAAATACAAACTGTGCCCCACTTACTTCTGTAAAGAATTGGAACCAGCAGGGTTCATTTCAGCTTTGTATTTCTGAGCTCATTTTTTTCTCATATCTATATCACATTTATCATGAAGCTCTTATGAATTTTAAAGTCCCCTTTTGAATTAAATTGCCTAACCAGAGCACCATTTGTTTTGAAAATATTTATATATTTAAATGCTATAATAGTCCTTCTGTTTCACCAATGAACAAAACAGGTGGAACAAATTTAAGAAAATAAGATAATTATTAGTTTTTCTCTTAAATAGTGTAGTTTGAAGGAAAGAAGGAATAGACTGAATATATCAAACAGCAGGACTTAGCTGTGAAGATTTAATGCATGGGGACTATTTTTCCACTTTCTTTTCTGTATCTTCCCTTTTATATTTTAAAATTCTATTTTGGTAGTTAAAGCTGTACCTATTATTGATTATGGGTATCTGGACATGGAAAATCGCAGTCAGACATAAACCTCTGAAAGAAAGACCTTGTGTTTTGTTATTACAAATCGTCACTCTACATTATGGGACACCCGGGCAGTGCCATTTCTGTCTAACCTTCTAGATAATGGAATTTCGTGGCTGTTTAATCTTTTAAAGAAACATGAAGACTCCTGAGATTACATTTCCATGCCTTTGTAAATTGTACCTTACTAGTATTAAGGTACAAGAGGATGCCTCTTCAAGCTTCATAGCTTGCACCAAATAATTAGTGGTTAATACCATTTTACCATTATCTGTTTTATAAAAGTGGCAAAATATTAAAAGAACTAATTCCCAGCTGTGATTAAGGTCAATATGATTCAGCATAAAAATTTGGGGGAAATTCAGAAGAATGTTGGAAATTATTGAAATTGTCTAGTGATATAAGACAGTTTTTCTTTTTATTGAGTATGAAAATGAACGATATGACCTTCTTCTAAAGCAGGGCTTTTCAAACTTGAAACCACCTGGGAGTCTTTTTAAGATTCTAATTCAGTAAGTCTGAGATAGGGCCTGAGATTCTGCATGTCTAACAAGTGCTTAAGTCATGCTCATGGTGCTGGTCAATACACCAGACATTGGTAGCAAGAATAGAGTGTAGAGGTTTGTAACCTAGGCTCCATGGAGGAGTCTCAAGGTTTGTGTGAACTATATGATGTTGTGCACAGAGTGTGTGTGTGCATTTTCAAGGGAGAGTACCTGTAAGTTTTATCACATTCTCAAGACTTGTGTGACCTACCCCTCTATAAAGTCTTGATTAGTATTTCCTTAGTATGTTTCTTGTAGATGCTAGTCCTATAAGATAATAAGGTTGGGATACTCCGTATATTTATCTTACTTTTGTATATTTAAAATAAATATTAATATGGTAAATATTTCAAGAAATTCTAAAGTTATTTTACCCACTTAACTTTCTTTAATCATGGCATTTCTTAAACTAGTAATGTAATTAATTCTTTTTCTCAAGTTTTACCGAATAATGTTCCATGAACCATAAAAAAAGATATTGATTTACTTTAAACAAAGATTAATATGTAAATCTTGGATTTCCTTTCCACTGTTTTGTTTTGTCCTGATTACATGTGACTCACATTTGTTCATATGAACTATCCAGTACCCTAGCCTCTCAATCTCATGGCGTCTTCACTTCCGTTGATTTTTTTTCTTCAACACTATTATTAGCCACCCATTCCAGTCGTCAGTCTTCAACTTGATGACTCCCAATTATTTAACATTAATCTCAACCTTGGTTTTGGCTGGGACTTGTATATCCCACTACTTGTTTGACATCTTCACTTACTGGCATATATGTATGAACATTTCAGAAATAACATGATCAAAAAAAGACTCCTGATTTCCCTCTCTCTTCTAAAGCTACTCCTCTCCAGTCTTATTCATTTCATTTAATAAGTACTTCCATTTACTCATTCCAGGTCAAGCCAGCAAGTAACAAATGGAGTAACTATGTGGGTAAAAGTAATTAATCCTGATTAACAGGAAGGTAGGGCTATGCTACATATTTGGTGCAGAGAATAGTAATGTCTGAAACTTGATGGATTTCTTGACACCTCTTGGTATTTTCACACCAAGATTTAATTTAAAAAATGGACAAGTACAAGTAGATATGACCTGGGGAGGAAAGGTGACTAGAGGTTTGGACCTCTCAGGGATGAGTCAGGATCATCTCACCATTCAAGCTGCCTTGATTAGCAGAGGTGCTGGCTAAGGATTAGGAGAAAATAAAATGGATTATGGTAGAGACAATCATGAGTCTTGGTTACAACCCCAAGAGTAGCTACATTAGTGCAGGTTGTAATTCGTCTCACTAACTCTTTACGTGTAAGTTACCCAGGACACAACACCAGCCAGGATCCCCCAGAGAAGCTATTCCTAGATATAGTGAATTTATGATAAGAAACAAGTAAATATGAGTGGTACAAGGGATAGACTGTAGTAGGTCCTGCAGTACTCCATCCTCTTTAGGGACTATGCAACTGTCCTTCAGCCACTAGGAATATCTGTTGCCAGTGTCTCATGGTTGTGCCCCTCACTGGGACTCACCTTTCACTGCAGGAAACTTCCTTTCCCAGAGTTATGCTGCCTCCCAAGTGGTGGCCTGCAGTTAGGGACTGGCTTATATTTATATGAGGATATATTAACTCCTTGCTTCAATTTGGGAGAATTCTAATAGGCTCCAGAGCACCTAAGAGTATCATTTTAGAGCTCAGTGGGTCCACTTCTCATTTAGCAGAGTTCTACCTTCCTCATTTCTTTCTAGGTGTATCTTCGGGAGAGCTCCTCAACAAATCTGCATGCAGTTCCTCATGTACAAATCTGTTCCTTAGAACCAATCTAAGATATGCCCTATTTAAAATTATACCTCCACCATATTCTATTTATTTACCTTATTTTATTTACAGTATTTATCAGCATCAGAAGTTATTATACTTATCCATCCCCCCATTTTTTTTTTGTTTGTTTTGGGGTTTTTTTGTTGCTGTTATTCCTCTTTAATAGAATGTAGGCTTTCTTGGGTTGGTAACTTTGTCTTTCCTGTCTAGCACTGTGTCTCAAATACCAAAATTATTCTTAACTGATGATCTTGTAAATTCTTCTTAAATGGATTTGTGAATCCTGTATCTATATAAAAATCACTACAGAGTAATGATTACATTCATGATTATTATATAGAAAAAAGTTTAAAAAAATTAAGTAATGTTATACATTTAATTTACTGATAAATTTTAGAGTTTTGACATATCAAAAGGAAAAACATAATCAAAGAAAAACAGAAAATCAAAATAAGTTAAGGAGTACAGGCATACCTCATTTTATTGTTCTTTGCAGATGCTAAGTTTTTTTTTACAAATTGAAGATTTGTGACAATCCTACATAGAGCAAGTCTATAGGTGCCATTTTTTCCAACAGCATTTGCTCACTTTGTGTCTCTGTGTTACATTTTGGTAATTCTCTTAATGTTTCAAACATTTTTATTATTATTATATTTGTTATGGCGATCTGTGACCAGTGATCTTAGATGTTACTCTTGTAACCATGCTCATGTAAGACAGCAAACTTCTCCACAAATGTAGGATATGTTTTTGACTATTCCATCGACTAGGCTTTCCTTCATCTCTCTCTCTCCCCTTAGGCCTCCCTAGTCTTTGAGACACAATATTGAAATTAGGCCAATTAATAACCCTACAATGGCCTCTAAGTGAAAGGAGTAGTTGCACATCTCTCACTTTAAATCAAGAGCTAGAAGTGATTAAGCTTAGTGAGGAAGGCATGTCAAAAGCCAAAATAGATGCTAGGCCTCTTGCACCAAACAGGCAAGTTGTGAATGCAAAGGAAAAGTTCTTGAAGGAAATTAAAAATGCTACTCGAGTGAACACACCAATGATAAGAAAGTGAAATAGTCTTATTACTGATATGGAGCAAGTGTGAATGGTCTGTATCAAAAATAGCCCCAACCTTCCCTTCAGCCAAAGCCTAATCCAGAGCAAAGCCCTAATTCTCTTCAATTCTGTGAAGGCTGAGAGAGGTAAGGAAACTGCAGAAGAAAAGTTTGAAGATAGCAGAGGTTGATTTATGAGGTTTAAGGAAAGAAGCTCTCTCTATAACATAAAAGTGCAAAGTGAAGCAGTCAGTGCTAATGTAGAAGCTGTAGCAAGTTACCCAGAAGATCTAGCTAAGATAATAAAAAAAGGTGGCTAAACTGAACAACAGATTTTCAATGTAGACAAAACATCCTTCTATTGGAAGAAGATGTCATCTAGTAATTCATAGCTAGAGAGGAGAAGTCAATACTTGTCTTCAGAGTTTCAAAGGACAGGCTGACTCTCTTGTTAGGGCTAAAGCAGCTGTGACTAAGTTGAAGCCAAAGTTCATTTAACCATTCCGAAAATCCTAGGGCTCTTAAGAATTATGCTAAATCTATTCTGTTTGTCCTGCTTAAATGAAGCAACAAAACCTGGATGACAGCATATCTGTTTTCAATATGGTTTATGAATATTTTAAGGCCACTGTTGAGACCTACTCCTCAGAAAATAAAAAGATTTCTTCACTGACAATGCATCTGGTCACCCAAGAGCTCTGATGGAGGTATACAATGAGATTCATGCCTGCCAACACAACATCCATTCTGCAGCCCATGGATCAAGGAGTAGTTTTGACTTTCAAGTCTTATTATTTAAGAAATACATTTTGTAAGGCTAAAGCTGCCATAGAAAGTGATTCCTCTGATGGATCTGGGCATAGTAAATTGAAAACCTTCTGAAGAGAATTCATCATTCTAAATGCGATTAAAAACATTTGTAATTAATCAGAAGAAGCCAAAATGTCAACATTAACAGGAGTTTGAAAGAAGTTGATTCTAATCCTCATGGATGACTGAGTGGTTCAAGACTTCAGGGGAAGAAGTAACTGCACATGGGGTGGAAATAACAAGAGAACTAGAATTAGAAGTGGAGCCTAAAGATGTGACTGAATTGCTGTAATCTCATGATGAAACATTAATAGATGAGGAGTTGCTTCTTATGGATGAGGAAAGAAAATGGTTTCTTGAGATGGAATCTACTCCTGGTGAAGATGCTGTGGAAGATTGTTGAAATGACAACAAAAGATTTAGAAAAGTACCTAAATTTAGTTGATAAAGTTTGAGAGGATGGACTCCAATTTTGAAATAAATTCAACTGTGGGAAAAATGCTGTCAAACAGCATTGCACGCTACAGAGAAATTGTTTGTGAAAGGAAGAGTCAATCAGTATGGCAAAATTTACTCTTGTCTTATTTTAAGAAATTGACACAGCACCCCACCCTAACCTTCAGCTGCCACCACCCTGATCAGTCAGCAGCCATCAACATCAAGACGAGACCTTCCACCAGCAAAAAGATGATGACTCACTGATAGCCCAGATAATGGTTAGCATTCTTTAGCAACAAAGTATATTAAAGTAAGGTCTGTACATTGTTTTTTTTTAGATGTAATGCTATTGCACACTTAATAGACTACAGTATAGTATAAACATAACTTTCATATGCATTGGGAAACCAAAAAAATTGTTACTCACTTTATTGCACTATTTATTTTGTTGCACTGGTCTGGAACCAAACCTGCAGTATCTCTGAGGTGTTCCCATATACTCAACAGCTCCATTACAATAAAAAATTTAGAGAACTTAGTCATATACACACCTTGTTTTATATTAATTTGCTTAATATTCTGGGCTATATTTTAAGTATCAATTATTTTACTTAAGGTACGGGGAAAGATTTAGTGACAGAGGATACCTGTTACTTACTGAAGGCCTACTTTTTTTATTTTTAACATCTTTATTGGAGTATAATTGCTTTACAATGGTGTGTTAGTTTCTGCTGTATAACAAAGTGAATCAGTTATACATATACATATATCTCCATATCTCCTCCCTCTTAGGTCTCCCTCCAACCCTCCCTATCCCACCCCTCTAGGTGGACACAAAGCAGCAAGCTGATCTCCCTGTGCTCTGTGGCTGCTTCCCACTAGCTATCTGTTTTACATTTGGTAGTGTATATATGTCCATGCCACTCTCTCACTTCATGCCAGTTTAACCTTCCCCCTCCCTGTGAACTCAAGTCCATTCTCTATGTCTGAGTCTTTACTCGTGTCCTGCCCCGAGGTTCCTCAGAACAATTTTTTTTTTTTTTTATTTTTAGCTTCCATATATATGTGTTAGCATGTGGTATTTGTTTTTCTCTTTCTGACTTACATCACTCTGTATGACAGTCTCTAGGTGCATCCTTCTCAATATAAAGAACTCAATTTCGTTTCTTTTTATGGCTGAGTAATATTCCATATGTGGCACATATATGTGCCACATCTTCTTTATCCATTCATCTGTCAGTGGATATTTAGGTTGCTTCCATATCCTGGCTATAGTAAACAGAGCTGCAATGAACATTGTGGTACATTAATCTTTTTTAATTATGGTTTTCTTAGGGTATATGCCCAGTAGTGAGATTGCTGGGTCATATGGTAGTTCTATTTTTAGTTTTTTGAGGAACCTCTATACTGTTCTCCATAGTGGCTGTATCAATTTACATTCCCACCAACAATGCAAGAGGGTTCCTTTTCTCCACACCCTCTCCAGCACTTATTGTTTGTAGATTTTTTGATGATGTCCATTCTAACCGGGGTGAGGTGATGCCTCATTGCAGTTTTGATTTGCATTTCTCTAATGATTAGTGATGTTGAACATCCTTTCATGTGTTTGTTGACAATCTGTATATCTTCTTTGGAGAAATGTCTGTTTAGGTCTTCTGCCCATTTTTGGATTGGGTTGTTTGCTTTTTTTGATATTAAGCTGCCTGGGCTGCCTGTATATTTTGGAGATTAATCCTTTGTCAGTTGCTTCGTTTACAAATATTTTCTCCCATTCTGAGGGTTGTCTTTTCGTCTTTTTTATAGTTTCCTTTGCTGTGCAAGAGCTTTTAAGTTTCATTAGGTCCCATTTGTTTATTTTTGTTTTTATTTCCATTTCTCTAGGAGGTGGGTCAAAAAGGATCTTGCTGTGATTTATGTCATAGAGTGTTCTGCCTATGTTTTCCTCTAAGAGTTTGATAGTGTCTGGCCTTACATTTAGGTCTTTAATCCATTTTGACTTTAGTTTTGTGTATGGTGTTAGGGAGTGTTCTAATTTCATTCTTTTACAGGTACCTTTCCAGTTTTCCTAGCACCGCTTATTGAAGAGGCTGTCTTTTCTCCATTCTATAGTCTTGCCTCCTTTATCAAAAATAAGGTGACCATATGTGCGTGGGTTTATATCTGGGCTTTCTATCCTGTTCCATTGATCTATGTTTCTGTTTTTGTGCCAGTACCATGCTGCCTTGATTACAGTAGCTTTTTAGAATAGTCTGAAGTCAGGGAGCCTGATTCCTCCAGCTCCATTTTTCTTTCTCAAAAATAGCTTTGGCTATTCGGGGTCTTTTGTGTTTCCATACAAATTCTGAAAACTTCTCTTCTAGTTCTGTGAAAAATGCCATTGGTAGTTTGATAGGGATTGCATTGAATCTGTAGATTGCTTTGGGTAGTATAGTCATTTTCACAATATTGATTCTTCCAGTCCAAGAACATGGTATATCTCTCCATCTGTTTGTATCATCTTTAATTTCTTTCATCAGTGTCTTATACTTTTCTGCATACAGGTCTTTTGTCTCCTTAGGTAGGTTTATTCCTAGATATTTTATTCTTTTTTTTTGCAATGGTAAATGGGAGTGTTTCCTTAATTTCTCTTTCAGATTTTTCATCATTAGTATATAGGAATGCAAGAGACTTCTGTGCATTAATTTTGTGTCCTGCTACTTTACCAAATTCATTGATTAGCTTTAGTAGTTTTCTGGTAGCAACTTTAGGATTCTCTATGTATAGTATCATGTCATCTGCAAACAGTGACAGCTTTACTTCTTCTTTTCCGATATGGATTCCTTTTATTTCCTTTCCTTCTCTGATTGCTGTGGCTAAAACTTCCAAAACTATATTGAATAAGAGTGGTGAGAGTGGGCATCCTTGTCTTGTTCCCAATCTTAGTGGAAATGCTTTCATTTTTTCACCATTGAGGACGATGTTGGCTATGGGTTTGTCATATATGGCCTTTATTATGTTGAGGAAAGTTCTCTCTATGCCTACTTTCTGCAGAGTTTTTATCATAAATGGGTGTTGAATTTTGTCGAAAGCTTTCCTGCATCTATTGAGATGATCATATGGTTTTTCTCCTTCAATTTGTTAACATGGTGTATCACGTTGATTGATTTGCTTATATTGAAGAATCCTTGCATTCCTGGAATAAACCCCACTTGATCATGGTGTATGATCCTTTTAATGTGCTGTTGGATTCTGTTTGCTAGTATTTTGTTGAGGATTTTTGCATCTATATTCATCAGTGATATTGGCCTGTAGTTTTCTTTCTTTGTGACATCATTGTCTGGTTTTGGTATCAGGGTGATGGTGACCTCGTAGAGTGAGTTTGGGAGTATTCCTCCCTCTGCTATATTTTGGAAGAGTTTGAGAGGGATAGGTGTTAGATCTTCTCTAAATGTCTGATAGAATTCACCTGTGGAGCCATCTGGTCCTGGGCTTTGGTTTGTTGGAAGATTTTTAATCACAGTTTCAATTTCAGTGCTTGTGATTGGTCTGTTCATATTTTCTGTTTCTTCCTGATTCAGTCTTGGCAGGTTGTGCATTTCTAAGAATTTGTCCATTTCTTCCAGGTTGTCCATTTTATTGGCATAGAGTTGCTTGTAGTAATCTCTCATGATCTTTTGTATTTTTGCAGTGTCAGTTGTTACTTCTCCGTTTTCATATCTAATTCTGTTGATTTGAGTCTTCTGTTCTATTGATTTGAGTCTTCTGTTCTATTGATTTGAGTCTTCTGCAGAGTAATCTTGATTGTAGGTTTTTCCCTTTCATCACTTTAAATATGTCCTGCCACTCCCTTCTGGCTTGCAGAGTTTCTGCTGAAAGAGCAGCTGTTAATCTTATGGGGATTCCCTTGTATGTTAATTGTTGCCTTTCCCTTGCTGCTTTTAATATTTTTTCTTTGTATTTTATTTTTGATAGTTTGATTAATATGTATCTTGGCGTGTTTCTCCTTGTATTTATCCTGTATGGGACTCTTTGTGCTTCCTGGACTTGATTGACTATTTCCTTACCCATATTAGAGAAATTTTCAACTATAATCTCTTCAAATATTTCCTCAGTCGCTTTCTTTTTCTCTTCTTTTCCTGGGAGCCCTGTAATTTGGATTTTGGTGCATTTAATGTTGTCCCAGAGGTCTCTGAAATTTTCTCAGTTCTTTTCATTCTTTTTTCTTTTTCTACTTCGTGGTAGTTGTTTCCACTATTTTTTCTTCCAGATCACTTATCAGTTCTTCTGCCTCACTTATTCTGCTATGATTCCTTCTAGAGAATTTTTGATTTCATTTATTGTGTTGTTCATCATTGTTTGTTTGCTCTTTAGTTCTTTTAGTGCTTCTTGTATTTTCTCCATTCTATTTCCAAGATTTTGGATCATCTTTACTATCATTACTCTGAATTCTTTTTCAGGTAGGCTGCCTATTTCCTCTTCATTTGTTTGGTCTGTTGGGTTTTTACCTTGCTCATTCCTCTGCTGTGTATTTCTCTGTCTTCTCGTTTTGCTTAACTTACTGTATTTGGGGTCTCCTTTTTGCAGGCTGCAGGTTCGTAGTTCCCATTGTGTTTCGTGTCTGCCCCCGGTGGGTAAGGTTGTTTCAGTGGGTTGTGGAGAGTACTGGTGCCTGTGTTATGGTGGATGAGGCTGGATATTGTATTTCTGGTGGGCAGGACCACGTCTGATGTTGTGTTTTGGGGTTTCTGTGAACTTATTATGATTTTAGGCAGCCTCTGTGCTAATGGGTGGGCTTGTGTTCCTGTCTTGATAGTTGTTTGGCATAGGGTGTCCAGCACTGGAGCTTGCTGGTCGTTGAGTGGAGCTGTGTCTTAGTGTTGAGATGCAGCTCTCCGGGAGAGCATTTGCCATTTGATGTTACTTGGGGCCAGGAGGTCTGTGGTGGACCAGTGTCTTGAGCTCGGCTCTCCCACCTCAGAGGCTCAGGCCTGACACCCGGGCAGAGCACCAAGACCCTGTCAGCCACATGGTTCAGAAGAACAGGGAGAAAAAGAAATAAATAAATAAATAAATAAATAAATAAATACAATAAAATAAAGTTATTAAAATGGAAAAAAATATTAAAAATTAAAAAATAAAAAAGTAATAAAATAAATAAAAAGAAAGAAGAGTGTAACCAAACCAAAAAACAAATAAACCAATGATAACAAGCACTAAAACTATACCAAAAAATAAGAAGCGGACAGTCAGAATACTAGGACAAATGGCAAAAGCAAAGCTATACAGACAAAATCACACAAAGAATCATACACATACATACTCACAAAAAGAGAAAAAGGAAAAAATATGTATATATATTTTAAAAAAGGGAAGAGAGCAACCAAATCAATAAACAAATCTTCCAATGATAATAAGCTCTAAATACTGAACTATGATAAACATAAAACCAGAAACTAATTAGATGCAGAAAGCAAACCCCAAATCTACAGTTGCTCCCAAAGTCCACCGCCTCAGTTTTGGGATGATTCGTTGTCTATTCAGGTATTCCACAGATTTAGGGTACATCAAGTTGACTGTGAAGATTTAATCTGCTGCTCCTGAGGCTGCTGGGAGAAATTTCCCTTTCTCTTCTTTGTTCGCACAGCTCTGGGGTTCAGCTTTGGATTTGGCCCCGTCTCTGCGTGTAGGTCTCCTGAGGGCGTCTGTTCTTTGCTCATACAGGACAGGGTTAAGTTAGCAGCTTATTAGGGGGCTCTGGCTCACTCAGGCGGGGTTGTGGGGGAGGGAGGGGTACAGAATGCGGGGCGAGCCTGCGGTGGCAGAGGCCAGTGTGATGTTGCAACAGCCTGAGGTGTGCCGTGTGTTCTCCCGGGGAAGTTGTCCCTGGATCACGGGACCCTGGCCGTGGTGGGTTACACAGGCTCCCCGGAAGGGGGGTGTGGATAGTGACCTGTGCTCGCACACAGGCTTCTTGGTGGCGGCAGCAGCAGCCTTAGCATCTCATGCCCGTCTCTGGGGTCCACGCTGATAGCCGCGGCTTGCGCCCGTCTCTGGAGCTTGTTTAGGCAGTGCTCTGAATCCTCTTCTTCATGCACCAGGAAACAATGGTCTCTTGCCTCTTAGGCAGGTCCAGACTTTTCCCGGACTCCCTCCCGGCTAGCTGTGGTGCACTAGTCCCTTCAGGCTGTGTTCACGCAGCCAACCCCAGTCCTCGCCCTGGGATCCAACCTCCCAAGCCTGAGCCTCAACTCCCAGCCCCGCCTGCCCCGGCGGGTGAGCAGACAAGCCTCTCGGGCTGGTGAGTGCCGGTCAGCACTCATCCTCTGTGCAGGAGTCTCTCTGCTTTGCCCTCTGCACCCCTGTTGCTGCACTCTCCTCTGTGGCTCTGAAGCTTCTCTCCCACCACCCCCTGTCTCCACCAGTGAAGGGCCTTCCTAGTGTGTGGAAACCTTTCCTCCTTCACAGCTCCCTCCCACTGGTGCAGGTTCCATCCCTATTCTTTTGTCTCTTTTTTTTCTTTTTGCTTTTGCCCCACCCAGGTGCGTGGGGAGTTTCTTGCCTTTTGGGAAGTCTGAGGTCTTCTGCCAGTGTTCAGTAGGTGTTCTGTAGGATTTGTTCCACATGCAGATGTAGTTTTGATGTATTTTGTGGGGAGGAAGGTGATCTCCACGTCTTACTTCTCCACCATCTTGAAGGTGCCCCTGAAGTCCTACTTTATACCAGACAGAATTTTAAGCACAGAAACACATCTTTTTAAATTTTCAAACAGTATTTGCAAGTATGACATTATTATTTGCAAACAGAAGAAATTGAAGTTGAGAGAAGCTAAATATCTGCTTAGGGTAACATATCCTATAAATCAGGTAATTCAATTTAATACTTTCTTCCATTTCAAAGTCCGGCAAGTCAACATGTTTATTTTCACCTCCTTGCATAATCTTACTTGAAGAATGGCATGGCATTTGGCTGTCTGTAATCCACCAAAATTGCGTAGAGAAAGGAGCCCAAACCCTAGGAGTCATGAGACTGGGATTATATTCTCAGGTCTGACAGTTATGAACTATGCCATCTGGGGTGATTCACCTCATCTGTTAGACCTCTGTACTCTTGTGTACATAAGAAAAAGAAAGCTCAATTATCCTTAGTCTAGCTCATCCTAATTGTTTACCAACAGAGTAAGCTTTGGGAAACACAGGCAGTTTAAGGCCTGCACTAGGATTAGAAGGGATCTTGGAAACACAGTGCATATTCCAGATGCAAGAAGTGCCACTCTGGCAGCTGTAACGTAGTATCTGCTGACGGTAGAAAAAGATACAACCTGAAAATATGGGCAAATGATCTGTGACAAGAATGTCCTGGCGGTGATTAATTATTCTAGAAGGCAGAGGAAACATAGTGACAGAGAACCAAGGTGCAGGTAATATGTGGAGAGGTAAAGGGAAACCACAAGGGAAGTCTATCAGTACTTTGGATGCTCTCAGCCCAAGGGCTGAGGATCAGAGGTAGAGCCTCATTCTAGAGGAGAAACTCTACCAGATAAAGACATGGGGCCAAGATGCAGAAGCCTAGGGCCTGACATCAGAGTAAGACTAGCATACTCTTGACTTGGTACTGGGTTGCAAAGTTAACCCTATGTTTTCCTAGAGCTAGGCTTGGGTAGGTCCCTAAAGTATGATGGAACTGCTGGATGGAGGAAAGTGGTCCTATCTTCAGATAAAAATATTCTCTGAGGAGCAGGCGAGTCTGGGATCTTGACTCCAGCTGAAGGATAATTATTTTCACCAAAGTTTATCCCAAGGCCAAGGCTGATCTTTTTCTTTTTGATCTGATTCTTTAGGCAGAGTCATTCCTCAATTGTCTCACTGTAGCATTTTGTAATTAGGACATTCCCTTTAGGAATTTTTTAAAAAAATACAAGTGTATTTATCTGTATGTTCTTTGCCTATTTTTAGTACGGATTACTTAATCAGAGTAGCAGGGAGCAATTCAGGCTACTGAAGGAGTGGAAACAGGTAGTAAGGAAAGACAAGTGGGAAAGATCTGGGGCACTCAGTGCTTCCTGAGTTTGGAGGTTTCCAAGGGCAGAAGAGATTGATTCAGAGCACTCTAAAAGGGCTTACGTAGGAGAAGCTAAACAAAAGAGAAGGTCTCTGATTTGAATTTTGTATAATTAGGTTTTAGACATTGCATTTTAAAGTTTTGGAATGCGACCTATTATCATTTTAGAAGGAGAACTCCCAATCTTAAGTCTTGTTTTGCTATTTTTATACACAAACCAAATGTCTCTATAGTGACTTCAGCTAGAAGACAGTGATCTAGTATATGGTTATGGGCTCACTGCTATCGAGCTTACATTTTGAGTTCTGATTTCTCAAAGTGTTCTCAAATCAAATTCTACAAAGTCAAATGTGGTGAGATGTTTTATATCTATCACACTGCACCAGTGTGTCTAGCTGTACCATTTTACTGTGATTATATTATCTCTCCTGGTCACCCCACAGGAACTACTAAAACTAGAAGAACCCCAAGTTCATTCATGACCCTTTTGTGCATTCCTTGTTGTGGCTGGGAAATTCTGTGTAGAATTTAGATTGAAGAGGATGAGATGAGTTTAGGTGTGAGTTCAGGAAGTGTATGAGGTGGGCCAAGAGCATGAAGTGAAGTTAGGGCAACATAAATTCTCATACCCAGAAAATTTCCCTTTGGCCTCTTCTCATTATTCAAACTTTCCCAGGGCTTTCCCATTTGAAGCCACTCATTAACCATGTTTCTAGATACAAGCTAACTATCTGGTACATAAGAGATACACAGAATACCGAGAAAATGTCAATAGAAGTAAATTTGATACAGTCATAATTAGGTTGATGAAACAGTGCCAGAAATTCCATAACTTTGTTTCGGAATAATGTTAGAATAATGTGCTCATTAGCAAAAGAGAAATGCCAAGGAATTCTGAGGTTATTTTGTATTATTCTGTTTCCACTTTAGGGTCAGAAGTCCATTGGCAGTGTCTGTTCTGATGTGTCAGCAGTGTGAGATATGTGTGTTTGTGGCTTGCTTATATAGATAAGGAGCAGTGAGGGTAACTCTGTGATTGAAAAATATCTCCCCATTCCAGTCTGCGAATTACACATTCATTTTCAGTGAGTTTACCACACTGTTCTTTTAAAAGGTTTAATGTACTCTTTAAACATCTGAATTACAGTCATTGACATTTTAGTTTGAATTTCTTTAATCCAAACGTTGATTGCCAAGGTCATTTTTACTAAAGAATAAGAGTATTATTGAAAGAATACATAGGGAGTGGGAGGGATGTTTATATATCAAGGAGATCTCTGTGGCAGGCCTAGGTGGTATATTTTGGAGAGCTTAAGAACAATTAAAATTTGGGTTTTGGAAGAAGATACATTAGAAAGTGACATAAAGAAAGAAGGACATTGAAGTGAATCTTTGTTCACGTCACAGTCTTTTCTGGTCCTTTGTGCCAATAAGAATGATCTGGGGGCTTCCTCTGTTGTGTGTGGTGGAGCTTCTAATTTGAGACTCAAAGATAACATGTACTTTATCAAGAGAAAGAAATGGTTGAATGAACTATAATTTTACATTTGAGGGAGGAAGAAACCACCCTTTGAAAAATGAGAAATATATACAATTGGAAATTTATTAGAAAGTAATTTGAAAGTGTTAAAGTAGAACTGTAAATAATGAGTGAAAACATTTTTGAATATCTGCAAGTTGTTAAGAGTGGTCTTCTGGCTTCGAATAAATGTATGCCTAGTATCAAAGCCACAGCTAATTAAAGAAATAAGAGAAAGAAGGAATAATCAGATATTAGGAGTGATCTAAAAAGCAGCAATGTTCAAAGAATTTCTTTAATTCTTATTATTATTGATGCTAAGTATTCCTCCTACATTATGTGATATATAAGTCCATCCATTTGATATGTGCATAGGCTGCTTTAAAAATGGAGTGGGGAAGTAGTAGTAAATGCCACTGAAATGTGGTTTTTAGGTGTGCTTTGGGTAGGGTTGAGAGTACCTAATAAAAATGATGAATTGACTCAAATCTTCCTTTCCTGTTTTCTATGTTTTAAGCACAGTTGTTTAAATTCCCTGTATAGTTAGAATGCATGCCCTTTTAAGAAAGCATTCGCTGAAAGTAATTGGATGTTTTCCACTCTCACATAAATCTGCTGGTAGGTGTTTGATGTTCTTGGAAAGTCAGATGACAGACATTCATTACTATCAGAGGGGCCCCTAAAGAGCAAATTCATAGTTGTTTAACAAAACAACAATTTAATGAGTTCTAGATAAAGTCCTTGGAAAGAAAATTTTATGCTGAAAGCTTTTAAACCTCAAGAAAGTAAAGCATATCAACCCAATCTACATTTTCTGTGACGGAGATGAATGCTTATTTCATTGAATTGGCATGGAAAACTTACGTATGTATTACTTTTAATAACATAATTATACTAAAGTAACAGCATCAAGAAGTGATTTAGAGCAAAAGCTCTTGATGTGAACTTCCTGGGGTCAATCCCAGCTCTACCACTTATCAGTATTTGAACTTGGAATAAGCCATTTGATTACTGTTTGCCTTTGTTTCTTTGATAAGAATGAGGGTAATAATAGTAATTATTTATTTGTGTTCTTTGGACAATTAAAGGAAATTCTAATATACAAACAATACACATACCAGTATATTGTATGTACTTGTTCCTTGTATATATGTATGTATCTGTACATACAAGTACTTGTACTTGTGTTTACTTGTATACACATATATACCTTAAACATACAAGTAGGGTTTTATTATAACTGTAATGGCTTTTCTTTATACAGTTTCAGGTTTAAATATCTGAAGATTGTTACAGAAAACAAAGTCACATTACTATTGACTTTTTCCCTGTCACACTGGAAATCCATACAACAAAGCTTATAGATCTCACATATAAAGTAGATGGTGGAGAGGAAAATACCCTTCAATGGAGATAAAAGCCCCACAGTATTTTGTATTCCATTCTCATTCTCTGTCTTAATGAAGGAGAGTGACTAAAGATGAAGAAATGAAGGATTAAAGCATCTCAATCATTACCTCTGCATCACACCAATGGGTCATAACTCCTGTCTATTCTTTTTTTTTTTTTTTTTTTTCTGGTACGCAGACCTCTCACCGTTGTGGCCTCTCCTGTTGCGGAGCACAGGCTCCGGACGCGCAGGCTCAGCGGCCATGGCTCACAGGCCCAGCTGCTCCGCAGCATGTGGGATCTTCCCGGACTGGGGCAGGAACCCGTGTCCCCTGCATCGGCAGGCAGACTCTCAGCCACTGCGCCACCAGGGAAGCCCACTCCTGTCTATTCTAAATGCTGACCCTCAAAAGGGGAGGCAGGCCTTCTTTGGGGGTCAGGAGGATGCATATAGTTGGAAAACATTCCTCAAAATGATTCTCGTATGTTCTCAGTTTCTTTCCTGTTTAGATTAGCTGCCATTAGATAGTGTCCTTTTCTTGTTCTTCATGGAGAGATGATACTGCAGATAACACTTGCAGAAAAAATGTTTCTTTGCCTCCCCAAATCATGATGTTGGATAAATGTCTCATTCTACTGTGTAGTAAAAGCTAAAAGGTTAAAATGTCTATTTAGGCAGAAAAGTCAGTCTATAAAGATGCTGGTTTCAATATGTGACCAACACAGACCTGGTGGTTAGTACGGCTAAGAGGAACAGGTGTAACAAATCCAGTCACCAATATTCTGACCAGAAGAGAGTTTGTACAAATTAGAAAGACAGGGGGTTTAGTCTGAAGCCTGTTTTAAGAGATAACTTGCCAAGAAAAATAACAACCTTGCAAGCCAGTGTGGCACAAGGCAGGAACACAGGTCATCTGAGTCCAGTACATTTTAATGTACTACTCAAATGTAGAGTGCAGTGAAAGAATAAGAAATGTGATAGTAGTGTTACGCAGAGAAGGGTGGTGGTTCCAAAGAAAATGTCCCAGAGGTATCTATATGGTTTTGAGTTGTGTAATGTGTAGGAATTCCTTCATCACTCATACATAAAGAGAAGAACACTGGACACAAATGGTTGCAAGAGCATTAGTGAGAATCAATCTAATATAGTTCAGAAACACTCTTCATGGCTGGAGAGACATTATCACCTCCTTGAGGAGGCAAAATAAGTAGCAAACACTTGAAATTAGACAAACTGTTTAAAGTTAATTAATAAAAATTCATTTAGATATCATCTCACTAGATACTTCTTTTTAAGTAATTCCTTGATTAATTGAAATAATAACGCTATGATTTATTAAGTATATATTATGCGCCAAACATCAGACAAATCGTTTAATATAAATTACCTAATTCAACATCACAACCCTAGGTTTTCATGTGGAACATTCTATCAAACAGTTTGATTAGGTCTAAGCTAGAGCTGTGTAGCAAGGACTGAAACCAAGTCAAGACAGCCAAGACTTTTGAAAAATATAATTACCATTTACCTTAAAATTAGCAGAGTGCCCAGGGCATAATAGAAATCCAGTAAATAATGTGCTAAGTAGATGAATAAAATATTATACAGTACCTGTCTTGCAAATAATATTTCAGGTCTGTTATTGTTGATATATTAACATATGAATAAACAATATAATTTGTAAAATAATTAATAAAGAATGTAAGAAAATACCAATGTACCGTGTTCGTTCATTTTAACAAGTTTTATTGAGTGTTTATTATATTTTTGACACCAATCTTGGTTCTGAAGCTTCAATAAATGAGGAAGAAGCAGTGTTTTTTCCTCGAGGAGCTCATAGTCTAACAGGGAAACAAACAAGTAAAGAGAGATATGAACAGCCAGACCATTAATAAGCTCTATGCATCTAATCAATAGTTTTGATAATCAAAAATTCAATTAATTAAATTCAGTATGTTCTCTTTAAAGCTATGTACCTCTTGGATTGGTGATTACCTTCTTATGTTCCCTGAATTATCAGTAACATTAAATATAGTATGAAATGATAACAGCCATTTTGTTAATCAGATGAATTATATCTGAGGTACTCCAGGCTCATGTGAGATGAAATCAGTTACTCTTTTGTTCAGAAGTGTTTTAATTGCCTCGTTAAATGTACTTCCAAACTGAGTAATGATAATATGTACATTGAGAGTTTTCCATTTTGAGTGTTTTTCCCTCAATACTGGGATCAATAAATAAGTAAATGATGATAGGGAAAAAGCTTCTTGAATAGGGAAAAGCCTTCTTGACATTGGTATGGGTAATGATTTTTTGATTATGAACCGAAAATCACAGGCAGCAAAAGCAAAACTAGACATATGGGATTGCAAACTAAAAATTTTCTTCGCAACAAAGGAAACAATCAACAGAGTGAAGAGACAGTCTGCTAAATGGTAGAAAATATTTACAGAACATATATCTGGGGCTTCCCTGGTGGCGCAGTGGTTGAGAGTCCGCCTGCCAATGCAGGGGACGCGGGTTCGTGCCCCAGTCCGGGAAGATCCCACATGCCGCAGAACGGCTGGGCCCGTGAGCCATGGCCGCTGAGCCTGCGCGTCTGGAGCCTGTGCTCCGCAACGGGAGAGACCACAACAGTGAGAGGCCCGCGTACAGCAAAAAAACAAAAAAAAACATATATCTGATCAGGGAAGGGATTAATATTCAAAATATATAAGGGACACAACTAAATAACAAGAAAACCAATAACCATATTTTGAAATGGGCAAAGGACTTGAGTAGACATTTCTCAAAAAAAAGACATACAAATGGCCAAGTGATGTATGAGAAGATTATCAACACTACTAATCACAAGGGAAATGCAAATCAAAACAACAGTGAAATATTACCTCAGACTTGTTAAAATGGCTGTCATCAAAAAAAACAAAAGATAAGTGTTGGCGAGGAAGTGGAGAAAAGGGACCCTTGCACGCTGTTGGTGGAAATGTAAATTGGTACGGCCATTAAGAAAACCAGTATGGTGATTCCTCAAAAAATTAAAGACAGAACTACCATATGATCCAGCAATCCCACTTCTGGGTATATATCCAGAGGAAATGAAATCAGGATCTCAGAGAGGTATCTGTTCTCCCATGTTCATTGCAGCATTATTCACGAGAGCCAAGGTATGGGAACAACGTAAGTGCGGGTCAACAAATGAATGGATAAAGAAGATGTGGTATATATATATATATATATATATATATATATACAACATTTATTCAGCCATGAGACAGGAGAAAATCCTGCCATTTGTGAAAACATGGATGAACCTGGAGGACATTATACTAAGTGAATTAAGCCAGACAGAAAGGCAAATACTGCCTACTATCACTTATATGTGGAATATAATTTTTTTTTTAAGTTGAACTCAAATGTGGAGAATACTGGTTACCAGGAGCTGGTGAGGTGGGGTAAATGGGAAGATGTACTTTGTAAAGAGTACAAAGTTGCAGTTATATTGAATGAATAAGTCTAAAGATCTAAAGTACAGGTATGATGACTGTATTTAATAATACTGTATTGAACACTGTAAAGGTGCTAAAATAATTGATTTCAGGTACTTTCATCACACACAAAAAGATGATAACTATGTGAGGAGATATGTTAATTAGCTTGACCATAGTAATCATTTCACTCTATGTATATGAAATCATCATGTTGTACATATTAAATATATACAAGTTTTATTTAAATGGATGAATTTAAAGGATAATAATAAGAAATACCTTTTGCTTACATAAAATTGAGTGAAAAATTAGGTAAGTGAATGGATAGTTTGAGTGCTATTTACCACTAGAAAAATAAAAGGACTAATTTAGGAATGGGACTGATTTGCAAAAGTAAAATCAAAGTACAAACATTAAATAATACAGTTAACCCTTGAACAATTTGGGGTTAGGGTTGCCAACCCCTGTGCAATTGAAAATCCACGTATAATTTTACAGTGGTCTTCCCCATCCCTCTGTAGCTGAGGTTCCACAACCACAGATTGTATAGTCTCGTATTACAATTTATTGAAAAAAATGCATATATAAGTGGACCTATACAGTTCGAGCTGATATTGTTTAAGGGTAAACTGTATTTGGTTGCTTACTAGATGCCATGTACTATGTTTTTTATGTATATTTTTAGTTAATCTTAACAGTCTCAGAGATTGTTAATCTTATTCATTCCATTTTATTAATGAAGAAACTAAGGCTTAGGGATATTGTTTTTTCTAAGTTTATAGAACTAGTAAGTAGAAGAGCCAAAATTATAATCTAGGACTCTGACAATAAGGCCACATAAATTATTTGTGCTTTAATGCCTCTGTGTGTTATTGCTGCCCTATGTTTTTTTGTACGTTGTTGTCTTTTCAGAATGATGGTAGTCCCTGATTTCGGATGCGGAATATCCCAGAGGTTTTTCAGCAGTAGGTGACAATTTTCTTCAGATGATGGCGTAGATCTATGGTATGGCAGGGTAATGAGCAAAGAAATTCTGCATTTTGGCTTCATGCGCAGGTGCTTAAATGGGAGGAATGACCTTCCAGGCAAGGTTGCTGAGATGATAACACTGAATTTGTTCAAGATGGTTTGATTAGATGGTCTGACAGTAGAGGTTTAAAACTGAAAGAATAAGCTGTTGTAGGCCAACTGGGCTGTTTGCACTTTTTTTAGAAGTTTCATATCTTTGTTTAAGATCTTGAACAAAGATTATATTTTTCTGCTTTTTATGTAGACACAGCATCAAAAAAAACCACAACCTGTTTGTTTCACATTTTTAGGAGTCATTTTAGCAGCTTACCTCTTATTACTATCAGCAGTCTTTGCTGTCATATTACTTTTCTTCCTCATTTTATTATCATCAGCCTCATTACAGTACCTCCACTAGCTTTCCCTACTGTGATCTTTAGTATATGAATGTTTGTGTCATGTGCTACTGTCTTTCATCATGTTTGGATCTTGGCAAAAATTTCTTTTAACTGCAGTATTTTGTAGATAGATTGTACTGGTCCAATGCAGTTATTGTAATTGCTGGACAGGACTGCTATTCGTGCCGATTTTTATTTTGGAAGTTTCTGTATGATGCAAAAACTTGTTCTTAAGCACAGAATTGGGAAAAAAAAAGAACTAATTTTTTTTTGATCTTTAAATAGGAAGTTTTAAAATTTCCATGCCTGTCTTTTCCTGTATTGAATCTAAGCTGAACTAAGATGTCCACACACAAAGGACATGGATTGTACTTAACAAGTTATAAAAGGAGCACCTAAAAACAATTAAAATGTGCAAAGAAAAAAAAGATGTTTACAATAAATGAGCTAATGAAATAATATTTATAAATTGGTTATATAACATAAAACTCTCCCACTAAAATACCTTTTAAATAATTCTTCAGTTTTTATACAGGTATCACGCTAGCAATTAATAGGACAGAACATCAGTTACTTGTTTTCAAACTCTCATAGTTAGAACATCAGTTACTTGTTTTCAAACTCTCATAGTTAGAGCCATTAGAGACTATTGATCATATACATATCATTTTTTTGTTTTGTTTTGTTTTGTTTTGTTTTTAACATCTTTATTGGGGTATAATTGCTTTAAAATGGTGTGTTAGCTTCTGCTTTATAACAAAGCGAATCAGTCATACATAAACATATGTTCCCATATGTCTTCCCTGTTGCGTCTCCCTCCCTCCCACCCTCCCTATCCCACCCCTCCAGGCTGTCACAAAGCACCGAGCCAATATCCCTGTGCCATGCGGCTGCTTCCCACTAGCTATCTACCTTACTACGTTTGTTAGTGTGTATATGCCCATGACTCTCTCTCGCCCTGTCACAGCTCACCCTTCCCCCTCCCTATAACCTCAAGTCCGTTCTCTAGGAGGTCTGCGTCTTTATTCCTGCTTTACCCCTAGGTTCTTCATGACATTTTTTTTCTTAAATTCCATATATATGTGTTAGCATACGGTATTTGTCTTTTTCTTTCTGACTTACTTCACTCTGTATGACAGACTCTAGGTTTATCCACCTCATTACAAATAGCTCAATTTCGTTTCTTTTTATGGCTGAGTAATATTCCATTGTATATATGTGCCACATCTTCTTTATCCATTCATCCGATGATGGGCACTTAGGTTGTTTCCATCTCCGGGCTATTGTAAATAGAGCTGCAATGAACATTTTGGTACATGACTCTTTTTGAATTTTGGTTTTCTCAGGGTATATGCCCAGTAGTGGGATTGCTGGGTCATATGGTAGTTCTATTTGTAGTTTTTTAAGGAACCTCCATACTGTTCTCCATAGTGGCTGAACCAATTCACATTCCCACCAGCAGTGCAAGAGTGTTCCCTTTTCTCCACACCCTCTCCAGCATTTATTGTTTCTAGATTTTTTGATGATGGCCATTCTGACTGGTGTGAGATGATATCTCATTGTAGTTTTGATTTGCATTTCTCTAATGATTAATGATGTTGAGCATTCTTTCATGTGTTTGTTGGCAGTCTGTATATCTTCTTTGGAGAAATGTCTATTTAGGTCTTCTGCCCATTTTTGGATTGGGTTGTTTGTTTTCTTGTTATTGAGCTGCATGAGCTGCTTGTAAATTTTGGAGATTAATCCTTTGTCGGTTGCTTCATTTGCAAATATTTTCTCCCATTCTGAGGGTTGTCTTTTGGTCTTGTTTATGGTTTCCTTTGCTGTGCAAAAGCTTTGAAGTTTCATTAGGTCCCATTTGTTTATTTTTGTTTTTATTTCCATTACTCTAGGAGGTGGGTCAGAAAGGATCTTGCTGTGATTTATGTCATAGAGTGTTCTGCCTATGTTTTCCTCTAAGAGTTTGATAGTGTCTGGCCTTACATTTAGGTCTTTAATCCATTTTGAGCTTATTTTTGTGTATGGTGTTAGGGAGTGATCTAATCTCATACTTTTACATGTACCTGTCCAATTTTCCCAGCACCACTTATTGAAGAGGCTGTCCTTTCTCCATTGTACATTACTGCCACCTTTATCAAAGATAAGGTGTCCATATGTGCATGGGTTTATCTCTGGGCTTTCTATCCTGTTCCATTGATCTATCTTTCTGTTTTTGTGCCAGTACCATACCGTCTTGATAACTGTAGCTTTGTAGTATCGTCTGAAGTCAGGGAGCCTGATTCCTCCAGTTCCTTCTTTCGTTCTCAAGATTGCTTTGGCTATTTCTAAGAATTTGTCCATTTCTTCCAGATTGTCCATTTTATTGGCATAGAGTTGCTTGTAGTAATCTCTCATGATCTCTTTTATCTCTGCAGTGTCAGTTGTTACCTCTCCTTTTTCATTTCTAATTCTATTGATTTGAGTCTTCTCCCTTTTTTTCTTGATGAGTCTGGCTAGTGGTTTATCTATTTTGTTTATCTTCTCAAAGAACCAGCTTTTAGTTGTATTGATCTTTGCTATTGTTTCCTTCATTTCTTTTTCATTTATTTCTGATCTGATTTTTATGATTTCTTTCCTTCTGCTAGCTTTGGGGTTTTTTTGTTCTTCTTTCTCTAATTGCTTGAGGTGCAAGGTTAGGTTGTTTATTCGAGATGTTTCCTGCTTCTTAAGGTGGGCTTGTATTGCTATAAACTTCCCCCTTAGAACTGCTTTTGCTGCATCCCACAGGTTTTGGGTCATTGTGTCTCCATTGTCATTTGTTTCTAGGTATTTTTTGATTTCCTCTTTGATTTCTTCAGTGATCTCTTCATTATTAAGTAGTGTATTGTTTAGCCTCCATGTGTTTGTATTTTTTACAGATCTTTTCCTGTAATTGATATCTAGTCTCATGGCGTTGTGGTCAGAAAAGATACTTGATACAATTTCAATTTTCTTAAATTTACCAAGGCTTGATTTGTGCCCCAAGATATGATCTATCCTGGAGAATGTTCCATGAGCACTTGAGAAAAATGTGTATTCTGTTGTTTTTGGATGGAGTGTCCTATAAATATCAATTAAGTCCATCTTGTTTAATGTATCATTTAAAGCTTGTGTTTCCTTATTTATTTTCATTTTGGATGATCTGTCCATGGGTGAAAGTGGGGTGTTTAAGTCCCCTACTATGAATGTGTTACTGTCGATTTCCCCTTTTATGGCTGTTAGTATTTGCCTTATGTATTGAGGTGCTCCTATGTTGGGTGCATAAATATTTACAATTGTTATATCTTCTTCTTGGATCGATCCCTTGATCATTATGTAGTGTCCTTCTTTGTCTCTTTTAATAGTCCTTATTTTAAAGTCTATTTTGTCTGATATGAGAATTGCTACTCCAGCTTTCTTTTGGCTTCCATTTGCATGGAATATCTTTTTCCATCCCCTTACTTTCAGTCTGTATGTGTCTCTAGGTCTGAAGTGGGTCTCTTGTAGACAGCATATATAAGGGTCTTGTTTTTGTATCCATTCAGCTAATCTGTGTCTTTTGGTGGGAGCATTTAGTCCATTTACATTTAAGGTAATTATCGATATGTATGTTCCTATTCCCATTTTCTAAATTGTTTTGGGTTCGTTATTATAGGTCTTTTCCTTCTCTTGTGTTTCTTGCCTAGAGAAGATCCTTTAGCATTTGTTGTAAAGCTGGTTTGGTGGTGCTGAACTCTCTCAGCTTTTGCTTGTCTGTAAAGGTTTTAATTTCTCCATCTAATCTGAATGAGATCCTTGCTGGGTAGAGTAGTCTTGGCTGCATGTTTTTCTCCTTCATCACTTTCAGTATGTCCTGCCACTCCCTTCTGGCTTGTAGGGTTTCTGCTGAGAGATCAGCTGTTAATCTTATGGGGATTCCCTTGTGTGTTATTTTTCCCTTGCTGCTTTTAATATGCTTTCTTTGTATTTAATTTTTGACAGTTTGATTAATATGTGTCTTGGCGTATTTCTCCTTGTATTTATCCTGTATGGGACTCTCTGTGCTTCCTGGACTTGATTAACTATTTCCTTTCCCATATTAGGGAAGTTTTCAACTATAATCTCTTCAAATATTTTCTCAGTCCCTTTCTTTTTCTCTTCTTCTTCTGGAACCCCTATAATTCGAATGTTGGTGCGTTTAATGTTGTCCCAGAGGTCTCTGAGACTGTCCTCAGTTCTTTTCATTCTTTTTTCTTTATTCTGCTCTGCAGTAGTTATTTCCACTATTTTATCTTCCAGGTCACTTATCCGTTCTTCTGCCTCAGTTATTCTGCTATTGATCCCATCTAGAGTACTTTTAATTTCATTTATTGTGTTGTTCATCATTGCTTGTTTCCTCTTTAGTTCTTCTAGGTCCTTGTTAACTGATTCTTGCATTTTGTCCAATCTATTGTCCATTCTATCTCCAAGATTTCGGATCAACCTTACTATCATTATTCTGAATTCTCTTTCAGGTAGACTGCCTATTTCCTCTTCATTTGTTAGGTCTGGTGCATTTTTATCTTGCTCCTTTATCTGCTGTGTGTTTTTCTGTCTTCTCATTTTGCTTATCTTACTGTGTTTGGGGTCTCCTTTTTGCAGGCTGCAGGTTCGTAGTTCCTCCTGTTTTTGATGTCTGTCTCCAGTGGCTAAGGTTGGTTCAGTGGGTTGTGTAGGCTTCCTGGTGGAGGGGACTAGTGCCTGTGTTGTGGTGGATGAGGCTGGATCTTGTCTCTCTAGTGGGCAGGTTTACGTCTGGTGGTGTGTTTGGGGGTGTCTGTGGCCTTATTATGATTTTAGGCAGCCTCTCTGCTAATGGGTGGGGTTGTGTTCCTGTTTTGCTAGTTGTTTGGCATAGGTTTTCCAGCACTGTGGCTTGCTGGTCGTTGAGTGAAGCTGGGTGCTGGTGTTAAGATGGAGGTCTCTGGGAGATTTTCGCCGTTTGATATTATGTGGAGCTGGGAGGTCTCTTGTTGATCAGTGTCCTGAAGTTGGCTCTCCTACTCAGAGGCAGAGCCCTGCCTCCTGGCTGGAGCACCAAAAGCTTTTCATCCACACGGCTCAGGATAAAAGGGAGAAAAAGTAGAGGGAATTAGTAGAAGTATGAGGAAAGAAAGAAGGAAAGGAGGGTAGGAAGGAAGGAAGAAAGAAAGAAAGAAGCAAAGAAGGAAAGAAGGCAAGAAGGAAAGAAAGGAGGGAGGGAGGGAGGGAGGAAGGAAGGAAGGAGGGAAAGAAGGAAGAAAGACAGAAAGAAGATACAGTAAAAATAAAGTATAATAAAGTTATTGAATTAAAAAATTCTTATTTAGAAAAAAAAAAGGGACGGAAAGAACCTTAGGACAAATGTTGGAAGCAAAGCTATACAGACAAAATCTTACATAGAAGCATACACATACACCCTCACTAAAAGAGGTAAATGGGGAAAAATCCTAAATCTTGCTGTCAGAGACCACCTCCTCAATTTGGGATGATTCGTTGTCTAAAGGAGGGAAGGAAGGACGGAAAGAAAGAAAGAAAGAAAGAAAGAATGAAGATAAAGTATAATAACGTTATTAAAATTAATTATTAAGAAAAAAAATTTTAAAAAAAACATGGACGGATAGAACCCTAGGACAAATGGTGGAAGCAAGACTATACAGACAAGATCTCACACAGAAGCATACACATACACATTCACAAAAAGAGGAAAGGGGAAAAAATCATAGATCTTGCTCCTAAAGTCCACTTCCTTAATTTGGGATGATTGGTTGTCTATTCAGGTATTCCACAGATGCAGGGTATATCAAGTTGATTGTGGAGCTTTAATCCGTTGCTTCTGAGGCTGCTGGGAGAGATTTCCCTTTCTCTTCTTTGTTCTCACAGCTCCCAGGGCTAAGCTTTGGATTTGGCCCTGCCACTGCGTGTAGATCGCTGGAGGGCGTCTGTTTTTTGCTCAGACAGGATGGGGTTAAAAGAGCCGCTGATTGGGGGCTCTGGCGCACTCAGCCCGGCGGGGACGGAGGGGCACAGAGTGCGGGGCGGGCCTGCGGTGGCAGAGGCCGGCGTGACTTTGCACCAGCCTGAGGCGCGCTGTGCGCTCTCCCGGGGAAGTTGTCCCTGGATCCCGGGAACCTGGCAGTGGCGGGCTGCACAGGCTCCGCGGAAGGGGGGTGTGGAGAGTGACCTGTGCTCGCACACAGGCCCCTCGGTGGCGGCAGCAGCAGCCTTAACGTCTCCCGCCCGCCTCTGGGGTCCGCGCTTTTAGCCGCGGCTTGCGCCCGTCTCTGGATTCCGCGCTTTTAGCCGCGGCTTGCGCCCGTCTCTGGAGTTCCTTTAAGCAGCGTTCTTAAACCCCTCTCCTCACGCCCCAGGAAACAAAGAGGGAAGGAAAAGTCTCCTGCCTCTTCGGCAGGTGCAGGCTTTTCCCCGGACTCCCTCCCGGCTAGCTGTGGTGCACTAACCCCTTCAGGCTATGTTCAAGCCGCCAACCCCAGTCCTCTCCCTGCGCTCCGTCCGAAACCGAAACCCGAGCCTCAGAGCCTCAGCTCGCAGCCCCGCCCGCCCCGGCGGGTGAGCAGACAAGCCTCTCGGGCTGGTGAGTGCCGGTCGGCACCGATCCTCTGTGCGGGAATCTCCCCGCTTTGCCCTCCGCACCCGTTGCTGTGCACTCCTCCGCAGCTTCGAAGCTCCCCCCTCCTCCTCCCGCAGTCTCCGCCCGCGAAGGGGCTTCCTAGTGTGTGGAAACTTTTCCTCCTTCACAGCTCCCTCCCACTGGTGCAGGTGCCGTCCCTATTCTTTTGTCTCTGTTTTTTCTTTTGCCCTACCCAGGTACGTGGGGAGTTTCTTGCCTTTTGGGAGGTCTGCGGTCTTCTGCCAGCCTTTAGTAGGTGTTCTGTAGGAGTTGTTCCACGTGTAGATGTATTTCTGGTGTATCTGTGCGGCTCGAGGGGGCGATGGTCCTGGCGACGGCTCTTCCTCTAGCCCCCCTCCCCCCTTCCCGCAGAAGCTTGTTACCCAGCTCTCACTAGCTGCGCGGTGCGGGCTTCCTTCGGGCAGCCATTTTGGCTTTTAGTTACATATCATTTTGATAGGAAAATTACTACACCCCTACTTTCACAGTCATCAAGGAACATGTAAATACAGAATGAACTTAAAAAAGACCAAGACATACTCGCTGGATCAATCTGATCTTAATGGAACAATCTATGGTATGTAATGCAACGATGTACAAACATAGAAAGAGGCAGTGCACTGTAGGAAAAGGAAATGGTTTAGCCACGCTCTTACCCATGTAGAGTATGACACTAATCACATTTCTTGTAGTTAATTTAGGTGCTCTTTTCTGTCATTAGACTGTGAGTTCTTTTGAAGCAAAGACAATGAGTTATTTATCTTGTCATCTCCTTTACCCGGCAATATATCTAGTGGTAGGAACTCTGTAAATACTCATTGAATAAATGAATTTTTAAAAATACCACTTTACAATTACTACTAGTTTTCAGGCAGAAAGTTGAGAGAGAGGAAAAATAATCCTGGAAGAACTAATGATATTAGTTCTTGATATTAGGGGGCATCAGGCATGTATTTACCTTAGCAATATATAGCTCTTAACAATTGGTGTGTGCTTAGTCATCTAAATTTTACCTATTGAGGTGCACTCTTTAATAACACTGTTAATTAAAGATAGAGTATAATTTGAAATGGTAATCATTAAAATGATGAAACTTATGTATTATGACATATAGTATTATTTTACAAAAAATAAATAAATAGGGCTTCCCTGGTGGCGCAGTGGTTGAGAGTCCGCCTGCTGATGCAGGGGACGTGGGTTCGTGCCCCGGTCCGGGAAGATCCCACATGCCGCGGAGCGGCTGGGCCCGTGAGCCATGGCCGCTGAGCCTGCGCGTCCGGAGCCTGTGCTCCGCAACGGGAGAGGCCACAACAGTGAGAGGCCCGCGTACAGCAAAAACAAAACAACAACAACAACAAAAAACTATTCCTCTAAGTATGCTTAGATGATATTTCATGCTCAGTTAAAATTAATGTGAAAACTTATAATGCATTCAGGTACATAATATTATAAACAATCTTTTGCACCATTTTATAAAATTTAGAAAATATTTTAGACCTATAATTTCTCCTTCCCATTGTACATTTGGGGTAGCTGAATAATATGATTATAGAATAACCATATTTTAAAGCCAGATGAGACCTTAGCATTTCTAGGACCTTAGTAGGTGGGATAAACTTGATTTCAAGCTATGGCTCAATTGCTGTAACTATGAATTTTGGAATTATACATTTCTGCTCAAAGGCTTGATTTCTTCATCTTTAAAACTGATAGGTAAGATGATACAGCTACTTTGGAAGGCAGTTTGGCAGTTTCTAACAAAGCTAAACAAACGTATGGATACCAAGGGGGAAGGGGAGGTGGGATGAATTGGTAGATTGGGATTGACATACATACACTATTGATACTATGTATAAAATAGGTAAGTAATGAGAACCTACTGTACAGCACAGAGAATGCTACTCAGTGCTCTGTGGTGACCTAAATGGGAGGGAAATCCAAAAAAAAAGGGGATATATGTATACATATAGCTGATTCATTTGCTGTACGGTAGAAACTAACACAACATTGTAAAGCAACTATATTCCAATAAAAAATAAAAAAAAAAAAAAACCTAAACATACTCTTAACATACGACCTAACAATCACCACACTCCTTGGTATTTACCAAAATAAAATGAAAAGTTACATCCATACAAAAACATGCACATAGATGTTTATACCAACTTTATTCATAATTGCCAAAATCTGCATGCAAGCAAGATGTCCTTCAGTAGGTAAATTAATAAATAAACTGTGGTACATCCACACAATGGAATATCATCCAGTGCTAAAATGAAATAAGCCAACAAGCCATGGAGGAAACGTAAACGCATAGTACTGAATGAAAGAAGCCAATCTGAAAAAGATACATACTGTATGATTCCAATTACGTGACATTCTGAAATATGCAAAACTGTGGAGACAGTAAAAATGCCAGTGGTTGCCAGGGGTTGCATGGGGGATAAATAAATAGGCAGAGCACAGAGGACTTTTAGGGCACTGCAGCTGTTCTGTATGATACTACGATGGTGGATATATGTCATTATACCTTTGTTCAAATCCAAAGAATGTAAAATAGCAAGAGTGAACTCTAATATATTAAACTTTGGACTTTGGGTGATAATATTTTGTCAGTGTAGCTTCATGGACAGTAAAAAATGTACTACTCTGGTTGGGGACTGTGCATGAGTGGGTAAGTGGAAACCTTTGTACTTTCTGCTCAATTTTGCTGTGAATGTAAAACTTCCCTTAAAAACAAAGTTTATTATGTTTTGAAAAAAAATGATAGGTAAGAGACCTACCTCTTAGGCATGTTATAAGAATTTAATGAAATAATGTGCATATATGTTGATTATGATATGCACATTATGGAAAACAGGCATTCCAAAATTATTTGTTAAAAACTCAAGGGCTTCCCTGGTGGCACAGTGGTTGAGAATCTGCCTACCAATGCAGGGGACATGGGTTCGAGCCCTGGTCTGGGAAGATCCCACATGCCGCGGAGCAACAAGGCCCGTGAAACACAACTACTGAGCCTGCGCGTCTGGAGCCTGTGCTCCACAACAAGAGAGGCCGCAAGAGTGAGAGGCCCACGCACCGCGGTGAAGAGTGGCCCCCGCTTGCTGCAACTAGAGAAAGCCCTTGCACAGAAATGAGGACCCAACGCAGCCATAAATAAATAAATAAATAAATAAATAAATAATATCCCCTAATATGATGATTTATTAAAAAAAAAACTCAAGCAAATTGACGATCAGAGATGTTACTGTGTAAAAGCTAGGAAAGAGTTGGGCAAAGGATCAAACTTAATTATATTCTTGGAAAATTGAAGAATGTTCAAAATTCCTATCACATTAATTATAGATATCTGTAAATTATGAATGTTATTGAATATGTAAGATTGAACATTATCAGTTTTCTTTCAGTTTAGAAGCTGAACACAGTGCTTGTTAAAGGTCTCAAGTGGACTTGGCGCTGAATAGTGAATGTTTCAAGAATCTTCTTTGCTGTTGTAATTGATGAACCAATATTGATTCATTAACTACCTTCTGCAGTTTACATTAGGATTCACTATGTGTTTTAAATTCTATGGCTTTTACAAATGTAATAATGACATGCATCCATCATGACAGTATCATACAGAATAGTGTCACTATGCTGAAAATCCCTTGTGTTACATCTATTCATTCCTCCCTTTTTACCCCTGAATCCCTGGCAACCACTGATGTTTTTTTACTGTGTCCATAGTTTTGCCTTTTCCAAAATGTCATATAGTTGGAATACTGCAGTATGTAACCTTTTCATATTGGCTTAATTTATTATCAATATGTATTTAAATTTCCTCCATGTCTTTTTATAGCTTGATAGTTAATTTATTTCCATTGCTGTATAATATTCCATTGTATTGATGTATAACAGTTTGTTTATCCATTCTCCTGTTGAAGGATATCTTGGTTACTTCCAAGTTTTGGTAATTATAAGCCAAGCTTCAGTAAATGTTCATGTGAAGTTTTTGTGTAGATGTAAGTTTTCACCTCATTTGGGTAAATACCAAGTAGCACAATTGCTGGGTCACATGGTAAGAGCATGTTTGGTTTTATAAGAAACTGACAAATTGTCTTTCAAAGTGGCTGTACCATTTTGCATTTCCACCAGCAATGAATGAGAGTTCCTGTTGCTTTGTATTCTCCTCAGTACTTGGTATTCTCAGGGTTCTGAATTTTGGCCATTCTAATAGGTGTGTAATGGTATCTCATTGTTGTTTTAATTTCAATTCCCTGATGATATGTGATGTTAAGTGTCCTTTCATATGCTTACTTTTCATTTATATGTCTTCTTTGTTTGGGTGTCTTTGTTAGATCTTTTGCTAATATTTATAGACTTTTTAATTTTTATTGTTGAATTTTAAGAATTCTTTGTAGATTTTAGATACCAGTTCTTTTGCAAATATATTTTGCAAATATTTTTTTCTGATCTGTGCTTGCCTTTTCATTCGCTTAACAAACAGTGCCTTTCACAGAGCAGAAGTTTTAAATTTTTATGAAGTCCAATTTGTTACTATTTCCTTTCATTTTTTATACTTTCAGTGTTGTATTTAAAAAGTCATTTCCAAATTCAAGGCTACCTAGATTTTCTCCTAGGAGCTTTAAAGTTTTGCACTTTACATGTAGGTCTATGATTCCACATGTAATTTATCCTTTACATTTTTTCCCCATGGGTAGAAAAAATACTTGAAAAATTAGTAGCTTTCAAGACAAAATACACAGTCAAAGAATAATTTTCCAAAGCTGAAAGCAAGACTTTTACAAATTTAAAGTGAACAGCTGTCAAAAATTCACTATTGAGAGACACCAAGATGATAATACTTGTTTAAGGAAAACTGGATAAAGAAAGAATGGTTAAATAAAATTCTAACTTAGAAAAAAAACTGGTTGATGGTCCTATAGAATGGTAAAAATGTAACCTTCAGTATTATGTTTTCTATAAAAATTATTCCCATCTCAGATAAAAATTTATTTGCATTCCTGTGTGACAAGAATTATTTACCTAGCTATCCCTTTTAACAAAATGAGTATCTACAGAACTGTAAAACCCCTACAGAATTGTAAAACATCCTAACCAATAGTAAATAGCAAGTGGTAAAAAGATACACACTGCTGGAGAATTAGATATCTGCCAGGTAGGCTTGGTTCACAATGTCTGCCCAGGAGGGCACTGAAGGGACAAGCAATAGTACCTTTTGCCTATTTCTAAGCTTTTGATAAATTTCTTTACTTCACAGAGAAAACTGTTGTAAGCGCCTACTTGAGACTTATGAAAAGAAATATGAAGACTTCAGTGACTTTGTGTGTGTGTGTGTGTGTGTGTGTGTGTGTGTGTGTGTGTGTTTATTTCTATAGAACTGTGTCTGCATAAGTACTGCAGAATTCCTTTAAGTATAGTTTGGTAGTTTGGTAAAGAACTAGTTTGGGAATAGCAATCTTTATTTTTCTTTTGATTATTGTCAGAAGTGGGTCAAGTAAGTTTGAGCTGGTTAAAGTCCAATGAAGAATAAATAGCTTATAGTGCAGAGAAACTAGGCAAACTTTTGCGATAAAGGTTAACAAAACTTCGTTAAAATGATGAGATAATTTTGACTATCGTATTTAGGAAAAATAAAAGATAATGAAAGAAAGTAATTCTTACCAATATTTTATAATAACTATAAATGGAGTATAACCTTTAAAAATTGTGAATCACTATATTGTACACCTATAACTTATAATATTAATATTTTACATCAACTATACTTCAATAATTTCTTTTTAATTTTTAAAAAGAAAATTCTTTCTGGTTTCTAGCTTTTAAACCCTTTACAGAAGGGGATTTACCTTTATCTTTTACATCATCTACATTTTCTAACACGTAGCAATACTTAGGTTCAGGAAAGGAGACAGAGGAAAGGTTCTAAGGATGTAGAAAAGGGATATGAAATTTCATAAAGTTGTACATTTAGCTATATACATGTTCTTTATTCTCAGAATAGTATTTGCCTAGATATTTATGCAGGATATTAGTTATTTGGAGAACAATCATCATGATCAAATTCTTACTAAAAAAATTTTGGCCACCTTTAAGTAGATACATAAACAACAATTAACTTATATACTGGTGTATTCCATTGGCTTTATAGCTTCTTTTTGGGGGGGGGAGTGAAGGAGAAAAATTACTGTGTAGTTGCCTGTGTAATGAATTTTAAATTTACAGGTAGAGATTCAGGTGTGCAAAATTGAAACATTTTCTTATACATAGTTAAATCTCTGAGCTCATATACAATGGGTTGCTAAACTTAATCTTGCCAATTTAAGAAACTCAATCTCTTTTGGCTTATAATTCAGTCTCTTTAGGAAAAATTTCCTCTTAAGAAAAAGATTCTTTTCTCTGTTCTCCTTTCCTCCTTAGAATTTTGTTTTACATATGCAGATATCAGGGGAGGAAACAGTTGGTGGTAGATTATTCCCCATTCAATGGATTATAGCATAAACCTCTTCAGGCTTTGCCATTGATGTATTCAAAGCCCAGCTTTGGGAATTAAAAGAAAGCAACTTTAAGTGTAGCTTTTGCGAATAAAATGTCCTTCTACTTTAGGTCTGTTCTTTGGGTTATGGATTTATAAAATTCTGCTTTGTATGTTTTCTACTTTCCCTGAGGCAAGTTCTAGCTTTAATTGTAGAAAACTGAAGAATTAAGAAAAAAATCGTCAAAAAAAATTTAAAATATATTTCAAAATCTTCTTGTGCTACACTTGCTGCGATGACTGAAGATGGAGCCGCCCACAGAAGTTTGCAACAAATGAAATGTCCTGCAGTCTAAGATCAGTTCCTTTATTGCCCTCTTTATTACTGTTTTCCAGCATAATAAAAATCATCCTTTGCCTCTCAGGATAGCTATAAAATGAGTGACAGTAATTGCTAGTCATTCAGCTATTCTCTGCTCTTAAAATAATGTACTTCAGGATTTGCAGTAATACTAGGACATTTCACCCCTCACCCCAAATCAAATGTTAAGCTGACACTTTGAAACGCTTAAGACAAATCTTGAATCAATCCTTCAAAACATATACTACAGTTGACCCTTGAACAACATGGGTTTGAACTGCGCAGGTCCACTTTCATGAGGATATTTTTCAACAGTAAATATCACAGTACTACACCGTCCATGGTTAGTTGAATCTGCAGAGGAACTGGGGATACGGAGGGCCAACTATTGACACAAGTTATACACGAGTTAGTGCCAGCATTGTTCAACGGTCAACTGTTTTCCAAGTGTACTTGTTTTATAATAACATATTTTCTTTCTTTTAAACCTCATTGTAAAAGTTATGTAATTGTTAAATCCAAGTACATGTGCAGTTGAGAAAAAAAATAAATTGGAGGTGGAGTTCCTAATGATTTTTTCTGCGTCTAATGAGTAAACTCATTCCATCAGCGAAGACTTAAGAGATGTGTCAGTAGAAAGTTTTATGCAAAGTATTTGGTGTTTTATTTCTTTCCTATAGGTGTGGATTTATATAGCTAGACATTAAAACTCAAGCTATCATGAAGGCCTTTTTAACTACTTAAGTTCACCTTAAATAAAGCAATACTTGTTTTTAAGACATTAGCTTAATGTTTAGTTACTGTGTATATGGGAGGTGCCCAATATTTTTTTTCTTTTTCTGGTACTCTGTGTTTAGAATTTCATGCAAATAATTGTTGCTGGCATTTTGTGAAACATTCAGAATAATGGGGAAGTGTCACAATAATGGAAATCTTACAAACCTTTCCTAATGCTTCTGTGCTATATTTAATCTTAGTAATTCAAAAGATCATTTAGTCATCATCTCCGACATTCTCAATATAGCTGCTTCAGATAAATGCTGGGTATATGCTTCTTGTCATTTATTTTCCTTATTTTTTATATTGTATATTTTCATGTAAGGTTTTTATTTCCATATCTGACCTTAACTCTATGGTTCTTCAACATAATTAACACCAGGACTTCTGATTGTGTTGCACAATCTAAAGCAATAACCACACAAACTTCTATAAGGCCAAGCAAAAAAGAATCAGAAAAATTCTTACTGTATATTTTATTCTCCATTTAAAGTAATAAAATAAATTGTGAAGCATATATATCATTGTTTTATAGAAGTGAACATTCATTGTTAGTGAATATTTTTTGTATTTTTTCCAGTGAAAAATTCATAGGAAAAAAATAGTTTCTGACAGCTATAATTTCACCTTTAATTAAACAGAAATTACTGAGTTTATTAGATAATTAATTTTCCAAAAATGAACAATGTTTTTTCTTTCCTAAATATCTTTTCACTTTCACAGAACTGAGAAAAACAGCTCTGCAATCTAAAATTAAGCACCTTTAGTGAATACGGATTCAACATGCATTGAATACATATATATTGTGTTTGCTTTTAAAAACACTTACCAACATATTTTGGAAAATAACAACTTCTTAATGTGTCATTAAAGGGCACATCTGTGGATTTTTAAAAAAACTGATCATTATTACGCCTTCCACATTTATACTTGTACTTCAGTTCCAAGGGAAACATGATGATGATGATACACATGTGCTTTCTGTTGAGATGGGACTGTGCCTCGATTTATTACAGGCCTTAATGACACATTCATAACTGAATGCTACAAATCAGGTTAAAACTCCAGTGAATTTATAATGAAGGTTTTCAGTACTTAATTTTTTTCATGCAAATGAACTTACTGTCCTTAATGTGGCTTAAATTGACTAATTTTAAGGCTACAGAAATGTGTCTACCAATGTTCATAACCCATGATTTAGGATTTAGACAAAATAATGTACTGTTCCCAGGTGCATCTTATAAGAAGACTTCATTCATTCATTCAACAAACATTCTGGTTAACCTAACTGGTGCTATGTACTGTACCAAGGGCTAGATACCTCAAGGAATAAGATAAAATTCCTGCACTCATATATATTTGTTAGTCTACTAGAGAGAGAGTTTCATTAGTATATCACTAAAACACAGAAAGAAGCTCTAATGAAAACATACAAACCATTTTATGTGAACCCCAAACAACTTGGAACAAAGTTTGCCTTGTTCTAGGTCAGCATGGATTTCCTGAGGCAGGACATTTAACTAGTGTCTTAAAAGAATAGTAAGGAATTCCCTGGTGGTCCAGTGGTTAGGACTCTGCCCTTTCACTGCAGGGGGTACGGGTTTGGTCCCTGGTAGGGGAACTAAGATCCTGCAAGCCATGAGGCATGGCCAAAAAAAAGAATAGTAGGAGCTGAGCAAGCAGACGAGAGGGGATTGGCAATTACGATATTGTGATTTAGGATAAGAGGTATATCTTTGGTCTTTTCCTGCTTCTGGCACAGAACTCCTAAAACCCTTGGAATATACTGAGTGATGAGGGCCCGTAAAGCTGTCTTTTGTATGTTAATGAGATGACTTTGGGACCACCCCCACCCCCACCCCCGCCCCCGCCGTAGGATGGGGGCTGGTTGACAGGGCAACCAACCCTGTGATTAGAACTTTTAGTTCCACCCCTCTACCTCTGGGAAGGGTAGAGGGGCTGGAGGCTGAATCAGTTGCCAACGGCCAGTGATTTAATCAATCATGCCTATGTAATGAAGCCTCCATAAAACCCCAAAAGGATGGGTTTTGGAGAGCTTCTAGGTTGGTGAGCACATGGAGATTTGGGGAGAGTGGCATGCCTGGAGAGGGCATGGGGCTCTGGGCCTTTCCCCATACCTTACCCTCTGCGTCTCTTCCATCTGGCTGGTCCTGAGTTATAAAAGTTAAATCTAGTAAGTAAAATGGTTCTCTGAGTTCTGTGAGCTACTCTAAGCAAAATAATCAAACCTAAAAAGGAGGTTGTGGGAACCTCTGATTTATAGCTAGTTGGTCAGAAATATATGTAACAACCTGAAGTTGGACCAGCGTCTGAAGTCCAGAAGGGGGGAACCTTCAAATTGTAGCAGAAGCACAGTAACGATCTAGGCTTTTGACTGGTGTCTGTAGCAGGGTGGGAAGGGGCAGTCTTGTGGGACTAAACCCTTAACCTGTGGAATCTGATGCTATCTCCAGGTAGATGGTGTCAGAATTGAGTTGAATTACAGGTCACCCAGCTGGTGTACAGAGAGTTGCTTGTTGTGGGGAAGCACCCCCCCCCCACACACACACACGTTGACATTGGGTCCAGGAACCCAAAAGAACAGTCTAGGTCAAGGTTCTAATATGCCCACAGGCACAGAGACATGAAAAAACATGGCGGATTTGGAAAATTGTAAAATAGATATAACTAAAGCATGAGAGACCTGCAGAGGAATAGTAGACATCAGGTCTAAGAAGTTCACCAACGACCGTATTCTTTGATGGTTTGGATATTATGCTCTACAAAATAAGAGGAAGGTGTGACTCTGCAAGGAAATAGCTTTATGAATACCTGTCTTGTGTAGCTTACCTGCAGAAAGTCAGCAAATCCAGGGAGAGGGAGAGGGAGAGAGA
Source organism: Lagenorhynchus albirostris (assembly GCF_949774975.1). Lineage (NCBI taxonomy): Eukaryota > Metazoa > Chordata > Mammalia > Artiodactyla > Delphinidae > Lagenorhynchus > Lagenorhynchus albirostris. Next base: position 19,268,941 of record NC_083110.1, on the reverse strand, counting down.
AGGGGAGAAGGGGAGGGGGAGGGGGAAGGAGAAGTTAACAATATGTTCTGGAATTACTGAGGCCTTTTTGTTGTAGTTGTTTTCTCTGTGTGTTTTGAAGTAGTAGAGTCTTTAAAGATTTGGGGTGGGGATTCATTTAATAAAAATAGAAACCATTTCTTTAGTATTCTTTTAATTTCTTAGAAATATCATTGCCCATGCTTGTTGATATTCTACATATTTACTCAGCTCCACTCATTAGTTTTATTCTGGGAGTATTAATCATTTTATAGAAAAAGTAAACATTGTTGGACTATAGTAATAACTCCCAGCGGTCTTCATGCCTTAATCATGCAAAGAAGGAAGGAGAGAAAGAGGTCTGGAGATACTCTTCAGAGTGAGCAAATTTCTCTGGGATTCATTTACTTCAAATCAATCAATCTTTTTAAAGCCCTTTTTATATATGTCTTTTCACAGATGTAGTGAGGTTATTGCTTTACAGTATAAAATTATATATTTCACCATTTTCATCATTTGCTAATTTATAATATTTCTGTAATTGTGTTAAATATCGTACATCAGTGAACATTAGTTGAATGGAACACCGTAGTTATTTTTCTATATATTTAGGGCAGGTGATTTTTTTAAGAGTTTCATAATCTGCATAGTATTGTGCTTAATCAGGATTAAGTATTCCATCATTATACATTTTATTTTTGTTTCAATCTAGAATCTTTCCTTAATTTCCATCTGTAAGTCACTCAAATCTAAAATCTAACCTACTGGAACTAGAATCTAAAATAAGATGCAATCTGTAAAACTTGCTGATAAAAATGCAAAATTTTTGTTTTACAAGATGAGCTATTGAAAAAGGTATAATCAAAGTCACATCTGTATTTTTTTCTTCTTAGTTGTCAATGTCTTTTACTCCCAATGTGCACATTATCCACAACCAGAAATTAACATGAATTATAGTATGCTAGATTTGTGTGATAAAAAAAAAAAAACACGAAACTAATTTGACCTGTTTACTTACAGAGAGCCATATCCTAGAAGATGTCAACAAATGTATCATTGCCTTGAGAGACCAGGATGCTGATAATTTAGATCGAGCTGCAGGTGCTATCAGAGGACGGGCCGCAAGAGTTGCTCACATTGTCACAGGTGAAATGGACAGTTACGAGCCAGGAGCTTACACAGAAGGTGTGATGAGAAATGTTAACTTCCTGACAAGTACTGGTAAGTCTCTGTCCCCAATAACAGCTGCTCTCTTCCTGACATTTGCATCTACATAGCTACCAAATATTCATACATATGGAAAGGAGATCTCAGTCTGTGTGGCTTGTTTTGAAATAGATTGCTCTACTATCTGATAGGGGCTTACATCCTGTGGTTGTGTGATTTGAAATTTATCTCTGGGAAGTAAATATATTCACTGGAGAAAAAAGGCTTTTATACATATATGCATTATATAAATTACCCACAGGCCTTTAGCCACTTATGAATGTTTATTAATGCTAGAGTTGGTAGGAGATATAATTAGGCCAGATGTGATAAGTATGTAATAGTTTCCAAGCTCTCTTTTAGCTGTCTGATTGGTACCCCCCAGGTTTTTGTTTACATTGCTTAAACAGAGCAAACTTGTTCTATGTTTCCAGAGAAATGCTTTCTACCTTCTTTTGCAATCTGTTTGCAAAACACTATTTTGTTCTTTCACATAATCTTTGATTACTTAAGAAATACCAGACCAGGATTTTGTTTTGGTTGCAGCACCGAAGTTAATATTTTCTGAAATCAGCTAATAAATGCTTAGTTTTTGAATCACACATTAAAATAGTATTCTTATTTTAGCACTGTTATTAACATTTCTCCAAGACACTTATAGAACATTCAAAGAAGCATTTAAATTCCTATGAATTCAAAAACAGTGGATGCAATTTGAATGAGGGCAACCAACCATCTTTAGAAGTCATCATGGCAGTAGTTTTTCTTGTGAAAAGCCCTTGTAATCTGTGAAAACCTCAGGCTGAATTTTTCTTATTAATTACTTCATAAGAGGAGAGTGACAGTGGACCCATGATTCCTAAAATATTTGAAATTCCATACTTAAGTCATTGATCCTACCTAGAGAATTGTTCATATTATGCATGGGGCATATTGTGTTTGGATGTACATACTTGTTTTGTGAAAGGGGTAGAAGGGATGGAGATGGGTGATTTGGGGGGAGAGGAAGCTGCTCCTTGAAATTAATAAAGATAAGCTTATCAGCATTTGAATAGCCTTCATTAGGGAATAGTTCTGAAGAGCTATACCACAGGTAGCCTTGGCAAGTTTTGTAGAGAACTGAGGATTAGTGTTGCTCTTTTCCTAGCATGTTGATACAGAACTCATTAATGAATCTTGGCGCATAGTTTTCTCAGTAGCTCTTTTAAAATATTTCTAAAACAATGAAATGCTTAAGATATACTAAGGAAAGATGAAGGAGGTGTATTTGCAACTCTTGATATGATATTTCTATACTACTCAAAAGTCACTGGTGTCACGAATAGGGTACAGGGTAGTTGCTTTATAAGTGAGGTGTGGCGATACATTTACTTGCTTAAGGAGATAATTGTGTTAGAGTAGTTCAGCATCTCTTCTCTAAACTAAATTTAGCTGGTCCTTTCCTGTTGGTCAAAATCAAGTACAGAGTTCTCTGATTTTTTTCTACCTTCTGGGGATAGCATTGTAAGTAAAAAGAAGAAGGCATCAGTGGTTCTCCTTTTAGCCAGTGAAAAATGTCCTATAGGGAACTGACTAAAGTCTACCGAAATTGTACCTACATCTTGTTTCTGTCTCAGTTTTGTAATCGTATTGGTAATGTCTTGTGAACACACTCTTATGGTCACCATGTCTGTATGAGGTACTAAGATTATAGTTTTATTCTCTATAGTATAGCGCCCATATCTGGACTTCACATGCAAAGAAGTGGAAGTGAAATTTTGAAGTGTCCAGAATGTGAAATGTGTTGTGGGAACACTCCATTCACAATCAATTCTTATAATCTGAAATAAGAAAACAAAAATGAAACAAAGTTATTTACACATTTAATTACAATTTTGTCAATACCTGTATGATTTATGATGACCTTACAAAATAACTAACCAATATGGCTACATTATCATTCAATCAGAAGAGAGAGAAATCCTTTTTCCTCTAATTACTTGTATGTAACTTTAATTGAAATTCTCCAGGTAAATTATGTCCTGTACCCCAAATACAAATACAATAAATATGGAATAATGCTGGGTTATTCTGTATAAGTCACATCTTATTAGTAATATAACAGTATAGTTTATGATTTTCCAATTTTGTCGTTTTAGTTTTTTAGATACTTTTTGGCTTATCTTAAAATCTTCTCATTTGGGGTTTTTTATGTCTAATTTCAAACTTTTCTGCAACAGCTTTCCTTGAAATTTATCAAAAGCATTCCTCACTAAAGGGAATTCTGAGCAATAAATTAGATGAAAATGCTAATTTGATCAGTTTGATCTTAACCAAAGCTAAAATATATGAGCATTTTCTCTCCCATAGAGATATTGTCTATGAAAAATACTTCCAACTATTCTATCCTCCACAATTAATTAACAGAAGATGTTCATCTTTGTTCACATCTGCCCATAACTTGGACTTATTATTTATAAATAATCATCAAATTAAATAATTCAAAATGTCATGTTTTATGTTATGAAGCCTTAATAGTTCATATTTTAGCAAGTGAACGGTCTGTATATGTGACCTGTTTTTCTTTCTTTCTTTTCCTTTTATGCAGTTCTCAGGTCTTAACCCTTTTTCCGAAAATAACTCAATAAGGAGCTATTGTGAATTGTTCTTATTAATGAGACTTTCTTATCTTTGCACAATTTGCCTTTAAAGTACTGTCATCAATGATGAAACCTAAGTCATACTTCTCTAAGTCACAAAGAATGTTTTTGGAACATTGCACCTTTGCTTTTAATCAGACTTTGTGGCTCATTAGCACATTTTCAAGATTTGTTGATCTTCTAAGTGTTTTATCAGCACTTAGAGAAGCCCTGTTACATTGCAGGATTTGCATGGTTCATGAAATCAACCAGCTGGTTTTCAGTGAAATGTAGGCAACATCTGGAATGCTGCATTTCATTCAGACTGAGGCGGAGTATTGTAATCTCCATGAGAAATTTTTATTCCGCCCAATTCTTCCCTGTTACTAAGCTCCTCTACCTGTCAGGAATTCCCAATAGGGGAGAGAAAATATTAGCTTTTGTGTTAAATAACAAGCCTTCTGGATTGCAATGGGAAGGCTTAGAAGTTGTATACCTAACATCATTTTCAGTTTTTTCACACTAGGCTGGGAGAAAACCTAAACCAAGAGTGGACACACATAATATTTTTTGTAAGTGATTTATGAATTCTATCAATTCAGAAATCAGCAGGACCCAAATCATCTTTTGCAAACACTCAAACTCCACCTGGTTTCAAAGTCAGCTAGGCTCATGGACCAAAACACAACAAACACACAGATGAACCTGACCAAGACATCCTGGTGGCCTCCAACATTGGCAACTGGTAGTGATGGCAAATAAAGTGTCATTCATCAAGTACTCTTTCAGGCCCAAACTTGAACGCTTTCCCCTGTTAGAGTGGAGAAGAGTCGTATAGCTGCAATTTTTCTTCTTAAAGGCAAATGAGACAGTTGAGAACAATTTAGAGCCAATAAATATTTCCAAATTTTTGTTGTAAATTTTTCTTGTGACCGGTTGAAACAAGGGATAGACTTTTAAGATGAATTTCTCTAAAAAACATTTAAAAAACTTTAATAGCAGTTAGTAATTCCGATCAATTTCCTTCATTTAATAGTTTTCATATACAAATAGCCTGCATTCTTGTAGCCTAATTGAAACATTTTTTAGCTACTGTCCTTATGTTGCATCTCTGTTTATAATCTTAAATGGCTATAGGATATAAAACAGAAGCTTTAGTTCCAGCCGTCTTTGCCCACTACCATCCAGCAGAGGTTGCAACTCAGTGGTCCACATACTGGATGTGATTCAGTGTGACTCAGAGAATTCTTATGTGTCCAGTAGAGTTTTGACCAACAAAGTTTTATGTTTTATTATAAGAATTACTTTCTAATTATATATATGAATATATATACATACATATATATATATATATATATATCCAGATTAATGGCCTATCGTAACAAATTGGAGGGTCTGGCAACACTAGAGCAGAGTTTACCATGGAAACGAAAATGGCTGGAGCTTAGTAGTGTCTTTCTTTTGGTTGAGACTGGGCCATAGTCTCCTTTATTACCTCTCATTATATGCCCAGTCTGCTTTGCTCACTTAATATACCTACCTGAACTTTGTAGGCGTTTGAATTCACCTAAACGTGAATTTCTGTTTTCTTCTTCCTAGCATGGGCCAAAAGGCACCTTCTACTCCATCTAAGTTGTTGCTTTCACAATCACATGGGCATACCAGGATCATTTCTGCCTTTAGGTCTTGTCCATGCTGTACCTGTCATTTCGAATACCCTTGCGCCTTATTTATCACATCAAATTTTATCCACCTTTCAAGAAACAGCTCATACCCCTGTGTACTCTAGAAACCTTTTTTTTTTTTACTCTCTCTGGAAATAGTGAGCTCTTGGTCTCCTGTGCTGTAGATTTTAAAGGACTTGCCACTCAGGTGCATTGTTACAGGCAACTATATGTTACTGATGAACTCTTCAGGTATATTTATCTAGAAATGACTTTTCTTTCAAAACAGAAGTTAAGTTATAGGAGAAAAGAAAACTTGTATTGTTTCTCTTTGCATCTCTTCCAAAGCCTGCCATAATGTCTTGCATGTGCTAGATTAAAATGAAACAGAACAAAACAACTCTTGAATTGAACCTATATGCTTATGCTAATTTTATTCCAGCAGTGAAACACCTTTTCTTCTCTACTGGCCCTCTACAGTTATAATTATTCTTTATAACTTTCTCAAATGCCACCACCTTTACAAAGGAGCTTCTGATTCCCTTTCAGTTAGAATTAATTGCTCCATTACCTGTGTTACCATGGATGAGCTTATCCTCTAGTTAATGCTTATTTCACTTTGCCTTGTATCATAATCAGCCATTTACATACAAGTTTCTCCCACTAGATTGTAACGTACTTAAAGGTAGATACCACACTTTATTTATTTTCATATTTCCCAATAGCATTTTATACATTGTAGGAGTACTCAAGTCCTTCTCCCAATTTTAAATTTAAAATTCATTGTAAGATTATACTGTGACACATTCTACTACAGTTAAGCAAGAGGACAAGTTATCATCTCAATTTGTGGGGAAAGAAAACAAAAACAAAACCCAAGAGCAGTGGCCTATGTCAAAGGCTGGGGCAGAGAAAAGATCAGGGAGGTGATTCATTACTGTCCGGAGTCAGATATTAGCCATTTTCAGAGAACTTCGGATCAGATTCTTAAAAGGTTCTTTAGCAAGCTTTTGAACAAGAGATCATGACTTTTGTATAAATAATTACTTCCAAGAACCATCCTTGAACTGCATCTGTTGAAAGATCCCACTAAACCTATTTTCACTAATGGTTCCTGCAAATCCCCCTAAAGGGTAGCAGCCGTGCCTTCAAATTCAGAAGCATATGCTGGCAAACTTCCTCCCCCGGTAGCAGTCTGAGACAGCCCTCTGGGATTATGCACTTTCTTCCTTTTGGCTTCAGCCCTAATCTGACACCCTTTAACACAGTTAGTCAGAGAGCATTAATAAACCACTTCTATCTGCATATCACTTGGCCAGCCTGCATAACCAGTGTCTTCTTGTTGGTGATGCCAAAATCAAAAGTTAAATGACAATTTAGCCTCTTTAAAGAAGAGTAAGATCCCCTGGCCTTAGAAGTACTGCTGCTGCTGCAGAAGTTTGGCACTTTGAACTGACATTGTGAATTGAAGAAAGAAGCTTCTAGAGCTTCTGAGTGGAAAACCTGTTTTTTTTGTCCAAAGAGACCTGGATTTGAATAGGACCCAGATCTAGTGAGCGGGCTGAGGGTACTTACTTATCTTGACGTTTTAAGTTATTGGAAATATAAACTTGTCAGATAAAAAGTACCATCAAAACTGAAATCCCCTATGTGTACTGGGTAATGCAAAGGCTTTTTTTGACATTTTTGATATAGTTAGATCCTAAGAAAGGTAGGTACGTGGAATAATCTAAAAAGCCACTGTTAGTACTGTCCTTATTAATAAAAAGAAGGCGTTCTGACACACTAGTAGACATTTTATTGTCAAGGAAGGAAATGGTATAGAGGGCTTAGGGTGGATTTCAGACAATCATAAAGAGGGGCTGATACCTTCCCAAATCTGGAAAATATAAAATATTGAACTGTGAAGCTGATGCTAAATGAAGGATAGATTAAAAATAGATGAGCTGAAATGGCACGGGTTAAAAGGAAGGGATCGTTGGGAAAGTAAGTGGAGAATTTGAACATGCACAGAAAGGGCTTTGGAGTCTGTGAGCAAAGGGAGGTGGGGGTGGCAAGGAGCACGAGAGGAGTAGCATCAAAAAGGGAGTGAAAGGGGGGCTTCCCTGGTGGCGCAGTGGTTGAGAGTCCGCCTGCCAATGCAGGGGACACGGGTTCGTGCCCCGGTCCGGGAAGATCCCACATGCCGCAGAGCGGCTGCGCCGGTGAGCCATGGCCGCTGAGCCTGCGCGTCCGGAGCCTGTGCTCCGCAACAGGAGGGGCCACAGGAGTGAGAGGCCCGCGTACCGCCAAAAAAAAAAAAAAAAAAAAAAAAAAAAGGAGTGAAAGGACCCAGAGAAGGGAAATTGAGTACTGATTTTCCAGCTTGGTTGGTCATCATCTGTGTTGGAACAATGGAAATGCTTCCATCCGTATCACCCAAACAGGAGCACGGCCTTTCAGCAGCTTGTTTCCAAACCCATTTCTTTCAGATGGTTTATGAAATTTTAAAAATAAGCATAAAGCCATGCTTTATGCCTGGTGGTTTTATTAAATGAGGTATTATGATACCACTTTAAATCTAAGTGTTTCAGGGATGATGTGCCTTAGAATATACGATGTGAATGTGATTCTGTTACCAAGATAGTGGCAAGATAAACATACGGGTGTCTATGAAGTTTTGTGAAAAGTAGAAAAATGGATCATTCAGGAGTTTCTTCTTTTTTTCTTTCTTTAACGACAATAATGACAAAAAATTAATAGGCCTGTAATCCTATTATTGTTCAAATACAGTAATACTGTACCAAACTATATCATTTTATTTTAAACCTAAAGGGATGGGGACTTTGACTTCATTCATTTTAAGATTTACTAAGTACTAGACATTCTTTGTAAGAGAGGAGACTAGTGCCTTCTAAAATCATAGTGTTTGCACAGCCACTGGGAAAAGAGAAGTGGCTATTCAAGGCCAGAGAGGATCAGAGGCTCTGGAGTCGTAAACAGTCTTAGGTCTTTCCCAGCCCTTCTGAGGGCTATGGGCATCAATATCTCAACACCCCAGTAACCCTCTAAAACACACCCTTCCTAACAGTTGTTAGGAAGCTCTGGAATAGCCTTTTATCACCTGGGTAATCCAACAATTGTCTCTTTATAATAGAATTACTGTAAAATGTTTTATAAACTGCAACATAGTTTATGTTTTTAAAAGGGAGCTAATATCTGGTAGGAATCTCCTTCCTTGTACTCCGTCTTGAAAGTCCGATTTATGAAACTAATGAAATAACTCCAGTCATTACAAGTATCTGTTTCATGTATTAATAGTCCTCAGTTGTAAAGACAAGTTAATTTTACTTTTTTAGAGATCATTATATGTGGCCTGGAAAGTCTGGTTATACAGTTACTGCTGTGAGCTGGTACAACTTTTACATACATCTGAAAAACTGTATTTGAGGTTCAAGGTCACTGAGCCTAGAAAATAAACTGATGTGGGGCATCTCTCGGATTTTCCATCTTCTGGCTTTGGGGAGAGCATAAACCATGTGAAGGTGAATGTATGAAACAGACTGCATTTCCTCTGGTGTTAAGTAATTGGTGTAGATAGCAGAGCTTAACTGGCAATAGTTTTAGCCATTTCATTCCCAGCCTCTCCTTCCCACCTGTCCTTCATGTCCATTTTTCTGGGATTCCTCAAATGTAGTGCTGCTCGGATGAGGGTGATCACAATAGCCATGATGATATTGCCAAGTTTCCAAGACAAGAGTAAGTGTAGTAAGTGAAGGATTAAGCATTTCTAAGGTGAACAGTAGGTATCTACTGCCAAAAGAAGGCAATGTTGCATTTACACTGTCAGAAGGCCAATACTTTCAAAGGACAGTGTTATCTGTAAGCTTTATGAATAGATGTGAATATTTTCACATAAAGTCCATATGTAAGTCGTTTATCATGATTGGGTGAGTTAAAGATTATTTCACCTTTTGGTGAAAACTGTAAACTTGGGGAATACTATAAACTTAGTGGATATCTCAAGATCTTCAGTGAAGGAAGAAAGGATTGTTTGACTGAAGAAGGGAAGTATATTTTAAATGATAGCCACAGTTGGGATAACAATGCTGGGAGTAGAACAAGTGGAATAAAAGAGTCTCTGGAAACATTGATCAGGTGTCCTGTTTACCCAGCTCAGTAAGGATGTAGCTCAAGAAAAGCCAAAGGGATTTTAGGCATGTGGAAATTCTTTCCCACCATGTGCCCATGCTGATTTCTGCTGACAAATATTTTCATTTCACATATTTGAATTCTCTAGCTCATGGTAATTTACAACTTCCTCTTTTGTCAATTACAAAAGAAAGCATTACTGCTTAACAACCCCACACAGCAGGCTAAGGACTTAGGAATGGTTCTTCTCCTGACATGTATTAGTAACCCAGCAGTATCTTAGAAAGTATAATATATTCTGGTGAGCATCCACCATTGAATTTTACTGTCTGCCAAAGTCTGTAGCAGTTAAAGTTAAGTGAACAATTTATATTATAAAATTTCTCTGCTGATATAGGGATTATCATTTATTATAAACACTGCTGCCAGTATTTCAAGATTCTAGATATTTTAAAGTTGATTTTGAATGTAGGTTATAGTGATTTAACAAAGGTTAAAGGCACATTCCTTTACTACTTTCTTTTTTTTTTTTTTGCTGGTAAAGCTTAGTTTCTTATTTTTAATTTTAATTTTTTTTTATACAGCACGTTCTTATTAGTTATCTATTTTATACATATTAGTGTATATATGTCAATCCCAATCTCCCAATTCATCCCACCACCACCACCCCCCATCCCCCACTTCCCCCCTTGGTGTCCATACATTTGTTCTCTACATCTGTCTCTATTTCTGCCTTGCAAACTTGTTCATCTGTACCATTTTTCTAGATTCCACATATATGCATTGATATATGATATTTGTTTTTCTGACTTACTTCACTCTGTATGACAGTCTCTAGGTCCGTCCACGTCTCTACAAATGACCCAATTTTGTTCCTTTTTATGGCTGAGTAATATTCCATTGTGTATATGTACCACTTCTTCTTTATCCATTCATCTGTCGATGGGCATTTTGGTTGCTTCCATGACCTGGCTATTGTAAATAGTGCTGCAATGAACATTGGGGTGCATTTGTCTTTTTGAATTATGGTTTTCTCTGGGTATATGCCCAGGAGTGGGATTGCTGGGTCGTATGGTAATTCTGTTTATTTTTAAGGAACCTCCATACTGTTCTCCATAGTGGCTGTATCAATTTACATTCCCACCAACAGTGCAAGAGGGTTCCCTTTTCTCCACATCCTCTCCAGCATTTGTTGTTTGTAGATTTTCTGATGACGCCCATTCTAACCGGTGTGAGGTGATATCTCATTGTAGTTTTGATTTGCATTTCTCTAATGATTAGTGATGCTGAGCATCCTTTCATGTGTTTGTTGGCCATCTGTATGTCTTCTTTGGAGAAATGTCTGTTTAGGTCTTCTGCCCATTTTTGGATTGGGTTGTTTGTTTTTTTAATATTGAGATGCATGAGCTGTTTGTATATTTTGGAGATTAAACCTTTGTCCATTGATTCCTTTGTAAATATTTTCCCTCATTCTGAGGGTTGTCTTTTCGTCTTGTTTTTAGTTTCCTTTGCTGTGCAAAATTACTACTTGCCTTAAAATTCTTATGTAACTAGAAAGAGGAAATAGATTACTGATATTGATAAAAAACAAAATTATTTTTGCGGGAAGAAGCAGTAAGTTAAAATATTGTACTTCTCTTACCATCTCCCCTACCGTATTTATTTATTCTCCTTCTGCCAACTACTTCAGTATGTAAATAGTTATCCCTTCTTCATTATTTGTATTTATTAATGTATTCATCCTATCTTCACAATTACAATCAAATAATTTTGAGCTCAGGGACTAGCAGTGTGTTTTTTTCCTTTTTCATCTATTAAAAAAGTTAGCAAGAAGGCAGATTCACAAAATATTTCTACCTCACTCTATAGTTTAACATCGCTTTTATAAAACAGTAAAGGGAAACAAAAGGAATGAGCCCATAACGTGAAATGCATGGGTGTTGGCTCATCAGAGAAAAGCAACATCCAGAAGATAGTAAGCAGCTGGAAACGTGCAGATAGATGGAAAAGAGCAGCAAACACCTCAATCCAGGGTATGCACAAGCAGAGCTCGTCAGAGAGGGAGGGTTCCAGCTCTCCTGTTAGCATCACTGAATTCTGGAAAACAATGAAATAATATGGCCTCACATTCAGTAAGACAATTAATTTGAACTTAGAACACTACTTTCATCCTAAATGTGTGGCAAAATAAAACCTTTTTGTATACGTAAGAACCCAGGATATTTAAGTTACACAAACCCTTTTTGAGAAATGACTTGAAAATGTATTCAAGCAAAATGAGGAAAAATCAGAAATAGTAAGAATGTGGAGAATTGAAATAGTAAATCTAACTCAGAAATGTAATGAATAAAATGACAAGATGGCAGATCTCTAGCAGGTCTAGAAAGCAACTGATCCAAATTAGAATAGAAAGTCATGGGCTGCAAGAAAAAATAATTCTAAAAGGAGCCTAGAATACATTTAGACAAACAGAATCATTAAATTAGTCACATGATAAAGAAAGCAATTCACTATCCTTTCCAAAAGATGTCACCTAGCTAGCTTAGAATATTGTGAACCCAACTACATAATCCTAAAACTTTAAAACTGTCTGGTTATATTGTTATCAGCTTATGCTTAACTATTTGTATTTGTTTATTGTCTGTGTTTGTCATGTCTTTTGTCATTGTTAAGAAACTAGATTTCATGTCACGTGGTAAATATTACCTGTTATGCCTATTATGAATATGTATTTATATATATATATGTATGTATAAATGGCATACACACATACACATATGTGCATATGTTTATATCCATTTATGATAGTAATATTTATATACAGATATCTTATTTTATAACTTATTATATTTAGTATTTAGTATTATTAGTATTATATTTAGTATCTGGCTTCCCTCAGAGCAGGCAATCCAAACCAGAGAGAGAGTGAGAGAGAAAGAGAGACCCTAGGCTGGAAGCCAGTGTTTTTGTATAACCTAATTTCTGAAGTGGTATACCATCATTTTTGCTATATTCAATTTGTTAGAAGGGAGTTACTAAATTCAATGGGTTACTAAGTTACTTAAAGACAGAGTATGAATATCAGGAAGCAAGGCCGTTGAGCCATTTTACAGACTGCTTAGCACAACTGCTAAGTGTTTTATATTCTGGAAATGCTCAATCTATTTCCATGTCCACAAATAGACTATACTTTTTGGAGTGGTTATATCTCTCAACCCCCCTGCTTTCTGGTCTAACATCTAATTTTGGAAACATAGCAAAGAACCTGCCATACAGTAGACAATAAATATAGGTTCAGTGGATGAATAAATAACAGAATGCACAGCTCACCTGGGAGCCTTAATAAAGTTGATTGATTGACAAAGCAGAACAATTGGAAAAAGGAGTCCTCTCCATGACTACTTCATGCTAGATGCCTTGACCTGAATCTTTCCTCCATGGTTCTTCTCTCCATGTGCAGCCCTAAGGATCTTTCAGTGGAGCAGCTAAGAATGCTCACAGCAGAGCCAATGAAGACACTTTGAAGTGTCTCACAAAAGCCGGTATATGGCGGCTACTCGGACAGCACATTCTCAACAGAATACCCAATTTATGTTGGCTAGTTAGAGCAATTTACACTAAAAACACAGAATTATTCTATACATTGAATGTCACAATTCCATACCACCAGTGGCATATATTGCTATGGTAGGAGAAATGTGGCTTCCTGGGGAATTGAAGAATATCAGTAATTGTCCATTCAGGGCCTCTTCATTTGGCCATTACCAGTGTGAAAATGATTTCTATGGAAAAGATTACTTTTAAAGATTATTTTGATAATGCAATTTTTTAAAGATTGCAACTATTGCAGAACAAGTTAGTATGGTTGTGGAATTTGTGAATGGCTCTGGAAAGAATAACCTGCCTTTTATCTTCTGTTATGAGCCACTGTCTGATGATTTATCTTTCTCTTTCTAGGTGTATTAGTTATCTGTTGCTGAGTAACAATATCACAACATTACCAACTTAAAGCAATACAATTTAGTACCCCACAGTTTTTGTTGGTCAGGTATCCAGACAAGACTTAACTGGATCCTCTGCTTAGAATCTTGTAAAATATAAATCAAGGTGTCAGACAGGGTTGTGGCCTCATCTCAGGCTTGACTAGGGAAATAGCCTCTTTCAAGCTCGTTCAGGTCGTTGGCAGAATTCAGTTCCTCATGGTTCTAGGACTGAGGGCTTCAGTTTCTTTTTCTTGGCTATCTGTCTACCAAGGGACACTCTCAGCTCCCAGAGACTTCCCACAGTTCTTACTATGGAACTCTCCAAAACAGGTGCTTGTCTTCTCAAAGTCAGCAAGAAAGAGACACTCAGCAAGGCAAGTGCTATAATCTTATGTAATATAATCTTATAATCATGTGTACATAATCACATATATTCTATCAACTTTTCCATATCTTATTGGTTATAAGCAAGTCATAGTTCCTGCTCAAACTCAAGATAAGAGTATTATGGTGGCCACCTTAATGGTCTGTTGGACATACCAGGGAAATACTTTATAGCTTTCAATAAAAGCATGCCTGAACCTAATGAAACAAGTAGACAGGCCTAGAGTAATTCCTACAGACTTTAATGGGGTAGACAGAAAGACTGATTCTGAACTAGCTTCTTCTTTTGAAAAATAGTTTTTCTCTTCATTGTATATGAATTTAAAAGTAAACTTGATGCTTTCTCTAATGAAAACCATATTTACTATAAATATTAAGTTGGCCTAAATATAATAACTGATTTTCAACTGTTTTGACCTGTAACATAATTTTATATGGGTCAACCTGATACTTCCCATGTATTTTGTTTTCTGCGTTCCAGGGAATATCCCTGTAAACAATGCTATCATGGAATAATATACATTGTATACATGAAGAAACTGAAATTCACTGGGTTTATGTGATTCGTCTAATTTTACAACAGTAAACAGCTAATTAAGAGATTGGAACAATATTGAAATACAGGTCTGTGGTTCAAAGCCTGTTCTTTCAACCATTATTCTAGGACTGATTTTAAAAATATAGATTAATTGATTGAATAATAATTAATTAATTAATTATGTCAGCACATTTTACCTAAGATGAAGTTATATCTTCATTTTTTGCACTAAGCATTGAAGAAAGAGTAGACATGGGGAATAAAGACAATATTCCTTTATGAGTCTGCTCCCAGGCTAATTCTCTTTCATCTTTAGGTGCTCTTGGTACTTTTAAGTTTGTTTTGTTTTTTGTCTTTGGCATTCTGCAGTTTTACTATGATGTACTTAAGTATGGATATATATTTTATTTATATTGCTTGGTATACATTTTGCCTATTTGTGAAATCATGTCTTTAACAGTTTTAGAAAATTAATAGCTATCCTCTATTCAAATAGGTAATTTCTTCCATTCTCTCTATTCTTTTTTTTTTCTGAGACTCTGATGATGTTTGATGTTTGTTTGAACAAACATGATGTTTGTTCAAACATCATGATGATGATGTTTGTTTGAACATGATGATGATGTTTGTTTGAACAAACATGATGTTTGTTCTCATTCTATCCTTTATATTCTTGATCTCAGGTTTATATATTACCATATCTTTGCTTCACTCTCTGTACTGAAAATCAAATAATTTCTCTGTATCATGTTTCCAATTCATTAGTTTTCTCTTTTTTTTTTGTTTTTCTTTTTCCTATTGATTTATGTAAGTTCATTTTATTTATTAAATTTATTTTTATTTATTTTTGGCTGTGTTGGTTCTTCATTGCTGTGTGTGGGCTTTCTCTAGTTGTGTGAGCGGGGGCTACTCTTCATTGCGGTACGCGGGCTTCTCATTGCAGTGGCTTCTCTTGCTGCAGTGCACGGGCTCTAGGCACACAGGCTTCAGTAGTTGTGGCACGTGGGCTCAGTAGTTGTGGCTTGCAGGCTCTAGAGCTCAGGCTCAGTAGTTGTGGCACACGGACTTAGTTGCTCCGTGGCATGTGGGATCTTCCCGGACCAGGGCTCAAACCCGTGTCCCCTGCATTGGCAGGCAGATTCTTAACCACTGTGCCACCAGGGAAGTCCCTTTTTTGTTAGTTTTTAAGAGAAGTTTTAGTTTTACAGCAAAACTGAGAGGAAGGTACGGAGATTTTTTTATATACTTCCTGCCCCAACACGTGCATAGCTTCCCCCATTATCAGTATTCCCCGCCAGAGAAGTACATTTGTTGTAATTGATAAACCTACATTGACACATCATTACCACCCAACAACCATAGTTTACATTAGGGTTCATTCTTGGTGTTGCATATTTTATAGATTTGGACAAATGTATAAAGACATGGATCTACCATTATAGTACACAGAGTAGGTTCACTGCACTGAAAATCTTCTGTGCTCTGCCTATTTATCCCTCCCTTTCCCCTAACTCTGAACAGCCACTGATCTTTTACTGTCTCCATAGTTTTGCCTTTTCCAGATGTCATGTAGTTGAACCATACATTCTGTGGCCTTTTCAGATTGGCTGCTTTCTCTTGGCAATATGCATTTAGGTTTCCTCCACGTCTTTTTTGTGACTTGATAACTCATTTCTTTTCAGTGTTGAATAATATTCCATTGACTGAATGTACCACAGTTTACTGATCTCTTCACCTACTGTAGGGTGTCTTGGTTGCTTCAGAGTTTTACAATTATGAATAAAGCTGCTATAAACATCCATGTGCAGGTTTTTATGTGGACATAACGTTCTTAATTCCCTTATGTAAATACCGAGGAGCACAAATGGTAGACCGTATGGTAAGAGTATGTTTAGTTTTGTAAGACACTGCCAAATGGTCTTCCAAAGTGGCTGTACTATTTTGCATTCATTCTGACCAGCAGTGAATGAGTGAGAGTTTCTGTAGCTCCACATTCTCACCAGCATTTAGTGTTGTCAGTATTCTGGATTTTGGCCATTCTAAAAGGTGTATAGTGGTATCTTGTTGTTTTAACTTGCATTTCCCTGATGACGTGTGATGTGGAACATCTTTTCATATGCTTATTTGTCATTTGTATATCTTTGGTGAGGTTTCTATTAAGGCCTTTGGCCCTTTTTTTAATTGGGTTGTTTGTTTTTTATTACTGAGTTTTAAGAGTTATTTTTATATTTTGGATAACAGTCCTTCATCAGATGTGTCTTTGCAAATATTTTCTCCAAGTCTATAACTTGCCTTCTCATTCTCTTGACATTGTCTTTCACAGAAGAGAAGTTTTTCATTTTAAGGAAGTCTGGTTTATCCATTATTTCTTTCATGGATTATTATGCCTTTGGTGTTGTATCTAAAAAGTCATTACCATGCCCAAGGTCATCTATATTTTCTCCTATGTTATTTTTCTAGGAGATTTATAGGTTTTTATTTTACATTTAGATCCATGATCCACTTTGAATTAATTTTTGTGAAGGATGTAAAGTCTGTGTCTAGATTCTTTTTCCTTTTTTTAAAATATTTATTTATTTTGGCTGCGCCGGGTCTTAATTGTGGCACGTGGGATCTTCGTTGCGGCATGCAGACTCTTAGTTGTGGAATGCATGCAGGATCTAGTTCCCCAACCAGAGATTGAACCTGGGCCCCCTGCATTGGGAGTGCAGAGTCTTACCCACTGGACCACCGGGAAAGTCCCTTCTTTTTCATTTTTAATGTGGATGTCCGAATGTTCAAGCACCAGTTGTTGAAGAGATTATCTTTGCTGCATTGTTTTCCCTTTCTCCTTTGCCAAAGGTCAGTTGACTTCATTTATTCTCTATTCTTAATTTTCTCTCCAGTTGTATGTTATATGCTAATCCATCCTTTCTGGTTTTTTAAACACATGTATTTTTGAATTTTACATATTTGGTAGATTCTTGCTGTTTGGCTTTGAACAAACATAAAACTTCCTTATACTTCACTCTTTTCATACGTAAAATTGAAATATAAAAATTGTTTCAACCTCGGACAGTTGTTGGATAATTTAATCATGTGATATATTTAAAGCTGCTCTTAAACAGCACCTGGCCTATTGTAAGCGATACAGGTATATATGTATATATTTTCAGCACATGAAGTCCTTGAGAATCTAAATCTGATACTTGCTATTCTATGAATTCTTAGGAGGATTTTTTTTTTCCCCTGGAGAAGATACACATTTGCGTCTACAGATCTCAGAACACATTAGCCCCATTCCAGAGTTCCAAGTCTAATCAAGATTCTTCTTTTCATCACCTCCATTTCCCTACTACCTAAGTCTAAATGCCCATTACAATACTAATATGTGCCCTAAAAGACAATTATTTCATATTTGGTTACAACACTTTCTTTTTCCCTTTCAATAGGTTTCCTTTTTAAAAAAATTAATTTTGTTGAAGTATAGTTGATTTACAATGTTGTATTAGTTTCTGGTATACAGCAAAGTGATTCAGTTATATATATATATATATATATATATGTATATGTATATATATGTATTTATATTTATTCTTTTCATATTCTTTTCCATTATGGTTTAAGATATTGAATATAGCTCCCTGTGCTGTACAGTAAGACTATGTTGTTTATCCATTCTGTATATAATAGTTTGTATCTATTAATGCCAGACTCCCAATCCATCCTTCCTCCACCCCTCCTCCCCCTTGGCGACCACAAGTCTGTTCTCTATGTCTGCAAGTCTGTTTCTGTTCCATGGCTAAGTTAATTAGTGTCATATTTTAGAATCCATATGTAAGTGATATCATATGTTATTTGTCATTCTCTTTCTGACTTACTTAGTATGATAATCTCTAGTTCCGTCCATGTTGCTGCAAATGGCATTGTTTCATTCTTTTTTATGGCTGATTAGTTTTCCTTGTATATATACCACATCTTCTTTATCCATTAGTTTGCCATTGGAATAAGTCTCCTATCTTATTTAGATCCTGGAAATGTGATAAAGTGTTTTTTTGTAAGTTATTTTGTAGTGATCAAGTAATTCAAATTGTTTATTCTACCATGAAACTGCAAGCAAAAGTCTCTAGTCTTGTCATTACCAGTCATACAAAACTATCACAAGAGAAGCTACCCAGGAAGAATTTTTAGTTGCTACAAATATACTTACTATCCAATTTATTTTGCTACATTGCAACAAATTGGCAGATGTTTTCTACATTTTTTCTAATAAGAGGATAGGAAGCTATGGTTTCAAAGTGAGTATTGTTTAAAATGTTAGTTTAGATATTTTAATATGATTCAGAAGCTTTCTTCTATTTTACTTTTTTTTTAATACATAGCTTGTCATTATATAAAGGACTTCCCAAAATTAGTCTTGCTATTTCATGAAAAACTCAACCAAATGATACTTACCAAAGTGAAATCACACCTTTGTTTTTAAAGGCCATACCAAATTTCCAAACTTCCAGCTTTTTTGAGTACATTTTTTTCTCAAAAATAGGCATTCTCATATTTATTTAAAAGAAAAAAAATTCTCCCAGAGGCTTGAAAATTATTTCTAACTGACAAGGATACAGTAATTCCTCTCAGAATGAAGTGGTAGGAATAATGGCACAGAGGAGTAGAGCACATCAGCCATTCATACTGCTTGATTTAAACTTTATCATCAGCCAATATATAAGTAAGCATTTTTATCTTTGATACCTTTGGTTAATATTTTTCAGAGGAAATGTGGCTTTGAGGTTTTTATGATGCTATAGATTTTCCAGAAACCATTGACGTATTCCAAATTGCCTCTAAACCACATTCTAGCCTTTATTGTGTCTTCTGGCATTTTGCTTTTGTTCCCATCATGTAGTGTTATTTAGTGACAATGTTATCTCAACAGCAGAAATTATGATTGGGAGTGCTACAAAAAAATTTATGGCTGAAAATATGAAGACTATGCCATATATATTTTTTAAAGTTACTAAAAATCTTTAGTCCTTTGTCCTGCTCCTATCCCTTAACTGCATCACTCTCCTTCTGTATTTTGAAATTTACCTGTGGATTATATTTAATATACTTCCTAAAACATCTCTTAAGTACAGTTAGTGCAGGACTAGAATTTTTTCTCTTTTCCAAATTTCCACTAAAGGAACATGATTTGCTATATACTTGTGGGAAGGAAAGCATTCATGTTTATATCTGGATACTCTGAAAATTCTAAAGCCAAGAGGGGTTCAGTATGAGGAGGCTGTGGTCCTACTAAGTGGCTTTCAAACCAGATGCCTTCTGTCCATTGCCAGCATCATTGGTCAGTTTGTCTGAGGATAGTTCCTTCTACAGAAATCATAAACTTAAAAAAAAAGAGAGAGACTGGTTTTGGAACCATAGAGAGAAGACTTTAGATGAAGAAAGTAGTGGTATCTGAACTTAGGTTTATGTAAATCATTAAACAATGGCAAGAATTTTGATTTTTTAAATTTGAAACATACAAAAATATGCAATGTTTGATTTTATGGAAGCATCATGGCACAGTAAAATTACTGATTTTGAAGATTACAAGTGCTTGTTTTGACTTCGGACTTTTGTCACTGGTTTTGCATCCTTAGGCAAAGTGCATAATCTTTCTGAAAAGTAGTATTCATGTGTAAAATGGTGAACTCATGATAGATTTGTTGTGAGAATTAAGTAATACAGTGAAAAGCTTGATGTATTTTGCTCACAGTTTTTAATCAACAAATAATTCTTTGGAATTAGTGGGCACTGAACAAAGAATTTAACAAGTATAGTATTTTCCAAATATTATTGAATATTGAAGAATAAATCCAGAATATTGAAGAATAAAGAATAAAGATCCTATGATGTAGCTTATGATAGTACCTCAAATAGTCCATTTATCTTGGTGGATAAATCAAGGAATTAATAAATTACATGACCAATATTTATAAGATAGAACCTATTTCTTTCCTTCTATATATAGATGCTTCACAATATATTATTAAATAGAAAATGGTCTCTTTTATTGATGATCACAGTAAGCAACTGATTATTTCATAAATTTTAGACATTGTTCTCTAAAATTCTATTGACTCTATGGAAGAGCATAATATTTTCTTACATAAAAAAAATTTCTCCTCACCCATTTGTACATTAATTATGGATTTAACCATCTAGAGATTTTGTAAGTTGGAAAATGTTTGATTTGCAATTCTAGTGTTTATAAATAAACACAATTTTCTAAATGAATGCACTTTTCATTTGCTAAACTATTTGTTCATTTATTGTTCTTTATTAAATGACTGATCTATGCCAGGCATTTTTCTGACCTCTGGGGAAACAGTGGTGAAGACCTGATCTTCAAAGTGCATTGATTTAGTCTAAAAACCTTGCTAAAAACAGTATAAACTAGGCACTGTTTGGATTATTAAAGTTTGCTGCAAGAATGAAATGTAATCTATGGCCTAGATGAGAACTGCCATCTGTACCTAGGAATCAGATAGGTTTGAATTAGAACCTTGGCTCTGCTTTTGAAGTCTGTGAGATCTTAGGTGAGTTATAAACTGTCCTTGTACCTCAAGCTCATTATTTTGAAATAACTTGTTGTACACACACACACACACACACACACACACACACACACACACAGGTAATGATGCCTACTTCTTAAAGGTGATAGGAGTATTGGTCTTTCTGCTGTGATTTCTGAAGACTTATCATTCCGTTCTGTTTCCACAATTTTTTCCCGCTCTGAGCATGGTACCAGCGGTAGGAGACAACCCCCTGATGAGCACTGAGACTCAGCAGCCGTTCTCAATTTCCAATTTCCCTCAAATTGTTTTTAAGAGTTTGTGTATTATTGGTATCATTTTTTTCAATTAGGTCACCCAATTCATATACTTAAATAGAATATAGAAAGTGTTTGTTTTCTATTGGAATTTAAATTTATGAGGTTCATTTAACCATGCATCATTGCAAAAGCAAGTATGAAAAGGTAAAGGCAAAAGTAATTATGTGTTTTGATGTCTGCGTGTTTACATCTATTTTCTTAGATTTTATTCAGTGACTCAAACATTTATTCTGTGACCTGAAACATTTTGCATAAAAAGAAGTCTAGAAATGCAATTTGCTATGTCTGTCATTTCTGCCAACTTTAGTAATAACTACTGATGAGCCGCACATTTAAGAAATATAGCCTAAGAGGCATGTGAGTATCCAATTAGTCCTATTTCTTCTTAGGACCAACAGTACTCTTTTATTTATAGTTTTAATAGCTTAATTTTGCTGATGTTGTAATTTGAAATGAGCTTAGTCAAAGTAGCCTCTGACACCCAAAGATATCAGGCTTTGCTTCCACTGAATCTATTTTTTAAGTCCCTTATTATCTCAAGTTGCAGCATAGCAACTAGATGACTTTATTGCATTCAGTAAACTTTCAAAATGTGTGCAGTTTTGATAGCTCATAATTTACTAGGATGAAGGTGTAAGGAATTTGATGGTTGCTGAAGTGTTTGTAGTTTCCTAAAGGGAGTCTGGTTTTATCATCTTGTTTCATCTACTTGTAACTCATCAGTGAGCATGTTTGTTTCAGAAAAACATCTCTAACAATAGCCGTGAGAATACATAGGACTCTAGGAGGACTCAAAATTCGTATTCTCAGTGGCATTTAATGTTTCTCCACTTGCCCATTATAAAGACATCTGGAGTTCATTTCAATAATAAAGTCATACTTCCTAAGTTGATTTCAGTTAGCTTTAGCTCAAATATTCTATTAAAAATACATTGTAGAGAAAGTAGCATAATTTCTTGGAAAAATTGGAGTATAGATTTTAAAAGTCTTTAGGTATAATTACCTGAGGGACTTCTTATATACCCTTAACCTCTCTCCCTCTCTAAATCTAAAATTTATCTCTGGAACTGTCCAGAAATGGACTTCTTATCTGAATTGGAAAAATCCCCTAGTGGAGTTGAAACTTTATATACTGGACATGAATTTTTGGATGCTATAAGTACTTGTGTTTGGAGAAACAGATCTAACAATCAATATCATAAGTGAAGAAAGCCAATCAGGCAAGGGAAGTTGAGTTTTTTAAGTATGTGATGACAGCTAATACGTGGCAGTTTATACAAGCAGTTAATATTAACCAAGACAGACAGATATAACCCTGTACTGTAGTATGAATATGTAACAGGTGTGCACAATCATTGGCATTATTGGTGCATGTAATATTAACTATGAAGTCAAATGGGCAGTCAGCATAAGGGAAATCTACAAGACTCTGGCCATTGGGCTATATTTCAAGGGTGAGATCCATGGAGTTCCAACAGGACAGATCCAGTAAAGGACCAGTATAGTGAACAGGAGGTCCACCAAAGAACTCTGGCAATGAAGAATCCAAGTTGTTGAAATCAAGTAGAAAGTATTGCATTACTGTCATGGGTAAACCAGAAGTCCAGTTACTAGAATTAGCCCAAGGTCAGAACTGGACCATCTACAAGTTTAAGTAGATTCTGACTCTTCTGAGCATTGATTTTTTAAAATCCCCTTTTCACTAGAGAAAGGATAAGAATTGGGACATTAGATTGAACTCAGCCATCAGGAAGCTGTCTATGGTACTATTTGTGGAGGTAATAATAAATCTGGGGGTTAAGAAACTAAGCAGAACATGATAATCTATCCTGATTGAGCTTAGTTCTTTCCTTTACTGTCTTCATCTGTCTTTTTATTTTAGCTTATGTTTCTTTCTCTTTTCCAATCTTTCTTTTTCTCTTGTCAAAGGAGGAAATCAAAATTGGTGAACTTAAGATTCCTGCTGACCCTATAAAATATTTCTAAGACAGAACAATCAGTTTTTATGTTTATATTACAGAAATTAAGTTTGATTTAAATACTGATCATATCGATGCTAATTTTTTTTCTGTCATTTGCTTGGAAATAAATGTGATTTTAAAAATATTGTTTTCTTAATAGTTAACTAAATTAGGTTTCTGTTTTACTTCTTATTCTTTTTTGAGTCTCCTGTGAGTCAATTTATCTCAATTAATAACAGAGGTTAACTTTAAATAATCACTTAACATGTGTCACTCACTGTATTTAATAATACATATGTTTCATGTGTTAGCTCCATTTAATTATCTCAACAAAAATCATAATTTTTGTTGGTAAAGGCAGACTCTAGTATTAACTCTTATACAGATAAATACACTGAAC
This sequence comes from Lagenorhynchus albirostris, assembly GCF_949774975.1. Lineage (NCBI taxonomy): Eukaryota > Metazoa > Chordata > Mammalia > Artiodactyla > Delphinidae > Lagenorhynchus > Lagenorhynchus albirostris. The sequence goes on along the minus strand of NC_083110.1, from coordinate 19,245,206 downwards.
ATTAGTAAGGGTAGGTAAAAAACTCAGGCTGTACGGCCAAGTCGTTCAATTCCAGAGACTCAAACTGCTTGCCTTACTGTTCCCCTTATGTAAAAGCCCTCTCTTCCTAACTTAAAATAAGTTATTGGCTAACTTAAGCAGTCTTTAAGCAACCTTCATGAATAGTGATTTCTTTTTTTTTTTTTTTTTTTTTGCGGTATGCGGGCCTCTCACTGTTGTGGCCTCTCGCGTCGCGGAGCACAGGCTCCGGACGCAAAGGCTCAGCGGCCACGGCTCACGGGCCCAGCCGCTCCGCGGCATGTGGGATCTTCCCAGACCAGGACACAAACCCGTGTCCCCTGCATCGGCAGGCGGACTCTCAACCACTGCGCCACTAGAGAAGCCCGAATAGTGATTTCTTTAACTCCTTTAGTCGTCTTTCCAAATTTTAATCAAATTTTCTGTGGAGTAAGTTGGTCCTTATTTAAAATGTCATTACTTAATCTTATTTTCATAAATCTTACAGTAATTGAGAAGGTCTGGCATTGCTTTGCTTTGTGTTTCCATCTTATATATGCTTGCAGGCAATGAAGTACCTCCTTGTACTCCTACGTCTAAACCCTGATTCCTTAGGTCTCTACAAATAAGTCCCTTCCCTCAAACCTCTAAAATTTGTTCTTTTTTAAAAATTTTTAAATTTCTTTTGTCTCTGGGCTTGGACTGTTTCTCCAGACCCACTTCAAAAATAGAAACCTAAACTATGATTAAAATTCTATTAAGGCTCAAGGTTGAAGTCAGTGGAAATATGAATAAACAGTATATCCTTAAAAATGCTTGTTAAGTAAACAATTTTCATCACAACTTTAACACATGCTAATTTTAGATAATCTAGTGATCCCCTCAAAAAAGATTTAAAAAGAAAAAATAATAAATCATCTAGATTTCCAGAATTCAGAAAAAGTGACCATTATTATTTTCATATGATGAAATGTTAAAATATGTATTTTGGCATATTTAGTTTCAGTCCTTTTTCTGTGTTGTTCTATTTAAGGCCATGGTGTATACAGTTTTGTATTTTGCTTTTGACATTAAACATTTTGACATAAGCATTTTCTTTTATCACAGTTTCATTGGTAAAATCAATTTAATTATTGCATAATAGTTCATATATGAATACAGTTATTTACTTAAAGTATTCTTTTTAAAGAATTTAGGTAATTTTCAATTTTTCCATCATTGTGAATAATGATAAGGATTTACATTTTAATTATTTTGTGTAAATCATTTTTGTCTGTAGCTAAGACAGTTTCTTTGCCATAAATTCCCATAGCAGGAATCCCTGATTCAAAGGAAATAAAAATTTTGGAGTCTTGATGTCTATTTTAACATTGCTTTGGACAAAGGCTGTTCTAATCTGGCCAGTACCAATTTGCCCTCAGAATTTGAAGTAACAGTACCAACTTGGTTCCCTGGTCTTTGCTTCATTATTCTCATACTCTTTTCTGTTTAAGTTTTTTCATTCCCATCTTTATTCTGTGTTGACCATCTTCTTGTATTGTCTCCCTAATCTGTATTAGGCTTTCAGTCACTAAGTTAACATCTTTTTCTTTACTAGTACTCAACTACTAGGTTGATATTTCTTTAACTGCTATAAATTTCTTCAGTAATTGGTAATAGACATTTTCAAATAGCTGTCAGTAAACCTGTGCAACATGTCTTTTTGTAAACAGCTTTATTTAGGCGTATTTTATATATCATAAAATTCACCCATTGCAAGTATACAATTCAATGGTGTTCAGTATATTTACTGAGTGGTGCGAGTATTATCATAAATCAGTTTTAGGGCACTTTTTTATGACCACAGTACGATTCCTTATGCCTGTTTACTGTTACTTCTTGTTCCCACTCCCAACCCCAGTCAACCACTTATCTACTCTTTTCTTCTCTTTTCATTTCTTCTTGGCTTTTTAAATTCCCATTTTCAAGACACATCATGTAAATGAAATCATACAGTATGCAGTCCTATGTGTCTGGCTTCTTTCATTAGCATCGTTTTTTTGAGATTTATCCATGTTGTGGCTTGTATAAGAGCTCCATTTCTTTTTATGACTGAATAATATTTAATTGTGTGGATATGCCACATTTTATTCATTCATCAATTGATGAACATTTGGGGCTGTTTCTCCTTTGGGGCTATTATGAATAATGCTGTTATCAACATTTGTGTGCAAGTTTTTACACGGACATATGCTTCATTTGTCTTGGCTATACACCTAGGAATGGAATAGCTGGATCATGTGATAATTACTATGTATAACTGCCTGAGAAACTACCAGACTGTTTTACAAAGTAGCTGTACCATTCTACATTCCCACTAGCAATATATGAGTATTCTTCAGTTCTTTATATCCTCACCAATATTTGTTTTTGTCTGGCTTATTTATTAGAGCTGTTATAGTAGGTATGAAGTGGCATCTCCTTGGGATTTCAATTTGCATTTCCCTAATGACTTATGATAGTGATCTCTTCGTGTGCTCATGCAACGTGTTTATGAGTCTTTTTTGAAGTTGATTATTGTAATGGTTAAGCATTTGAATTTAAATTTAGTCAATAAAGCAGAAACTAACACACCATTGTAAAGCAATTATACTCCAATAAAGATGTTAAATAAATAAATAAATAAATAAATTCAGTCACACATTTTAAAGGCCAGCATTTGCTCTTACCATCTCTGGGTGAACACCCTGACCATCCTGAGATGCAGATTTCTTTCCCATAAAAGGAGGAGAGCAACACCTGACTTCTAGTGCTCTGGCGGGTTAAATGATATAATGTGTATGAAATGACTAGCTGATTGGACAAAGTCAATAAATGGTAGTTACTATTCTTGTTAATAACTTTATCAGTATTTATCCTTTTGAGAAACCCTTAAAAGCAGTAATTCTCAAACTTTGGGGTCTCAGAACTTCTTTGCACTTTTAAAAATTATTGAACACTCCAAAGAATTTGTGTTATGTGCATTGTATTTCTTGACATTTATTATATTACAATTTAAAACTGAGAAACTCTAAAAATATTCCTTTACTTTTTTTTGAAATAATTGTAAAAAACCATTATAAGTCAAATAAATAACATTTTATGGAAAACAGATATATTTTCAGAAAAAATAATCTACTGAGAAGAGTGACATTGTTCTACATTTTGCAAATCTATTTAATATTAGGCTTAATAGAAGATAGCTGGGTTCTCAAATCTTCTTCTGCATTCAATCTGTTGTATTATCACTGCATGTGTCCTCTGGAAAAAAATCCATAGTAAACTTAAGAGAGAATGAGAATGAAAAAGGCAAATTAGGTCTTAGTATTATTTTGAAAATATTTTACTTTATAGATCTCTTGATGATTCTCAGGGACGCCCCGAAGCCCCGAAGCCCTAGGCCACACTTTGAGAACCATTGCTGAAAGGAATATAAGGGAGTTTTTCAACCCATATAATTAGACCCTGTACTGTGCACAGTATGAATGATTTTGGGCTTACTTTTGAAGAACTTAATCTGTTGTTGGAAATGAAACGTGAGATTTTTGAAAACAGGGACTTGTATGAATAGACAATATTACAAAAAAATATTGTATGAAGAAAGGCTCTTTGGGCAACTGGGAAATGATTGTGAGGTGTTGATGAGGAATGTCTTAAGCTATATAACAATTTAGGATTAGAGATGGTTTTGTAGATTTTTTAAGTCCTTGCATTTTCTTCACATAAGCAAGAATTCCAAAGTTATTATTGAATGGCTGGACAAATAAAAGATTGCTGAAGTTTAGATAGTCAGAAATTGGGAAGAAGAATGTATCTCTTTATGTATCTTCCATATCTTGCAACCAACCAATGAAGTGGCTGTTCTGTATTTTATTCTTTTGAGCTTGGAATCATGTCCCACTTAACCAGGTATACAATATTTATTTCATGATAAAGAATAAATTCCAGAATATCATATGAGAATTTCTGATGAAAACTGGCATGAGGAATAACCTGTATATTATGAGTCCAAGTAATTTAATTTACAGTCAAATTATTTGGGCTTAATGACTCACAGGATGTTAAATAAACTGAAAGCAGTTTCTTCAAAATTAATTTTTGAGTTTTAAAACACTAGGAACTTTCTAAATGTGTTTGATATAACTTTTGTCTTTGGGAAAAATTATTCTCATTTAACTGGGTGTGTTGCTCATTCACTCATTCATTTATCTGCTCATTCATTCTTTCATTTTTATCTTAACATATTATAGTGCTTTGCTCAGTATTTTATATTTTATTTTCTGAAATATGATCAACCTCTAGGTTCTCTACATGGAGAAGTGAAGACTCGTGGTGTATACAGAGCACTACCACTTATTATATTCTATTACAACTTATGCAGACTGGACCATGACCTTGCTGAGAAAGAATCTTGTGATCATCAAGAAAGATTTCTCTATAGAGAATAAATCTGAGCTGCACTAATTTTATTTATTTATTTATTTATTTATTTATTTATTTATTTATTTATTTTTTTGCGTTACGCGGGCCTCTCCCGTCGCGGAGCACAGGCTCCGGACATGCAGGCTCAGCGGCCACGGCCCACAGGCCCAGCCGCTCCGCAGCATGTGGGATCTTCCCGGACCGGGGCACGAACCCATGTCCCCTGCATCAGCAGGCGGACTCTCAACCACTGCGCCACCAGGGAAGCCCGCTGCACTAATTTTAAAGGAAAAAGGGAGACTTTTTTCTAGTGAATAGAGTTTGGATTCACATGGATTCAGATTGTCTGAAAATGGCAGGGAAGTACCATGACATCACATTTAGGTCCTCTTCTTTTTTTTTTTTTTTTTTTAACATCTTTTTTGGGGTATAATTGCTTTACAATGGTGTGTTAGTTTCTGCTTTATAACAAAGTGAATCAGTTATACATATACATATGTTCCCATATCTCTTCCCTCTTGCGTCTCCCTCCCTCCCACCCTCCCTATCTCACCCCTCCAGGCGGTCACAAAGCACCGAGCTGATATCCCTGTAGGTCCTCTTCTTCATGCTCAAGTCTCCTGTCTCAGCTGTCACTTGACACCACTTTAGGAGCAGTTAAAAACAATGGATTCTTAGGTTGGAATATCACTTCTACTGCTTACTAGCTTTATAACTTGGGGAAATGATCCAAGACTTGGCTTGTCATGTATAAAATGGGAATAATGCTTACCTCACAGTTTTATTATATGGAGTAAATATAATAGGTGGAAAGCACTCAGCATGGTGTCTGACCCCTAGGAGGCCCACAAATAAATGATTGCTATTGTTGGATATATGGATCCTCATCACCCAGATACCTATCTTCTGTCAGAAATCACACTTGGAATGCTGCTGACATGGTGCAATGCCAATACTGGGAGAATGGTTGGCTGAGAAGGTGGTCTTAAATTCCCATCATTGATCTTCTCTTAGTGGAAATAATCTCCTTTTCCATATTTTAAAGTCTTTTTTCTGGAGCAAATAACTATGGCATCTCTCTCATAAAATGTTTTTTTTAAATTGAAGTACAGTTGGTTTACAACGTTTTAATTACTGTGGTACAGCAAAGTGATTCACATTTATATATATATATATATATATATATATATATATACACACACACATACACACACACACATGCTTTCTTTCTTTTTATATATTCTTTTCCGTTATGGTTTATCATAGGATATTGGATATAGTTCTCTGTGCTATACAGTAGGACCTTGTTGTTTATCCATTCTATATATAAAATCTTATATCTGCTAACTCCAACCTCCCACTCCATCCCTCCTCGTCTAACACCCTCCCCCTTGGTAAGCACCAGTCTGTTCTCTATGTCCATGATTCTGTTTCTGTTTCTATGATAGGATCATTTGTGTCATATTTTAGATTCCACATGTAAGTGATATCATATGGTATTTGTCTTTCTCTTTCTGACTTACTTCACTTAGCATGATGATCTCTAGTTGCATCCATGTTGCTGCAAATGGCATTATTTTGTTCTTTTTTATGGCTGTGTAGTATTCCATTGTATATATGTACCACATCTTCTTTATCCATTCATCTGTCAGTGGACACTTAGGTTATTTCCATGTCTTGGCTATTGTGAATAATGCTGCTATGAACATAGGGGTGCATGTATGTTTTTGAATTATAGTTTTGCCTGTACCCAGACAAAATGCCCAGGAGTGGGACTCCTAGATCATATGGTAATTCTATTTTTAGTTTTCTGAGGAACCTCCATACTTTTTTCCACAGTGGCTGCACCAACTTACATTCCCACCAACAGTGTAGTGGGAATTCCCACTACAGTGTAGTCCCACCATTTTCTCCACACCCTCTCCAGCATTTGTTATTTGTAGACTATTTTGATGATGGCCATTCTGACTGGTGTCAGGTGGTACTTCATCACATTTTTGATTTGCATTTCTCAGTAATTAGCGATGTTGAGCATCTTTTCATGTGCGTATTGGCCATCTGTATAAAATGATTAATAACAAAGAGTAAAATAAGGATAACAGATCAAAATTATGAAACATTTATATGCTCAGAAATGCTTTTAGACAGAAAATCTTATAGTGCAAGATAGCACAATAATATAGCACTTATGAATTAGTGCATAAAATGTAACATACAGCAAGTTATTCTTGATAAGTTTCAGCTAATTTATGTTAATCTTAATTCTCTTCCCTTTTTCTTTCTAAACATCAGTATACACAAGGGACATTTTTTTAAAAATTCAATTTAGGTTCCTAAGAGGTACATTTGAGAAATTAAAGGGGTGAATAAGATTAGAGAATGTTTTCAAGAGAAAATGGGTATTATGAGAGACTTGATTCTAGAATACAACAGTTGAAATAGAATGGTGAAGAAATACGTGCCATCAGGGTAGAGAAATTTCAGGATTTTTTTTCCCTGATGAAGAACATTCTCAAATTCTTAAGGTTCTTAACACTTTAATGTATCTACTTTTTAATTAGATAAACAATTGAAATCTCAGAGTCTTCTGAAATGTGCCAACTATTTTTCTTTTTCACAAAGAATGAGAACAGAAAGTAAACTTTCCTATCAAGTTTAAGGTTTGCAATAAATGACTGTTTTCCTACTGTGAAGAACATCAGTTCCTTATGTAATGTAATTATTCACTGTATACAGAGAAAATTCATGGCAGGAGCATTCCTATTTGTCACATTCACAGTTGACAGCTTTTAAACTTTTAATTTCTTATTGCTACATTGCAATCAGATTTAAGCTTGTTGCTTTGGAATAAATGCTAGGTTACATTTAGTTAGATTTTGACTTTGTTTTCCAAGAGTCAAGAGGTGGCTCAAGTTGCTGAGGGCCTAAAAATAGTTCTGGAACAGAAGTGTACACCCTAGGGTCATGATTATCTCTGTGAGCATGCGATTGTATTTTCAACACAGTTAGCTGCCTAACTGTGTGCCTAAACTTTTCTATGTATTTGCACATATAAGTAATTATGATGGAATTAAAATCTAAAGCACTCTCAGCCTACATTTTTTTCCTCTTATGAATCAAAATAAAAACATATACTGAAAACTTTATTTTGAAAACTCATTCACTGAATGAACCAAAGGGTAAAAGAACCATTTTTTTTATTTTTAGACAAAAAAGGAGGTAATAGAAACTATGAATACGTATAAAAGAACTTGTAACCACCCCTGGACATGCAAGTTTAGAGTACATATATAAATATGAATGTATAAATATGTATTAATTTAAGGTACATATCAATTAATGACTAACAATTATATTTTAGTTATAGTGATAATGTATAGTTTTTACCCTTCAATAGTCTGTGTTCCTAAACATCGTTTGAGTAACTTGCGTTAACTTTTTGTGTGACTCATACTTCATACCCCTGTACTTTTTCTGAATTTAACTCTGAAAAGCACACTTAATACCCTACTTAACACAGTCTTTTGATATGAATTTGCCCTTTATATCAATCCCATAAATGGATGCCAAACTTTAAGGCATTTATAAGTACCTCCTGTACCTGTCGGGTATGGGATTTGATTGCATCATGAAAGTGCCCCGCCCCTCCCGCTGTCTCGTTTTGGCTTCTTCTTTGTCTTTGGAAGTAGAATATCTTTCTCGGTAGATTCCAGTCCTTTTCTGTTGATGGTTGTTCAGCAGTTAGTTGGGATGTTGGTGTTGTCATGAGAATAGGTGAGCTCAGGTCCTTCTACTCCGCCATCTTGTCCCAAATGTGAATGAACCAAAGTGTAAAAGAACAATTTTTTAGCCAAAAAAGGGGATAATACAGACTATGAATGCACATAAAAGAACTTGCAACAACCCCTCTCACACATGATTTTAGAGCACATAAATAAATATTAATTTGTAAGTCTGGATTAAAGATACATGTCAATTAATGACTGTAACAATTATTTTTTATTTATAGTGATAATGTATAGTTTTTACCCTTCAATATTCTGCATTCCTAAGCATCATTTGAGTAACTTACATTAATTTTTTGTGTGACGTGTAATTTATACCCCTGTACTTTTTCTGAATTTATCTCTGAAAAAACATTTAATACCTTACTTAATACACTCTTTAGATATGAATTTGCCCTATATGTCAATCCCATAAATGGATGCCATACTGTAAGACATTTATAAGTACCACCTGTGCCAAATATCAAGGTAGCATCATTTGCCTTATGAGAAACTTTTCTTGGTTATCTACAAGAAGAATGTGCATAAGGAATGATGGGCACATTGTAAGACAATAGTGAAGTACAGCAGGTAGATCAAGTATCAGTTTCCTTCAGTCTACCAATTTCTGCTGTTTGAGATATTCTCTTCTACATGTCAAAAGAATCTTTTAAGTCATTCTGTATTGCATGGTAAAGCATTATGAATTGCAGTGTAGTCGTTCACATCATAGTATTACTTTTTAAATTATCAACGCCACTCCATATTTGGATTAGTTGGATGACATTGTTCATTTTACAAAGTTTTGACTTAGTTCTCCAAAGTTTGAATCAATTACTTTAAACAATGAAGACATTTAAAATTGAGTAATTGGCTTTTTCAACTATTTTTAAAGGGTGACTCTTTTCATGTATGGTTGAGTGTGACTTTGACTGTGAAATCCCTCTGCTCCACTTAAACAAGCACTTTAATTCAGCAATCTGAAACTCTTTTATAATAGACATTGCTTTGCACTTTTGCTCTCACCACTTCAAACTATTTGGTTGTCTAATTTTTTTAAATGAGCAGATAAATATCTCAGACAGATGGTTGTCAGTCCTAGGTTTAATGATCTCTAGTAGCAGAACCTTGTTTGGACCCACTTTCATAGTTGTTGTGGCTAAACCTCTCAGGGTCAAGAGGTCATTCCTTATGACTTGATCTGAACTAAACGCATTGCATTTGGATTTGCTTGAAGGATAGATTTAGAAAAGCAGGAACTTTCTCAGAACACTCGTTCATTGAAAATAGTTTTGTTTTTGTTTTTTTAACATCTTTATTGGAGTATAATTGCTTTACAATGGTGTCTTAGTTTCTGCTGTATAACAAAGTGAATCAGCTATACATATATCCCCATATCTCCTCCTTCTTGCTTCTCCCTCCCACCCTCCCTATCCCACCCCTCTAGGTGGTCAGAAAGCACCAAGCTGATCTCCCTGTACTATGTGGCTGCTTCCTACTAGCTAGCTATTTTACATTTGGTAGCGTATATATGTCCTTGCCACTCTCTCACTTTGTCCCAGCTTACCCTTCCCCTTCCCCGTGGCCTCATGTCCATTCTTTACATCTGTGTCTTTATTCCTGTCCTCCCCCTAGATTCATCAATCAGAACCTTTTTTTTTTTTAGATTCCATAGTTATGTGTTAGCAAACATTATTTGTTTTTCTCTTTCTGACTTACTTCACTCTGTATGACAGACTCTAGATCCATCCACCTCACTACACATAACTCAATTTCATTTCTTTTTACGGCTGAGTAATATTCCATTGTATATATGTGCCACATCTTCTTTATCCATTCATCTGTAGATGGACATTTAGGTTGATTCCATGTCCTGGCTATTGTAAATAGAGCTGCAATGAAAACATGACTCTTTTTGAATTATGGTTTTCTCAGGGTATATGCCCAGTAGTGGGATTGCTGGGTCGTATGGTAGTTCTGTCTTTAGTTGTTTAAGGAACCTCCCTACTTTTCTCCATAGTGACTGTATCAATTTACATTTCCACCAACAGGGCAAGAGTGTTCCCTTTTCTCTACACCCTCTCCAGCATTTATTGTTGTAGACTTTTTGATGCTGGCCATTCTGACTGGTGTGAGGTGATACCTCATTGTAGTTTTGGTTTGCATTTCTCTAATGATTAGTGTTGTTGAGCATCCTTTATGTGTTTGTTGGCAATCTGTATATCTTCTTTAGAGAAATGTCTATTTAGGTCTTCTGCCCATTTTTGGATTGGGTTCTTTGTTTTTTTGATATTGAGCTGCCTGGGCTGCCTGTATATTTTGGAGATTAATCCTTTGTCAGTTGCTTTGTTTGCAAATATTTTCTCCCATTCTGAGGGTTGTCTTTTGGTCTTGTTTATGGTTTCCTTTGCTGTGCAAAAGCTTTGAATTTTCATTAGGTCCCATTTGTTTATTTTTGTTTTTATTTCCATTTTTCTAGGAGGTGGGTTAAAAAGGATCTTGCTGTGATTTATGTCATTGAGTGTTCTGCCTATGTTTTCCTCTAAGAGTTTGATAGTTTCTGGCCTTAGATTTAGGTCTTTAATCCATTTTGACTTTATTTTTGTGTATGATGTTAGGGAGTGTTCTAATTTCATTCTTTTACATGTAGCTGTCCAGTTTTCCCAGAACCACTTACTGAAGAGACTGTCTTTGCTCCATTTTATATCCTTGCCACCTTATCAAAGATAAGGAGACCATATGTGTGTGGGTTTATCTCTGGGCTTTCTATCCTGTGCCATTGATCTATATTTCTGTTTTTGTGCCAGTACCATACTGTCTTGATTACTGTAGCTTTGTAGTATAGTCTGAAGTCAGGGAGCCTGATTCCTCCAGCTCCATTTTCTTTCTCAAGATTGCTTTGGCTATTCGGGGTCTTTTGTGTTTCCATACAAATTGTGAATTTTTTTGTTCTAGTTCTGTGAAAAATGCCATTGGTAGTTTGATAGGGATTGCATTGAATCTGTAGATTGCTTTGGGTAGTAGAGTCATTTTCACAATGTTGAATCTTCCAATCCAAGAACATGGTATATCTCTCCATCTGTTTGTATCATCTTCAATTTCTTTCATCAGTGTCTTATAGTTTTTTGCATACAGGTCTTTTGTCTCCTTAGGTAGGTTTATTCCTAGGTATTTTATTCTTTTTGTTGCAATGGTAAATGGGAGTGTTTCCTTAATTTCTCTTTCAGATTCTTCATCATTAGTGTATAGGAATGCAAGAGATTTCTGTGCATTAATTTTGTATCCTGCTACGTTACCAAATTCATTGATTAGCTCTGATAGTTTTCTGGTGGCATCTTTAGGATTCTCTGTGTATAGTATCATGAAGACAGTTATTTAAAAACAACGACGTTCTCTTTCTGCAGAACAAACATTAACAACTCAACCTTTATTCCTGTTTTATTATTTTCTATCCCTTGAAATGTGAATCATTTCTGTCTTTCAAAATTTGCACATAGAAGATGCTCAGCACATTTTTAATGTTTCTTTTTCGTCTATCCATTAAAATACAGAAAGCAAACCTGTAAAAACTAAGCAAAAAGAAAACAGAAACAGAACAAAAAAACCCAAGGTGCATTTTACTGAGGGACTATAGTCGTCCCTGGTAAATTTCTCCTGACTTTTGTACGCCTATTCCTATTTTAACATTTGCTTCTTAGTCCCCGAAGATGCAAGAGGACTTCTTTGGAGATTTCTGGAACTCTTTCTCTGTGTAGCTTCCTCCTTTCTGGTGCAGTGACCCACAAATCCAGCTATCTCACTCCTCCAAATTTGACCTCTCTCCACAGCTGAGTAAGACTTCTATGCTCTGCTTGGGTTTACCTTGTCTGCAGCTAGGTCCAGAAAGTGCCTCCAATGTTTGGTTTGTAAAATTATAACAACTCTGTATTTCTGACTTAGAAACATTCAGAATATAATTATTCCCATGCCTCCAACATTTGAATGGGTCAGATAAGGACTCTGCTCAATTCCACCTTAGTTCCTTTTAAATCCTCAAATCTGGTTTAAGAATGATGATAAACTAATTGAAGCAAGCTGAAGACAAACAGCATCCATCAGGTTAAATGATGGCTTCTCAGAGCATTTTGTCCACAAAATGAATATGCAGATGGCAAGTCAAGAAAGACCTTAAATGTAACACTTAATGGTTAAAAACATTTGGTTTGAATTTAGAGAATGTGGCAGTTTAATTTATTGAGACAGTAGTTTGTGTTTTGTTCTTAATGCTGTTAGATTTATTTTTACCTCTTCTGTCATTTAAAATGCATTTAAAAAAAATTAAAAAGAATCCAGTCCTGTGGTGTCTTACCTCAGAGACATTTGTGCTGCACATTTGAAAGCAGAAGTTACCAGGAACCCATCAGCCAACTTACTTCTGGCTTTTGCTTGTTCATGTCTGGGCTCAGACGAATTATGGTGGGTTGTTTTGGAAGGACAATGTGAGTGCTTGGATTTTAGAAGATGGAAATGATCAGAAAGGAGAGAGGTTTTTGAGAATTCATGGGGACTGGTACAAGGCCCGTGAGAGATCTCAGTTTGGGAAAGAAGCTCCCTGCTCTCTCCCTGTTCCGGTGGGAGTGGTGCATTAAGTGAGATGTACCACCAAGAACAAGTGACCAACACAACCTTAACATTCCCCTCACCTTGACTACACTTTAGACAGGTTTCTTTTTGTCCTTGACTTCCTTTATCTTAGGGCATTTACTTTAGAAAGCCTGCCATTGTAAATTGTTTCTATGACCTTTGAGATGTAAATTTTCTCCTGGCCTACAGCCAGTTGTACAACCCAGGAATTCCTTTCCTAAAACAGGGAACTACTGGTTTGAAGTATAAGAAATGTAGCACTCCTGTTTCCCTCTGTGGGAAGAAAGGGACCTTTTTAATCAGTGCCAATTAGAAAACATAGATGGCCTAATCACATTGACTAATATCCTCAGGAACTTTTCTACAGTCTCAGCCCAGCACTTGAAAACTCTCCCATCTTTGCTTCAGTGACACTGAGTTAAATTCTGTATTGAGGTCTCTCCCCACTATCACAGTAGCTCGTTAAAATCTGTCTTCCCATTTTGACAAGTATCCCATGTAATTTCTCTTTAACTCAAGTCTCCATGTTTTGGTAAAAATCTTTTATTCCTCAGGTTGACACTAAAGTGGAACTGATAATGTACAGTTAGCAATGTTCAATGTGTTCTAAAGATTGGAGGACCCTTTCCAAAATGCTCAGAACTGAGGTACTCCTTCCATGACCTTGCATAAGTCCCTGGTAGTTGTCCTTTCCCCAGGATTTGTTGTTTCCCTGAGAATTTTTCTTCACAATGTCTTGTGATGTCTTTTTATTCAAAGATTAGGACTCAAAGACTCCAGGAGGCCCATATGTAGATTTCTGGAACTCTTTCTCTGCATAGCTCCCTCTTCTCTGATACAGTATGTCACAGATTCCAGCTATCTCACCTCTTCAAACTGAACTTTGATCCTAGACTACCTTTTCAAGAATATTTGTTTAGCAAACAGACTAGAAAGATAGAGGTTGTGGGGCTCTTTAGCAAAAGTTAGGGGTTTTTTTTTTCACTGTTGAGTATGATAAATATAATGTTTCTCCCTACAGCAAAGGTCAGGTAGACTTACTGTACATTATAAAATGTTTGGTTTCCCTAAGCTCGGGCTCCCTTTCCTGTGGTATGATTCAGTGTGTGTGTAGGTGTCACCTGTCCTCTTCATATTGCCCTGTGGGAACTGGGGCTTGAGAAATTGCTTCAGTGCTGATACTGCTGGGTGCTGCTATTGCTGTGAGCAACAACTGTCCTTTGTTTCTGACCTAAAAATCTCAGGTCTCCTGCTAGCATCTGTGAAACTGTGACAAAATAACTTGTTAGTTTTCAAATAGTGTATTTAAAATCTCAGATAATTTACAGTGCTTGGCACCCTGTCCTTCACCTTTGCAATAATTTTTCCTGACTGGAAATATATGTTTATGTATTGCTTTGATGCTTACCTACTGTTAGGTAAGCTTGATAGGATCAGGAAATGTTTTATCTTTTATTTATAACTATATGATCAAAACGATCACAATAAGAGATCAGAAAATTTATTGAATGAATAAAATAAGCATAAATGCCATATACATTCTCTCTCAGGGTTCTATTGAATATAAAAGTAAGTCATTCTGGGAAAGCATTATGTAATCTAAAGTTCTATACGAATATGTTAAACATGTTTCCTTTTTAATAAAAAAGTATGGCTTTAGAAGCTGATAGTTCTGGGTTCCAAGTTCTGTCTCTTTCTAAGCATGTTTTTTTGTTTGTTTGTTTGTTTTGGTTTAACAGATTACTCAACCTTTTGGAGTGTTTATCAAATAGCAGCAGTGCCTACTTCAGAGAGCTCTTATTTAGAGGCAATAATGATTCATTAAAAACTAAGCAGTGGAGTGCCATGTTCAAAATCGTTATTTATTACAGTTGTTGTGGCAGTAATGCGATATGCCAGTTATATTGGCTTTCTTGACTGGAGTAGAGAGAAAGATAAGAAGTTCCTACTGCTATATGTATTAGTAAAGGATGGTTTCGTTGCAAGCAATAGAAAATAAATATATATTAAATAAAAATTTTAAATTATAATAATAGTTTAGAGATGCAGAATAAAAAAAAGGTGTATAATTGGGGATTTGTCACTTCATCATTAATTTTCAGATTGCCTCCGTTTCAAATGTAAATCCTTGAGACAGGTACTCTAGCCTAGCTTGTATCAGCAGGTATCTATTTCCGAATTACTCAGTTTTGGACAAGAACTCAAGGTCAGATATTATAGCCTGGGCACTAGAAAACGCATAGCATATACACGTTTCCACTGGTTCAGCATAATCTAAGAGTATTATTTGGAGTTTTCTGGTAGCGGTAGGCAAATGTTAAAATGTAAAGACTTTTAAAAAGTTTATTACTTACATAAAGCACTTTGGTAAAATAAAAATCAAACTTTGAGAGTATGAAAACTATGTTATTATGGTTTTAATCATGGAAAAATAGTATTTTGAAATTTAAATCTTGGCATTTAGGGCTTCCCTGGTGGCGCAGTGGTTGAGAGTCCGCCTGCCGATGGGGGGGACACGGGTTCGTGCCCCAGTCTGGGAAGATCCCACATGCCACGGAGCGGCTGGGCCTGTGAGCCATGGCTGCTGAGCCTGCGCGTCCGGAGCCTGTGCTCCACAACGGGAGAGGCCACAACAGTGAGAGGCCCGCATACCGCAAAAAAAAAAAATATATATATATATATGTGTGTATATATATATCTTGGCATTTAAGTAGTTCTTATAAAAGAGTATTCACTACAAGTTGTAAAAAAATACTATATGCAGTTAACTAATGAGAGTATAAGAGAACATTAAGAAGAAACATAATAGAATCATTGATAATAAGTTGAATGAGTCTAAAACAAGCTACAAATTTTATATCAGTTTTCATTTTCTGATTTTACCAATATTTCACTTTACACTATGTTACTTTTAAGGATTACCAGCAAGTCCAACCCTTTTTCACCAACAATCTTTAAACATTAGCAATCTACCAAGGTATACTACCTATCTCTAATTATTATTTTTTGTCCAGTTACTTAATAAAATGGATAAAATTCTGATCCCCAAAAATAAACATGATTTTCCCTGAATTATCATTTGCAGAAAGATCTTCCAACATGTAATAACTGATTTTTTTTCAAATCTAAATTTTATTTTTTATCTCTTCAACAAAGACAGCCCCAAACAATTAAAAATTATTGAGGCAGAGCCTGGAGTTTGGCCACCATGTAAAACAGCTTTAAAGGACACTATTCACATCCTAGTCCGTGTGCACAGGACCCCCTCCAGCTGTACAGAGGAGAGCCTGGCCAGCTGTTCATGATGGCCTTGGTCTGGAAGGTAAAGTCATTGCTTTTGGAGATAGAGTTATTTATTATACTTGCATTCTTTTTTTTTTTTTTTTTTTTTTTTATTTTTTGCGGTACGCGGGCCTCTCACTGTTGTGGCCTCTCCCGTTGCGGAGCACAGGCTCCGGACGCGCAGGCTCAGCGGCCATGGCTCACGGGCCCAGCTGCTCTGCGGCATGTGGTATCTTCCCGGACCGGGGCACGAACCCGTGTCCCCTGCATGGGCAGGCGGACTCTCAACCACTGCGCCACCAGGGAAGCCCCTATACTTGCATTCCTGATGTGATCATAATACATAATGTAAATGCGATGATAGGTCATAAGCTTGGAAGATGGTTATATTTGCTCACTTCTTCGCACAAAAGAGTATTTTTTCAGCCATTTTATCTAAATGCATCAGTATATGAGAGACGCTTCATTTTGTATTATTCCTTATTTCTGTCTCTTCCCCTCTTTGTTCACATTTAACAATATGTCCCTTTTCCATGATGTTACAAGTATCTGTTAAATCATAAGGTCAAACGTATTTTTACAGGGATATCAGAAGACATAGATTGTTATGTATAAAAAAGAAATGTGTGTTTTATTTGGGGATTTTTTGTTGTTTTTGGGAACAGAATGTCTCAAGCTAGGGGAAGGAAGAGGGGACCAAGACCTGCAGCAAAGTCTTAATGATATGCAGAGATCCAAACTGTGGATATACCATGCTCCATGGGACAAGGGCTGTGAAGATAGCCCGCGGAACAAGGAACTGAAAAAGCTAAGACAAGGATTTTTACGATTCACATTCAATTTACATTGGTTGAGTGTCTCTTTTGTTAAAGACAGTATGCTGATCCCTTTAACAATACTATTTATACATTATTTAAAGCCAAGATACACATCAAAGGGAGCAGTGTGCCAACTGGCCAGGAGCAGGGAAAATTAGAATTAGGCAGGCAAGAAAAAGAAATGCATAAATGGTACAAAGTAAAGCAAACCCAAAGATTACAACTAGAGAGAGGCTTGAAGGAATTAAAAGGAAAGCCTAAAGCCAGCAGGACAGCTGGGACTCACCAGTAAAAATGATTTTCACAATTATGATGGTGATAATGATGATCATGATTATGGTAGCACATACTTACGCATCAGGTGCTAGACTGTACGTTTCATATTCAATGCTGCATTAAACCTTACAACAATCCCACAGTGTGGGTAAAGCGTAAGCTTGACGATGGGTCAAAATGCCAGCTTTATTACTGGCAGTTGGATGGATTTGAGAGTGCAATGAACCCTGTGAATAAACTAGACTCCTAATGGCCTTCTTAATAGGTTTTCCTCAGAATTAAACTCACCCATGCAGCTTTAGTCACACGCTGAACATCTGCTGTCACCCAAGAGAGTAGATAAACTAGGTGATGGGTCTATATACTATTTTCTCAGTCTTACAAATATATACATACTCTCTTTATTTGAAGAGTAGGAGTAAGAAGTGGAAGACAATTGTTTCAGTTAGAAATTGCATTTGAGTACAATTAGCTGACATTACCAGTGACTTAAACATCATAGTGGTTTGGGTTTTTATTCATGACAAGAATTTTGGAGGTAGATGATTACTGACCTTAGAATATCAGGGTAAGGATGTTGTGATTCTTTTGGACTTGCCCTAGGAGTTAAAATATGGCTGCCTAAACAATCATCCTCATGTCCCAAAGCTGTTTTTAGAAAGTAGGAGAGACTTAAACGTGGAAATAAAAGTTCACATGGAAGGAGTAGGTTGAGGGATGACATAGACGAGGAAAAGCATGCGGCATATGGAGATCAGAGAGGAAGCTTGGAGTGCACAAAGGAGAGTTGGGAGTAATCAGATTGAAATGAGGGGAGACTGGAGTAATTGGTCTCAAATGATCACAAGGGCAGAATGCAAAGAAAGACACTGGACTTAAATATATGCATCCAGGTATGGGGATTATTGTGACCATCAGGAATATAGAATATCAGTTATTTTATAGAAAATAATAACTTATCTAAATTAGCACACACACATATATATATATATATATATTTGTATTTATATTCATATAATTATTTTTTCTAACTCAGCAACTACATCTGCAAATGACCTTACTCAGCTGATTCCACTGACTATTCATAGGTGACTTGGTTCCAGGGAAAGAGGGCAGAGTAAAGCCCTGATATCCCACTGGGTCAGCTAGACTGTAGCCGAGACGCTTCATGGGCAAAAGAAATAAGGGCCTCCATGCAGAGAGGGGTCTGTAGGTGAGCTTAAAACTTTCCAAGGAGTATTTCTTTTTTTTTCTTTTTTTTTTGCGGTACGTGGGCCTCTCACTGTTTTGGCCTCTCCTGTTGCGGAGCACAGGCTCCAGACGCGCAGGCTCAGCGGCCATGGCTCACAGGCCCAGCCACTCCGCAGCATGTGGGATCTTCCCGGACCGGGGCACAAACCCATGTCCCCTGCATCGGCAGGTGGACTCTCAACCACTGCGCCACCAGGGAAGCCCTCCAAGGAGTATTTCTAAGTATACTCCACAACACTTTCTACCTCTTTTATATTTCTTTTAGTATATGGTCCATATAGTTCCTAAAATGTAAATACTTAATAAATATCAAACTTTATGAAATAAAAGAAGAACATATTAGTGAATGTGATTTAAATACCACTCTCTGTGTTATTTGATAAAAATCGTTGGGAGCTTTTGGAGGTGGTTTTCATTACCTTGGCAAATGGAAAATTCAAATATCCATTCCAACAGAACACCTTAGAAATTAATCACTGTACATTCCTAGACTGTTCATGTCATTGACATTAAACCAAACTAATTGGATAAATTAAAAAGGAATTTAACAATGTTTACAAGTATTCCTACAAAATTGTGTGATGAACAACCCCAAATGAACTGAGGATAAGGTAGAAATGGCAAAACTTAACTAACCATAAATTTATTTTGAGAAAAAAGAATTAAGTTATTCAAAGGCATGCCTTGGACAATCAGATATTAAACTATGAATACTTATTTGAAGCATCATTATTTTCTCTTTATTTTAATGTACTTAACATAGTCTTTCCGTACCAGAAATTTGGCGCATGAATTTTATTTCATTGTGTAACTGATCATTAGGCTATACTGATAAAATTGTACTGTTAAATATGAATTTCTGAAGGAAATAAAATTCTGTTTTGAGAGTGATGCAAAAGTGAACTCTTCTGCTTTTGATAATGTGTATATTTTATAAGCTTTTATCTATCTCCTCACTATTTTTAGACCACTAATCATTCTGCTATTTAACTCTGTGTAATGAAAGTTATGTATAATTAGGTTTATTCTGTAGTCACCAGTTCATGAGAAAACTTCACAGATTTTGACAATCCAGACAAGGTAAACTTGTATGAAATCTTTTTAAAAATATTTGTTGACTGGATAATTGAAATCTGAATTGAGTATTTGAAGTTAAACAGGTTATGATGTTAAGATGAGGGGAGCAAAAGGGTGTCGGACTTTAAAATCTTTCCAAAGACTGGCTTAAGGATATCATTTATTTGCTTTTATGTTTTAGATTTTTATCATGTTGTTGGGAACATAGGCTTTAGCTTTTCCTCTACTTAGAAGAATGAACTTGTAACCTTTGTTTAGAGGGCAGAACATTACACAGTAATTTTCTCTGTGGATCACAATGTGAGTTAACAAGAAATTCTTAACAGGTTTGGTTTTTATCACCTTCACTCTTTTCTATAACATCTGGCCTGAAATTTAAGCAGGTTAGTAACAAGCTTTGTGGTATATATCTGAAATACCAGAAGTAATTAACAAGTTGTATATAAACATGGATCTATTTTTTATCAATTTTCAAATAACAACATGTAAATACACACACACACACACACACACACACACACACACACACATTGGTGGGAAACAAGTCATTTGGAGCCACTTAGCTCTGAGTTGATTCAAATACAGATTCCTTTAAAATTTGTCATTCAACTCCTTTCAGTCTCTCTTTGTCCATAAAAAGAGAATAAGCCCTACCTTGCATGGTTGTGGTAGACGTTAGAGGTAGAATATACAAAACCCCTTGTACAAATCTGACCCATATTTGCACCTCATTGTTGTTTTTAATAACAAAATAGGAACAGGATAGAGGATATATTCTTCTAATAGTTGTTAGAAATTGTAACGTCAGAATTGGGATTCCTGAAACTTTTGTAAATCCAGTATTTACTCACAAAATATTTGTAGTTAAGAGAGAAATTACTTCTTTGTAATGAAAAAACTGGAACAATACATTGTTTTTTTGTAAAATTGATCACTAAGTCACCATAGTTCACTGTTAATTGCCTTTGAAAATTTTGACCTTTCCCTTCTTCAGTTCTTTCTATATCTTCCTGAGATGAAAGTACAGCCCATGAAAAAGTGAAAAAGGAACACACTACTCACCATGTTGCTGTCCTTCTCTTTTTAATGGACCTCACTTTTGCGTAGACATGAGTAATAGATAGCAAGAGCAGATGCTTGCTTATAATATGATTTGTTTTTAAATTCATTGGGAACTCTCATTTAACCCTCCCCAAAGCCGCATGAAACAGGAGCAAATCTTAGACTTAAAAATCTGGCAGACCTGTCACTTACTAGCTGTCCAATCTTGAGCCGGGTTTTTATTTTCTCTGAGTCTCAGAGATACTGCTACCCACAAAGGCTTTAGAAGCTCAGCTGTTCAGCTTTTCCTTACACCTGAACATGATTCTACCCATGCCACTTTTAGGTAGTGTGAGTTACCACAGAGGGAAAACACTTAAAACCAGAATGTCAATAAGAGCAACAAACTCTTTGATGTTTGCCTTGCTCTTAACCAGATAAAAACGTTAAGGTAGCTACTTTTATGCATTTGGGTTTTCAGTTCCTACCTCGTCATCTGCTCTGCAAGATCTGTGGAGCATCAGCCTTCTTTGTGTATCTGTACATAAAATATTTTGCATAAGGTGGACATGCAGTTACTTGATGCTAATGATTCTGGGATACACTGTGCCTGTATTATGGCAGGATGTGGAACATCATTGCATTTGGAGCCATAATCTATGTAAAAGTGAATCAGTGCTATTTCCACAAGAAAGAGTTAAGTTAAACATATACCAATATTATTGCCCAACTGGAATATGGCCTGGAATAATCAGGCATAAATGTTTACTTTCTGTATTGTCCTCTGCAGACGATGGTGGGAGAGGCCAGGATGAACACATAGTAGGACATTTGAGAAACTGAATTTACCATAGCACAGATTTCCAAGGAAATCTTGCCATATTTTGTACCCAGTTTTCTGGAACAATTATTATGCATCATTGCCCAAAGGAAAGCAATTTAGAAAAATACTTTATCGTACAGAGATTGATGGTGGTAAAGTACTGAACTAAATTTAGAATTAGAAGACCTGGGTTCAGTCTGCATAATGTTGAGCAAATCAACCTCTGTAGGCCTCAGACTTTTTCTGTTCTGTTAAATGAGAATGCTACTCTTATACCTAAATCACAAAATTACCATAAAGCTCAGATGATACCCTGTGTAAGTATTTTGTAGACAAGAAAGTGGTAAACTAATGGAAGATATCATCCAAAGTTTAAGATCTGTTGTGTGCAAAAGAAAAAATGAAAATGTTATTCTTTGTGAGAAAGTCTATAGTCTGTTGAGAGTATATTAGGAGATTTTTTTTTTTTGCCCCTAAGTTTCCCATTTATAATAATATTATTATCTAGCCTTAGTGACACAATCTTGAGCTCCAGAAACAAAAAAGTATCATTAGTAAGGGGTGTGTGTGTGTGTGTGTGTGTGTGTGTGTGTGTGTGTGTTACTGCCATGCTGACACACTTAAGTATTTCAAACACTGTGGCAAATTTTTGGTGAAAAGTCATGAAGATTTTAAAATGAGAGCAGAGAATAGTTCTAGGTTTCATTGTTTTTTACCCAGAAATATTCATAAAGTTAGACCTAAAAAAAGCTAAAATTCCCTTTAAAATGCCTGCATGAGCATATTTGCACAAAATAGAACTTTTGTGTTTCTCCTTAAGCAGATGTGAATGACAGCCATTTTACTATTTGCAAATGTAGTGATTTGTACAGAGACTTTTCCATGGGTTAATTGAGAGTATGGGCCAAGTAGAAGACATGTGAAGGGGCTAAAATAGAATATTAAGCTATTCGGGTTGTTTACCTTTTAGATAATTTGCTATTTGCCACGAGTAGAATAAATAACAGTTATTAAGGAAGAGCATATGTTGACTTCAAATCAAGGAGAAGCCAAAGCATTTTGATGAACTTCAAGCCATCCTAATTATTTTGTTTTAAAGCTTTTAAATAAATAATAAGGCATGAATTTTTATGGGTGTTTAAAATATAAGTAAATTAGTCTTTCCAAGGGTTGGCCAAGAAAATTATCTTCACTGACATAATGTGCTTTTAGAAAGACAGATGATGAAAATGTTCTAATACAGAATGAAAAAATAATGATGATTTTAACTATACACCAATCTATGTAAATATCACAAAAATGTGAATGGTAGTATTTTATACTATTGGAGGCATAAATAAAGATTTTAAGAGTCACAGGTTCATAAGCGTAAAAAATTGGTTAATTTTTGTTTTATGTTTTTAAGTTGCTATTTTTTTCAGCTATTAATGGCTAAAATGATACCCTGTTTCAGGGATAAATATGTTATCAATAGTCTGAAGTAAAGTCATTTGGAATAATTGATTCCATGAGATATAAATTTTCAAAATTTAAACAGGAGTGCATTTTGTTTTTAAGTTTCAATAATTACTGTTTTTAATTTATGGAATAATTTTCAAAATTTAGGAAAAGACTAAAATTGCAGGATAAAAGGAAAACATAAAACATGTAAAGTATGATCAGATCAAAAAATGTGTATTAGTTTATAAGCAAGAACAAGAACAAAAAGTACCCACCTTCAAGGGCCTGGCCATTCTCTCTGGAGCCATGTGAATATTTTCATAAAACATGATCTGATGGATAGGGCACGTTAATTTTTCATTTGCAAGAAAATATAGGGTTATAGCAAGATGTAAAGCATAAAAATCCTGCCACCTACAGTAAAAACAAAGGTATGATTTAGACATGGGCATCCATGAAAACACTGCTTAGATGAGACTTCAGTCCTGAAAATTAGGGAGGCCGCTTGGTGATCCTATCACCCTGTGTTCCAGGCATGTCTCTGGCACCAATGCCCACCACTGAGAACATTTAACCCAGCAGACAGTGAGTGCTTAATGGAGTTGAGAAGCAGCATGAATTTCTTGCCACATTTGACAAGGAAGTTCAGTCTCAGCTAGTAAACCTTATTTAGGAAACAAATTTGTGTATTTGCAAAGGATATGCTTCAGGCAGTGTCACAAAATGAATTCTCAGGAAATAAACTAAAAATGAAACTCAGGTCTCCCGACCAATAAATTACAGTGCCTATGATTTTTATGAACTTTATAACAAGTGTCAAAGTTTGCAAATTACAATCAACAATAGACTTCATTTATTTTCACTCTAAATCAAATTTAAATATGGTTTTGTCAGTTTAAGAAAAAGAAACAGCTAATGAGAAAATAACATCAGGATTTGAGGTATCAAATGTTATCTCTGAATAAAAGGAAGTTTTGGAGATGATTGGAGCTGCATATATACTTTCTTTTTTCTTTTTTTAACATCTTTATTGGAGTATAATTGCTTTACATTGTTGTGTTAGTTTCTGCTTTATAACAGAGTGAATCAGCTATACATATACATATATCCCCATATCCCCTCCCTCTTGCACCTCCCTCCCACCCTCCCTATCCCACCTCTCTAGGTTACAATATGCAATAAAAGCATTTGTAAAACCATGACTAAAAATTTACTTGTTTTCATTTGTGAAGCAAGCCTTATTTTTTAAGCTTTAGTATACTTCCATTTAAAACAGTTAACTTCACCTAAACAAGTAATATGTGAAAGTTTTGAGATCAATAGACTGATAAAGAGAACTAATTTTAGCTTTGAAAGTTTTTTTTTTTAATTACTTTACATCATAGGAGAATGTGTACTTTAATGCATGCTCCTTTACGAGTGTGTAAAAGTCACATGTGAAATATTCATTGACACGGCTGTTTTACGGACAGGAAGAAAGCATGATGTTTACCAGAAACCATTCTTGCTTCCTGCTTTTCCCTGTACTAGATATGTAATTTCAGGCCTCTGTTTCTTCATATATAAGCTGGGAATAATAGTAGTATTTACCTCAGCAACACATGTTCAGTAACTGTTCCTAGAAATATTATTTTTGTAATTTGGGATCTTGAAATAGATAAGGTTTGCTTCAGTTAGCACTTCTTTTCAGCCCTGAGTTTTAAGCTCATTGCCTTACATCCCTTCAGTGCCAAAGTCCCTTAAGTACAAAGTTGCAAGAACTTCTAGAAGTCCACTTATCTTTTTTATTAATAAGGGCTGTTCAAATGTACCTTTGTATGCAGAGTTTTCAGACATATGGGTAACCAGTCTCTAATTTTATTTTGAAACTCCGCTATAGTCTTTGAACCAAATATTACTGTCAAGCCAGAGCCCACGAGTACACATTTTTTGCAGCAGTGTAAATACTCAATAGTCTTTATGGTGAAATGATGTTACAGCAGCGTCTTTCCCTTTTACCCTTGCATATGCTGAAATGAGATCATGAAGTTTTGCCCTTTAAGTGTTGTTTTATTGTTGAATGGAGTCTGTATGAGGCAGTATGGCTCAGTAGAAAAACAATAGATTAGACGCAACTATAAATTCTCTTTCTGGCACCACCTCTGATTCACTAAGCCTTCTGTGCTATAGCCTAAAATGCATCATTGAGAAACACCAGTGCCTAAAGCTGTCATTTGGCTTTCTGTATTGGCAGTAATCAGAAGATACTGTAAATCTGTGGCAGTTAAGAAAAAAAAGACTCAGAACAGGGAGGAACCTGATTGAATGTCTAGTTAAACCAGCTCTGTTTTCAGATGAAGAAGTGAGGAGGCTGAAATTCAGGGAGGTTATATGATTTGCTGAAGGTCAAACCACAGAAAACAAAGTCCAGGTGGCTGATGTCCAGTTCTATGGTCTGAACCCTATGGGTTATACCAAATGGAAGCTGGAAAAAAAAATCAGTTAAGTATCTGGGCACTGTATACATGTATTGCTTAAAATCTAGAGTTTTTCTAACATTCTAGATTTTTTTTTTTTTTTGGAATTTGGGATCATGTGATAATCCAAATGTAGTAATAATTGACAAGTGACAGATTGGCCAAAATACATTTAGTTGGGTCAGGATAGAAAAACCACTATGTGACTGGATACTGTCAACTGAACACTCTTGCTGAAACTTGGGATCTGTAGCTCAGAAGAGTCAGTTGCAATGAACTGATAAAGCAAAATGCAGGGGATAGGAGAGAGAATTCACCTTTATTGTTGAGAACTTACCATGTGTTCATCACTGTAGCAAGTGCTGTATATAAATTGTCCCTTTAAATGAAGTAGACAGTTCTCTCTGAACTTGTGGCATCAGTGTCAGAGTCATCCTTCATCCTCAGATGAAACTTTTAGCCTACCTGGACCTTGGGTTCCTTATTTGTAAAACAGGCAATTCCTAAACTGACTACTTCACTAACTGAAAGACTTCAGCTATGAAAGCAGCAGAAAAATATAAGGCACCATCAGAATTTTAAGTCATATGATTTACTTTTCTTTCAATTGATTCTTTGTGATCGTTATATTTTGCTTAAGGGAATTTTAACTTACGTTCGCCGATATCATGTAGGACGATGGGAGGAGCACAACATAGGATTAAAGATTTATTAAGGATAATTAACCAAATGTGTAGTACACTTGAGAAAACAAGGTTGACTCTGTTTACTTCACGGTGTTTTCTTTTTTCTTTCTTTTTTCCTGGTCTTTATGTTGAACACACTATCAGCACTGTTTTGCACAAATCATTTTCTAGAAATCTGCAAAAGTACTTGGAAATTGATAAGGTGTAGGCAATAAAATTAATAAAACCAATGAAACTTGAATACCTAGGGGCATAATATTTGTCATTCTAAGTTGGATCTGTTATTTTCATGTTGTGTTTCAGTCAGGATACTTGGACGCAAGCGAGAGAAACTAATAACTTAGTTATGTTAAACCACGGCTCAGGTACGAGGCAGGAGGTGAAGATCAGGCTGCCAGAACAGGCAGGGACCAGGGAGAAGCAAGAGGAGGGCTGGGAACCATAAAAAATTCAAACAAAAAGTTCAAATTTTTTGTTTATTTTTTTGCTATTGAAAAATATTTAATATATCTCACATACTAGAGTGAATATAACGTATGTTACTTAAATAATATTAATAAATCAACTAAATATCTATGGACTTACCTTTACTGTATGACCGTCTCTTCTCTCTTAGAGTGACCTGAATTTTGTGTTGATCGTTTTCTTATCTGTTTTTATAATTGTACATGTTTAAAGTAACATAGTAATACAATACTTAGATATGTGTTTGCAGTGTATGTGTGAGGATATACTTCAGTATTATTTTATTTTTAAAGATTTATTTTTTATTTCTCTGCAACCTGCTTTTTTCACATTTTGTTTTCAAAACACTAATGCATTCATTAATCCAATATATAAATATATCAAAATGTATTCATTCTGCTGCTGAAAGGAGCATATAGACTATTGGGACATTTCTTCTTCTTTTTCCTTCTTTGTCTCTTCCTTTCTCTTTTTCTATTATGCATAAAGGTACCGTAAACACTTTAGTTCTGGTGTGTCTGGTACAAAAGTTTTTAAGGATTCATACTTAAGAACAAAGGACTAGTCTTGGGTTATGTGATTGTTCAGATTTAAGAGGCAATATCAAGTTGTTTTTCAAAAGATTTTTTCATTTTAGGCACCAAAAAGTAATGAAGGCAAAATTCAGGTGTTCAATGACTCTGTGTAAACTGAGATTTTGAATTTTTGACAGTCTATACCATGTGAAATATCTAATAATAACCTGTTTCCAATTAGCATTCTCTGATTTCCTGTGACATTAAGCACTTTTTAAATATGTTTGTTGACATTTCCTTTTTCTTCTTTTATGAAATGCCTGTTTGACATTGAACCATTTTCCTATTGGGTTGTTTTATTGGTTTTATGTATTTTATCTTTTCCCATTTTGGATTTGCCTTTTCATTCTCTTTATGATACTATTGAAGAAAAGCTCAGGATTTGTCATTTTATGTCCTTCTTTCAACTGAGGGCTTAAAAATATTCTTTTATATTTGCCTCTGAAAGTTTCAAGTTTTGCCTTTCTCATTTAAGGTCTTAATAAATTTGAATTTTTTGTATATTGTGAGAGAAGGATTTTATTTTTGTTTTTTCCACTTGCATAGACAATTGTACAAGAACTTTTTTTTTTTTTTTTCGGTACGCGGGCCTCTCACTGCTGTGGCCTTTCCCATTGCGGAACACAGGCTCCGGACGCACAGGCCCAGCGGCCATGGCTCACGGGCCCAGCCACTCCGCTTTATGTGGGATCTTCCCAGACCGGGGCACGAACCAGTGTCCCCTGCATCGGCAGGCGGACTCTCAACCACTGCGCCACCAGGGAAGCCCCTCACAAGAACTTTTTATTAAAATGCTCTTCCTACTCTATCGATGTGCAGAGCCATATCTACCATATATCAAGTTTACGTAAACGCACAGTCTGTACATAGATCTTTGTTTTGTACCAGTAGTCCACATGTCCATTTCTATTATTTTACAATGCATCTTAATTGTTCTAAATTTACAATACCTTGATAACTGGTAGGGAAAGTTTCCATACCTATGGGCTTTTCTTTTTTCCAGAGCATATTACTTATTCTTACCTTTGTTCTTACCCTTTGTTGTGGTTGGTTTATTTTCTAATTTTTATGCTTTTAGTTTTATTTTCTCTCATAGTAATATACAGGCAATAATAAAGAGAAATGGTGTTAGTACATATCCTAATTGTTTTTATCTTATTTTATTTCGAAATTATGGTTTTAATTTTTCACATTTGAAAGTGATATTTACTGTAGATCTTTGTGGATGTGCTATACCAAACTAAAGATGTTTCATTCTCCTAGTTTGATAAGAGATTGCATCATGAATTATTGTTCATCTCTGTACCTATTGAGAAGATTATATGTAATTTATCCTTTCATCTGTTAATGAAGTGAATTAGAAAATTAATAAATGTTCTAATTTTAAAACAATCTTGCACAGTAGTCTTCCTGAAATGGATTTAACTTCGGCATGGTATATATCTTTCTTATGTGGTGACAGATTTTTGCTTGCTAATATTAGGATTTTAGTATATATGTACATGAGTGACAACTAGTCTAGAATTTTTTAAAACTTTTTATTTAAAAACAATTTTATATTTACAGAAGAGATTCAGTGATAGTATAGATAGTGAAATTCCCCCATCCCCTTCCACTAGCCTCTCCTAAAGTTAACATCTTACATTATCATGCTACATTGGTCAAAACTAAGAATAGTATTGGTGCAAGGCTGTTTACTCAACTACAGACCTTATTCAGATTTCACCAGTTTTTCGACTAATGTCCATGTTTTGTTCCAAGATCTAATCTAGGATCTTACATTGCATTTACTTGCCATGTCTTCTCAGTGTCCTCCAAAATGTGGTAGTTTCTCACAGTTTCCTTGTTTATCATGTCTACTTACTCACCAGAAACCCACTGTCTTGATTACCATAGCTTTATAGTAAGTCTTGAAGTTGGGTGGTGTCGGTCCTCCAACTTTGTTGTCCTTCAATATTGTATTGGCTATTCCGGGTCTTTTGCCTCTCCATGCTAAGTTTAGAATCCATGTTAAGGAGAATCAGTTTAGAATCAGTTGGTCAATATCCAAAATAATGTGCTAGGATTTTGATATGGATTGTGTTATCTCTAGATCAAGTTGGAAAGAACTGACATTTTGCCCACATCGAGTCTTCTTATCCACATACATGGACTATCGCTCCATTTATTTGGATATTCTTTCTTTTCTTTATCAAGAGTTTAGTAGTTTTCCTCATGTAGATCTTGCACATGTTTGGTAGATTTACACTTACACATTTCTCTTTTGGGGGTGCTAATGTAAATAGTATTATGTTTTAATTTCAAATTCCAATTGTTCATTGCTGGTATATAAGAAACCAATTGACTTTTGTATATTAGCCTTGTATACTGAAAACTTGCTATAATCACTTTTTATTTTGATGAGTTTTTTGTTGATTCTTTGGTATTTTCTACAATAACAATCATGTCATCTGCAAACAAAGACAGTTTTGTTTCTTCCTTCCCAATTCATATGCCTTTTATTTCCTTTTCTTGTCTTATTTGTTACCTGGGATTTCCAGTATGATGTTGAATAAGAGTAGTGAGAACAGACAGCCTTGGTGTGTTTCTTATCCTATTCCTAGTTTGCTGAGAAATCTTACCATGAATGGGTGTAGAATTTTGTCCAGTGCTTTTTCTGCATCTGTTGATATGATCATGTGATTTTTTTCTTTCAGCTTATGGATTTTGATACCAATGTAAAAGTTGCCTCTTACTATATAAAACTCCTTTTTTAAAATATATGATTAATTATATTCTGAACCTACTTTTTTTTGAATTTTATTTTATTTATTTTTTATACAGCAGGTTCTTATTAGTTATCTATTTTATACATATTAGTGTATATATGTCAATCCCAGTCTCCCAGTTCATCCCACCAGCCCCCCACTTTACCCTTTGGTGTCCAGACGTTTGTTCTTTACATCTGTGTCTCTACATCTTTTTAGAATGTTTCTTTCCAAGTTTATACTTCCATTATTTTTCCAGAAATTATTTTAAAGTTTTCTATTTCAAGGATGAATCTATTCATTGGAATGATTCTAGTTTCCTCCCTAATGAGTATATAGGACTAGATTCACTCCCATCCCATATCTACTGCCATACTTTCCTTTCTTGTGTAAGTTCACACATAAATTCACAGAATATATCTTTTCACACATTAAATTTCATTAATGTTTTCATTCAGTGAAATGATGTAACACTGTGAGTCTTGTTCAGTACAGACAAAATTGGGAATGTCAGTTTCCAAAAGTAACAAGAAAAAGAAAAGACAGTCATTAGTATCTTGGGTATGGATTTTCAGTGGAGCAAGAAAGACATGCCTATTTCTTTGTTTGCTTTCAATTTAACACATCCATTTTTTTTTAATATATTGTTCTGGAGTAATTCCACTTTTCTATTTGTTATTTGTGTTTGTTAATCAAGCTTTCAAACTCTGTTGGATTGTGACTTTTCAAAGCCTGGGAAAAAGAATGACACTTAACCAACATTTTCTAAAATGTCAAGACATTTAGGGAGTTAGGATCTTCTTGAAATCCGTACAGATAATCTTCCCTTGGATTATAAGCATTACACAGTTCCCCGTAGTTTCCAAAATCAGTCAACAGGCATGATCAGTTTTTTGTTTTATTTTGTTTATAAATTCCAACTTTAGCTATTTTAAAAACACATTTAGGAATAAACAGAAAAAATGTGATGACCATTTTTAGAGAGACCTTGCTGTGTAAATCTAGTACTAGGAAGAGGAAGCAGAATTTCATGCTTTTGTTTAGAAGACTTCATAGTCATTTAACATGGAGATGAATCAGAATATGAAATTCCTTTATGGTTATAATCAATTTGAATAACAGCTGAGAAAGTATAATAGAAATCATACAGTTTTACCTTTATCCCATAAAAGTCATGAAATATCCTGACAGGGCCATTTCATCTACTTGCCTCCTCCTATACATCCTTTAAAATCTCTTTTTAATAACGGGTTAATTTCCCTACACACAACCCAAAAATACTCTTAGTGGGTTTGGAACTTACCTCTGTGTTTGTTCTATTTTGGTTGAAGTATAAAACAGAAAATGGAAAAAAAAATCACTGTTGATTATGATAATCATTCAACATCGAACTCCTTACTTATTATCTACAATTTTAGAAATAAATCCCCTGCATTAAGAAAGATATTGAAAAAAACAACCCAATACTACAAAATGTTACTGCCACCTCCAGACTGTTTCCTACTAAAGCAAGGGACAGTGAGAGATAATATTAATAAGAGTGCCCCACGTTCCATATTACTACTTCCTCAGATGACTGGGACTTTTGGCTGACAGAACTTGGGACAATTATCTTGTCCTTTGTGTTCAGAGATGATGTGCTGACAGGTTATTTCCTGAACAATAACTGAAATGTGTGACCTGCTGTCCTTGCCAGGAGAGAGACTATTTTGTCGTTGACAGCAGCAGTCACTGAGGGGAGAGCTTGACATTTGTGGCCTTGTAGCCTTTGGGTCAGCAGAGTCTGTTTTTGATTCCTTCTGGCTGCTATGGTATCCTGACTTCTGTCTTGTCTTGCTGACTGTTACTGATGCTGCCTTGTTGCAAATGGTCTCTGCATGCATCCTCTCTGTCCTAGCCCCCTATATGTACAATCACCTCCCATGTTGTGCAATCACAGCCTTTCAGTTCAGGTGCCATTTTCCCTACTAGCTTAACAGCGAAATAAGTTAAGCCCCGTTCCAATGCAGATAGAGTCACATGCAGATAGAACCTGAGTTACTCAGCTTTCCCTGCTGGAAAGTTGGTTCTACTACCATTGCCTATAAAGAGACTACTAAGTCAATGATTATGCATTTTTTAACCTATTTTTAGACTGCTTGAGTAGGACATTGCTCCTACAATGCATTAGATAAATGCAGTTTCATTAATGAATGCTGAAAAAAGAGAAAAGTCTTACATTGATAAGCCTCTGTCATAATTTAAGAGTAACAACAGTGTCAAAAATACTTCCATCTTACATTTGAAAACTCATTTTGATTTCTGTAGCTTTTTAGGATACAGTACAGATATTCCTGCAGTATATATAGCTAATCACCTGAAGGACAAAGCTCCTTCTGTCTCAAGTCTGTGAAATGCTATCAGTAAAAATACATTTAATTCTGACGACCACGTTCCTCTTTGAAACTATAGGAAAATTAGTATGACACCAAGCATATGTATCTTAATGTACACGTTTCCCTGATTCTCCTTCTAACTGTCTCTCAGCTCAATCTCTGTCACATTGGCTAACTCCACTTCCACATATTTCCCCCAGATGAATATCTTCTTCACAGTTCCATGATTTGGCCTACTGTCACAGCACCAAATGTCATCTCTATGCAAATGCTTGTCAAAACTCTCTCTGTCTCTCATTCTCCCCTTCTCCCTCCCTCCCTCCCTACCCCTCCCCATTATCTCAGTCTCCTTCTTGACTGTCTGGTAGATATCTGGACTTGAAGGTAACCCCTAAGTCAACATGAGTAGACTATCCTCTTTCTGAGACCTCTTTTCCTCCTGGCTTCTTTATGATGATAATAGTTTCCCCCACTTCTTCTAGATATCCAGTATCAATACCTTAGTTGTCTTGGATTCCTTCCTTTCTTTTACCTCTTGCATGTAGTCAGTAATAAAATCTTGACATTTCTATCTCAGTACCAAATGGCTCAGCCTTTCCATTGCAAACATCCTCACTCAAATCTTTATAAACTTTTTGTTTAGCTTTGCTCTAAGTCTCCTAACTTGTCTTCCTGCTTCAGTTATACAAGACAGTTATACACCACTTCTAAATCAATTATGTAAAGCAGTGCTTTCCAAACAATCTTTTTAGTATTGCAACCTTTTATTCAAATGAAATGGAACCCAAATATATAAATCAGAGCTGCTTTCTTTGAAGCAGGGATTGAGTATGGGATCTCACAGCTAGTCCCATTCACGCTTCTCTTTACCTACTGCTCCTCTGCCACCCATGATACTCCCTGAGACACTCTCATCGGAATGTAGTTGAGAACCACTGTTAAAACATATTCTTAAACAGATTAATCATGACCAGATGATAAAACTGTATTTCAAATATGCTACAAAGGTAGAAGCTTTAGAAAAAGTAAATTCAAATGGATCATCTTAATAAAGATGGTTTATGGCGGAAAAAAGATAATTAGATAAACATTATTAGATTGTATACAACTATACCAAAAATTCAACAGGCTCTTAGCATGATGGTTAGTTGAGGTAGGTTGAAATTCCTAGAAGAGGTCATAACCTTATGAGTATCAAAAAACTTACACTGGTTATTTTATCAGGAGTGTTAATTACTTCCCAGAAAAAGTGATGAATTATATATAAGAAATTTGTCCCAACTCTGGTAGGAAATGATTTTCTTTCTCACCACTAGTCATGTTAGAATCTTACTCAAAATTTCCAAAGGCCATTAATTATCTACCAAATGAAGAACATAGTCTTTGGCTTGGAATTTAATAAAAACCTGGTATGAACTCAAATTAACTGTTAGCATTTTTGCTATTTTACTACTTGTACAGTTATGACCGTGTAAACCCTACTTTTGCTTATTTCTTAATCACAACCATTCTCTGTAGTTCCTCATGTTCTATTCTTTGTGTAATATACTTCTCCCCCAACTTGCCTTCCTATGTTTCTCTCTTTATATCTTAGTCATTCTACAAGGCCTAAGGTTTTCCATGTCACCTCTTTGATGAGAATTTTCCAAAATATCTTTAATTGGATATAATCTCACCATTCTTTTAATGTGCTTCTCTTATTGTAGTTGCCTTTTTCTGTCTTGTTTTCTACAGGTAATAGGAAACATGAGTAAATATATAACAGATGACTTACTGAGATCACTTTATAATACATGTTCAAAACCTGCCTTTGTGGCCCCATGTAGTTTGCTATGTACTTGTTGCATCACCAAACAGACTGTTAACCTTTTAAAGGTAGGCTTTCAAAGTATAAGGGATAAAGGTTGTTTTTTAGAATGATTTTGTGGACCATCTTTTACTAGTTATGCAGTTCTAGGCATATGTATTTAGTCTCACTGAACCTTGATTTCTTCTTCTTCAAATAGAGCTAATTATACATATAGGTAAATAGATATCTATTGAAATGATTTTTTTTCCCATAGTAGAGAAAAAAGCAATGCACAAAAATAGCCTGAGATATGAGAGTTTACTGGACATCTGTGGGAATCTTGAGGACAGTTGACACCTAAGCACAGTGATGAGGTGCTCTGAGGAGAAAGAAGCAGATAAATCTAAGACTATTAAGAATAAAAACAACAAAAATGCTTATATATACTTTCTCTCTCTACTTCTCCTGCAGATTCCTGATAACTTTTAGAGAATTCCAGAGTGAGAGGCTTTTCTCACCTCAAAGGAAAGGTTTTCAGAACATTTCTGCTGACCCATGGAATTGGTGTTAGCTTTGGGTATTTCGGGTTTTATCCTAATTAATCCTCTTAACTTCAGACCTTTGTCATTCAGTAGTATACTAAATGTACTGCCTGGGCAGTATAGAGGCAAAGCTACTCATTTCAGGGGCAGAGCTTTAGTGAACAAGAACAGGACAGATTTGAAGAGTGAACTTTTCCATAGGGAGAGACCCAACTTAAATGCTCTGCAACTGATTCAATAATTCTTTTAACTAATGGTAAAGTTACTAAGTGCATTATTTCAAAATAAATTCACTACGAGTTCTAGTTGTAAAATTAGGCAACTTATGAGGTACTCTCCCAGTCCAAGAATACATAGAAGTAGGATTATTGAATTATAAGAACTTGAGCTAGAAAAGCATATTCATTCAATGCACAATTACTGAGCAACTGCTATGTGCTAGAAACGTATTTGGGAAGCTAAAATCTGCAGGCTTAGTGACTGACTGAATATGGAGGGTGGAGGCTACGTAGGGAGAGGCAGGAGTAAATTTGGTGAGAGAAGCTGATGACACAGAAGGTTAGGACACGCACACACCTTCTAAGTACCTTATCTTTGTGGAACGTAAAGTAGAGTGACAAATGATAGTGTATCAGGCACAGAGCAGAATACTAATCCAATCTGAGATGTGGGTAGAGAAAAGAGAAAGCCACAAAAGGCTCCCTGAACAAGTACTCTCTGTATCGACTCTTTAAAAAGAGAGGAAAATTACTGTAATGAGGAACATGAAGAAGGGCATGCCTTAGAAAGGAAATAATGAACGAATATAGAGAGGTGTAAATAAGCTAGCTTTTTGGGAAGGCTATAAGCTGTTTTGAGTGTTCGAGGCGTACAATGACAGATATGAAATTATTGGAGATGGAGCTAAAGGAGGAGGAAGGAGTTAAATGGAGGCAATGAATTCTGTGACTAAAATTTTGAATATCATCCTTTCGACAATTAAGGGTCCACCAAGGGGTCTTACCAGGTCAGAGAAATGGTGAGCATTGATGGTTAGAATGATTGCTGTGATAGTAGTGGGATGGATAGATCTGAGAACTAGATATGGCAGAAGAGTTAGGGAGGCTCTCAGCTCAGTCAGCATGAGATCTGGTAAGGAAGACCTGGGGTTTCCAAAAGAATTCCAATTCAAGAATTATACAGGATGCAAAAAGAAACCATATTTGATGATCGAGGGGAGATAGAGGTAGACGGCGGGGAGACAAGAATGACTCCCAGTCATCTTGTTTAGGGCCTTGGGTAGATGGTAGTCACATTTGCTGAGATGGGAGATACAAGAAAGATGGCAAATTTGGGAGAAGAAGGTGATGACTTCATTTTTGTACATGTTGAATTGAAAGGTAACTTACAGTTTACGTAATTTGAGATACATTGAAGGCCACACATGTGAGGCTAGGGAGAGAAATGAGAGCCAAGTGTAGTAGTTTGGAAGTTCTGTTTGTATAGGTAGTAAATGGAATGTACAAGAAAGAACAGATGTATCTCATCTAATGCAAATACTTTATTTTATCAATAGCATAGTTAGCAATCAGCATTTCAGTTATCACAAAGAACAATGTAATTTGGGTTAAAGTGTAGGAAATGCATAGTTTTGCTCTTAAGCAACCCAGGATAAAGATTTTATAAAATCATACAATGGAGTCAATTAGGTATGTTTGGAGAACTCAAGACTTTTTAAAGAAAGCATGTACTGTACATATTTTCTATTGTAAAAGGAGAAAAGACCATTTAGGATTTGGTGTTTGATCTTGGTTCCAAAATCCCTGATATTTTATGTCTTCGGTTTCCTTTGTATGTTTATTTTCTGAAGATTCTCTTAGTATTTTAAAGGTAGTCATCCTACCACATGTCCTTGTTATTGAGTTAATATCACAAACCATAAAAACATCTTTTAAATTTAAGACACAAGTATAAAAGAGAACCCTTTAGTGTCAATGGGGGCATATTTTGTGTTGCCTATTTATTGCTAAATATAATACTAAAACTTCTTCTCTTTTTCCCTCCTAACATTTGAATTTAAAAATATATGGAATAGAGTGATCTCAAACATCTGTGTTGAATTATATCTTTTATTCCTGTTTAGCTTAGAGAAAAAAAAAAATCACTGAGCTAGGCAGAACAATTAAAATAAACAGACAAAAAAAAAAACCCTCAAAACATGTCCATCAGTATAAAGAGTAGTGGAAATAACACAGGCTTTGGAGTCAGCAGAACTATGTATAAAAGTCGGCTCTGTTAATTATTAACTATAAATGTGAGCAGCTATCAAAGTTTCACTTTTCTCATCTTTAAAGTGGGATTATTTTTAGGATTAAATTATATTACATTTAATCAGTTATATCTCTTCAAACCATGAGTAACAGAAATTTTTACAGGCTATATATCACGAAGTCCAGTGTTGTTTAATTCACCAGTTCATTAACACTAATAGAGATACATATTTTTTTTTCTTTGCTATTTCGATATGACAGCTTTCTCTTTGTTGTAAGATGACCACAGCAGTTCTTAGAAGTCACATCCAGATAGGAAAATGTCCAGAGAAAGAAGAGGGACCATCTCTCCAGTATTTCTCTTTGAGCATGAATAACTTTCCCATAAATCTTCCCCCAATACACTTCCTAAATCTCATTGGCTAGAATAGGGTGTCAGGTTCTCTTTAAACCAATCACTGCCAAAGGAAATGATTGGGTGATAATCAGAATTTACCTCTAAACTGAGAGCTGCATCACCTTTCTGCTGTTTGGATGCTGAACAAATCCATGTTTCTTTTAACAAGGATGTTAATAATGAGTATTGGGGAGCCAACCAATTTTATCTGCTACATGTGATTCTCAGAGTTTGATCCCTTGGACCAGTAGCATTATATCACTTGAGAACTTGTTAGAATTCAAATTCTTCTGCTCCATATCAGACTTTTTTATCAGGAGCTCTGTGGGTAGGGCTCAGCCCTCTGTGTTTTAATGGGCTCTCCAGGTGATTCTGATTCAGGGCCAAGTTCAAAAACCACTGTGTCACGATAAAGTTTACTGAGGAAAGAATATATTAATACTATTTGCTCAGAGCTACAGCTTTGCACAACTGCAGAGAGTACAATGTGAATAAAGTGCAAAGAAGAAAGTGCCCCCTACTAGGAAGTTTGACTGCAAGTCTAGACATGTCACCGTCACGCTTTACTGATTTCAACATAGGTCAACACGAGCAAGATTATTGGTACTTAGTAAGTAATCAATAAACGTTGGTCCGCTCTTATTCTGGAACCATATTATGCATGAGGTATTGTGGTGGTCACTTTCAGATAGCTTATCATGTTTGGAATCCAGATCTGAGACTTTCTGCACCAAGAATACAAGTTACTTACATTTTCACAGGAAAATATCAATTTACCCTGTCAGCACTTAGTATCTGAAACAAATGGAAGTTCTTTTTTCTGATAGCCCTGAATGCCCATCCTTCAAGAATTAATTCACTATTGACATCAATTTCAAATAATGTATGATTCACTCCTGTCAGAAGCCATGCTGAGATTATTCATTCATTTATCCATTAAATTTCTGCCTAGAATCAAAATTTTCCAAGTCCTATTTTTGTATCATATCATATCAGAAATCCAAAAAGGTGCAAACCAAAAATTCTAGGACTTTAACTTTTTGAAGAAGCAGATGATAATGTTGTATAAAATAAATATTCTTTTGAAGAATGCCTTTACATCTTTTATAACACTATTTGTGAAGACTCTTTTTGTTATGTTTTTTAATAACGAGAAATATAAATACATAAGTGGTACATTCACTCCCCTTAGCATATAGTGTTGAAGAGGAAGAACTTTTTAAGTCATTCCCAGTGAAAACTTTAAAGTGCCGAGTCCCATTTTAGTAAATAATATGAACCATGTAGTACATTGCTTCACTTTTGCCTGGAATGCAACAGATCAGTTTTATAATTAATTGCTGTACCTTAACTCTAGAAGTTTTTATGTAATTACTCTTGTCTTCCCTAACTTTCGTTATGTGGCTGTTGGTTATTTTGGCCTTGTTTTAAGTTTTAAAAGCTTACTGTACCCTTGCCTCTTTTTTGAGCTTCTTTGAATTTTTTTCTCTCTTGGAAATAGGAAAGTTATAAAGATTAATCTCTCCTTCCATCCACTCACAAATTCTTACCCCCATGATTCTATACACCTATCTTTTCTTCCAACAACCCATGCTTTACTTTACTACCCATTCATCTGTCCATACATCTGCTATCCTCCTGTCCATTCATTTATCTTTTTCTAATGTCTTTCTGCTTGTAACCAAATGTAGCTAGAAAAAGTGAGTACAGTGCATGTGTGATTATGAATAGACCTCCGGATCCAGAGAGTCTGTGCTAGAAATAGACCAGTTTCTTCATTTTACAGAATTTTAGCTCCCTTAAAAAAAAAATTGACTAACCTTCCACAATCCTAGCTTACATTGATGCAGAGGTTTCTGGATTTCTGTAACTATTTAAAAAAATTTTAGCAGAGTTATAAATCTTGATTTACTTCAGTAAACTTGTTTATAATAATGTTTGTAACCAATGTACGTAAATCCAGCATTACAAAAAAAGAGCTTAAGGGATAAATATTTATAAAATAAGTAATTTCAGTTGCCTTAAATAGAAGCTTCCCTGCTGCATTTAAAATATGACTTTTCTTCATTTGATCAAGAAATATTAGTAAAAGGAGTAATTCAATACAACAGGCTCTCTCACTCAAGAAGTTCACAATCAATTTTTATTCGACTTTCTAGAAAAACATCTGTTGAATGAATCATACGTGCATATATATTTAAATCATATTAATCTGGGCTCCCTGAAATTTTTTATATATTGATTATAATAGCAAGAAGTTTCAAGATAAATGAATATCAGATACAAGAAAAATGAATTTGTTCTTTAAAAATCTTAATATTGTACACTTGTGCATAGGAAGCCCTTACAAACCTTGTGATATTGAATGACTAAAGGGAAAGTAAAATCACTACTGTCAATGAGATTGAGTCTCTACTCTTTCACTGTAATATTATAACTCACTAAAAATAATGACAATTCTGTCAAAGTAAAAATAACAAGTTGGCACTGAAATTTCAGGACATTTTTAACATATATTTCAACTAGTATAATTTCAGCAGATGTGAAATTCCATAGCCCTCATGGGATTCACACAGTAAGCAAAGATATCTGTAGTTTCTCAAAGCACAAACAAAACATACATTTTCTTGTTTAGGTAGTCATCTATATTTATACAAAGGTGAATATATATTGACCAAAAAAGCTAAGAATGGTATCAGTAAATAGAACCTGACACAATTTTGCAATGGCCCAGGACATTTCTAGGTGCCAAAGAGGGTTTTTTCCAAAGGTTTATAACTTGTATTTGTGAAATATACATAGAAAAACTACACAGATGATACTCACTCTTCCAGAATCTAAACCAGTGTCCTACAGAGGACAGGTGCTCAACAAATACTTGATTGCAATATTTGGAACAGTGCTAACAGAATATTTTGCAAGGATAGAACTGAGCTATATCTATACTGTCTAAAATGATAGCCATATGTGGTGAGCTAGAGTGACTGAGGAAGTGCATTTTTAATTGTCTTTAATTTGTATCAATTTAATGTAAATTTAGTTAAATAGCAGTCCATTTCTAGCAGCTAGCGGATTGGGCAGCACGACTTTAGAAAGTAGTCAAGTGTAAGCAACCTGATGGTACGTACCTCGATGATACACACCTCAAAACAAATTCATTTGTTCATTTGTTGCTACTCACATTTGGTTTTAGGTTTCCTTCCCCTGCCCATATGCTTGTTGTCAGTTTTATATTTTTAAAATTGTATAATGTTAACACGCTTACAAGAGTTAAAAATACAGAAAATATACTCAGCTGCTGATCTATCTTCTCCTATTTCTTCTACCCAATTCTTAGCATCCCTTGTAAATAACAAGTTTCCTTATTCCTTTATCTTTCATGTGAGTCTTTTTTTAATATCTGTGAAAATAAGCAGATTAAGGATGTGCTTTTTTATTTCCTCTTCACTCTTACACAAAAGGTAATATATTGCTACGTATGAAGTTTGTGCTGACACCTCCAATGCAATCCCATCCCATAGGGTTCTTTGTCTTATCACATTCCATTGTAGTACCTCTCTTATTCCATAGTGAGAACCCTGGCTCTCAAAAATAGCTACACGTTTACTCCTTGTTTCCACGTACAACACACAGAAATACCTGCAGGTATTTCTGACTGGTATTCTGACTCCACTATTTCCTCAGCCCCATATCTTGCTCCTTTGACTCACTTTTTGTTTTGAGAATTATTGACAAGTATCTCCCTAATGAAGAGTTCATGGAGATTAAATATTCTGTGTACGTGCATGCCTGAAAAAATCTTTATCCCACTGTTCACTTAATTAACTGGCTGAGTATTGAATCTCATTTCTGAAATAATTTCTACTTAGTACTTGAATGCGTTGCTTCATATTTTTCCTTTTTGTATCCGGTGTTGCTCATGAAAAGCCTAATACCAATCTGATTTAAATACTTTATAGATGACCCTTTCTCTCTTGAAGATTTAGTTCTTCTCTTTACCCTCAGTGTTCTTTAATGTTTGAGGATATGTCTCAGCGTGGTTATCCTTGCATCCAGCAGTAGAATGTAGTGGTAATGGGTACAGGCTGTGAGTCTGAATACCTGGTGCTGAATTCTGACTCTGATACCTACCCCTTTCCTGAGGAAACTAAGGTGGCTTGACAGAGTTTCTGAGCTCTCTGTCACGATTTTGGAAGTGGCTGAGTACAGGAAAACACATGCAGTTAGAGACATAGGATCTTTAGCAAATGTATGTCTTTAGTGTCAGCAAGTCCAAGAGACAAGATTGCCTAACACGGTTAGAAGCATGGGTGGGCTGGTGATCAGGGAAAGTTTCACAAAGAACTGATATCTATGAAGATAAATATGAATTGTGGGTAGAAAGTTACCAGGTAGACAGGGTTAGGAAAAGGGCTGTTCTCAGGCATATAATCATAGACAGCTGGACAGAGAGAGTTGGAGTCTGGGGAGCTGAGATCAACTCTTTTTCTTCTCACCCAAGAAATCCCCAGCAACATGTGAAGGACAACCTCAACACCACAAAGATATGTCAAATAAAGATACGTTTCTCCTACTGGAAGCCTTCCCAATCTGTTTGTACACCTCAGCATCTTTAAAGATATTTCCCCCCTAGACATTTCTATTGACTTAAAACATTAAAACCGTCAGTTAATTTACCAGCAAAATGGGTTTATTCAGGAACAGCAAAGAACTGCAACTCAGGACATGGAATCTGTGGCAAACTATAGGCAGATCTGGAAAACAAAGGAGAGGAACATTCTTTTATGGAGAAGGAAGAGTGGGCGGGGCTGTTACAAACAAAATGTCCATTGGAAGAAACTGGGAGTTTGAAGTGTAGGGCTTTTCACTGGCAGAGTTGAGACGAGACAGTCTCTCATTGGTTGGGCTATTGCCAGGCAAGAAGTTCTTCCTTCATCCTGCTGGGTAGTAAAATAGGAACTTTCTTCCTTTCGGAGATGCAAAGGTATGTCTCTTCCTGTTGGGTCTGCAATTGATAACAAGAGGTAGGGTGTGAGAGCTGCCCCTTCTGTCTTCCCAAATCCATTTAAAATGAGGTTTCTGTTTATTAATGTTTACATTTACCTCTTCCTATGGCCCATGTTCCTATGGTCATCAGTGTGTGATCCCCTGCGCATTGATCTGTATTTAGCTAGAGATACAGATCACGGAGCTCCTTTACTTCTCTATTTTTCTTTCACTCTTTTCCTGTGTGTGCTTTTCTTTTCTTTTCTTTTTTTAAATTAATTTATTTATTTGTTTTTGTTGTGTTGGGTCTTCATTGCTGTGCATTGGCTTTCTCTAGTTGCGACGAGCTGGGGCTACTCTTCGTTGTGGTGCGCGGGCTTCTCATTGCGGTGTCTTCTCTTTGTTGCGGAGAACAGGCTCTAGGCTTGCGGGCTTCAGCAGTCGTGGCTCGCAGGCTCTAGAGTGCAGGCTCAGCAGTTGTGGTGCCCGGGCCCAGTTGCTCCGCGGCATGTGAGATCTTCCCGGACCAGGGCTCGAACCCATGACCCTTGCATTGGCAGGTGGATTCTTAACTGCTGTGCCACCAGGGAAGTCCTGTGCTTTTCTTGATAGTAGAAACTGAAGAGGTTAAAGAACGAGCTTAAGCAGTAGATAAGATGGTAGGTGATTCTAAAGGAGGAAAATTTAAACTGTTAAAACTCAAGAACAACAAGAGAGTAGATAAACAATGAAAGTAATCCGGAGGCTTACCCAGTAGAACACACACACACACAGACACACACACACACACACAGACACACACACACAGACACACACAGACACACACACACACACACACACACACAGACACACACACACACACACACACACACACACACACACACACACACACACACACCCCTGATCAATATATTAAAAAGGAAGAGGGAAATATACCCTCCAGAAAGGCTATAATGTAAAAGCTGGAATATGCCAAGTGTTAGTGAGGATGTAAACCAGCTAGAACTCTCAGGCACTGTTGATACAAGTAAAATGTGTTCCAACCACTTTGGAAACTGTCAGTGTCTATTAACATGGTACAAAAGTATATTCTGTGATTCAGAAATTCCACTGATAGGTATAGTCCCTGAAAATATGTATGTAAATTCCCTGAAAATATGTGCATGTATTCCTAGCACCAAAAAGTGTACAATATTTCATAGCATCACTATGTATAGTAGTCCCAAACTGGAAATTATCCAAATGCCCATTAACTATAGAATGGATAAATAAATTGTGGTATAATTATACACTGGAATACTATACAGTGATAAGAATGAGAAATCTAAACCTACATTCAGCAGTATGAGTCAAATCACATAAGTTTAATGTTGAGTGAAACTTGATAGAAAAGAATATATACTAAAAATAGAACTACCATACAACCCAGCAATCCCACTACTGGGCATATACCCTGAGAAAACCATAATTCAAAAAGAGTCGTGTACCACAGTGTTCATTGCAGCTCTATTTACAACAACCAGGACATGGAAGCAACCTAAGTGTCCATCAACAGATGAATCGATAAAGAAGATGTGGCACATATATACAATGGAATATTACTCAGCCATAAAAAGAAACGAAATTGAGTTATTTGTAGTGAGGTGGATGGACCTAGAGTCTGTCATACTGAGTGAAGTAAGTCAGAAACAGAAAAACAAATACCGTATGCTAACACATATATATGGAATCTAAGGGGAAAAAATGGTAATGAAGAACCTAGGGGCAAGACAGGAATAAAGACACAGACCTACTAGAGAATGGCCTTGAGAATATGGGGAGGGGGAAGGGTAAGCTGCGAAAAAGTGAGAGAGTGGCATGGACATATATACACTACCAAACGTAAAACAGATAGCTAGTGGGAAGCAGCCGCATAGCACAGGGAGATCAGCTCGGTGCTTTGTGACCACCTAGAGGGGTGGGAGGGAGGGAGACGCAAGAGGGAAGAGATATGGGAACATATGTATATGTATAACTGATTCACTTTGTTATACAGCAGAAACTAACACACCATTGTAAAGCAATTATACTCCAATAAAGATGTTAAAAACAAAAAAAGAATATATACAGTATGATTCCATTTGAATGAACTGAAACAGGCAAAACTAATGTATTCTCTTAGACCTTTCCAGTCTCTTAGTGTGGTATATATCCACTGTAAAACAAATTACTTCAAAATCTAGTAGCTTAAAACAGCAAACATTTAGTATCTTTCACATTTTCTGAGAGTTAGGAATCCAGGAGCGGCTTAGCTGTGGATTCTGCCTCAGTCTCATGACATTGCAGTCAAGATGTCGTCTGAAGCTGCAGTTATTTTGAAGGCTCGAGTGAAACTAGAGGATCCACCTCTAAGCTCATGGCTGCTGGTCCAAGGCCTCATATCCTTGCTGGCTGTTGGCTAGCAGCCTCAGTTCCTTGCCATGTGGACATCTCAAACGCTCTTCACAGCATAACATCTGAAGTTCTTCAGAGCAAGC
This sequence comes from Lagenorhynchus albirostris, assembly GCF_949774975.1. Lineage (NCBI taxonomy): Eukaryota > Metazoa > Chordata > Mammalia > Artiodactyla > Delphinidae > Lagenorhynchus > Lagenorhynchus albirostris. The sequence goes on along the minus strand of NC_083110.1, from coordinate 19,200,591 downwards.
AGTACATGAGAGAGAATGGCCGAGATGGAATTCTTGAAGTCTTTTTTAAATAGCCTGAGAAGCAGCATCCCATCATTTATCCTACGTTCTGTTTGGCACACAGGTCTGGCACAGTGTGGGGAAGGGATGTACTAAGACGTGAATACCTGGAGGCTGGGGTCATCAGAGGCCATGCTGAGTGCTGGCTCTTACACCTGGTAAAAATTTAAATTGATGAATTCTGAGAGGTTTGATAGTATAGGAAATTGCATTGATAGTTTAAATATTTGAGAATTCATACTAAGAAATACAAAAACAGCTAACAAAAATTTTTTTTTCAGAGGCAACTTGTTAATAACTCCATTTAAAATAGTGTGTTACATAATGAGCAGAGGTCATCATAGACCGTTACTTGGTCCAGGTCCAACTTTAAATACTTAAATAGTTACGTTCATTTAACCAGTTATTGTGGTGTTAACAAATTTGAAAATGTTATGAGGAAAATTGTGAAAGAGCTAAATTTTATATTAAGTAGTCATGACTAATTTCTAAAACATTTAAACAAATTAGTATTATTTATTAATATTAATGTATTATTGAGAAACATCAAGATTAAGCTTTAGGGAAAACAGCTAAGTCCCTAAGGCACTGGAGATACCCAAAGCTGGACACTCAGGCTAATTAAATGATCCAGAATTTCATATATAGAAAAAACTTCTCTGCCAAAGGGGGAAAAAAGTATCAGTATAGTATCATGAAGCCATGACAACAAAGTCTTTTCTCTCTGTTATTTCTTAGGGTTTCTTTTTTGAGCTATTCCAGATGTTTGAAAGGTAGGGGTAGAGCAGAATAGTGAGGCCAGTATGGCTCTTGTTAACTGTGTGATGTGTCATAAAGCACTCACTCTGATCCTTGATTCTCTCATTTGAAAAAAGGAAAAATTCTCACCAGTTATTGACTTTTATGATATGTAATCTGTGAGGGACCAAACACAGTGCTGATACATACTCTTGGCTTCCTTAAAAAAAAAAGGTATGAATCTTGATAATCAATGTTTGTTCAGTCAATCTAAAAAATGAAGAGTATGTGGCATTTATAGAAGTCATGCATATGCTTAATTGCACTTTCTGCTGTAAGTTCTTCCCACTTACTTAGCATCATGTAAAGAAATGGTGACTTAGCATTATGTGAATTTTCAAAGCCAAATACCTCTATCATTGGTAATTTTCAAAGATAATAGTATGATTAGAAATATTTTAATCTGCATTTTATTAATGATAGAAACATAATTCAGTGACATCATTGGAGATGATTACCTATAATGAGTCTGGATTTTTTTCTGACCTACTTAATCCAATAATTATGTACCCTTACCTACTTTCAAAAGCACTTAATAAACCTAGCAAGAAATGAGAAGGGATAAAATATTCCTGAGTTAGTACCAGAGCGAGACTCAAGGCCTGGGAGAAGTTGGCTCTATTGCCAGAAAATTAACATTAATTTAGAAATTAATTGACATTAACATTAATGTTAATTAACATTAACATTAATTTCAGTGCCCCAGGAGCACTGAAATTAAGAAGCCCAAAGTATTTTACTGATCAAAAGGAGGCAGTGAGGCTTCCCTGGTGGCGCAGTGGCTGAGAGATCGTCTGCCGATGCAGGGGACAGGGGTTCGTGCCCCGGTCCGGGAAGATCCCACATGCTGCAGAGCGTCTGGGCCCGTGAGCCATGGCCGCTGAGCCTGCGCGTCCGGAGCCTGTGCTCCGCAACGGGAGAGGCCACAACGGTGAGAGGCCTGCGTACTGCAAAAAAAAAAAAAAAAAAAGGAGGCAGTGCAGCTTTGGGGCTCGGAGAGCAAGCTCTGGAGTCTCAGTTACCAGCCTGCCACTTATTAGCTGTTTGACCTCAGTTTCCTCTTCAGTGAAATCAGGATAATGATAGTTCCTGCCTCCCAGGGCTGCTGTGGGGATTAAATGAGACAATGCATACAAAATGCTTAGCACAGTGCCCAGATGAGTAAGCACTCAATGGATATTATTATTCTGCATATTCTGAATAAGGTTGGTAGAGAAAGTACAGACTTCTAACGAGTTCAGGACTGGCTTAGAATTTGGCAGTATAAAATAGACAAGATACTTTGAAGTTGACAAGGTATTGACCCCAAGGCCACTTGTGTTTAATAAATCTGCACTCCAAAGTTCAGAACAGTTGATCCTACCTGGGATGTCAAATGATTAGAGTGAATTTGTTTAAGGTGTCCCCCTCTCTGATCAATGATTGTATAACATGATGGATGGTATACTGTGTGTAAACCTTGTTTTCTTGAAATGTAGGTAGATTATGGATTTGAGATAGCTTTGTCAATTTGTTTTTCCTTCTAAATTACCACTAACTGGCTACTTAATTATACTCACTTTGTATTTTCTTGAAAGCATTAAAAAATTTCACGCCCACTCTGATCCAAGCAACCATATGTCCATAGTATGAATAAAGCACACCCACGGCTGATGTTTAAGCTAATGAAATGAGAAATGTATTACATGTCGGCTTTGAATAGTTCATTTATGCTGTTAGAGTGAAAAAAGTAGTAGTTTCCATCTGTACTTCAGAAATTAAACATTGGCTTCTCAAAGATTTTATTTTAATTGGAACTAACATTAGTTTATTAGTAAGAGGCCCCTAAAGGAGTTAAATTGAAATCATGTTGCAATAATGAAAAGGCTATGATGTATTTTCCTTAAAATACACCAAATCTTTTTCACATTATCTCACATGGCAGTGAAAACTAGACCTTTACATGATTTGATGCTTGTCTCTCTTTTTTTGGCCAAGATCTACATAGGAAGATGATAGGAGCAGTTTCAAATTGTAGAGGCAGTTAGTAACAAACTGAAGATGTAGATAGAAAGAGTTAAATTATTATTGTATGGAACACTTGTTTGGTGGATGAGAAAAACCTTTTTTTAGTGGGGAAGACTATGAAAAGAGTTTTGTCAGTGGTAGACCACCAGAAGGTTTTTTTTTTTTTTTGCAGTATGCGGGCCTCTCACTGCTGTGGCCTCTCCCGTTGTGGAGCACAGGCTCCGGAAGCGCAGGCTCAGTGGCCACGGCTCACGGGCCCAGCCTCTCCGCAGCATGTGGGATCTTCCCAGACCAGGGCACGAACCCGCGTGCCCTGCATCGGCAGGCAGACTCTCAACCACTGAGCCACCAGGGAAGCCCCACCAGAAGTTTTGAAACCACATCTCTTTGTATTTATCTATGTCTTTAGGGTTAATAGAGGATGTCAAAGTGATCAGGAGACTCTCTGCCATGTTCTTTGGAGTAGAAGTTTTGTTGGGGGGTTTGCTGTTCACCCCAATAACCTGAAGGAAATGTGAAATAACTGGACACTTTTCCGTAAGAGTTTCCTCCTTTCTCAACACTATAAAAAGTAAAGATTAACTCATTAAATATGTCGAATATTCTTATAAGCCCACATAAGTATATTTTTGGAGATTCCCTAGTATGAACAAAACCTAAATTACATTGAAATGCAAGCTTAACATGTTAAATTTGTACCTACATTTTTGTGGGGTTTTTATATTTATTCATTCATTAACTCATTCGATTACTTAATTCAATTACGTATCTACTATGTGCCAGGCTAGACACTTGGGATACAAACAGGAAAAAGTTTCAAGGAACCAGTGAACATTTTTGAACAGTGTAGTGATGTGACTCACTAATAAAACAACTTATTGAGAATCTGTTTTGTGACAGACACTGTTGTACTCACTGCTAAGAGTTGGCTTTGTCAATAAGATTATACTTACGATGAGTCTGAAGGATGAGAAGGTCTTAGGCAGGAGGACTATGGTGAGGGCTCAAGCAGGAGATAATGATGGCTAGAGGCAGTGGGGCTGCACTGGCAGTGGATTTAAGATGTACTTATATGGTAGAGGAGATTTCACTTAGAGGACATTTGGATATAGAGGTTAGAAAAGAGTAGGAGGTAAAAGAAAACACCTGAGTTTTTTTCCTTGATGACTGGGCGTCAAGATAGAAAATATTACAAGAAAATTAGGCTTTCCAGGTAGAAAAGAATGTGTTTAGGTTTAGATAGGATGCATTTGAGGTGTTATGAAAGATTTAGGTAGAATTTTGCAGTGGACCGTTTTGGATTTATAGCTCTGGAATTCAGGGAAAAAGTTAGATTAGAGATACACTTTGGGAGTCACACCTAAATTAGTGGGAATTGTGGTTCAGGAGTGTTTCTCCTACGCAAAGTGGTGTGAGTTAGCTTTCTCCTTGCCTTTGTTATTCTGTTCACTGAAAGTGAGACAATGATTTCATGAAATCTCACTACTGAATAATATTATCCGGTAGAAGTTTTGGTATGATAGAAACATTCCATCTTGCCACTCTCAAAACAGAATTCAATAGCCGTAGGTGTATACTGAGCACTTGAAATGTGGTAAATGTGATTGAGGAACTCAATTTCAAATTAAATTAAATTTTAATGAATTTAATGTGTCCTAGTCATATGTGGCCCTATGTGGCCAGGTGCCCCTTTTTATTGGATGGTACACCTGGAGAATGGACAGAGGAGAAAAGCACAGTGGATAATCCTGGTGGGTATAGTAGCTAAGAATTAGGGTATAGGTGATACATTTTAGTAGGTGGAGGAAAGATGAGACTAGATAAAATATGGGTACCTATGTATATTGCCAACATTTCCCCATATCAAGAACATGGCAGGTAGGATTGCAAGACATGGTGTGCCATACATGCAGATAGAGATTTGGATGGAGGAAAAAATAATATTTATTAATATTTTTGTGTTAGATAAAGTACTATATCTTCCAGGTTTGGAATCATTGCTCTAAAAATCAATTGCTTTTATCCTGCATATTCACATGGGGAAGAAACTTATTCAATATGATATGGTATAGTAGTTAAAAGTCATATTAGCAGAATGACTCTGTGAAAGATTCTTGATTTCTCTGTGTCTTTGTCATTCAACTAAGTATGAACCCCAGGTTAATACTGGGGTTGTTTTAAGATTTAAATCACAGCAAACACTTAGAAGACTGCCTTGAATCTACTGAAGAGTTAATGAATGTTGTTATCATTAACCTTAAAAGTAAAGTCAGAAAAATGTTTTTAATTGAGACTATTTTGAAATCTTAATAAAAGAAAAGGGCATTCTATGAATTGGCCTTACTGATTGATATATCCCTAAACTCATTCAATGTTGTTATTTTACATAGAAACATTTTGCACATAAGATCACCAGTTTCTTCGCATTAATATTTTTGATGAGGAGGAAATTTTTTATCAATAGAAAGTTTACAGTAGTTTTATTATTTCTATGAGATAGAATTAGTGTCTTTAGTTAATTTTCTTCTATTTAGCAACTCAAATGTTTTTTTTCTTTAAAGATTTTTATGTTTACAATTTCAACTATTATTCACACCAATTCTTTTTTGCCATTTCTTTGAGCTTACACTGGATCGGATGAAAAATAATTATATGGTTCCAGCCTTGGTAAAAACAAAAATGCTATAAAGGAGAAAGATAATCTTTTAAAACATTTCCATAACGATGACTTTCTTGTCTTTGGTTACCTTTGTATTTCAGAGATTCAAGATTATCCTGCCAAAATGTTTTGTCTCCCTACATTTAAAAAATAATTGAAATATTATTAATCAAGTGTTTGTTTAAAAATATGATTCTCCATTTCCTGGAAACTCCAGAAATCTGAAAATACAAATAGGACAATTTTCTCTTTCTTATTCATTTTAACAGTAATTCCGGAATTTGTAACACAAGTGAATGTTGCCTTGGAAGCCTTAAGTAAAAACTCTTTGGATGTGTTTGATGATGATCAGTTTGTGGACATCTCAAAAAAGATCTATGATACAATTCATGATATTAGATGTTCAGTCATGATGATTCGGGTAAGTTTGCTTTACCTTCTATTGAATTATTGTAAGACTTTTCACCACCTGGTATGCCTGGAATGATTGCAAGAAATGTTTTATTTCTATGCCTTAACGTCAATGCTGAAATCCATTAGAACTTTAGAAATTCATATGTATCCCCCAAATCAGATCTACTGTCAAAAACAACACTTTTACTTATGTATATGGTTGTAACTTATGCAAATGAGCACTTTTAACTGCCACATGTGCAGAAATGATAGAAATCATTGTGTGCAGGATTTGCTGAAGTGTCACATGCATATCAAAAGCCAAAGAACAATACATAAAGTAATTTACTTTCTTTTCTTGAGCAGAAAGGAGAGGATCTTTCTCATCACTACTGAAATTTATAGAAAAGTGTGTCTAAAACAAGGTATTTCTATGGCTGAACCCTCTCATACTAGATCATAGAATCAGAGTGTTCTGTAAGAAATCTCACTTGTAACTGCCAGAAACAAGAAATGTTTGAGAGTTGTCTATTTGGGAGAATATATACCATCTTCCTGAGTGTGAAATTGAGTCGTTTGTTGTGGGCACAGACCAAGATTATTTGTTTTTACTCAAAATGTTAATGTGGGATATTTTTTTAATGCTATTAAAAAGAAAAAAAAAGGGCTTCCCTGGTGGTGCAGTGGTTGAGAGTCCGCCTGCCGATGCAGGGGACACGGGTTCGTGCCCCGGTCCGGGAAGATTCCACATGCCGCGGAGCGGGTGGGCCCGTGAGCCATGGCCGCTGAGCCTGCGCATCAGAGCCTGTGCTCCGCAACGGGAGAGGCCGCAACAGTGAGAGGCCCGCGTACCACAAAAAAACAAAAACAAAAAAACAGTAGAAGTTCTTGGGAAAATGCACATGTAAATAAATATATGGAGATAGATTATTTTAGGATTGGTTCACCTGGAGGCAGAGTCAAATATTTGTGTTAACATTAGTCTGTTTAGGAAAAAGTGAGACAGAGAACCAACAAGTGGCGATTATGAGTCACTGCAGACAACTTGGGCTTGAGCCTGGGCAACTCTAGGAGGATACTGTAGAACACACCTCAGAATTATCTTACCTTAGGGAAACAAAATCCAGCTTATCCACCTATTCACCCTTGGTTAAAGGCCACCTCTCTTCAGAGGTGTTACCAGAGCCTCCTGCAGGGCCAATCAAGCTCTTGTGGCCAAAATCCACCCTGAGGCAGAGTAAAGGAAAGAAGAATCAGTAAGACTGGTGAGTGCAATTTGTAAGTATGAGTAGAGTTCAATTTGAAGGCCTCTGGAATTAACTGTTAGTAAGACTGTGAGATGGAATTGGATGTACTGAGGAGATAAGGATGGAGCCTCAGTAGTATCTGACAGGTCTGAATGTCATACGTTACATGGAGCAGTTCATAAAAATGAAGCCAACTGAGGACCTTGTAGGGAAAAGGGCCAAGAGAAGTCGAGGAGCCTCGCAGGGCAGATGGACGCTTATGGAAGAAATTGTAAGAGAAAGTCTAGAGGTGTCAAGACATGGGATCTAGACTTCAGAGCTCGGGAAAACCTGCCAGCAAGCCAGTTATACAGGGAGAAACCTCAATATATATTTATGAACAGTCTAGAAGTATTTGTTCGTATGTGACTGGGAACAGTGGTAGTGTACTAGTACTATGTCTGAACGGCAAAGTACCTTTGCCAAATAGTTTCTTCTTCTAACAAAAGTTTTTGTTCCTTACCTGTGTGGACTAGGTGACTAGTGGGCTAGTATTAATTCAGAGCTGGATAGGTGGAACCAGGAGGGAAACACTGAAAGTATGAAGAAGGCACATAAACTTCAGGAGGTAGCTTTACAAGAGTGAAAGCCCCACATTTCCAGTATCCCTTGGTGGAGGTTTGAGAAGATAAACCAGTGAAATAGCATTGGTGAACCAGGGCAGGGAATGCGTTTTGGTTTCTGTTTTGTTTTTTTCTGCAAAAGCTATCTAGGGACAAAAGTTTTATAACCTCTCCCACTTGAATATTCTAGTATTTAAAAATTTTATTATTATCAAAATAGCTTACTTATAGCAAATTAAATTGTCTTGCCATTATTTCTATATATCCCTCATTTGCAGTAGTCCTGTTTAGGGCAGGAGAACAATTTATTGTAATTCTTAACAGCCTTAGAGGGCCGTAATTTTTCCCTATAGCCATCTCTTTTTCAAGGTAAATGCTTCAATTTCTTTTAACTGTTCCTCATAGAAATAATTGTGTTTTTTTGGTTTTGTTTTGTTTTGTTTTTTGCGGTACACAGGCCTCTCACTGTTGGGATCTCTCCCATTGCGGAGCACAGGCTCCGGACGCGCAGGCTCAGCGGCCATGGCTCACGAGCCCAGCCGCTCCGCGGCATGTGGGATCTTCCCGGACCAGGGCACGAACCCGTGTCCCCTGCATCGGCAGGCGGACTCTCAACCACTGCGCCACCGGGGAAGCCCAATAATTTAGTATTTTGTGTTCTTTACTAGTCCTTACTTAACTTTTCAACAAACTTCTCAAATGAGACTATCAAAAAGCATACTCTAATTAGAGCCAGTCCGTTGTCAAATAAAGTGGAAGATGTATTCTTACATTATGGCTATTAATACAGCCAACTACTGTTAGCCTAATTTTTCCCCTCTTAAACACCATTATTATTGGATAGACAATAACATTTTTGTTTTTATTTTTTATACTGTTGTTGCCTGCATATCCCTTCTCCATTTTGATTTGATGTGTTTGCTCTTGGCCCCAAATCCTAATGCTATTAAACGCTGCATTATAGTTCTAAATGATTCTTCATGTAATTTATCAGGTTGTTTTTAATTTTGGTTGGTGACCATACCTAAATTAGTATTAATTAGAAATATGAGATTATAATCTTAGTTCCTTCATCTAGATTACAAATAAAAATATTAAATTATATTGGCCCTTAATCCCTGCTAGATAGCTTCAGTTAAGGGCATTAGTGTTAAGATCCCTTAGAATCTGATGCTCCAGCCAGCTGAGAACATACTGGTAAGTGTTCGGTTTGAAAGAATGTTTTTTTTGATTCTTGCGGTAAAGATACTCTTTCTTCAAACACATTTTATGGCCAAAAAAAAAACAGATAAAAGCAGAAATCCTGTGCTTGAAACGATGCAGGATAGTCTAGAGGCCCGTTATCTCTGTCCCTACACCCCCAGTCTCCTGGACAGCTGCCAGGGGCACCTGTACAGCACTTCTGCAGGGATTCCTTGGATGATGACCCAGAAACCATTGTACTTAACTGCTAATTTGATTATAGTATGAAAAATAGAAGGGTAACTGAGGTGTAATTAATGAAAATCTTTTTTTTCCCTTTGAGGACTGTCCCTTTATCATAGATGATAATAAAATTGATCTGGTATAATCTTCTCTTTCAAAGGTCAGATGTAATGCTGACCAGTATCCTGAACTTAGAACTGCAAAACTTTATTTAGAGTATCTAAAGAGTGTCAACATTAAGGCAATACATGTATAATTACGCAAGTTCAGGGAAGGCTAAGCTGTGCTCTTGAGAATGTGTGTGCGTGTTACAGAATCCAGTCTTGCACCTGAATTTTCATGAGTGTTCTTCAGTGCTCTTGAGATGATAAAATACTAACTTAAGATCGTAGCCTGATATTTTATAGTTTTACAAAAAAATATGATTATACTGGTCTTTAATATTTATTTTGATGAATAACTATGTTTGCCATTGTTTAGATTATTTTTTAAATTTCTGAGTCAAATACTGTGACATTTACTATTACTATCTCCACTGGATTCAGTGTATGGACAACTGAGTTTGTAGAATCTCATTCTTAACCTTGGAGAGTAGGAAGTATTAATATTTTTTATCTGTTTGGTGTTTAATATCTATGTGTAAATTTTACAGTGATTAAGAGCTGTATGGTCAGGCCACTTAAGATGGCTGTTCTCTTGCTCTCTGTACCTCCCCTCCCCAACTAGTGCCTGCTTCACCTGTATCTTATGCATATGACTGACCTTCCTACATACTTGCCCCAGGCCCCAGCTAGTGATTGTTATTATTAAAGGGGGCTGTGAAGAGCATTCCCCTCTGCTGGTTTCCCTGGTAACTAATGAGCCCATCTGAAATCAATTCCCCTATAACTGGCAAACTCCCCTTTCTCCCAAACTCCCCTTTCTCCCGGAGTGAGGACGGCTGCCGCGTCCTGCCCGTCTTCTGAAGCACACGCTGGGGTGTCTCTCCAGGACCTTGCTTCAGACGCGTAAGCTCCCCCATCCCTTAAACCACTGACGTCTCTGTTGCTGACTCCCAGCTCTTTCTTCAGTCTTGAAGCTGGGCAAGCATAGGGCTTGCAGGCCTGTGCGGTGCAGCCCAGCAAGAACCCTAATAATATAATGGTTAAAACGAAAGCAAGTAACAAATCTCACTAAGCTTCAGTTTCCTCCTTTGTAAAATGAACTTGGTATTATACCTACTTTAAAAGATTATTATGCTGACAAAATGAGCTAACAGAAATGAAGTACTTAGTAAATAGTAGTCTAATAAGAAGATAGCTTCTACTGCTGTTACCACTGTGAATAGAACTAGTACTACTGAAGCTGCCTATGATTTTGTGTATCTTGAAGAATGTTAGCTATAGAAGCTGTAGAAATATGCTCATGGAGCAACGTGAAGCTGAAACCCAAAAAGTAATTTGAAAGGGTGAAGTTCAAAGCATTATTTTTTTTTTCTCAGGGTACCGTTTACATTGTATAAGAGGATAGCCATGTGTATCAGCATTGGGTGTCTGAATTATAGTTGATTTAATGCAAATTTTGCTTTTGAACCCGTATTACTTTAAGCTAGCGTTATAATTCTGCGTATTGTTTTTCTTAACCTCTTGAAACATACAAGGAGGCTCAGTGGCTCATCTTTTTGGTAAAAGGTGCTTAACCAGAAATAGAGGAAATTTGAAAAGGATGGCATAAGTGAATTGTGAGAGACTAGCGTGGGTGGCCAGAAGTGAAATACTCTCAAAGAGAGGAAAAGATTCAGCAAAAATTCATCCTGTAACAGGTGTTCAGAATGTAGACTTTCATATATTTTCTTTGTGCATTTTCACATGTGAGTTATCAAAAGTTCTCTGAGAATACAGAGAACTTTCCAAAGACGAATGTGAAGATTTTCAGGACCATCATAAATTTAGATTTTCTGTGTTAGTTTTCTAACTTTATGTTTCAGGGAAGAGGAACATATTTTGGATATCTCACTTGATGGAAATTAATTTTTGAAAAAATAAAATAAATTAAAAAAACATTTACATGTCCCAGTTTACATGGACCATCTTTACCTGAATCATTTAAATGGATTCTAGAATTGGAACATAGTTTAATATACAACTTCAGCTTATATAGCCAGAAAAACCTTTTGTGTCCAGTTCTACTATGTGTATAGAAGTAGATAGATTTATAGCTTTTACTGGAATAATATATAATTTTTAAAATTTAAATTACTTGCACTGTCATGATTTCTTTGAACTTCTCTCATTGTCCACTGTAGTGTCTTTTCTTCATGACCTCAAAAGTTTTTTTTTCTTTTTATGTCTTCTGGACTGAGCTGCTGTTTTTCTCTTTGAAGTCTCACTCGCACTGCCAGAGAGAACGGCTATGGTGGTGTCAGTTAGAAGCTAACCAGTGTAGAATATTATCTTGTACAGTTAGAACTCTGTGTAATGCAACTTGGAAATGAAGAAATAGTGAAAAAAATACTGTGTAAAATCAAGACGTGCATTGAAGTCCCTGTTTTACATTACCACTTACATCGTTATTTTACATGATATCATTAGTTTCTTCGCTGTGGAGGGAAATGAAAGCATACCATTAAATTACTACTTTTACCTAGTAAAGTAGCTTTAAAATTGTACTTAAAATGAAAGACAAAACACTGTTCCCTAAGATTAGGAACAAAGTGAGAATGTCCATTTTCCAAAGCAGTGCAATGTTATGGATGTTCTGGCCGGAACAGTAAATCAATAATCATAATAATATTAATAATATAATAAATAAAAAGTATATTGGTTACAAAGGAAAAAGTGAAACTGTCTAGATTGGTAAATTATATTCGCAACTACATTGAAAATCCTAAAAAATAAATTTATAACAACAAAAAAACCCATTCTAGTAGAACTGATAAATAAGTTTAGATCACAGAATACAGGATCGCAGAATACAAGGTCAGTATACAAAAAACAATTTTATAATGGGAGCAAGGGAAAAATAAAAATAAGGGCAAAATTAATGAAATAAGAAAAGTACAACAGGGACTTCCCTGGTCCTCCAGTGGTTAAGACTCGGCGCTTCCACTGCAGGGGGTTTAGGTTCGATCCCTGGTCAGGGAACTAGGATCCTGCATGCCACAGGGTATAGCCAAAAAAAAAAAAAAGAAAAGTACAGTAGAGAAATACAATGAAACTCAAAGTATATTTTTCTGTATAGTAGTAACTAACAAGTAGAAAATATATCTTTTAAAAGTACAGTATATTTCAGCATTAAAAATAAAATAAACTTAGTGATAAATTTAACAAAGACGTACATGATCTAAACTCTGAAAATTATAAAAATTTCAATTTTACAAATATTCAAAAATATTACTAACAAAAACTAAAATCACTTAAATATTTGGAGTTTATCATATTTCTGGACTGGGAGACTCAGTATTGCTAAACGGGTCAATTTTCCCCAAATTGATTTTTTTGGTTTTTTTTTCCTGTGGTGTTTGGTCTTTGTTGCTGCGTGCAGGCTTTCTCTAGTTGCAGTGAGCGGGGGCTACTCTTTGTTGCCGTGTGTAGGCTTCTCAGTGCGGTGGCTTCTCGTTGTGGAGCATGGGCTCTAGGCGCAAGGGCTTCAGTAGTTGCAGCACATGGGCCCAGTAGTTGTGGTTTGCGAGCTCTAGAGTGCACGCTCAGTAGTTGTGGCGCACGGGCTTTGTTGCTCTGAGGCATGTGGGATCTTCCCACACCAGGGATTGAACCCGTGTCCCCTGCATTGGCAGGCGGATTCTTAACCACTGTGCTACCAGGGAAGTCCCCCAAAATTGATTTTAGATTTAATGATGTCCCAAACAAATTCTCAGCAGACTTTTATGAAGACTAATAGTCCAAGGTGGTTACATGGGTGTATACATTTGTCAAAACTCATCAAATTGTACACATAAAATTACTTGTAAATTATATTGATAAAGATAATTTAAGAAAATAATGTTTTGCCCAGTAGCCAACACCTTAGAAAACAGGCAGTTTTTTTTTTTTTTTTTTGCGTTACGCGGGCCTCTCACTGTTGTGGCCTGTCCCGTTGCGGAGCGCAGGCTCAGCAGCCATGACTCACAGGCCCAGCTGCTCCACGGCATGTGGGATCCTCCCCGACCGGGGCACGAACCCGTGTCCCCTGCATTGGCAGGCGGACTCTCAACCACTGCGCCATCAGGGAAGCCCCCACAGGCAGTTTTAATTAAAGTCCTACCAAACAGTATTAATTAGGACTAATTAGAAAGGCCTGCTTGGACTTCTGAAAATGCTAACACTTTGAATACTATAAAATTAACACGTTTCTACTTTATAACTGTCTGCCTACCAGATATTTCTAATGCATGTCTCCTCTTTTGTTGATTTTTATTCCCTATATTTGTGACTCATTACTTATTATCTTAGATCAGGGGTTGGCAAACTTACGGCCTTAGGGCCAAATTTAGCCCACCATCTGTCTTGTATGGTCTTCAGGTGAAGAATGATTTTAATATTTTTAGATGGTTGAAAAATTTGTAAGAAGAATTTCTGAAATGTGAAAATTATATGAAATTCTAATTTTAGGAATACAGACACACCCATATATTATACCTTGCTCTTTGTGCTACAGCAGAAACTATGTAGCTCACAAAGCCTAAAACATTTACTATTTGGCTCATTACAGAGTAAGTTTTCTCACCCTCGTTTTAGATAGTCTGTTTTGACTGTTTACCAAAGTCTTGAATGACTTGCCCAAGGATCCAATCACTCCTTTATTAGTTTTCCCTTATAAATCCAATTGTCCAAAACATTTGAATATTAGAATTGTTTTTCCTTCCAAGTTCCTTGAATCATGTGACCACCTAGAACAACTTCTGCTAATTCTTTCTATTCCCACGGGAAGGGATGAATAGGAAGTGTCCCAGCCTCCTTTCTCCATCCTCCTTTTTACCCTGAGGGCTTCCACGCCTTAGGTACTCAAATTTTTTTACCTTTTCTTTTGTAGTTTGAGCTATCTGTGCTTCTTCCTTTGCAAATTTTATATTCCTGCAGAGAGACTCCTTTAATTACTAGGACTCACCCTTCTCCAAAAGCTGAATGGAATTTTTTTGCGTTCTTGGTATTTTCATTCAGCAGATAAAATTAAATTTTAGCTTAGCCTTTGATTATCATACATTTTGAAATTCACTTTTTGAGACTTACATGATGTTGAAATTCATCAACTTTATTCAACCATTGCTTCTTATTTTTTTTTTTATGTTATGGTAGTAACAAATTTGTCCAAAGATTATTGGATTGCAAATGAATTTTCATAAAATAAGTACTTGCTGAGTGAATTTAAACATGCAGTGAATTCGGGTAAGCGTATGTCTTGGTTTCCTTAGGACAGATTTGGATTATCCCCCTTTTCACTCTCAAAAGTATCAAATTTGGACGATACATTGTTATGTTCACTCTGGTTTCTGGGTCCTGATTATGCTGCTTGAGGCCCCATGTTGCATCATTTTTACCCACCAGACTACGTTCCACAGTGCCTGGGCACTAATGATCACAGTACTTTATCAAGCCAGGTTTTCCGACACTTTCTTTCCATAGGCCTAACTGCTAGCAAATGTTCCCTTCCACTCTTCATGCTCTGCAGACCCTTTGTTGACTGTGGAGACTCTATTCAGGCACCATTCACATTTATTTAACGTTCAAGAATTTATACCTTTTCATTTTTCGGTGGAAAGCAGATTTCCTGAATTCATCTTAGTCACTCTGCATTCTCACAGGAGTCTTGCCAGGGAATACCAATTAAAGCACTTTGTCCTTTGTGGAAATGATACGACTCCTTTATAGTGTCAGAGCCAGTTTGTAGAGAAGCCAATTTCCAGGGGGCTTTCTAAAGAAATTTAATAAAAGACGTGCAGCAGAGTAACCTTAGCTTTATATGCAGATTTAAATCAGACATTACTGGGAAGAATTCTGTAGTGAGGCTCTTGCTGTTTCCTCTGAAAACAAAGAGTTTAAGGCAAGGAAAAGCAGAATCGCCTGCTAGCACTGGTCAGCAAGAGGTGAGACTGTATGCTCTCAGTGCACTTAATGACCTTCCTCATGTGTGCACCATTTGAAGAGACTTTTGACTAAGGGAACAGAGGTGACTAGAGTAGGAAAAAGTGTTCACTGAGAAACCTGTTGGGTAAGCTACAAAGCAGCACCAGTCAGTGATCTCTGTTGCTCATGCTGGGAGAGAGATGTTCAGCTTGAAGTCATTCTTGGGAGTGCTCTTTCACCAAAGGGTCAGAGCCATGGACTGGCAGGAGAGTCAGTGGTCCAAAAGGGCTTTGATGCAGACTAGCCTTGCACTCAGGGAACTCTACACAAGTGCTATGCAGAGCCTCTGATTCAGAGTAGCTGAGTTTAAGGAGCCAAGCATCTCTCTTTGAAAGTACCTTCAGGGGAAATAGCTAGCACTGTGAATAGAAAAATAATATGGGGAGGATGGGGGGATGTTTAGTTGTGGAATCTTAAGGGATTTTTTTTTATCATTTGTTTCTGGTAAGTTAATTATTAAATAATTTATTTCAATTTTTATAACTAAACTTGCATTAGTAATTAAATAAATTAGTAAATATATTAAGTGTTAAATCTAATAATACGTTTTCATTATTTTCTATTTTGTTTTCATCCTAAAAACTCTTATGGGGGGCTGATCGCTTAACTCAAGTGAAATGTTTGGCTGCCCACATTTCAAAAGTAACTTTTGGAATGTTGAATAAGCCTTCTAGAGAAAAAAAGTCTGAAAGATACAATTTATGAAGTGATGACTTTTAAGATACAGACTTTGGCATAACTCATAGTAGGAGGGATATGGAGACTTTTGTGTTTCCAGTGTCCGTAAAGTAAACGATGGAGTTTCAAAGGGAGAAATATTCTGGAGCCTGATAGCAAAGGTCAGGAAGTGAAGTGAGGCTCTTGAGGTCACACACTGATGGGGAAGTAACAGGATAAGATCCAGAGTCTTTGAGCACCTGCTTCAGGACATTTTCCTTTACCTCGGTAGAAGGAAACAGCCAGTGTTGTTATGCACTCAACAGGAGCCCTTCTACCTCACTGACTTCCCTTTGTTGGTGGGCCACTTAGTTATAAACACAGAAATCCCAAGAACCACTTTTGGGGCAATTTGTTGAAGAATACTTACCTACAACTCTCTTCCCTGCACCTTCAAATTCAGATAACTAGACCTCCTGACTGTTTCTCCAGTTTGACAGACATGCCTACACTTCTGGTGTCTTTCCACTTACTGCCCTCTCTAACCATGTGCTTCCTTTCTTTCTTTTTTCTTTTAATTTTTATTGGAGTATAGTTGATTTACAATGTTATGTTAGTTTCAGGTGTACTGCAAAGTGAATCAGTTGTACGTATACATATATCCACTCTTTTTTAGATTCTTTTTCCATATAGGCCATTACAGAGCATTGAGTAGAGTTCCCTGTGCTATACAGTAGGTCCTTATTAGCTATCTCTTTTATATATAGTAGTGTGTATGTGTCAATCCCAATCTCTCAGTTTATCCCTCCCCACCCCCAACCCCCAGTAACTATAAGTTTGTTTTCTACATCTGTAACTCTATTTCTGTTTTGTAAATAAGTTCATTTGTACCCTGTTTTTAGATTCCACATATAAACAATATCATATGATACTTGTCTTTCTCTGCCTGACTTACTTCACTCAGTATGACAATCTCTAGGTCCATTCATGTTGCTGCAAATGGCATTATTTCATTCTTTTTTATGGCTGAGTAATATTCCATTGTATATATGTACCACATCTTCTTTATCCATTCCTCTGTCGATGGACATTTAAGTTGCTTCCATGTCCTGGCTATTGTAAATAGTGCTGCAGTGAACATTGGGGTGCATGTATCTTTTCAAATTATGGTTTTCTCCGGATGTATGCCCAGGAGTGAGATTGCTGTATCGTATGGTAGCTGTATTTTTAATTTTTTAAGGAGCCTCTGTACTGTTCTCCACAGTGGCTGTACCAATTTACGTTTCCACCAACAGTGAGGTGGAGGGCTCCCTTTTCTCTACACCCTCTCCAGCATTTATTGTTTGTAGATTTTTGATGATGGCCATTTTGACCCGTGTGAGGTGGTACCTTACTGTAGTTTTGATTTGCATTTCTCTAATAATTAGTGACGTTGAGCATCTTTTCATGTTCTTTTAAGTAAAACTGTCACTGTTTGCAGGTGACATGATACTATACATAGAAAATCCTGAAGATGCTACCAGAAAACTGCTAGAGCTCATCAATAAATTTGGTAAAGTTGCAGGATACAAAATTAATACACATAAATCTCTTGCATTCCTATACAGTAACAACGAAATATCAGAAAGAGAAATCAAGGAAACAATCCCATTTACCATCGCATCAAAAAGAATAAAATGCCTAGGAATAAATCTTCCTAAGGAGGCAAAAGACCTGTACTCTAACCATGTGCTTTCTACAAGAATTGCACAGCAGACTTCTTCAGGTCTGAGTTATCATTACCTTACATAACATCCTGCATAAGCCCTTTAAGAATCATGAATAAAAATAGCATCTTCCACTTCAGACAGCCTTTATCTTCTTCCTGAAGTTTATGTTTACCATGACAGATGGCATTATATACTTATGTGCTTATTTATCTATTGCCTGTCTCCCCATACAAGAATATAGGCTATATAAAAGAAGGAATTTTTAGACCTTTAAACTAAAATAAGATGTTAGGCTTTTTCACAGTTAAAGTGATTGATTTGGTTGCCAAATCTGACATTTGTTTGAAATATGATCATTCGACCTCACAGAATTAAGGGCAAGAAAAATGTTACTTTGTTATATTTTATATTACAAATAGTGATGGATAATAGGAAACTATCTCCATAAATATTTTCACGAAGAATTAAAATTTGCTTGATCTTTGGTTTAAGATAATTTTGACAGTGCCAGTGATCTTTACTAAATATTGTACTCTGTGACCACTAATGCTATCACAAATGTACGTACACATCTGTGTCAATGCTATTTGTCTCACTACGAGCTTCTGTAAAGAAGGATATATGTAGTTGGTTTAAAATGTTCTTTAGTTTACCTAATGCTCATGACAAGATTCCTCTTTAAAGATGATGGCAGTTGTAGAACACCCCTGATGTGACTTCTTGATTGTGTGCATTAGCTGTTGGGTTGTGAGAGAAGGAAAGATCCTTGAGGATGGAGTTTGTGGAACTTGCTGAAGTGTATTTTATACACATTATCTTGTATTATCAGTCCCTTGGTGTTATAGGCTCTGAAAAAAATCACAAAATTATCCACAAATTTACTGATTAAAATGTGTTTTATACTGTCTTATATTGCAGTGTTTGGAACAGAAATCAGAAATTTAATTAAAGTCATAAAATATAGAAAGATACCATAACAAAAATTATTTCTAATCCTTAAAAATGGCTGTAAAATACATTTTAACCAGTGCATAGTGGTCTGTATACTACAAAATATAAAAAAAATAAAACCAGGGTTTTTTTCTTTTGTTGTTGTTTGTTTGTTTTTTTATACTGCAGGTTCTTATTAGTCATCAGTTTTATACACATCAGCGTATACATGTCAATCCCAATCACCCAATTCAGCACAACACCATCCCCATCCCACAGCAGTTTTCCCCCCTTGGTGTCCGTATGTTTGTTCTCTACATCTGTGTCTCAACTTCTGCCCTGCAAACTGGTTCATCTGTACCATTTTTCTAGGTTCCACATACATGTGTTAATATACGATATTTGTTTTTCTCTTTCTGACTTACTTCACTCTTTATGACAGAATCTAGATCCATCCACGTCTCAACAAATGACTCAATTTTGTTCCTTTTTATGGCTGAGTGATATTCCATTGTATATATGTAGCACTTCTTCTTTATCCATTCATCTGTCAATGGGCATTTAGGTTGCTTCCATGACCTGGCTATTGTAAATAGTGCTGCAATGAACATTGGGGTGCATGTGTCTTTTTGAATTATGGTTTTCTCTGGGTATATGCCCAGTAGTGGGATTGCTGGGTCATATGGTAATTTTATTTTTAGTTTTTTAAGGAACCTCCATACTGTTCTCCATAGTGTCTGTATCAATTTCCATTCCCACCAACAGTGCAAGAGGTTTCCCTTTCTCTACACCCTCTCCAGCATCTGTTGTTTGTAGATGTTCTGATGATGCCCATTCTAACTGGTGTGAGGTGATACCTCATTGTAGTTTTGATTTGCATTTCTCTAATAATTAGTGATGTTGAGCAGCTTTTCATGTGTTTCTTGGTCATCTGTATGTCTTCCTTGGAGAAATGTCTATTTATGTCTTCTGCCCATTTATGGATTGGGTTGTTTGTTTCTTTAATATTGAGCTGCATGAGCTGTTTGTATATTTTGGAGATTAATCATTTGTCCGTTGATTTGTTTGTGAATATTTTGTCCCATTCTGAGGGTTGTCTTTTCGTCTTGTTTATGGTTTCCTTTGCTGTGCAAAAGCTTTCAAGTTTCATTAGGTCCCATTTGTTTATTTTTATTTCCATTACTCTAGGAGGTGGATCAAAAAAGATCTTGCTGTTATTTATGTCAAAGAGTGTTCTTCCTATGTTTTCCTCTAAGAGTTTTATAGTTTCCTGTCTTACATTTAGGTCTTGAATCCATTTTGAGTTTATTTTTGTGGTTGGTGTTAGGGAGTGTTCTAACTTCATTCTTTTACATGTAGCTGTCCAGTTTTCCCAGCACCACTTATTGAAGATACTGTCTTTTCTCCATTGTATATCCTGGCCTCCTTTGTCATAGATTACTTTACCATAGGTGTGTGGGTTTATCTCTGAGCTTTCTATCTTGTTTCATTGATCTATATTTCTGTTTTTGTGCCAGTACCATATTGTCTTGATTACTGTAGCTTTGTAGTATAGTCTGAAGGCAGGGAGTGTGATTCCTCCAGCTCCGTTTTTTTCACTCAAGACTGCTTTGGCTATTCAGGGTCTTTTGTGTCTCCATACAAATTTTAAGATTTTTTGTTCTAGTTCTGTAAAAAATGCCATTGGTAATTTGATAGGGATTGCATTGAATCTGTAGATTGCTTTGGGTAGTATAGTCATTTTCACACTATTGATTCTTCGAATCCAAGAATATGGTATGTCTCTCCAGCTGTTGGTATCATCTTTAATTTCTTTCATCAGTGTCTTATAGTTTTCTGCATACAGGCCTTTTGTCTCCCCAGGTAGGTTTATTCCTAGGTATTTTATTCTTTTTCTTGCAATGGTAAATGGGAGTATTTCCATAATTTCTATTTCAGATTTTTCATCATTAGTGTATAGGAATGCAAGAGATTTCTGTGCATTAATTTTGTATCCTGTTACTTTACCAAATTCATTGATTAGCTCTAGTAGTTTTCTGGTGGCATTTTCAGGATCCTCTATGTATAGTATTATGTCATCTGCAGACAGTGACACTTTTCCTTCTTTTCCAATTTGTATTCCTTTTATTTCTTTTTTCTTTTCTGATTGCCGTGGCTAGGACTTTCAAAACTATGTTGAATAATAGTGGTGAGAGTGAACATCCTTGTCTCATTCCTGATCTTAGAGGAAATGCTTTCAGTTTTTCACCATTGAGAATGATGTTTGCTGTGGGGTTTATTATGTTGAGGAAGGATCCCTCTATGCCCACTTTCTGGAGAGTTTTTTTTTATCATAAATGGGTGTTGAATTTTGTCAAAAGCTTTTTCTGCATCTACTGAGATGATCATATGGTTTTTATTCTTCACTTTGTTAACATGGTGTATCACATTGATTAACTTGCATATATTGAAGAGTCCTTGCATCCCTGGGATAAATCCCACTTGATCATGGTGTATGATCCTTCTAATGTGTTGTTGGATTCTGTTTGCTAGTATATTGTTGAAGATTTTTGCATCTATATTCATCCATGATATTGGTCTGTAACTTTCTTTTTTTGTAGTATCTTTGTCTGGTTTTGATATCAAGGTGATGGTGGCCTCATAGAATGAGTTTCGATGTGTTCCTTTCTCTACAATGTTTTGGAAGAGTTTGAGAAGGATGGGTGTTAGCTCTTCTCTAAATGTTTGATAGAATTCACCTCTGAAGCCATCTGGTCCTGGTCTTTTGTTTGTTGGAAGATTTTAAATCACAGTTTCAGTTTCATTCCTTGTGACAGGTCTGTTCATATTTTCTATTTCTTCCTTATTCAGTCTTGGAAGGTTATACCTTTCTAAGAATTTGTCTGTTTCTTCCAGGTTGTCCATTTTATTGGCATAGAGTTGCTTGTGGTAGTCTCTTAGGATGCTTTTTATTTCTGCGGTGTCTGTTGTAACTTCTTTTTAATTTCTAATTTTATTGATGTGAGTCCTCTCCCTCTCTTTCTTGATGAGTCTGGCTAATGGTCTATCAATTTTGTTTATCTTCTCAAAGAACCAGCTTTTAGTTTTATGGATCTTTGCTATTGTTTTCTTTGTTTCTCTTTCATTTATTTGTGTTCTGATCTTTATGATTTCTTTCCTTCTGCCAACTTTGGGTTTTGTTTGTTCTTCTTTCTCTAGTTCCTTTAGGTGTAAGTTTAGATTGTTTATTTGAGATTTTTCTTGTTTCTTGAGGTAGGCTTGTATAGCTATAAACTTCCCTCTTAGAACTGCTTTTGCTGCATCCCATAGGTTTTGGATCATCCTGTTTTCATTGTCATTTGTCCCTAGGTATTTTTTGATTTCCTCTTTGATTCCCTCAGTGATCTCTTGGTTATTTAGTAACATATTATTTAGCCTCCATGTGTTTGTGTTTTTCACGTTTTTTTCCCTGTAATTCATTTCTAATCTCATAGCATTGTGGCTAGAAAATATGCTTGATATGATTTCAGTTTTCTTAAATTTACTGGGGCTTGATTTGTGACCCAAGATGTGATCTATCCTGGAGAATGTTCCATGCACACATGAGAAGAAAGTTTAATGTGCTGTTTTTGGATGGAATTTCCTATAAATATCAATTAAATCTTTGTGGTCTATTGTGTCATTTAAAGTTTCTGTTTCCTTCTTTATTTTCATTTTGGATGATATGTCCATTGGTATAAGGGAGGTGTTATTATAGTCCCCCACTACTTTTTTTTTTTTTTTTTTTTTGGCGGTACGCGGGCCTCTCGCTGTTGTGGCCTCTCCCATTGCAGAGCACAGACTCCGGGCGCTCAGGCTCAGTGGCCATGGCTCACGGGCTTAGCCGCTCCGCAGCATGTGCGATCTTCCCAGACCACTGCACAAACCCATGTCCCCTGCATCAGCAGGCAGACTCTCAACCACTGCGCCACCAGGGAAGCCCTCCCCCACTATTCTTGTGTTACTGTTGATTTCCTCTTTTATAGCTGTTAGCATTTGCCTTATGTATTGAGGTGCTTCTGTGTTGGGTGCATATATATTTTTAATTGTTATATCTTTTTCTTAGATTGATCCCTTGATCATTATGTAGTGTCCTTCCTTGTCTCTTGTAATATTCTGTTTTTTTAAGTCTATTTTATCTGATATGAGTATAGCTACTCCAGCTTTCTTCTGATTTCTGTTTGCATGGAATATCTTTCTCCATGCCCTCACTTTCAGTCTGTATGTGTCCCTAGGTCTGAAGTGGGTCCCTTGTAGACAGCATACATATGGGTCTTGTTTTTGTATCCATTCAGCAAGCCTGTGTCTTTTGGTTGGAGCATTTAATCCATTCACGTTTAAGGTAATTATCGATATGTATGTTCCTATGACCATTTTCTTAATTGTTTTGTGTTTGTTTTTGTAGATCTTTTTCTTCTCTTGTGTTTCCCATTTAGAGAAGTTCCTTTAGAATTTGTTGTAGATCTGGTTTGGTGGTGCTGAATTCTCTTACCTTTTGCTTGTCTGTAAAGCTTTTGATTTCTCCATTGAATGTGAATGAGATCCTTGCCAGGTAGAGTAATCTTGGTTGTAGGTTCTTCCCTTTCATCACTTTAAGTATATCATGCCACTACCTTCTGGCTTGTAGAGTTTCTGTTGAGAAATAAGCTGTTAACTTTATGGGAGTTCCCTTGTATGTTATTTTTCGTTTTTCCCTTGCTGCTTTCAATAATTTTTCTTTGTCTTTAATTTTTGCCAATTTGATTACTGTGTGTCTTGGTGTGTTTCTCCTTGGGTTTATCCTGTATGGGACTCTCTGCTCTTCCTAGACTTGGGTGGCTATTTCCTTTCCCATGTTAGGGAAGTTTTCAACTATAATCTCTTCAAATATTTTCTCGGGTCCTTTCTCTCTCTCTTCTCCTTCTGGGACCCCTATAATGCAAATGTTGTTGCATTTAATGTTGTCTGAGAGGTCTCTTAGGCTGTCTTCATTTCTTTTCATTCTTTTTTCTTTATTCTGTTCTGCAGCAGTGAATTCCACCATTCTGTCTCCCAGGTCACTTATCCGTTCTTCTGCCTCAGATATTCTGCTGTTGATTCCTTCTAGTGTAGTTTTCATTTCAGTTATTGTATTGTTCATCTCTGTTTGTTTGTTCTTTAATTCTTCTAGGTCTTTGTGAAACATTTCTTGCATCTCCTCGATCTTTACTGCCATTGTTTATCAGAGTTCCTGGATCATCTTCACTATCATTATTCTGAATTCTTTTTCTGGAAGGTTGCCCATCTTCACGTCATTTAGTTGTTTTTCTGGGGTTTTATCTTCTTCCCTTATCTGGTACATAGCCCTCTGCCTTTTCATCTTTTCTGTCTTTCTGTGAATGTGGTTTTTGTTCCACTGGCTGCAGGATTGTAGTTCTTCTTGCTTCTGCTATCTGCCTTCTGGTGGATGAGGCTAAGAGGATTAATGGGAGGGACTGGTGGTGGGTAGAGCTGACTGTTGCTCTGGTGGGCAGAGCTCAGTAAAACTTTAATCCACTTGACTGTTGATGGGTGGGGCTGGGTTTCCTCCCTGTTGGTTGTTTGGCATAAGGCAACCCAACACTGGAGCCTACCTGGGCTCTTTGGTGGGACTAATGACAGACTCTGGGAGGGCTCATGCCAAGGAGTACTTCACAGAACTTCTGCTACCAGTGTCCTTGTCCCCTCAGTGAGCCATAGCCACCTCCACCTCTGCAGGAGACCCTGCAACACTAGCAGGTAGGTCTGGTTCAGTCTCGTGTGGGGTCACTGCTCCTTCCCCGGGGTCCCAATGCGCATACTACTTTGTGTGTGCCCTCCAAGAGTGGAGTCTCTGTTTCCCCCAGTCCTGTCGAATTTCTGCAATCAATTCCCACTAGCCTTCAAAGTCTGATTCTCTAGGAATTCCTTCTCCCGTTGCCAGACCCCCAGGTTGGGAAGCCTGGTGTGGGGCTCAGAACCTTCACTCCAGTGGGTGGACTTCTGTGGTATAAGTGTTCTCCAGTCTGTGAGTCACCCACCCAGCATTTTTGGGATTTGATTTTACTGTGATTGAGCCCCTCCGACTGTCTCATTGTGGCTCCTCCTTTGTCTTTGGATGTTGGGTATCTCTTTTGGTGAGTTCCAGTGTCTTCCTGTCAATGATTATCCAGCATCTAGTTGTGATTCTGGTGTTCTCCTAAGAGGGAGTGAGAGCACGTCCTTCTACTCCACCCTGTTGGTTCCTCTCTCAAACCAGGGGTTTTTGCACATTGTCCATTATCAGTAAAATTCATGGTTTGGGAATAAATTCAGAGTGCCTGTTCAATGGAAATTTTTATTGAAAATAAATTTATAGACAGCTAACCTCTCCAATGAGTTTTGCTAATTTAACGCTTAGAACATAATCTTACTTTAGGTTTGCCTCACAGTGCTCCATCTTCAAGGAAATTCTCTTTCTTTGAAATGCCTTTGTGACCATGAATAACTCAGGTCTTCTTTCAGGTTGGATTTGCACTTGCAAAACAGGGAAAACAAATATACCTGCATTTGATCTGAGTTTAAATGGGATAACACATACACAGCATTCAGTGAAGTTTCCAACACGTTTAAGTGCTCAATAAGCATTATCATTATAACAAATTAGTAATGCAAATAAAATAAATTTGTTATGTTTGTTAGAGTAACAAATGCTAGCTGCTGTAATACAAGCCCCAAATCCCAGTAGCTTATCTCAGTGATGGTTTATTTATCGTTCATACATTGGTTTGATGCTAGCTAGTTTCCTGGATAGGTCTCTACTAGGTGATAACTCAGTGATTCACAGTCCTCCAGTCTTTTGATACTGCCCTAATGTGACCTCCACTGTCGCTGCAGAAAGGGAACAGACAGTAAGTAGATGATTAAACAGGAAGTTTGATGACCAGACTTCTATGAGGCATACTTCCTTCTGCATCCCAATGGCCAACACTCATTCCAAGAGGACGCAAATCAACTGCAAAGGAGGTGGTAAATGTCTCATTCCTTTATGTCCAAGAAGAAGAAATGGGATTGGTGAACATCTGACCATTCCTTGTCACACGCTCTTTCTTCCAGTAGTTATTGCTGTGCAATGAATTACCCTAAACTTAGTGACATAAAACAACAATCAATATATTATGCTCCCAGATTCTCTGGGTCAGAAGTTCACAAAGGGCATAGGTTTGTTCACTTGCACCTCTGATGTCTGGACTGAGGACTGGAAGACTAAGGAAAACTGCATTTAGCCTCTCATGAGGCTTGGCTTTCTCACAGTATGACAGCCTATGGATATTGGGCTTTTTTCATGGCATTTAGGGAATCCAAGAATAAGTGTTACAGTTAAAAAAGCACATATAATATTTTATTTTCTAACCTAACCTCTGAAATCATGCAGCGTCACTTCTGCTATAAACTATTGGTTACAAACAAGTCAAAAGCCTCCTCAATTCAAGAAGAGAAACAGGCTGCTTCTTATTAAGTAGTAAAATAAATCAATGGAAATATGCTTAAACTATTCCAGGTGATCATTTGTTTAATTACAGAGTTTTGGGAGTTCTGATTAATCAGATATGCTAGTTAATTAGAAGAGTTTTAAATTGCCACATTTTAATGTCTTCTCTAAATGTATCCATTTTCTTATTTAAGATGTTAAGCTATGCACAGTCTTTTTTATATCTTCTTTGAAAAATAAATCCCTTTGAAATAAATATCTAGGAAATACAAAATAGAATAAAAGTCTTGAGAAGTATGTGTAGAATATGAAATTATCATGAACCTGGACAGCACGGAATGAAGAAGGTATCATATTAAGGAATACTTTTCTATCTGTTATGTAGTCTCCTCAGTCAACCACTCGAAAAATATTTGAGAATCTTCTGTCTTTCAAGCACTGTGCTAGGTTTTAAGAACACAAACATGAGTGAGACGTAATCCTTGTTCTCAAATAACTGGCATTCTTATGGAGTAAAGAGATACATAAGCAAATGATAGGATTTTATTGTGATAGTGCTATAATGGAAGCATATAGAATCATTGTTGGAAATATAGAGTTTTTAATTCTGCTATGGAGAAAATTATGCAAAGATGTAACTGTTTGATGACATTTGAGTTGGGCTTTGATGAAAGAGTAAGAGTTGTGTAGTTGGCATTGTGGCTTAGGCCTTTTGCAAGAATATAGAGGTAAAGGTATGTTTAGAGAACTGCAATTAAGCCAAGGTGCCTGGACCCCAGTATACAGGTGTAGGAAGACTGAAAAGTAGGAGGATTCCAGATTGTTAATATTTTTTTATGTCATTTCAAAGAGACATGACTTGGCCAAATGGTAATAGGAACAGAATCACTAGGCTTGGCACAGAGTATTCAAGATTCTTTCCATGGGATTTGGGTTGAGGAGTAATGCTCTGTCTCACCTGCCACAGTCATTCACCTCAAGCTGCCTAATATTTGAAAATTCTGGTTCTTTTAGCAAGACAGTAGGAGAAATTAGTAATTGGGTAGACAACAACAAATCCCTTACAGTGTATTTACTATTAGAGAAGGACAGGAGTTTTCATCAAATGCCAATTTATGGTTTATGCCTCACTAAATATATTGATCAAATGTAATTTTCAGGAATTGCTCTTCCTTAGAATATGAAACATCTCCAAAAGGGAGATTGGAAGAGTGATAAAGATAATAATATTAGTAATGATGATGATAATAATGGAAAAGAAGTGAAGCTAGTGTTTGGAACCAAGCAGCATTTTTGTATTTGCAGTGAGCTGAAGCCAAGCATATGCCAACAGCATTTTTAACTGCCTAACTGTCTCTGAGGAGATTTAGGAAATCAGACTGACAGTCAGGCATGTTCACCACTAGAGCAGCCAAGGTGAAGGATTGAAGGACTGTCTTTCCAGCTGCAGGGATTCACTGAGTCTATTCCAGAATATTACATGCCTTTGATTACAGAGGATTTTGGTGTTAAATTGATGGAAGAAATTGCTAGTCAAAATGCAAGTGGGAGATATAAATGCAAAAAGATATGAATTCACCAGTTAATGCAGAGAGAATCATTTTCTCCTTCAGATGCCTTGTTTCTTTATTAAATCTGAAGCTTTACATGTTTACTTCAAAAGAACCACATCAATCAGAAGGTTGAAAGACAGTGTGTTATGCTGTGACGAGCACTGGATTAGAAATCAGAAGACCTTGATCCTGGTCTCAGCTACACTATATAGTAGCTGTGGAGTCCCAGATCTGTCCCTTTAACACACTGTTACACAGTGTCCTGATATATAAGGGGGGATAATCAAACTTGTAATGCTTACATCACATATTTTAGTGGGTCTTTTCTTTCTTCTTTCTTTCCTTCTTTCCTTCTCCTTCCCTCATTATTTAATATATTCATTGGATCCTTTTTATTAATTTATTTTGATAAATTGTTATTGAATACCTATGTGTCAATAAATCTATCCAATATTTAGGCATATAGAGATGGAAGAGATAGATAAGATCTCTGTTTACAAGAAGTTTATATTCTTAGTGGAAGGAGAAAGTAAACAGAGATATAGACAAGGCAGTTATGATGAGTGATATTAAGGAAGTAGAATGATGTGATGGAGAGAAAATTGGCATAAGAGATAATAACACCTTAAATACAGGAGTCGGGGAAAGCCTGTCTGAGGAGATCAAATTTGACTTAGTTAATAAGAATCAGGATGATTCATCCCTTTTAAGACAGGGAAGAATGTTGCAGGCAGAATAGAGTAAATGCAAAGATGGCAAGTTTGGGAAAATGCTAGTTATACCTAAAGAAAAGGAAGAAGACACTGTGCGTAAAACTTAGTGAATGGAAGAGGGGAGTGATCTAGTATGACTTTAGAGAGCTAGACAGAGAATAGATTATTTTGGCCTTGTCAGATATATTAAACAGTTTGGATTTTGTTCCAAAGCATTGGGAACTATTGAAATATCTTTAATAGGTGAATGACATGATCCCATTTGCATTTTAAGAAGGCCCCTCTTGCTTTTGGTGAAGGTTCACTTTCCAAAAGATCTCCGAAAATGTGTTAATCAAGCAAAACTATGTTTATTAGACTTAGTGCAGTAAAGTAGAACACCACCTTGACAGTCTTACTAGTGTCTCAAAATGCGGAAATTAGATAAGGCTCTTTATGTCATTTTAAGGCCTGTGCTGAGAGATTTTAAAGGGCATATTTCAAGAGAGAGAGAACTGGTTGGGATTAGGTGACATAGTAGATTTGGGTGGGTGGACACAGTGAATTGAAGATTATGAAATGAATCTGGATGACTTTGTTAGTCTTTATAACCGATCAGTTTAGCTGGATCAGTTTTCTTTTCTAGGAGCAGGTATTTCCTGGGGAAAGCAGCTAAGTTATTATTGCTTAATCTTTCTATTACGAATACAGGAATAGGAAAGTCTACCCAGTCCCATTATTGTTTGACACAGGATCAGGGAATTATGTTGTTTTCATTTCTCACTAGTCCATGAAAATATGTTGTTCCAGGTGGAGGTTGGCAGGAATAGACATGAGCATACCAAATATGAGTGCCGTAGTTTTCCAGGCAGCGGATGACACTGATGTAGATGAGCACTGCACTCTCCAATACAATAGGTACCTGTGTCTGTTTAGCACCTGAAACTTGGCTAGTGTGAATTGAGATGTGCTACGTAAGTGTAAAACCCACAACAAATTTTGAAGACTCAGTAAGAAAAAAAGAATATAAAATATTTCACATATATTTTTACATTGGTACATGACAAATTAATTTTAATAAATACGTTTTAACCAAATATATCAAAATATTATCAATTTGATCTGTACAAACTATTATTTTATTAATGTGCCTACTAGCAAATTTAAAATTCTATAGGATGCTTGCGTTGTATTGGTATTGGACAGTGCTAGACTAGAGAGTTGGCAAAAGAGGTAGATGGATTTGACATTTATTTTGGAAATAAAATTGACTAGATTTTCTAGGAATCAATACGGAATTTAAGGAAATTAAATTTGGAAATAAATCAGAGAAATAAATTTAGCTCTTAGGTTTCTTGTTTTGGGACACAGTATGTATATGAGTATTACTTAATGAACTAGGGGAGATTTAGATAAAACAGTTTGTGGTAGAAGTTTGATTCCATTTTAGTGGGCTCATTAGATGTTAAATTTGCTTATTTTACAGACATGTTATATGGGTCATTGAGTATATGATTTTGAAACGTAGAGCAAAAATTTGGCCTGTGATTGGAATTTGATTTCCCTTAGCATAGAATGTAGTCGCACTTGGAGAAAGTATATAAGAAAAGAATAAAGTGATACAGAAAAAAATATTTAGAATTCACGCTGAAGAGCTAGCAAAGGAGACTGAAAAGAAGTAACAGGAAAAATGGGAAGAAAATCAAGAGAGTGCTATCGAAGAAGCCAAGGCAAGAGTTTTTCGACTGTGTAGAATGTCACTTAGAGGACTGATAAAATGAGATGTGTGCATTGTATTTGGACACATAGATGATCAAGTAGGTAATGTAAATTTAGATATGTGGTGTATTGATGTCAGGGTTTCCTAGAACTGATGACTAAGGCTGAAGCTAGCAAAATGAGCTAAAGATTCCAACTGTAGTTTGAGAGAAATGCCAATTTTTTGGGAGCAGTACACTTCCATAGAGCTTAGATATAAGTAGGGGATTTGGGACAGGGACAAAAAGATTAGATTTTTTGAAATGTGTAGTGTTCTGAAAGAGATATTAAACAGTTCTCTCCTTTCCCTTTGGAGTGCCCTTGGGACACTCTGTGATGTCCTCACGCTATAAATGGAGGAACAATAACAAAATAAGCCTGATACCCTGTGACTGAACCCACACTCTGAAAGTGAACTCTTTATGCTTTGTGTAGGCATAAAGTCATACACTGTGAACATTATATATAGCTTTTCACAAGAACGTTAGTTGTTAATGACTGTTAATGTCTCAGTTCTAGGCTCCTGCCCCATTTTCTTTTTTTGCTGTTCTTACAGTTTTTGCTGTTGAACTATGCTCTTTGCTTGGAAGGCCTCTTCTTTCCTGTGCCCTTATGAATATTTACAGTCATTTGTCTTTGTGTACTTTTTGAAAGAATTATCTTTAAATGCCAGTTGTTTCTATTGATTTGTTTTGTTCCAGTATCTTCTAGAAAATCTTGCTATTACCAAACTCAGGTTCAGCTGATTGCTGCTCGAAAACCAATACTCAAGAGACAAGTGTTGGTTGGAAAGAAAAGTTTGCTCTATTCAGGAGGCTGATAACCTGGGGATAAGGTGGACTCCTGTCCAAAAAACAACTCTGAAGATTCAGCTGACCATGAAAGTTTTTAAAGGGAGAATCATTAGGGGATGGGGTCAGAACCTTCTTTATCTTCCACTGTTTGCAGATTTTCTTCTGATTGTTGGTGGTGAGGTAACAGGGTGGTGTTCCAGGAATCCTGTGTTCAGCCTGAAGTTACCATCCTCCACCTGGGTGGGGGCCTTAGTTCCTACAGAAGAACTCAAGGATATTGTTATGTATATTCCTTGAGAAGGAGCCAGGACCCTGCCCCATCATTGCACTATTGTTTCTTGACTACTCCTCCTTTGTTTCTGCATTCCCTCTCTTCCCTGATTGGCAACTGTTTGAATCTGCCCTTTGGAACTCAGGGAAGGTCAAGGAGTCTGAATGAAGCCTATTTACATGGTGGGGTGGGGGGGAGACAGGGGTGGGAGGGCCCCAGAGGGTCCTGCTCCTTTTCATTGCCACCCTATTCTATTCATAACTCCAATATTGGCTTTTGCTTAGCTCTCAGCACTTCTTCTAATGTAAGATTTAGTTCAACCTGTGTTTCCTCTTCCTATTATATTTTAATTACCATAATTAGTTTTATTACCCTAGATGCAATGAGAGCAGTGGTCTCAAGTTACTTTTTGAAGAAGGTATCAGTTCCTGCTTGGGTCAGAGGTGAAATTAGATTCACCCACTGGCTATATGTATGCATTTCCTGTGTAATACTAATGAACATCCCTCCACCTCAACTCACTATCTTATTAATAAGTTTATACCCAGTATATGGTAAACTACAAAGTCACTTAAAAATTATATAAGTGAAAATCAATATTAGTAAATGATAGCACTTTTGTTATAAAAGTAACCCATGCTTGTGATAAAAAATTAATGTAGGACAGTTTATAGTAAAAAGTTAAGCCCTTACTGCTATTACTCTTCCATTTCACACTTTTTCTTTCAGAGCTAATTGCTTTTAGCAATTTTGTATATATCTTTTAAGATAATTTTCTACGTAAATCCTAACACATCTGCTTATTGTGTATTTGTATCTTTTGTTTGGTTGGTTTTGCAAAAATAAGACCATTCTATGCCTACTGTTATGAAACTTGATTTGATTTTTATAATTTTACAATTTCATGCATCAGGTTCTCTTAGTTTCAACCCCAAATAAAAGTTAGCAAGGGCCTGTTGCAGAAAGGGGAACCCCTTCCAGGGCCTGAGAGTGGGCTCTTGTCTAACAGTTGGAAATGGATTGTCCAAGGAGACACATGTACTGACAAAGCGAAATACTTTATTGGGAAGCGGCACCCGGATGGAGAGCAGCAGGGTAAGGGAACCCAGGAGAACTGTTCTGCCATGTGGCTCTCAGTCTCAGGTTTTATGTCTCTGGCCAGTCATCTTTCTTGGCCCATAGTCTGACTCAGGGTCCTTCCTTGCGGCACGAGCATCTCGCAGCCAAGATGGATTCCAAAGCAAAGAACTCTGGGAGGTTGGTCATCCCCTCTCTCTTTTGTCCCCTCGCAGATTTTCCCAGTTAGTTTTTGGTGGCAGCACCGTTTTCCTTATCAGGACCTCTTGTTGTGACAACTCAGAAAAGCAGTTTATCATCCTGCCTGGCCAAGGTGGTGGTTTTGGTCAATGGTTCCCTCACAAGACCATTACTGTCAATGACACATCTCTTGCTGATAAGCTTTTCCTGTAGGTAGAGAAAGAATGAAGGAGAAGACATGGGAAAGGCAGTCACAGAAAACATGTAAGGAAAAATGGAAGCAAGTAGTCATTGAAGGTCATGGGTTGAAAAATAGGGGAAGCCAATATAATGTCATTAATGGAGCATTGCATTGCTGCAAAAGTTGAGTCATAAAACCCTGAAATGATAGAGCTGAATTAAATGAAAAATCACATGGCTCAAAATCCTTAGATGGCTTTGAGGCCTATAGAGGTCAAGTGACTTAAGTGCATATAGCTAATTAGTGTCAAAATCAGGATTACAATTCAGGTCTCCTGGCTCCAAATTCAGTGCACTTTTGATGTTACCACAACCAGAAGTGCAAACTAACAAAAAGACAAGCAAATACATTGTATTAATTAAATATAATTGTAATTAAATGTGTTTAGTGCAGCATATTGTAGTAATTAAATGCAGTAATTCATTAATATAAAGATAAAGGGACAAGGGACAAGTGGCTTGGAGGGAAGGTCAAATTCGGTTTTCTCTAAGAGAAGATGAGGTAGGATCAAGTGAAATAATTTAAATGTACTGAATTTGTTTAAGAAATGAAGCAAAGAGAAAATGCCCTTCAGTTTAAAATAAAATTCCCAACAGAAACTGAGAAGATCCAGTAGAGGTAAAGGCTGTACCCTTGAGCTGCTGATAAAGAAGTCTAGCTTAAGGGAAGAAAGTTTTGTTGAGAGATCACTACCTGACCTGAACTTTACATACAATTCTCTCCTTTCACCCTTAAGGAAACCCTTAAGGAAGGGATTTAAATAACCATTTTATTGACAAGAAAGGAAACAAATAATTTAAAATTACTCTTGCAAAGTCACTCTGACAGACAGGGGTCCAGCAGGGTTCAGACTCAGGAACTTCTGTCTGGCTCCAAAGCCCATGTTCACTGTGCTACCCATACTGCCTTTATTAATCACTAAAGTGAAAATGATCTTTATGTTATGTCTAGATTTCCTGGATACGGGGGTATGGGAGATTCATTTTAGTATTTTGAACTACCCTTAAAAATTTAGAAAACAATTAAATTCAAGTATAAAGAAGGTAAGATTAAGGGAAAAAAGGGTGGCATGTTAGACATTGCACATTATTTTACAAAGATTTTTTGAATATAAACCTCCTGTCATTTACCTATTCTGCTTTTCCCTGCTTATAACTCAGCATGTTTAGAGCTTGTAGGAATTTGAGTAGGTAAAAGACAGGAATTAATAGTCAAGGAGACAAGGCACGTCTTGCAAAACTGTTCTTGTCACTAAGATTTCTACTTGCAGGTCGAGACTTTCATTTTCACTGCCTGATTCTGCAGGTTGGCCCAGATGTAGAGACTTGGAGTCAACATGGGGCAGGAATAGACTCTAACACAGAACATTTCTATTTTCCCAGAATCCTGCTAATATTTTACATAAACATGGAGTTGCTCTTCAGTCAGATAGGCCTCACCTGGTTCTACCATTTGCTAATTTGAATTCATATCCCTCTTTAAGGAGAAATCATTTTAAGCTAAATTTGATGAATTGCAAGTACAGGGTATTTGTTTTTAGAGTGAAGAAGAAAAAATTTTTGAAAAGCAAAAGTCCAATCTTGAAGGAATATAAAGTTTATCATCAATAAATAGATTTAACAGAGGTTAGAGGAAGAACTAAATACCATTACCCCCCAGGAGGTGTATTTAATAGAGCTGTCTGCCTTGGGAGGTTAGTGACAAAGAAAGTCTGAGGGACTAGGCTTGTCTGGACCATAAGGAGAAAGAGGAAAATGCATCTGAGGCTCCCCAGCCTCTTTGAGGATGAATGCTTTCATAGCTAGGCCAAGGAGCCTAGTGGAAGGGCAGGGCCAATACCTGCAGAGCGTCAGTCACCACTTGAGTGATAATTTGTCACCTAGACTGAAAACCCTCTTTCTTCCTATTACTGTTCAGGGGTAGCTGCCCACATGTTGCCTGGATTATGCAGAAGTGACTCTTCTGGTGTCTCTAGACTTTGTTCCTCCCTGTTGGAACTGCTGTCAGGCTAACTCCCCTTTAAGTGACAGAACACTTAATAACCTTCCCCCATCAAAAACAAACAAAGGGAAAGAGAGAGAGTCAACAAGCAGGGCTTTGGACACCCCTCAAAAGCAAAGCCATTGTGAAAGAAAAGGTTCAGAGTACTAGTACTGTGGTGGATACAGTTTAACCAGTTTGAGGTGCCTGCCTCAGGCAGAGCTAGAGAACTGGTAAACTCTGCCACTATTTCAGTAAGACAGCCCCCCAAGAGGACGCTTTATGGCTTCTGAGTCCTCATTGGCTATTTCACTTCTATCTAAGTTCACAAGGGGCAGTGTAGGTACATGGAGAAAGGGATTCTCGTGACCATACATAACCTTGTAGTATGGTCAGATGAGTTTTATATCTCAACTGGAAAATATGAGCAAAGCTTGCTAAATATTAATATGGATTAGAAAGCAAGAGGGAAGGTGACTAGACAAGGAAGAGGCCTGCGGACCTCTTTTGAAGAGATATATTGACTTTCTGCATCTGTTTGGCCACTACACTGAATATCCATGTGCATTTGCACTTGGTGGTAATGATAGGGGTGTTCACACGGTTGGTCCAAAGTGTTCCACTAGCCATGGTGCCATGATGACAGATTGCTCCTGTCAGGACAGCCAGTTAGGAATTTCTACATTAGATCCCAAAGGGGGTAATATAACATAGGCCTGAATCCAGATAACAATCTAGATTGAAAGAACACATGTATTTTAAACAATAGAATTAGACATGTGTTCTAAAACTGAGTAGGAATGATGGTAAAAAGAATTTAATTCCATGTGCTTTCCATTAACGACTTGCCCTCCAATTGAGATTTTAGACAAACCATGTAAACCCTTTATATTTTCAGTTATAAAATACCTTTGTATCCTCCAAAAAGTTGTTCTTATATTTTATAGAGATGGTGGGTATGAAAACAGTTTAGAAATGCAGATTTCAGGAAATAACAATTACCTGACCACTGGAGCCAGAAACTTGGCCATTATGCTCTGACAGTACGTCTTCAAATTATTCACCCACTCCTGCCATCTGTGGATAGTCAATCATTTTGTCATTCTGTCCGAACGCTCTACCCTTTCTCTACAATAATTTTTACTCAAGCTTGGATATCTGATTGTTTTTATTTCCTTCTGGAAGGATTTTCCCAACCCTACTTATGAATTAGGTACTCTCATATATTCATGTAGTTCTTATGCCTGCCAATTATGACATTGATTACGACTGTTTATCATATTTTCTGTTAGGATCTAAACTCCAGGGAAAGCCAAGACTATGGCTCCAAATCTCTTTCCTTCAAAGTGTCATCATGATGCTTGGCACACAGTAGATACTGAGTTACTAGTTTTTGAATGAATAAATGAATGAATGGCTTGTACCCATATTTAAAATTAGAGAGGAATATTAAGATGAAAAATTACAAGAATAATGTTTTTAATTAATAATTGATTAATATCTTTAAATATTTTGATGTCTAGGGCAAATAAAATTTAGAATGTGTTCTCAAATTAGTAGGTTGGTTTTGATACTTCATTTGACAATCATATAAAGATTAGGGAACTATAAATAAGGTAGTACTAATATATATAGATTTTTATGCTCACAAAACTTTGCATTTGCTTTAAAGTTCTCATTAATATATATAAAAGTTGATATATATCTCAAAGAAATGCTTCTGCTAGATTAAATTGATGCTTTTCATATTTTGTAGATAGATATAGTATAATATTTAACAGTGTATTTTATTTTATTTTATTTTATTTATTTATTTTTTTGGCGGTACGTGGGCCTCTCACTGCTGTGGCCTCTCCCGTTGTGCAGCACAGGCTCCGGACGCGCAGGCTCAGAGGCCATGGCTCACGTGCCCAGCCGCTCCGTGGCATGTGGGATCTTCCCGGACTGGGGCACGAACCCGTGTCCCCTGCATTAGCAGGCGGATGCTCAACCACTGTGCCACCAGGGAAGCCCAACAGTATATTTTAGATCAAGCTGCCTGGAGATCAGATTCTGCTTCCATTACTTGATAGCTGTGTTATGTTAGGCAAGTTGCTTAACCTCTCTGTAAATGTTTCCTCATTTGATAAATGGCGTTGATAAATCCCCACTCAGGATTAAATGCTCCATGCCTTGGAAGTACTTGGAACTCTGGGACATAGTAAATGCTTACTAAATAGTTATTATTTTATTATTATTCAAACAATGTTTATATTTCCAATTTCTGAACTATGTTGAAGAGTAGTTAGTATCATTCTTATATTGTCAAATCATTTTGTCATAAAATATCACAAAATATTTCTTGTGTACATGTGGAGCTATATTGCTTTTGGTATTTTCCTGTTTAGTTTTAGGTTGCCAATGTGGAACTACTGGACTTTCTGGATTATAAGAGTTTGGTTCAATGGATTTTATTACAATGCCTTGGTGGAAAGGTTCAATATTTTAGATGCTAATTTATCCTTGAATAACCTATAAAAATGCAGTTCCAACCTAATTTTTGAGGGAGAATTTTTGGTAATGGACAAAATTATTCTAAAATTACTTTCTAACAACAATAACAAAAATTAACCAAGTGGTTAAGAAAATTTAGAAAATGAAGAATGTGAGAAGACATTTTCAACTGTCAGATATTTAAAGAATTTCAAATGTATGGTGTTAATCATCTGGTACTGCTTCACCAATACAAAGACAGATCAGTAGAATAAAAGAGATGTCCCTGAAAGAGACCTAATCAATGAATGTATTGGCGCAGGCCATTCAAGGTGGCTTCTGGCTACAGTCTTCTTTCTGGAGAGCTTGTTTGTGCTTGGCATTTTCATGGTTCCTTTCTAAGGGATTTCCGGTGCATGGATTACTGTCTTTAGTTCCACATGTCTCCGTAAAACTAGCCATAGATTATTGGAGCAAAGATCATTTCTCATCCAAAGTCATTCTTGTAGAATGATCAATAGTTTATAAAGTAGACCAGTATGAGAGGTCTATACCATCCAGTACTTACATTATTTGCCATATATGGTAATTGGCCAATTCAGTCAGATATTTTTCAGTGGATGATATAAAAAGTCAGAAGTAGCAATGGTACAGAAGCAATTCCAGAAGCCAGAGACACAAAAATAAAAGGCAGTAGTGAGGTGACAATACGAGACAGAAAAAGCTCTGAAAAAGCAGAAATAAACTTTGAAAGAATGTAGAGTTTTTAATGGCAAGAGAAGAAACAACAGAGGCACAGAGAGTAGTTGAGTTACCATAGACAATTGGATTGAGAGCAATAGGCAACTGCTGATAGGATAATAATAAAACAGCAAGTTCATTAGAGCTGCAACATATCTGGATATGCAGGAAATTTTGCACCTGCCATTTTGAATCCATTATTGTGCCCCTGAGGGTGTTTTGATTCCAAGATTATGAAGTAGGTTTGTGCTGGTGTCCTATACTTTGGACTAATGAGGATCTTTGCCCTGTCATTATTATGTATAGTGAGACTATAGTGTGTAACATTTCTAGAAGTAAACAGAGAAATTTCACAATTCAACTAGTAATTTTAAATGCTGTAATCATTCTCGTAGGTAAATTCAGAGTTCTAGAGTGGAACAATTTGCAGAAATATTAATAGTTTTGCATGCTGTGTGAACAGAAAATGATGCAATGTCAATAGCATTAAACCGGATTAGAGAAAATTCATTTCAATAATCACTTGTACTGCTTTTTGAAAATAAATCTAGATATAAATCAGTATGAGAAGTTTGAGGTTAGTATGGATTTTGACTAGAGAATCCTGAGGGCAGTCGAAACTCTGAGGGTAATTGTTCATTATTTTCTCATGAGCAAGTTGAGCTACAAATCCAAAGATGTTAGTTTTAATAAATCACTTCATGATGAATTTTGTATATTATGAATTATTTATTTGTGTGTGGGTCTCCTTTGGGCTGAGCATAATATTTTTGGATTCATCCATGTTGTTCATGTCAATAGTACATTTCTTTTTATTGATGATAAGTATTCAGTTGTATTATGCCACAATTTGTTTATCCATTTTCCTATTAATGGACATTTAGGTGTTTCTCATCTTATGAACTATTATGAATGAGGACAGTATGGACATTCTTATTCACATTTTCTTGTGGAGTTGTTATTTCTCCTTCACAAATTCCATTTTTAGTAGTGAAATTGCAAAGGCATAGGGTAGATATACGCTTAACCTTTTAAGAAACTCCCAAACTCCTTTCCATTTTATACTCCCATCTGTGATGCATGAAAAGTTTTGACTGCTCCACTTCTCAACATTCACTATTGTCAATCCTTTTGATTTTACTCACTCTAGTGAGTGCAAAATTGTATCTCCTGATGGTTTTAATATGGATTTTCTTGTTGATTAAGGATGTTGAGCACCTTTTCATTGTTTATTGGCTGATTGTGTATCTCCTTTTTCAGGTATCTGTTCAAATCCTTTGCCCGTATACTGATCAAATTTTTCATATTTTTGTTGTTGATTTGTAGGAGTTTTTAATATATTCTTGTTAGGAGTCCTTTGTTGGATTTGTGTACTGTGATTATATTTTGTCCCCAGTCTGTGTCTGTGGTGTGTTTCTCTGTTTTGATAAGCAGAAAAAATTAATTTTGTAAAAAACATAATTTTTTTATGGTTACTGTTTTTTGTATCATATATAAACTAAAAGAAAAGGATTAAAAAGAACTTTGTCTACTCCAAGATTGTGAAAACAGTCTCCTACATTTTCTTCTAGGAGCTGAATGGTCTCAAGTTTTACATTGGGGTTTATTATCTATCTTAAAGAAATTTTGAGTATTCCTGTGTATGTGGAATTTTAAAATGCTATTTATTTATTTTAATTTTACAAGTATCCTTTCTCCCAATTAACATTTAAAACAATTATTTGGGTTTTCCTCTTTTTATTTTTATTTTTATTTTTTTTTGCGGTAGGCGGGCCTCTCACTGTTGTGGCCTCTCCCATTGCGGAGCACAGGCTCCGGACGCGCAGGCTCAGTGGCCATGGCTCACGGGCCCAGCCGCTCCGCAGCATGTGGGATCTTCCCAGACCGGGGCACGAACCCGTGTCCCCTGCATCGGCAGGCGGACTCTCAACCACTGCGCCACCAGGGAAGCCCCCTCTTTTTATTTTGATTGGTGATTCTGGTATTTTCATTCTTGATTTCTTTCTATAGCTCTATGATTGCTCAGTTAAGTGGCTCACTATTTTTTTAAGACTTACTGAGTTCTCTTCAGACCGTAGTCATAAAATACTCTCACTCTGACCACCTGATTGCCTTTGATTCTTCTCTTTGTTCACTAATTTTAAATAATTTCCTATTATATTAGCCCAGGATCTTAGTTATATCCTCAAAGATAGGGTGTCAGACCATTTGAAGGAAATTTGTAAGATTAATTTGTCATTGGAATAATAACTCTAATATGATTCTACTGGGCATCTTTTCTTTTC
Organism: Lagenorhynchus albirostris; assembly: GCF_949774975.1. NCBI lineage: Eukaryota > Metazoa > Chordata > Mammalia > Artiodactyla > Delphinidae > Lagenorhynchus > Lagenorhynchus albirostris. The sequence goes on along the minus strand of NC_083110.1, from coordinate 19,160,515 downwards.
CTTTTTTTTTTTAACTTTTATTTGAGATACTAGTAAATTCACATGCAGCTGCAGGAAATTATACAGAGAGATCCTATGTACCCTTCAACTGTAGCACCTTGCTTAACTATAGTGCACTATACAACTAGGGAATTAAGAGTGAAGCAATCCATTGACCTTATTCAAATTTCACCAGTTTTACATCACTCCTTGTATGTGTGCACATCTTTTATTTTTTAACCTTTCTAAGAAGACAAAGACAGTTTAAGGTTTTGTTTTTTTTGTTTGTGGTTTATCTGGGACAATATGAGTGAGTTTGAAAAGTTCCTCATTTTTCCTCAATCTCCCTAATAGTTTCTCATTCTTACTTATAAGGCAATGCATGGGTCACTACATGTAAAATATCATTTTTGTATTTATATGTATTTGAAATCCTTAGGTTGCTATTTCCTTAAAATTAGCTGTTTTTACCATGACTGAATCGAACAATTTTATTCTTTTTTCTAAACAAAGATTATATAATAGCGTTGTTCTTCAGCAATTAAAAAAATATTTTTGAGATTGCCTAGTTAACTTTTATTCCTGTTCTTTGTTACACGTTTTGTATTTACCACCATGCATTATAGTTATTCATCCTTTGTTTCCTTATGTCTGTCTTCTTTGTTATCAAAGAATATCATTTCATCTTTAGCTTTATGATCTTAACAAGTACTTTCAATTATCCCTCTCTTTTAAAATTCCCGATGTTTGGAGATAATAGGCTTCTGAGTTTTCTCCCAATCTCTATTTTTAAAACTTTACTTTTTGTTAGAAAATAACGTTAACAAAGAGCATCTGTTCCTTTAATTTTGTAGTACTACAGTGCATCTGGTAACTCAGTAGACTATCTATTTGGTTCTTGCAGGGATCTGTAGGTATTATAAAGAGTATTATTTGTCTTGCTTGGCTGGTATATATTCAGAAGCCCAAAGATGGAAACATGTATGAATGATGTAGTGCTTAAGGTTAAGATATCTATGTTTTATAAGCAGAAAAGTCAAGTGTGGTAATTGCAAATGGGCCACTTGCATAAGTTAGTGTTGATATCAGAATTGTGATTTGCATTTCCTGAGTTTGGTTCTTCATTTAAAATATTAATAATACCTTTTCATAGGCCTTGACTTTTAGAATCCTGGAGTTCCCAAAGAGAACAGAAAGCCAAAATGGGGTAATTACAACCCTGACTTTCCCACTAAGCAGGCTTGAGTGGAAAAATACACCCAATGTATAAGTTATCATTACAAGGAAAATACAGAAATACAGATTACATATGTTAAAGTAATTAAATAAGGAGGCCTTTAAACTGAGACTGTTCTAATGCCTTGGCAACCTATGTAAGCAAACTGAAACCTAACCCAGAGTCTATTCCTGTAAACACCTCAAAGTTAAGAAATTAAAGTTAAAAGCCACCAATCACAAATGGCCAACTTAGGCTTTCCCAAATAAGGCAACTGCTTAAGCTATAGCAAATCAAATAATTTTCTTGCTTTGCTTCCATGTCTGCTTTATAAAAGCCTTTCCTATAGCTCCACCGAAGGACTCCTAGTCGTTTTTGGTATTGTGTTGGCAATTCAAATTGATATTTGCTCAAATACCATAAACTCTTCAAAATTTTAATTACTTCAGTTTATCTTTTAACACATATTTATAGGGAATACATTTGTCAAAATAATATATATTAATATATGTTTGTATATATATTTCTGTTAAATTGACATTTTTTTAAATATTGTTCCTGCTTTAATATTTATTATTAAAAATAATAATAGAATTATTATTAGAATAGAAGGCAGAGGAATTCTTAGAATAGAAGGCAGAGGAATTTAAACTGAACATAATGGGAAAAGGTAATATATAGGATTTTGTGTCAAGAAAAACTGTCCAACTTAACAGTGAAACAAATATTTAGTAGTATATGTTACAACATCATGAGTTGTCCCAAACAGTGTACATAGTTGAAGACAATATGAACAAAACAGTAAACAAACCAGTAGCAATACCAGCTGAAGCTCATAAAGGAAATACTTGAAGTGTCTGATGAAAAGCAAGTATGGAACATGTTCACTTCAAAGGATATTTCTGAGTAAACTGTAGAATGCTACTGGTGATGTGATAATTGCCTCATTTTCTTTCTAAATGATTGCAAAGTACTTTTGTTGATGGTGATGATGATGTTGTTGTTCTTGAAAGTTCCTAATCTATTAGGTTTTCTCAACACGGTTTTTGGACAGAAAAAGACTATCAAAGAGCAGTGATAGGGGCTTCCCTGGTGGCGCAGTGGTTGAGAGTCCACCAGCCGATGCAGGCGTCACAGGTTCGTGCCCCGGTCCGGGAAGATCCCACATGCCGCGGAGCAGCTGGGTCCGTGAGCCATGGCCGCTGAGCCTGCGCGTCTGGAGCCTGTGCTCCGCAATGGGAGAGGCCACAAGAGTGAGAGGCCCGCGTACCGCAAAAAAAAAATAAAATAAAACAAGAGCAATGATAGGATTCGGCCTTTCAAAGGTGAACAGTGCACCCACTGATTTTAATGGTAAAATACCCTGGAGTCGGGAGGCTGGGGATGGGCAAATAGTACCTTAGCTTTTTCACCCCCGGTGTTAAGGAAATGAAAAGTTGAAACAGAATATGAGTATACTTTATATTTTAGAAAAAGTAAAATATGATTAATGATAAAACTGCCATCTTTTTAAGAATTTCTTATAATTAAGGTTATTATTTCTTTTGCCATGGGTTAGCTCTTGGACTATGTCAGACACCTTTGATATATGCTCTTATAAAACCTTGTGTCTAACTTATCCTTGCACTTACTATTTGTTATTAGAATTTCTTCGTTGATTCTCTATTTTTTTCTATTAAAATATAAGCTTCTCCTGAATAGGGACTATATTTATCTTACTCACCAATGTAATGCTGACATCTCCCACAATATTTTTCACATTGGAAAAACTGAATGCTTATTTCATGGTTACTTAAACAATTTTTTAAATTATGCAATTTTTAGAAAAATAATGCAGATTTATAATAGAAACATTAGAAATAATAGAAACAAATGAACAAAATTATCAGTTGTCTTACCATTTGGAGATAACTACTATATGTTCTTTCAGACATTTTCTATGTAGATGTATGCAAATATATATGTTTCTAAATTTATTAGTATTCCAGAATGGGATCGGATTATACATATTGTTCTCCAATCTCTGTTTTTCACCCCCAGTTTAAGCCTCCCCACTCAAAGCCTCATTTACTGCTGTTTTCTAAACCTGCCATATCACACCATTTTAGCATTATATGTCAGACATACAATGAAGGTAGTCCTTTTGTGGCTACTAGCTGTATAGATTAGCCAGATACCTTCACAGGCCCCGTTTTGTTTCAGAGACCCTCAAGTTAGAGCATAAATGACAGAAACCATCCTATCAGCGTTTTGTAAAACAGTGTTCCCCTAAGTAATGAATTCTTCATATCCAGAAAGAAAAAAAAAGACAGTTTTAAATAGCAACTCCTAGATCACCAGTACTGCAGATCATTGTTGGAATTGGAGTACTACAAATTCATACCTTTTTGTTCTAAATCACAAAACTCTAGTATTGACCCAAGGAAAATGATATTTTGAGCAAGTTACAAATAAGTGTTCACTATGATGCCTAATCATGCCTTCAAATTGCAAAGAAAGGTATATCCTGTATTCAGTAGTTAGCATTCCACCCAGAGAAGATTGGCTAACAAAACATGCAAACTATGTCACGTTAGTCATTGCTTGATTCTAACAATTGTGTTTCTATTCCTGCAAGATACAGTAATTCCCTTAAATTTCCAGTAGGAAGCCACAGAATGTTATATGAAATTTAGGTAGGCACAAGTCTTTGCTTGTTTTGTAAATTACTTTTCTATTGGTGATAGAGAGGAAGACTGCCTGGCTCTATTTGTTATATTTAACAAATGAATGATAGACATTCATTTGTTAAATATAAAACCTCTTTCCTGTTTTCATAAATGTGGAAATAGACTAGGTATTTGAGGTTCTTATCAACTACATGTAACTATTGTGAATGAGAAAATAAACTTAAAATCAACTATTGAACAAATTCTAAATGAATACAAGTATGCTAGAAAGTTAAACCTGGAAAACTACTTTTGTTATCTGCTGTGTGCTTTTTGTCTGAAAACTGGATTAGCTACCATAGAGTGGGCGAGGATGGAGGAACAATTTCAGAAAAAAATATACAACTCTTGTTAATAATTTTACATTCTTATTGAAAGTTATGAATGGCTCTGATTTTAGGTTTCTCAAACTCTATATATTTTACAAAGACTAGCAGGTGACATTTTCTCTAAAAAAGAAGAAATTATGCATCCTCACTCAACCCCATAAAAATATTTTAAAGATTAAAATTACCAAATATTTAGATAATTACAGCAGATTCAGAGTATAAGTTAGATTTGTCTAGATTTATTGGCACATATCTAGTCATAAGCGTAGCCTTCCTATGAATTTATATGCTTGATATATTTGTAGTTTATTTGGGTATTAGACAGCCTAATTCAGTAAGAGTTACTTACCTAGGGAAAAAATAAACATAAATTAAGAAGGCAGAATTGATTATTAAAAAAACTTGAATTTAGTTCCGACTACTTCTCTAAGGTTGAACTTTTCTATGCTTCATTTTCTCCATCTATTCATCTATTTTTCCAACCATCATTTTCCCTCATTTACAGGGATTAAGGGAAGATAAATGAAGATACACTTCATGTATGGTAGTACACCCTTATCCAAGGTTTTGCTTTCTTTGGTTTCAGTTACTCATGGTCAACTGTGGTCCAAAATTATTAAATGGAAGTTTTCAGAAATAAGTGATTTACAAATTTAAAATGTGTGCCTTCTGAGTAGTGACGAGATCCCATGTTTTCCTGCTTCATCACGTCTGGAACATGAATCATCTCTTTGTCCAGCTTCTCCACACTGTATATGTAGCTCACCCATCAGTATGTGTAGGAACAAAACAGCACATATAGGGTTTGTACTGTCTGGGTTTCAGGCCTCCACTGGGAGGACTACTGTTTTGTTTTGTTTTTTTTTAAACAAATGAGACTAAAAACAACTCAAGGAGAGAAACTTAAAGTTTCCTTTGACATTTCCATAATTACAGTGACTATATTTTCCAAAACCCAAATGGGGAAATCGGTGTGTCAAATGTACTAGTGTGAGTAAATAGATAATGAGAAAAAATATTTTAAGTTAAATATGCCTTAAAAAAAATAGAACAGATAGTTTATTTACTCCAGTATAGGAGAGAGCTATGGATCTGATAGGTGATGTAAATGGCCAGTAAAGTAATACATAATCTGAAATCGTTACTAAATCTGGTCCTACATATTGCCAGATTAGTTCCCCTGCTCGTTTTTCTTGTAACCATCTGAAAATATGTTTCTCTCATTCCTCACATTCTATATATGTTTCTTGTGGATTTTTTTCTTTGTTTGTTTCCAACAACAAAATGTGTGACCAATCTACTTATAACTATCTAAAGAAATTACTGTAAATATACTTACAAATAGTTGACTAATCTTTGGGTGTTAAACTTATGAAAGAAGGCATCAGATAGCTTTGAAATGTAACTGAATTAAGATTATATATGGTTATTTTTAATAAAAAGAAGTAAAATAATTATTTTGTATTAATATATTATTATATATCACTGTATAAGTATATATTATATATAATTATATTTATATATAATAAATATATAATCAAAAGTATATACAATTATAGTTATACATAATTACATATTATATAGAATTATATCTTAAAAATTAAAAATTGGAAGTAAAAATTATAAAGAATAGAATAAAGAAACAGCATAGTTTGGTGTATTGCATGTTCGTCTCTTGCTATGTAACAGATTGCCCCCAAATTTAGTGGCTTACACAGCAGTGTTTATCATCTGTCATTTTCTGTGGATCAGGAATCTGGACATAGCTTGGCTTGGTCCTCTGGTTGAGGATCTGTCCCAAGTCTCAGTCAAGTTGTGAGCTGGGGCTGCAGTCTATCTGAAGTCTCAGCCAGGGAAGTATCTGCTTTCAAACTTACTCACATGGTTTTTGACAGGATTCAGTACATCTCAGGTTGTTAGGCTGACTGTCAGAGTCCACCTTCAGTTCCTTATCATGTGTGCTGCTCCAAAAAGCAGCTCGCAGCATGTCAGATGGTTTCATCAGAATGAACCAAGTGATAAGGTGAGAGAGCATTTGAGGGAAACAAAAGGCACAGTCTTTTATAACCTAATCTTGGACGTGACATCTCATGTTAGGTGTATTCTATTCATGAGAAGCAAGTCACTAGATCCAGCCTACACTCAAGAGAAGGGGAATACACATAGCTGTAAATACTGGGAGGCAGGGGTCATTGGGGGCCATTTTAGAAGCTGATTATCACACATTGCAAAATAACAAGTTATCCTCGTGATAATTTTTATCAGCCTCAAGGGTATAGGTCACTAGATAGAGGTTTCCCATTTTACTCAGGTCAGCCTCACTCAAATACTTTTAACACAGTTTTATAAAAATTAGCTGTTTTACATCAAGAAACTACAGATAACACATTGAATATATGGGGTACATAACAACAAGGATTTTTAAAAGTCAGTGTTTATCTGTGATGCTTCTTAAGTGTATCTTCAGTGTAACAGTATTTGGCAGGTATGTGCGTGTGTGTGTGCGTGTGTACGCGTGCACGCGTGACTCCATGGGGGCCCTGGACAAGGAAATCCTGCTATTTAATACAGGGAGATGGATTTGTGTTGAAGAACCATACCTGATTTATAACAAAATCATATTTCTTTGGATTATTATATGATAGGTATTTTACTGAAGTGTAACGTGCATATGAAGAAGTGCAAACTCAGAAATGTACAGCTTCATGACATTTTGCAGAGCGAAAGCACCATGTAATCAAGAAATGGAACGTTATCAGTATGCTAGGAGCATGCCATGTGTGCCTACCCGGTCATTAACCTTCTAAAAAGTAACCATTGTTCTCTACCACTATCTTAGTCCAGTCAGGCTGCTATAGCAAAATACTATAGACTGGGTGGTTTGTAAATAACACAAATTTACTTCTCACAGTTCTGGAGGCTGCAAGACTGAGACGAGGGTGCCCGTATAGTTGAATTCTGGAGAGAATCCTCTTCTGGTTTGCAGACTGCCGTATTCTCATTGTATCCTCACATGGCTGAGAGCAGAAAGCAGCAAGCCCTCTTGTGATTCCTGTGAGGCACTGATCTCATTCATGAGGTCAGCCCTCATGACCTCATCTAATCCTAAAGACCTCCCAAAAGCTCACCTCCTAATACCACCACATAGGGGACAGAGGAAGGTTTCAATATATGGATTTTGAAAGGACACAAACATTCAGTCCATAAAAGCAATCGTAAATTAGTGTTGTCTGTTATTTTTCCAATTTGTATAAATGGAATCAAGTATGTACACATTTACCACAGGCTTTTACTCAAAATGATTTGTGAGATTCAACTATGACATTTTGTCTTGCAAGTTTCGTTCATTTTCATGGGTGAAAAAAAGTATTCTAAGGTTTTGGCAATTAGTAGTAGTGCTGCTGTGAACATTCTTTGTACATTTCTTTTAACACATATGAATACATTTCCAATGGATACATACCTAGGAGTGTCCTAGGTCATCATATATGATGTATTCAGTTTTAGAAGATATTGCCAGTTTCTAAAGATTATTTTAGATCAATTTTATATATACCAGAAGTGCTCAAGGGTTGGTTTTTAAGCTGTTCCACATTTTAGCCAACACTTGATAGTATTAGTCTTTTCATTTTAGCCATTCTAGTTGCTGTGTAGTGGTATTGCATTTTAGTATGCATTTCCTTGACGGATGTGGACATAGAGAACCTTTTCATATGTTTATTGACCGTTTGAAATTCCTGTGTTGTGAAGTACCTATTTAAGACTCTTAGCTATTTTATAAATGAGTCTTCTGGTTTTTTAAAATCGATTTATAAGATTCTTATAACTTTTTGTCCTGTTTAAGAAGTAATTGCCAAACCTCAAGGTCATGAGATTGCATGGTAGCTCTATTGTTTTTTCTAAGGTCATGAGATTGCATGGTAGCTCTATTGTTTTTTCTTTCATATTTAAATGTACAGTCCACCTGGAATTGACGTCTGACTATGTTGCGAGATAAAAGTCAAGATACGTTTTTCCCATGTGGATATCCTATAGACTTGTTAATATTACTGAATCCATCATTTTCCCACTTCACTTCAAGGTCAGCTTTGTCATAAATCAAGTGACTGTATATATGTCGATCTATTTCTGGACTAACTTGAGGAGAATTGACATCTTTACAATCCTGAATCTTCTCATGAATGAACACGGTAAATTGTATTTGTTGTCTATTGCTGCATAACAAATTACCACAAGTTTAACAGCTTAAAACAGATTTATTGTCTCAGGGTTTCTATGAGTTGTTAATCAGGGTGCAAATTAGCTGGATTCTTATTCAGGGTCTCACCAGCCTAAAAGCAAGGTGGTGCCCAGGACTGCTATCTCAGCTGAGCCTTGCAGCAGTCATCACTTTCTGTAAGATTTAACTCTGAAAACCTCCAACTATACAGTGATAAGCCCAAGTTGCAGGTTATATTCCTTTTGATCTCCCTAGATCCCTCTCCTCTGTTTAGACGGTGAAACCAAATTTTCTGCTCAAATGGTAACAGAATTTCTTCCTTAGAAGCAGTAGTATAGCATTAAGATAATTTATTCAGTAGTGCTAATTTGATCTTTTGAAATCTGACAGTAAGGAGGAGTGGAGAGAGAAGGGGCCTTGGTTTGTCAGATAATTGTGAAACTCTCAACTTTCTCATTGTTGGCATCCTTACAAATAGAGCTAAATCATACACATATTTGTGGATAATTGGATAATAATTGCTAGCTTATTTACTTGAATTTTGCACTGAGCTTCTCTAGTAAAAGATCAAATAAAGGATCAAATAAAGTAACTTTATTAATTTAAAATATACACCCATTCCAAACATTTCATTTTATTTGCCCTTTGAAATGAGTGTGTGACTAAAACCACTAATTATATTGTATGAAGCTGTCTTAGTGTATAATGAGGGGAAACAGCATTAAAATCAGGAGCGAAGAAGTCAAGCTCCTGTTATATCAGGTTACGTCCTTAAACCTTCATATTTTGGGAGAGCTGCCTCCTACCATAAAGTGTTTCAGAGGGATGACTGCTGGCTATTAGGAAATTTCAAGCGACTTCATCAGAAACGAAGAAGAGTACTTGATGACTCAGTAAATCTTGAGTTTTGCCAATTATGAAATTATTCTATATGGAAAGACTCTTTGGAACGAGGTTGGATTCAGAAATAGAAGAAAATCACAGTTAGGAAGTAAATTGAGACTGCTTTTGAAAACCTGTTAGGACTATAAATGTCAGTTTATAATGCCATTTAATTGCTACATGAGAGCTCTATTATAAAGCACCATCTATGGTTAGCTCATATCTTAGGAGAGCTACCTCCTCCCCACTGGAGTTAGAACTTTCTCAGGACTTTAAAACATGTTAGTTAACTGTTAGATCAAGTCCTTTATTGCATCCTCTTTCTACTTGTATTATTTAAGTATCACTGAGCAGGTGAGAATTGCAGCAGTGTCTGACTCTCATTTATATCCACCCTGTGGGAAGAAAAATTGAAAAAGTTCCAAACTTAAAAGCAAATATTTTTGAATAAAATCACTGTACTCCACATCATTATCATGGTGAGCAGCCATATGCTATATGACATTTCCAATGCCAAGTCTTGTGGAGAAAGTATTTTGTACTAATTGATACAACCTGGGGTAGTAGAAAAGTATGACCTATGAAATGTGGCAGGCATGAGTTTGAATCTCCACTGGATAAATCTTTATTGAACTGAACACTTCCTACTAAATATTAATGTAATGATCTTGGGCATTTATATCTGGCCACTAATTGATAGGCTGGATAATTTATATTTTTAAACCTCAGTTTCCTCATCTGTAAAATTGATCAAAATTTGTGCAAAGGGTTATGAGATGATTGATAGTCTTTTTTTCAGTCCTATCTAGTGCGAATTATCTTAACTTGTTGAAACGTTATGTAGTGAAAAGAGAAATGAATACATGTCTTCTCTAAAATTAAAAAAAAAAATCAATTCTATAACATATTTTGCTCCAAAGAGTTTCTGTAAAAATGTTATGGACATGTACTTACTTTTCATACATAACACAATACCTAGTATGCATAAGTAGTTAAAAGAATGCTAACTTCCTTTCTGCTACCTGGTGTTATTCTTTAGACATTTAGATTTTTATTCCTTACTTGTTTTACCTGGCTTTTATTGATTTTTTAAAAATACCATTTAAAACATTACGAATAAAAATTGTGAGCCAAAGATACATTTCAGGGATGTTTGAAAGGTCAACTTAATGGAATTGTAGACACTTCGTGAAAGTTTGTTTGTTTGTTGTTTTTGTTTTTAATCTCAGAGCTGAGAGCAGGGATGATAATAACATGGGTTTTATAATCCAAATATCTAATTATCCACATCTCAAATACACCAAATCAAATAAATAAAATAAGGTTAGGAGGACAGTTATTACCAAGTAACTTTAAAAAAACAAGGACATTTAACCAGATGAACTTTTTCTAGAAGAGAATACCCATGTAGAAAAGAATGCACTTTATTTTGAAATATTTTCTGCTGTATGAACACCTATAACATTTTAGTGCGCTCATTTGTTTTCGTGTCCTTCTGCTGGATTGTGGGACATTTGAGAGTAGAGTCTGTTTTCTTTCTTTTTTTCTGTCTTCTTTCCTTCCTCCCTCCCACACTCTCCCTCCCTCCCTCCCTTGTTTCCTTCCTTTCTATTTACCTTGTTTAGTACACAGTAAGCACTAAATTTTGAATAAATGAACAAACACAGGAATGAGAAAAAAAAACAGTGGTCAAAATGATGGTATTTGAATTAAAATATAGTGAAGCTAAGAGTGCAGAAATATAAGTAGCAATGTAGGGAATGAGTAGACATTTTGAATGATCATGGGCCCTTTGTAAATTTATCAAGTACAGAGTAGTTATGACACCTGGTATTTACTCTTCAGGGATGGGGTATCATCTTCATAAAATTACTCAGAAGCATGAATAGAAATAAAAAGTCACATAAAAGTAAAATCAAAGAAGAAAAGAGAAATCAGTCCAAGAGAAACAGACTAGGTATCCTGAGAAAGTGGAGACTGCTACTTTCTAGCAAAACTTTCAAGACTCTGAACAGAATAGCCTAAATCAATATATTTTATGTCATTAAAGTGAACTGATTTTAATTAAAATAATAAAGATCCAGTGACCCATTGATTGGACAATAATCTAGGTCATAAAAATTGCAAGGCCCTGTTCTGTAATTTGTACTCAACCCAGAAGCCTCTGGCCCTCTATCTATCTTAAGGCAAATCCCCAGATGCAAAATTATTATACTTTTAAGCACTATCATTCCAAATACAAGGGCTTTGTAAAATTGTACTTGGCTGACAAAATTGAAGCACATACCCACACTAAACATTATGCCATGTAATTTTTTTTCCCACTGGCAGGTTATGTTGCCTTGTTAATACATTCAAAATGCCTGTTTCGAACAAAGAATTCACAAATTCATCTGGCTTACCATTTATTCATTCAGCTTTTTTAGTTTTGTTTCATTAGTAAAAAAAATTCAATGGAAATATGTTCATAACTTTCTGAAAACTATTAAGTGCATTTTGGTTACATGGATGACACAGTAAGATTTAATAATAGCTGTACTGAATTTAGAGAGACCAGAGGGAAACTCACCAGTTGTTAAGATCTCAGTGCATTTACCATATTCTTTGGACTTAAAGATTAAGAAACACTTTTTTTTTTTTTCAGGACATCCAGAATTGATCAGGATGGTATGGGACAGTAACTGGCTTCTGCTAACATGGCCACAACATACTTATATTTTAATCAGAATGTTTATTTAGTTATGATTTTGGTCACAAGTATTGAATAGCTTAGAAACTAACATTAGCTAACTAGTGAAGTGCCCCCCCCCAGGAAAATTTATATACGAAGCCAGTTTATAATTAGAAGATGGCTTGGTGAGTGTAGGATCAGAGCCAGATCAGTTGGTTGAATGACAGAGAGTCACCAATTCTATGTAATCCCTGATAAAAGGAAACATGGGTCCAGTGAATTCACATTAGCTGGTCAGGGTATATGCTTGCCTTAATAGTGTAAAAGACACACTGATAGCCCCTTTTGCTTTATATTTTCTTCAAAGAATGTAAGCTGCAATGTATTAGAGATACGTTTCCTCAATTATAATCACAATTCAGTTCTGCCTCTCTGAGATAACATCCTAGACATCTTAGCTGCCTTTAGAATCACATTTTTATAGACATTTTCTCAAGTTATTGCTGCATCTGGTAATCCATGTTGCTCTATTTGTGGATACCCTAATTCTTAAGCCTTATTAGCAGCTACTGTAGTTGTCTACTGCTGCATAACAAACTACCCCAAACCTTAGTGGCTTGAAGGTACACCATTTATTATCTCACAGTTTCTGTGGATCAGGAATCCTAGGGTGACTTAGCTGAGTCTTGTCTCAGATTGTCTCATGAGGTTCCAGTCAAGGTGTTAGCTGTAGTTACAATATATGAAGACTTGATTGGGACTGAGGAATCTGGTTTTAAGATTACTCCTGTGGCTGTTGACATGAGGGTTAAGTTCTTCCCCACGTGGGCTACACACAAAATGGCTTTCCTCGAGGAAGTGATGAGAGAAAGATGTGTGTGCACGCATGAACGAGTGAGCAAGTGAACTAGAGACACATCAAAACAGAAATCAGTTCTGTGTAACCTGATCTCAGAAGTGGCATACCATTAATTTTGTCCATATTCTATTGGTCACATAGACCAGTCCTGCCACAATATGGGATGGAATGTCAAAAAGGTGTGAATACCAGGATTTGAGGATCCTGGGGATTGGTTGCCACACTTTGCCCTCTGGCCCCCAATGATTCATAACCTTTGCACATTCAAAATATAATCACCCTCTCCCAAGGCCACCCCAAGCCTCATCTCATTACAGTATCAGCTCCTAATCTAGAATCTCACTACATGGATCAGGTTCATGTATGTATAACATTCCTTGGGTGTAGTTCTGTAGGTGTAACTTCTCCAGGACTGTTCATCTTCATTTGAAGGCCTGTAGACTAAAGCGATGGGTTATCTGTCTTTTCATAATCAACATACAAATGTGAGCCAGGCATAGCATAAGCACCGTAGATATTTCTAATAAGAAAGGGGGAAAACAGAAGATACACAGGATTCTTTGCTACCTAAGAGTCCTAAAATCCAACCAGAAGAATGTTGGGAATTTCTTGATGAGGACTCTGTCCTACCCCTACCCAGGACTTACTCTCCATGGAGTATGGCTCCATTTTGGCTTTAACCCGAGTCACACTTTTTTCCTCATGAAAGGAAGCACATGCTTCCAGCTCAGTAGTCTTCTGAGTAGTCTGATTCCTGCTTTTAGAAGTTTGGTGGCCCAAAGTCTCTTCTTATCTGCACCGTTTTTGTTTCTTTCATTCTAAGCTGGCAGTGTTTCTGCTGATACAATTCTTTTAAAAACAGATTCGTGGGCTTCCCTGGTGGCGCAGTGGTTGAGAGTCCACCTGCCGATGCAGGGGACATGGGTTCGTGCCCCGGTCTGGGAGGATCCCACATGCCACGGAGCGGCTGGGCCTGTGAGCCATGGCCGCTGGGCCTGCGCGTCCGGAGCCTGTGCTCCGCAACGGGAGAGGCCACGGCAGTAAGAGACCCGCGTACCGCAAAAAAAAAAAAATTAAAAAAAAAAAAAAACAGATTCGTTCATCTCTTGAGGGATACTCCATTAGACAGAAGCCACCCCAAAAGTCTCTTTGAGATAAGCCTCTTTCTGTCTTGGTTTTCTGCTGAAACAGGGAAGGTTGATTCCTAAAACCTTAAACCACTATCGCTTGAGAGGATTGGTGAGCCATGCTTTTAAGAAAGGCCTTTGATCGGAGGCTTACCCTTTGATCATTTCAAGATCTTACAGGCACACTTTTGCTTCACCTTTATATATACTTTCCCCCCAGAGTTCCCTGCATATGGTCCTTGCTTGGGAGCCATTTATTAATATTCCCATTGTTTGACTTCTAACAAAGGCACAGATCTTGGAGTTAAGACTTGTTTGAAGTATTAGATTTTGTTTAACAGCCTCCTCCTCCCTTTTGTAGCTAATCTTTCCCTTATTGCATTTTATTCTATTGCATTTTATTCTAAAGAGGGAGAAGCAGCTAGGTGGCATTTTCCATACTCTAGTTGGAAATGTCACTAGCTAGATCACCCGATTCATTAGGTATATTTTCTACCTTCTACATTTCCACATGTGACTGGCTAAACTTTCTGTCACTGTATAACAAGGGTTCTCTTTCTGCCAGTTTCTAATAAGATTTTGCTCACTTTCTTTTGAGTCCTCACCCCTAGCTTTCAGAAAATAAAAATTCTATGAATAGTGTATTCAAGGTATTTTAAGACCTCACTAGCATGCTCCTCAAAATTCTTACAGTTTATTCAGCTCCATTTGTTACCTAGTTACAAAGCTTTTCTAACATTTTAAATTTTTATTATGGAAGAACTTCTTGTATGAAAATATATATTTGCTATTTATGGTTGCATAACAAAGTATGCAAAACTTGTCTTCTTACAACAATAAATATTTTCTGTCTCATAGGGGTGTGTGTGTGTGTGTGTGTGTGTGTGTGTGTGTGTGTGTGTAATCTTGGAATGTCTTAGCTGGTTGAGTTTAGCTTTGTGTCTCTCATAAGGTTGCAGAAGGTATTGGGCAGAGTTATAGTTTCTGAAGTTCTAATTGGGCTGAAGGATCACATCCAAGCTCTCCCATGTGGTTTTAGCAGGAGGCTTCAGTTCTTCACTGCTGGGCTTCTCTCAGAGGGCTTCTCACAAGATAACTCCCTCCAAAGCAAATGATGAAAGAGGGAGAGAAAAGGCAGGCTTTTAAAACCTAATCTTGGAAGTACACCATGACTTCTGTAATAATCTATTGGCCCTACATTCCAGCCTTAGTAAAATGTGGAGGGAGCTAGACGCAGTTTTGAATATCAGGAGGAGGCAGGGATCATTGGGCTGCCGTGGATGCTGGCATCATCCAGCTGCCATGGATGCTGTCTGTTCAAATTTAGAAAGCGCTAAAAAAGGAGGGGTTAAAACACAGCTCCCTATGCTGGGGGAAAAAATGGCAGTTTCTTAAAAACAACCCAAACCTAAATTTATACTTACCTTATGACCCAGCAATCACATTCCTGGGTATTTATTTCAGATAAATGAACATTTATGTCCACACAAACACATATGCATGATTTTCAATAACAATTTTGTTTGTAATAGTCAAAAAATGGAATGACCAAAACGGCCTTCAACATATGAATGGTTAAACCAACTGTGATACGTCCACACAATGGACTACTACTCAGCAGTAAAAAGGAATAAACTCAGGCTTCCCTGGTGGCGCAGTGGTTGAGAGTCTGCCTGCCGATGCAGGGGACGCGGGTTCGTGCCCCAGTCCGGGAAGATCCCACATGCCACGGAGTGGCTGGGCCCGTGAGCCATGGCCGCTGAGCCTGCGCGTCCGGAGCCTGTGCTCTGCGGCGGGAGAGGCCACAACGGTGAGAGGCCCATGTACCGCAAAAAAAAAAAAACAGGAATAAGCTCTTGATAGGTGCAACAATTTGAATAGACCTGAAGGGCATATACTGAGTGAAAAAAAAATCAATCTCAAAAGGTCACATACTGTATGATTCCATTTATATAGCATTCTTGAGATAAAAATATAAAGAACAGATTCGCAGTTGCCAGGGTTTAGAGATAGTTGAGGGGAGAGTGTGGGTGTGACTGTAAAACAGAGTGTGAGGGAGATCTTTGTGATATAGAATAGTTCTGAATCTTGGTGGTGGTGGTGGTTACATAAATCTGTATATGGGATAAAATGGCATGGAACTCTACACACTTTGCACCAGTAGCAAATGATATTGTACTTTATTTATGTACACAATGTAACCATGAGGCAAACTGGGTACATGGGATCTCTCTGTACTATCTTGAAACTTCCTGTAGATATATAATCTTTTCAAAATAAAGAGTTAAAAAATAAAACATGGCTTCTCAGGTCAGAGAGACTGTATTCACATCCCAGTTCTTTCACCTATTAATGGTGTACCAGTGGATATACATTGCTTAATCTTTTTTTATTGGTTTAAAAAATTCCAGTTGATTTTTAAAGATAATTTGTAGTGACATAAATTTTATGCTGAGGTTAGTAAGTAAACATCTGGAAGTGAAAGCACATGAGACTTGAGGTTCTATCTTCCTTTTCTTCCTACTTTTGAAACCTGTTCCAGAGAGGTAGTATGGGAGAGGCAGAGGGGGAGAGTGAAGTCCTTCTAGAATTGTCAACATATAAGTCATCACTTGTGTTATTCTTACCATGGGGTGGCATTTTTGAAAGGTTTATTTTCTTCCTTGACTGTGGCCACGGCATAAGCCTTTGATACTTTCCTAAACTATTGGTCCCAGCTTTTGTGTTATTCATCCCCCACCCCAGTCCATGGTTATTATTTAGTACTATTAGTAATTTCATTGTGTCTTAGACTGTAAAATACAGTTTCATTTTAAGTCATTTATAGCTAATAATCTCTCTGCCACTGTCTTAAGTGTATGTATGAACAGTTGCCATGTATTGTTCTAGTTATACATTCTTATTAACTGTATTACTTCCTGCTTTTGAATATTGATTTACAATCCAGCGCTTTCATTTCCAGAGCTCCTAGAGATGGAATCATTGCATTTTTTCATGCATAAAAGGAGGATGGTACCCATAAGTAGGTATTTTCCTCAAAATAACCACTTTCCTCATTTGCAAAATGGGATTATAATATCTAATTTAAAGACTTGCTATGGGGATCAAATGAGATAATGGTTGTAAAAGGCATAGGACATTGCCCATGTTGGCTTAAACGCTGAATGAACAGTAACTCAATTTGCCAGCACCTATTTTTCCTCCGCTGTGCTTCCCTTTGGATTTGTTCATGGACCTTCTGTTTCCTGCATTGCCCCATAATGGCAGCCAAACGGTGTCCACAGTTGTGTCATATTTTATGGGTACTTTCACCTCCTATGTGTCCCATCACCTCTGTCATTTCTTGTGCATGACTCTGCCCATTAGATTCCACTAGGGACAGAAGCCAAATTGAAAAGAGGTCTTTCTTCCATTTTGTTCTCTTTAGGTATTGCTCTATACTCCACAACAGAAAGTATCCTTTTTTCCTGAGACTCACTCATGAGTCCTAAGTCTGTAGGGAATTGAGTTGGGGGCTACGTCTAGGGAAATCATCACACCCCACTAAGAATCTCCTCTGACCTCAGGCAGCCAACCTGCATTTTTGGACACAATTATGCACATCACTTCTATTTCTCATAGAATGAACCCCTTTCTAGGAAGTTGCTCAGTTTCTCAAGCAAATAGACTTCTTGTTCCAAAGAGACAAGGTTATTATGTCCTTTACAGAATCAGAAGGGAGCACTATTTGCTTTCTCTTCCCTTCTCATTTTGTGTTCAGGAAATCCAGTCATTGAACAATATGTTTCTCCCCCTTCTCTTTCCTGAAATATCTAAAACTGATATGACATATGATAAGTCATATGATAGAAAATTCGAAGGTATCCTAACCAAATAGCTGTGTTTATAATGAACAGTAAGAGACAGGAGGCAACCCTCACTTCTAGGAACAATGAAGAATACATTTTGTTGGACTTTTCAGGCAGCAGCTCTCTCTCTCTCCTCTCTCTCTCTCTCTCACATACACACACAGTAGCAAAAATAAATTTAATACAACAAGCCTGTTCCAATGTACAATTACAAACAATACAGTGAAATACACTTACCTAAGATTTTATGTCTTTATCATCATGTCAAAAATTAACATGCTATTTTCTTCAACTTATATGCTAGGTAAAGATGTAACGTCCTGCTAGCAGATACACAAATATTTTGTATGAAGGAAAAGCAAGCACAAGTTGAGCAGGCATGAATGCAGGCTGCACCTCTTCTTTTGTTCAGTGGGGAAGGGTAATGTTACTCTAAAGACAGTCAAGGAAGTGAAATAGTTGCTACCTCTGTGTGTTCGGCAGGCTGTCAACATCCCTGGCAATGGAGCTTTTTGCTAAATCGTTTTTTCTTATCATTTTTGCTCCTGTAGACTGTTGAATACAATGCGTAGAAACAATCATTTCAAAATTATACAGCCTCCAATGCTCCTTACAATGTTTTTGGCTACTATCAACCAAAACCCCAGTTTCTGCTCACTGCCCATTTTACGTGACTTAAAATAATTTCTTGAATTCCACTTTCGTGAAGCAATTCTAAAGGAGGAAAAATTCTTGCCCCCCCCCACCCCGCCAAGAAATTTGGGTAAATATGGCTAGGAGCCAAAGCAGAAAATCAGCTTTGCTAAGCAGTATCCTGCCATTTCTTACATACTAGACTCATTATGATTTGGGCATTTAGTCACCTCATTCTCCCTTAAATGTGTCTTACAATGGTAGGCACTTAGGAACACCGTGAATTAAAAAGTTTGGAAGTCTCAAGTTAGTTCATGGTCTGTGATGGGCGTGTCTAGAACTGATTTAGGAGGCCGAGGTAGGTTAGTATCACTGATGTTTACAAGACAGTTTCAATATTTCTTTTCATCAATCTAGCTCATACCCTATTGTAAGATAATAGTGAAATTATGCTGGAAATCATCTGCTTATATCTATTTTAAGTACTAATACAATGTTATAATTTTCCCTTGGCATAGAAAGGATGCAGCTTAATCAGTAATTCATCTAGCTAGTATGATATATGAATTAATTACTATTTGCTTAAAATTTTTTTTGTCTGTAATGCTACGTCAGAAGTACCGAAGCAAGTAAAGACATTTGGAATCCTGTATGGGGCATTGCAGTTTATGGGGATTTCTTTCCTATATCCATCTTCAAATATGAGGATACCTAACATCACAATAAATATTTTTTGTCTATTTAAAGATTATCTAAGTATCCTGTGAATTATAAGTAGAAACGCAGTAAAAGAAAAATGTCCTTAATTTAAAGGAAAACTATCTTAATTGAAAAATTTGGAAAAAGAGTGGGATAAATGATACATTTGTAGGTGTTAATGAAGCTATTTGTACAACATAGGGCAGAAAGGAAACTCCTTGTCTTGAATGGTATTTTCCTGAGAGAGAGCTAAACAAATTTTATAAATAAATTATGCAAATAGTAAATGAAAATTAATCGCGACAGTACACCACTGAAAGCTTTAGCCTTCAATTCCTCTGGCCGCACCCTCCCCTTCTTCCCTTTTTGTGTAAAAGGTATACTCACAGCATCACTCTCCCTACAATAATGTCTTCACAGATGTTGCCCATGTTGGCTGTCCACATATCTGGAACCCTTAAGTCTTTAGCGTGGTGAGGATTGAAATGTAACATTACTCATTTTTACTATTTCAGTTTTTATATCCTGCACGAGGTCTAGCTTCTCCTTTGGAACTCAGCATCCGTTATATCTTTATGCCTTGGCCAAAACTTCCATTTTTTTCAATTCCTCCAACTGCTGTGTTTTTCTGTGTCGATGGTATTACTGTTGCTGCTGGGCTTTTCCTTAGAAGCATCCTGGGAAAGGAGCCAGCTCCGAATTTACATTGGTTATAAATCAGGCAGTTCATTAATGGTACAGCATGCCCGAAAGTTCCCAAACCGTTGCTTCACTGAGAGTTACCACTTAGTCCTGTAGATGCCCCCAGAGAGCTCTCTGTTTATGGGAAGTATTCTTTCGACAATGTAAAGTCTGAGAACATTTCAGTGTGGCTAAGCCTCCCAAGAACGGTGACTTCCTATATTTACAAAGTGGCCTAGGTCCTAGAAAAATGTCATCAATAATTCAATCATTTTCAATCAGATCACGTTTTAAACCCATTTTATAAACAACATGTGAATTGTTTTTTGAACCTTGTGCAGCTGTGTTGGGGTTTTTCGTTTGCTTGTTTCCCCCATCTGCTTAGCATAGAATTGTAAATATGTTCAGGAGGCACTGGTATCTTGCGTTACAAAAACATGTTATGTTATTGTAGTTAGTGCAGATCTAAACTCTGTGAAAATAACAGTGTACCCGAATGTATACATTTATTGGCACTAAAAGTATAATTGCCGGCTACCTGAAAACAACATTAGCATCACTGTAAACATCCACTGAAAGAAATATTTGTATCCAAGCAGTGATTTGCTCTGGAATTGTGAAATAGACCTCCCTTTAAAAAAAAGTTGCTTATTGCTAGACCTAATACATCACATAATAACTGCAGCTTCTTTTTCTTATCAAGATAAAAAATCTGTACTCCCTTATTTATTTATTTATTTTGTTTCTTGTGGTACGCGGGCCTCTCACTGTTGTGGCCTCTCCTGTTGCGGAGCACAGGCTCCAGACCTCAGGCTCAGCGGCCATGGCTCACGGGCCCAGCCGCTCCGCGGCATGTGGGATCTTCCCGGACCGAGGCAAACCCGTGTCCCCTGCATCAGCAGGCAGACTCTCAACCACTGCGCCACCAGGGAAGCCCTGTACTCCCTTATTTTTAATGCAAGTATCCTTGACCCAAATGAAGTGTGATTACTTGAATAAGCCAAGATTCTGTATCTGATTCTTTGATTATCTTGTTTGCTTTACTAAATTTTAGAAAAAGGACTTCAGCGTCATGGCCATTTTTCCCCTGTAACAGCTATATATTGAGATCATGCTTCCTGGCATACCTAAGCCTTTTCTTCCCATATATGACAAAGTTTGTTTTCAGTGCCAAAGGTTCCTTTCCCATACTTATTTTACGTCAGTTGGTTTGTGCAATACCATTACTTTAAATAGTCAATCAAACATTAATTTAACACACCTTGGATATTATATGTCAGATGAATTTTCTTACAAATCGATATCAAGTAATACAGTTGCCTGTGTTTTCAAAACGTGAGAGCCAGAAAGGAACATCAAGTTAGAGAACTGCCTCCTTAGCTGCTACATTTTTCTGTTTTACTTCTCTCTCTCTCTGTGTTCTCTTATTCTCACATGTAAGTTAGTTGGAGAATAGACTGGAATGTTTAATATTAAATCGTATATAATATGCATAAATATCTGCTACCGCATATACATATTTTAACCCAAAATGAGAAGCAGATGCTGAAGTTTTCCTGAGTCCGTCTGATTCGCTCTCCTATAGCCCTGATTTCTAAGGAGAAGTTTATAGTAATTTATTACTATAAAGTATGGAAAATATGGAAAATGGACTTATCCCTGACTCTTCTGTTTTTCTCATGACTTTTATAACAAATTGCTTTCTAAAATCCCTGTAGTCTGACTGCATTTTCTACTTTACCTTATCTATCCACCCACTTATTCACACTCACTGTTCCCTAAACACAGCCAGTATGATCCTGCCTCAGGGCTTTGGAGCTAGCTTTTTCTTTGCATAGAATGTTCTTAATTCTGATGTATAAGTGGACGTCTCTCTCACTTTCTTCAGTTCTTTTCCCAATGTTACCTTATTGATGAGATGTACCTTAACTCCCCTATTTAAAATGGTTTCGTTCTCTCCATCCTTCTTATCCTGTTGTGATTTTATAGCACTTCTTTCCTTATAAAATACAGTGTCATTAACTTATTCATTGCATTGTTTGTCTTCCCCTCACTAGAGTGTGAGCTTCAAGAGAGCAGGAATTTTTGTCTTTTTTTTTTTTTTCCCCACTTATGTGTCCCCATACCTTACAACAATGCATGGTGTAAAGTTACATATTTATTGAACGTTAAATGTAGGACATAGCCAAAATTATGTTGCTACTCTAATTGGAAAAACTCTTATTAATGTATCCAAGCTTCTAAACTCCATTGTGGGTATCTCCGTCTCCTTAATAGATGGAGATGGGGTTGGAGAATTTTGAAATATATATATATTTGCATAAAATGCATTACCTTTACTCAGATAGTATTCTTGGTGGAGGGCAGTGGTGGACACTGGAGTGCAGAAGACTAAAGCCAGTCGCTCTGGGCATTGACTCCCCTGGTGACTGAGAGAGGAGAATCCTCATTATTCAAACAGTGGTGCTTATGTGGGAATGTGGAGTGTGTGATGTATATATGAAGAAGGCAGTGGTATTTAATTACACAGTTGAACAAAACAGTACATGGAAACATAATACAAGGCCATTAAATGTTACTTTGCAACGTACATTTACTTTCTACCGATGTATAGTCTTTTACATACATCTCTCCTTTTTAAATTCTTTTCAGTGTGTCCTTGATTTTTTTCTTCTTAAACCACTCTGGGGAAGTTTGGTTTTCTATGTTTGCTAAAGATGATATAAACACAGAGTGCTGTATATCCAAATAATTCAGAAATGGCACAGTACAAATTCTATTTATTTTAATTACTATTACTTAGTGACTATATATATATATATTTTTTTTTTCTTTCTGTGCACACGCATTTATATATTTAAGGACAGAGTGATGGCTGATATTGCAGCTACTGCTTTTCTTAAGTTGGCTCTCACCAGGCCTCGGGCAACATGCACTTTAATACGTGTGATCTCACTGTTCACTGTATAGAGTTGGGAAATAGAGAAAAAGGCTCAGAGAGGTAAAGAAACCTGTCCCAGGCAACCAGGATTCCTACCCAGGCCTATACCCAGGCGTTCGACATTGTTGGGAACCTGTCGTCACCGCTATTGTACTTTTGTCTACCGCCTAACAGTAGAGCAGACACCCCTCTCTAAGACGGTGGGCTCATGGAATCGTTGAGTAGCATGGGGAGCTAGAAGACTAGAATTTACCTCCCCCCAGGCCCACGTAAGAACCTGCGTGTCATGAGCAGGGCACAGCCACTTTGCGATGCCTAGCGCATGTGTTTATGTGTGTGTCGTTCTGTGTGCTCTAGTTTCTGGTGAACAGGCACTGCTGAGCCTTCAGTCCAAATATTCCTCAGCCCCTTTGTGAGAAGGAAGTTATTCACAGCACCCTATGGCGCGCTCGTAGTGGCAATATATATTTTGATTCAGTTAAGCTTTACTATATTGTTCTAGAATACTGTCAGCTGAGGAATGATCACAGAAGTCCAATCTCATTTGTGGCTGTACTTTCTCTTTGCAGTCTACCTCCTGCGAATATGTAAAGGGAGAGACATTGGCAGGTTTAAAGTTCTTTTCATTTTTCCTTCCCATGTTTGAGCAGCTACAGAATTACTAGATCCTCTACAATCTCCCTCTCCATTTATCTACCTACTTCTTACTCCAGCAGTGAGAAACCAAGATCATTAGCCGTTTGCACCTTTTCTTGAGCCTCATCTACTGCCTAGGAATCTTGAAACTGTAAGCGGGGTAGAAAATTGAGCCCCGATAAAAATGTTTTTGCTATTCCTTCTCCACATTTTTCCTTAAACGTTACAGAGAAGAGGTTCACTGATGCTGACAGAGTAGCTGATTATGCCTGGGAGAAGCACTGTGGAGGCAAATACAAATTACATCATCCTAGACGAACTTGTGTCTGGCTGTTTCAGCTGCTCCAAAAGACTACAGCAAAATATTTTTTTTTTTATTAATGTGAATAAATAAATCCAGGTAGAAAATTACTTTCCAAATAGTGATTTTGGCATTGCCCACTACTTCAATCCAAATGAGCACAATAGTATGATAAGAGCCACATGATTACCACCAGCTCTCATCTTTTTAAAATTTGAATTCATATATTTAGAAAGCAATATATCTAGGTCTAAATAAATTAATATAATCAGTAAACCCTTTGCCTACTCCATTTATCACCTCTGCCATAATTAGTTTTACAATGTAAAAGGCACAACTTTTTAAAATTGTTTTGTTTGGAAAAATAAATTGATGGCATATCTAGAAGATGGGCTCATTTTGAGGGTAGAAATAAAATAAGAGTGAGATATGTGGCTAAGACATGCAGAACATTTTAGAAAAGATTCTCTAGCCATTTCATGGCTATGCAGATATCTCAGACATGGGGGAATTGTACATTGTCTATTTTCAATGATGTTCTTTGGGAAGGAGAGATACTTTTCTCTTTGGTTGCATATTATATTATATACAAAAGAAACATATTGACCCCATACAAAAAAATAACCCTTCCTGAGAGTGCCTAGACACTTTTTTTTTTCATGAAATATAATGGATAAATTTCAGGAATGTCATACAACCACAGGAATGTCATACAATCACATACAATAATTTAGCAAATAAAAATATAATTTGACCTTTAAGGATCAAAATATTCATACCTTTTAGGTCAATATATATTAAATAATAACATCCCAAATCATATATTATGAAAGCTTATTATTTTCTTCTGTATCTAGTCTTACAATCTTTTTCCTTTAAGGTGAATTGTAGTTAGATATTATTTATTTGCACTCACCAAAGTATACCAAGTTCTGAGAAAGTGCATGAATACTGAATCTATAAGCACACCCTTTCCTCTACCAAGACAGTGCCTTTAAAAAGTATTAAAGACTACCAATGTGTAGTTTTATATTATCAATTAATATTAAAAAGTTTAGAGGAAGGAAAGTAGATATACATTTTTAGCAGATATACATTTTTAGTTAAATTCCTAGGCTGTGGAGGTGGGCAGACCTTGGTCAGTCTGATTCTACACTTTATTATCCGTATAATGGTGGTTACATGCTAATACATGCCTACAAATATAAAACATCCCATTATATAAGCCAATATTTCATTTTACAGAGAAGAGACATTTTTATAATTGGCCAATTTAATGACAAAATCTTTCAAGGGTGTAGATGAAATAGTCCAATATCTGAAAATAACTTAATATATTAATTTAAATTATATTTATAATACAGATTGTATAACACATCTTAATTTAGAAGTTTAGAAGTTTATTTGGTCTTTGCTTAGATGTAATAAAACACTTTTTTTTGCATTCTTTGCGTTCTTTATTTGCATCTTGAGACCTCAGCAGCTTAATCTCTGAGTCTTGGCGTCATCTAAAACAATTTTCCAAAGAACATCACTCTGTTTGAAATACTCAAATTTATGAATGTGTGGGTGATGTTACCATTGTAACATGTATTTCACAAGCATTGTCTCAGAAAATTAGGTCATTCCCACCTACTCATTTATTCCATAGGTATATATTCATGATCTCCAAAAGGTAACCACTTACTTTGATATGGTGATTTTCAAAATATTTGCTTAAAATTATATGTGATACTTAATAATTGTGAGACAGTATTCCCAGGAATTGTTACTAAATTTGTGTTATATTTCTTTTCTTTTTTCTTTTAAACTCACATAAGTGACCTCTATAATTAGTCAAGCTAGAATTAATTCCGTAATGATGGTGATCAAAATAAAATAATTGAGAACATATCTGGTAAAATGACTAAATTTGTAAGGAATAAAATATCAAGTGACCACTTTTTTTCTAAGTAATAGTTATGTAACAAAGTCCTTCTTTTCTTTTTTTTTTAACTTTTTATTTTATATTGGAGTATGGCTGATTAACAATGTTGTGATAGTTTCAGGCGCACAGCAAAGGGACTCACCCATACATATGCATGTATCCATTCTTCCTCAAACTCCCCTCCCATCCAGGCTGCCACATAACATTGAGCAGAGTTCCTTGTGCTATGCAGTAGGTCCTTGTTGGTTATCCATTTTAAATACAACAGTGTGTACATGTTGATCTCAAATTCCCTAACTACAAAGCCCTTCTTTTACAGTTGGATATATTCATTAAATTTGTATGTCGCCTTTTTTTTTTTTTTTTGGTCAAATTAGGGGTAATGCTATTACTGAACTTTCTGGAGAGTAATGAAGTTTAAATTCACACATTTAGTTTAGTGCCTTGCACATAGCTAGTACTTAACATGGCATATATATGGTAACTTCTTATAATTATAGAACAAATTACAGATTTTATACTGTATTTTTTAATGTTAACTATTAAATGTTCTATTAAAAGATGTAGACATAAATAATGCATCCACACATTATGACAGGCCATGTAGATAAATTTATTATATCTGCTTATAAACTGAATCTAAATGAAATTTTAAAATTTTAAAATAATGATGCAGTTATGCATCAGTTAATACATATATTTGTCATTTAAAATTTTTGCTTAAAACATATTTACAAGGGAAAAGCATGTCTATAACCATATGCAGATTTGGGGTTTACAAGTTGATGTACAATTTTTTTTGCTATTTCCACCTTGCATACAATGGCAAGTCTTAGTTTTCGTACAAGTTGAATTCCAGAAATCCATTTCTAAATTGAGAGTTGAGAACTTGGAATAGTTATAGAAACAATGTGATCAAAGGTGTTTTGATTCCCAGAATAGTCTTCTAAAATCTCAATCCCCATTATTTTCAAAATAGTGTGTGTGTGCGCTCACGTGATAAATAATTACAGAACACAGTCGTGCAGAAATTAAACAGAATGGAATAAGAAATAGATACTCAAGTTCAAAACTATTCCTGAAAGAAAATCAAGTTTATTTAGTGGACAGGAAAGTAGAAAATAGAAAAATCTGTGAATGTTCTAAAGCAGGCTTTTCAGCATGTCCGTGAGCTTCAGAGATTGCTGACAGTGATTTTTTACGACAAATTTCATCTCCAAATTCATTGCCTTTTTTACATTAATATTGATATATCCTTAGCTTAATCCTATAGGTTCATAACAGTACTCAAACTCTGGTATTGTTTATGCCCTTACTACTGTATGTGTTTCTTCAATTGTCAAGTGCTCCTTGGGCTCCTACTCTGTACTTGGAATAGGCATTCCAGCAGGAATGAGCTATGTTCCCTACAATCACACAATTCATATTAAGAGGAGAGGACAGATGTTTAAACTGATAAATTCCATAGTGTTAGAAGTGCTGTAATAGAAACATGAACAGATGGGAGGACAAGGGTGGGAAGGAAGTGGTCACCTATGGGTCAGTGAGAGCATAGGTATACTAGTTATAAGTGTAAGTATACAATATTCCAGTACTGTGATGAGATACATATCTGGAGAGGAAGATGGAGGCAGAATTTTGGAGGATAGTCACACCATACCAAGATTTTAGAAAGTTTATCTTATATATAACAGAGCTATTGAAAGGTTTTGATTGGGAACGTACTCTTGTAGTTATGTGAACTTTATTTTTTTTTAATCTGTAAAATAAAGGATATTAACTTGTTTTCTATCCCTTCTTATTCCAAAATTTTGTTATTCGTCAGCCCAGCTGAGTCATTATTTTGTCTGACAAGAGAAGCTGAGAGAGAGAATGAGAGAGAGTTGAATGCAAAATTTAGATGTATTGATGGCTTATGTCAGCCACCACATAGTATTGGCAACCAAGGAGAACTTGACTGCTGTACGGAGTAACCAAGAAATGGAGAGAGCGAACAGTGCGAGTCTTTTGTCTTCATCCCTTTATTTAAAATAACTATTATACAAGACCCTACTCTTTGTGAAGGAGCATCTACTCAGCTTTCAGGATGTGATGGAGATTTTTGTTTTTTACTAATGTTTGGTAGCTTTATTAGAAAACAAGGATGGAAGTGAGTCTATGAAGTTCATCCTAGTCCCACCTTCAAATTTCAATTCTTTAGCTACGAATTTGGAATTTTCCATGCAGAAGTTATGGTACCTACTAGAAAGATTATGGTCCCTACTAGAAGTTATAATCTTCGTAGGGGTGGAGAGGTGGACCAGAAGTAATTAGATATGAACACAAATAATATTCACCAGTTAGGTCCTTATACGGTAGCTAGATTTAGCAAATAAAAATATAAAACACCAATTTAAAATTGAATTTCAGATAAATAATGAATAATTATACTAAAAACATAATAAAATTATTTGCTGATCATCTGAAATTCAAATTTAACTGGGCATATTTAGCCTGTAAACCCTAGATGTTCATATTTTTTCTGGTGGGTTAATAAAATTAGGTAATTTTAGTCAATTTTTTATTTTATAAGTTTGTGGTGTGTAGCATTATATAATTTGACATCTGCATACTCTCAAAGTGGTCACCACCACATGCCTAGTTACCATCCATCTCCATACAGTTGACCCCCTTCAACCATTTTGCTCCCCTCCCCAACTCCTTTCCCTCTTGTAACCACTAACCTGTTCCCTTTACTGTGAGTTTGTTCTTGTTTTATTTTATCTGTTCTTTTGTTTTGTTTTGTTTTTAGATTCCACATATGGGTGAAATCATACAGTATTTGTCTATCTGACATCTGACTTATTTCACTTAGCTGTTGCAAATGGCAGGATTCCATTCTTTTTTATGGCTGAGTTTTTTTTATATATATATATATATATATATATATATATATATATATACACACACACACACACACACACACACACACACACACACACACATATATATATACACACATATATATATAGATAGATACATTAGTGGACATTTATGTTGTTTCCATATCTTGGCTATTGTAAATTGTAAATAAGGCTGTAGTGAATATATGGGTGCATATATCTTTTCAAATTAGCATTTTTGTATTCTTAAAATATCCAGAAGTGGAATGGCTGGGTTGATTTTATTTTATTTTTTTTTAATTTCTTCTTTTCCTTGGAAAGAAAATAATTTCAAAAAGAGTGTTCAAAACCGTAGCATATTTCTTTGGTGATGTTTGAACATTTGAGATTATGTCTAGTTCAGAATTGTGGCCCTCATATCTTCTTTTATTCCTATGACATTTCCATGATTATTGCTTTGTTTTTGTAAGAGTGGGACTGCTCCCTCCATTACCTAGGTCGTCTTGAAGACTCAGAAATTTCATTTCAGCAAATTTGGGTTTGTCACTATTCAGAAACATTTTTCTGGTATTCCTTGAACCATAACAGTATTATAAAGCATTATTTACTACTGTTAGTTTATACTTACAACTTTGCTGATTTATAATTAAAATTCATTGTGTCTTTGCATTGTTCTCTAAATCCATAGTATTGCCTCAAATACTTTGCCGTTTCAGCTAATGTCACAGTTATTCCTTTCTCTGTTCTGAGGAATCTTACTGAATTTTCCAAATATGGTGTTAATGCTGTTTTTTCACCAGTGGTTGGAACCTCCATTAGAAGAGAGTGATGAAGGTGGATTTGTAAGGTTGATTCTCACCTAAACTCCAAACTTTTCCTTGTAATATTCAGTGATTTGTCTCATAAAGTGTAGCCCGGACCTCAGCAGTAAGGTCCGCATAGAGACTTTTCTTTTCTCATATTTACACTTCTTAATACAAGTGTAAAAGAAGCCCTCATTGAAGGGCAAGAACGTTGTTAACTTTTATTCTTCCAAGGATATCTAAAAATTAAAACACATTTAGTAAATGATTTATTGCTAATTATCAATAATTTTATACCACCTTAAAAGAGCTTTAATTCTCACCAAGAAGACCAAGACTTGAAACTTGGGCAGTGCTCACAGAAAGTGCAACTAAAAAGCAAAGATACGTCAGAAGAGCCAGAGTTTCAAGAAAAAAAAAAAAAGAAATACAGCAAGATAGTACAAAAAGCTCGGGGAAGATTGAAACATTTCAATGGTTAAACCAAAAAGTAATAAAAGTTTGATCACTTTAAAATGCTGGAAATTTAAATGTATGTTATAGGGCTAAGAGGAGATTGTGTGGAACTATGGAATGTTAAACAATAATTTATTTGAAGTTTTGAAGTAGGTGCAATAGCTTTCTTTGATTAAAAATAGAAGATAAGAATTAAACAACCCAAAGAGTTGAGAGAGCAGTAGGGTCTATTGCAAGTCTAGAAGAAAAAGCAAACCTTGGAAAAGTAGAATATATTCTTCCAAGGAGAGAGGTAAGGGTATTACAGTGACAAATATTTTGAAATCTGGGGAGAGTAGCTGAAACTACTACTGCATGGTTCTTCTGGCAACATCTACTTTAGAGAAAATAAAGTGGGGTTTTTGGCTTCCTTATGGAAAAAAGAGATTGGGTATTGTCTAGACAATTCAGCATAAAACCAATACAAAATGAGTAAAGGAATTCCAGTTGCTAATGAAAGTCTGTTTTTCTGCCTTTTCAAAAATATTAACACTAACATCTGGGGATATATGTATATGTATAGCTGATTCACTTTTTTATAAAGCAGAAACTAACAGCATTGTAAAGCAATTATACTCCAATAAAGATGTTAAAAAAAAATTAACACATGTACACCTTAAAAAGAAAAAACAAGAAAAGTGATGAGAGAGGTGACAATCCCCACAATAAAAAAAAAAAAAAATTAACGCTAACAAAAAAGGTAGTAGAAATGATTCAGGATAAAAGATTAGCAACCCAGAGAAGATTGGGGATAGTAGCTGAGGTAGAGGGACAGTAAAGAGCCTTTGGAAGACAGGCATTGTTAGTGAAGGCAACAATGACAGAATTAAACTGAATCGTAGTCTGGGTAGTGAGTCAAGTGTAGTCAGAAGTAAGCTAGAGAAATAAATGATAAGAGAAGTAAATGATACAGAGATTGTGATGTGGATGATGTGGAAATTTAATAGCTAATGAGAGTGGAATTGATATCCCTAAGAAAGTTCTAGATTTTGAGGATAGAGAAATACTGGGTGATAAGTTCTATGTTAGAAGTCAGTGTAGTAAATTAGCTAAAGAAACTGAATTTCAAACATCATATGAACTGGCAACACTGGCTTCAAAGGTGTCAGTAACGTGGATAATAAAAATTCTAATCTAAATGCTGGAGTTATGAGGAGTAAGGGTGATTTAAAATTTTTAATCATTATAGTTGGAATGCTTTCTACAAATTGCCACCTTAAGCAGTTTTGCCTTATAGCAAAATACTGCCTAGGCCTTAGCTGTTAAGTTAGATTTTATATGCTGAATAATGTTTAATACAGTAAGATTTCAGTAAAATACTATAACCCCAGGGATGTGATTCGTATGCATATTTCAGAAGTAGAAGGATTGAATAAAAATATAAAAAGACTGCCCATGGTCATAAATTAGAAATTACATCAAGAAAATTTTACTGGACACATTGCAATGCAATTCTAAAGAGAAGTCCAGTCAGTGATACTCTCATCCATATTTTATATTGAACTTCATCTCGGAACTTAAATCATCATTCCAAAACTAGCTAGTATTTATTCAAACTGCTTCAGTACATCTAATAGCTCCATTCCCATCTTAAAAATTCTACAACCCTATAAGAGCTGGTGGTCAGGTAATCACTCCAGGTTATTTTACTTTTGTTCATGCTTCAGAAGCTGTTCACTTCATTCTGCTGAGCTTGTTTACAGATCCCTTTGCTTCTGATTGTATTCTTGTCTCCCTGCCCATCCCTAATGAATTTGATGTGAAACATTTTCCCATTGATTCTTAACCCTGCCTCAATATCTTCTCTTCTCCCCTGAAAACCACCCTCAGTCTATTGCTTGGAAACTCTGCCCTGGCCTGACTCTTTGTGAGACACAATGAGTTAATGCGTGCGTGTGTGTGTGTGTGTGTGTGTGTGTGTCTGTATGCATGCTTCTAAGTGGGTCTTCATTATTTAAAATTTGTAAAAAGGAGTTTTATTTTGATAAGAACACAACATGCAAATTACCCTCTTAACAGATTTTTAAGTGTACAGTCCAGTCTTGTTAACTGTAGCACTGTGTTTTACAGCGGATCTCCAGAACTTATTCATCTTGAAACCATATACCCACTGAATAATAGCTCCGTATATCCCTCAGCAACCACCATTTTACTCTCTGCACCTGAGTTTACTATTTTAGATATCTTGTATGTGCCAAATAATGCAATATTGGTCCTTCTGTGACTGGCTTACTTCACTTAGCATATTATCCTCCAGATTCATCAATGTGGTTGCATATGGCAAGATTTCCTTCTTTTTTAAGGCTGAATAATATTACGTTTTATATATATGTTTATATATATATATATATATAGGACACATTTTCTTTATCCATCCATCCACTGATAGACATTTAGGTTGTTTCTATATCTTGGCTATTGTGAATAATTCTGCAGTGAACATGGGAGTGCAGATATTTCTTAGAGATCCAGATTTCAATTCTTTTGGGTACATACCCCAAAGTGGGATGACTGCATCATATAGTAGAAAGGAGTTTAAAGTAAGTTGATAATGAATTTTTTTTTCTAGTCCTATTTCTTGTTTCTTTGAGGCCCATGAGTATTCAGTCAAAAGGTAGTTGATTAAAGTGCAGTGAGATTGTGTATGGTGATAGTTTTTTGATCTTGAATTGTAAGTAGGAGATAACATGACACTGAGTTTTTTTCAACTCATTAAAATGTTTATTAGTGAAAGGACATTTTAGTTAGTCTACAAAAATTGATTATTTTTGTGTGATTAAAAAAGATAGAGTCAGCTACCAGGAGGGAAAGATATTCATACGGGTTGTTAGCATTTTCTTGATATTAGGTTAAAACCAATTTAATACGTTACATTATAATGTTTTTAATAAGTCAATCATTGAAATTTTAATTTAAAACTGGTGCTGCTTCCACTAGCTCCTGCTAAATGATTTGATAAGAACCGCTAGGCTCACCTTTGAATTCAGGCTCCTTAGGAAGAAAGCCAAGGATATGATACCAACTTTGAAATTTCAGGTTGGAAAACAACGTAGGAAGTCATGTTAGTATCAAGGAACATTATTCACATGATGGAAACAGCACTTCAACAAAAAAAGAGGACATCTTATTTTGGGCAGGATAAAAGGAAGATTTCAGCTTCAAGTGCTGGATACTAACACTTATTTCTAGAGCAGTTGAAAAACTAGTGTCTATCATCTTAATTATCTAGAAACCCAGCTGGATGAAAACACATTTCTTCAAAATCTTCAAAAGGAAGATAAAGACCCAAGAATATTACTTGTTCTCACTAAAGTAATAAAGACAATGTAATAGACATGGAATTAAAGACTTCATGAAATTTAATGTATTCTCTCTCTATATATAGATAGATAGATAGATATAGATATAGATATAGATATAGGTATAGAGATAGATGCTGTAGGTTTTTAGGTGAATACTTTTTTATTAGATTAAGAAGGTTTCCTTTCATTTCATATTTACTAAGTCATTTCATTATTAGTGAATGTTGAATTTTATTTAATACTATTGAGAAGATAGATTTTTTCTTTAATATATGAATATAGCAAATATTTTAATAGGTTATGTGATGTTGAACAATCTTAAATTCCTATGAGTATTATTATTCATACTTTGGCAAATTGAATTTGCTAGGAGTGTTTTATTTAATATTTTTCCTATATACATAGGTGACATTCATCTATGATTTTACTTCCTTGTTCTCTTCTTGTCTGGTTTTTGCTACCAAAGTTAGACTGTTTCACCAAATAAGTCAAGTAGTCATCCTTCTTATGTCTTCTATGAAAGAGTTTGCATAAAATAGGGATTGTCTGGCTTCTAGTTGTAGATGACAGATTATATACAGATTACACTTTGTTCTTTCTTCAGATCTTGCTAAAAAATGCTTAGAAAAAATATATATAAACATGAGGACAGAATTCAGGAAGAGAGGTTGCCTCAAATGAGAAATGCCAATGAAGTTTTGGGTAACTAAAAAATTGTTGAGTAGTCCTGACTCAAATAGAGAGAAACAAACTTAAATATTCTTAAAGAGGAAAGCAAACAAGGATCTAGTAAAATTTGCTTTCCCAATCCTTGGAAAAGCTCAGGAATTAGACATACAACTAGTCTAAATCTAACGGATTCCAAGGATTGAGCCTTTACTCTCAATCTAATGTTTAGCCTCCTACAAAAAAAAGTCTCTTACTAATAATTCTTATTCACCTTTGTCTCCCTAGAGTTATTTTTCCTGTATAGTTCCCTTATATGTTACTTCTTCCAGTCATCCCTGAACCAAATCTTTATCCTCTCAAGTTGGTAAACATAAGTCATTTTCTTATACCTTAAAGATCAAGGAGGCTTACAAAAAGCTAGTGTTCGTTTTAGGAAGAGAAACACACCACAAAACTGCAGGTCATTACTAGGCTTGCATGTGTTACCATAATCCCTGAATCTCAAATATAACTAAAATTATTTGTGATATTTTTCAAGAACTTCTCCTTAAGACCACACCTTGTGGCTGTCATTGGGCTTCCAGACTCCAGGGAGAATAGAAATCTTGTGTATTGTCCAATATTGATGTAAATTATAAATTAATGCAGCATTTTGGCCCCACGTTCTTGCATTGTGGCAGTTTCCTAGAGTTGGGTAGCAGCATGCCCTCTCACATTCTCCACAGTTTCTATCACTCCTTATGATATTCCCCTCACTGGGGATGAATGTCAGTTGTAATTTGTCCCACCTAATTTAACAGGTCCAATTTATGAGCCTGCTCTGATTCACTTAGCTTCAGCTGTCTACTGGGCCCTTGGCCATGAGCTCACGGAGGATCCTGGTTGCTGCTGCCACCACTGCAGCTGAATCTGCCTCAGCTTCTAACAGCACTGTGGGTCTTGGCTGCCTCTGGAATGAGTTATGGGCTCTGGTATGGCCTCCACAGCTCCTTCCTGCCTGGCCATCCTGCTTAACCTAATCAGATACGAAAAGGCTCTTGTCTCCCCCACTACTTGTGCCGCGCAACAGGGGGTGGGATATGGTTTCCTCAGAAGCCATCCAAAGAGCCCCGAGGAGTAACCTGGAAGCAAGGGAATTAATGCCTGTAGTAAAGGCAAATGCAAATCAGTGAGGGGTAGGAGGTCTCAAGGAGTTAGATCCCTCTCCTTTCCTTCCTTTGATGTACAGAGGAAGGAAGTTCTCTAAGGCTGACCTGGAGATGTCTTTGGCCAAGCAACCAATTGGATCCTTTCATGAAGTCATAACCACCTTGGTAAAACACCACCTTGACTCTGCCTGGCTTTCCACACCTCTCTTTCTTTCCCCTGTGCTTGCTGCTTGAGATTGCAGCTCTCAACAAAGCTTTAACACCTAAGCTTTGCCTCAGACAGTTTTCCAAGGAGTCTGGGCCTGACACCTACTTCTTTCATTAATGTTATCTGGCTGGCCTATATAGACTTCTAAAATTTTAACTTCTGTTCCACATTTCTGTAAACTTTCTTTCATTCTTTTATACTATGTATATCTTTCCAATTTGGAAGCTGAAAATAAACCACATTCTTTTAACATTTATATAGAATGATTTAGTGTAAATATTATACGACTTTCTTTTAATAATTTCCTTCTTTGAAGAATTTAGAATGCTTCTAATATCACAAATATCCTTGGTAAACATGTCCTATGGCTAAGTGTGTGTGTGTGTGTGTGTGTGTGTGTGTATGTGTGTATGTATGGAGCTAGGCAGTAGTTATAGATAGATGTTTTTACAAGCTGTTGGCAGTGTTTTACAACCTTAATTTATAGTTCATTATTGTGGTCCTAGCTAACACGTGTTCACCCAGGAGGATTTTACTTTTTTCAGAATCTGTTAACATTCTGTATATATGTTCATCTCACTATAAAAATATTTTGTCTAAGTCAGCACAAGCAATAAAAATTAGAGGAGATATTGACAATGTTCCATTAATTTCACTCTGCCTTAGCACAGTAACTTACTCTAGTTGACACTTTTCTATAGCAAATAGGGAAGATTTAAATAAAATGCATTCAAGGACTTGCCCAAGTTTGTTCTTCATGTGGAAACTGTGGGACCATCTGGTTTGCTTCTGCTGCAGCACCTGGTATATTACTGGCATTGAATAAATGTACTACCTTGATAACAGAAAGAGGTATACACATCTTCCAAAAGGATTTGATCCCAGCAATACAAATGAATTCATCTGCAGTAATTCTTAATAAATATTATTTACTTTATCAGTAATGTCCAGAATATTCACAATCTTAGTTAAATGTAAATATTGCCTATTTTCTTTCTCTTTTCTTCCTCCCCTTCCCCACTTGTGGTATATGACAGCAGTTCAAAGATTGCATTTTAGATATTGCTGATTGATAGAAACATCTTAACCTGTTTTCAGTAGTGTTATCTATAGAGGAAATAAAGGGTCATCTAAAAAAAATGATACAGGGAAGCTTTTGATCTGTCCTCTAATTCTCAGTGATATTTAGCTGCAGTGAAAACTGTAGGCTCCATTTATCAGTGGCCAGTATGATAAAACTCCTTTCATTTTGTTAGAGATATTCTATCTAAACTAAACATTTATACATAGGAGTCTACCTAAATGATTTAATGTCATTTTTAAAGTGTGTGTGCAGATACACCATTAAGAGGTTGCCTGTACTTCATATAGCAAATTAATTTTGCTCCTAGAACAAAGTATATTCCTTTGAGTCACTTGAATAACACATGAAATATACTCAGGAATTCTCCTTACCTCAGTGGTGGGACAAGGCAGAATAAAGCCTGATTTTAGACATAAATTTACTTAACTTGGTCCTCCCAATGCTGGTCTAACATAACTAGGCTTCAGCTGGTGAATAATGAGACACTCTGCAGAGCCATGTCACAAGGACAGAGAATAGGATGTGCGTGCCTGGTAAATCTGAGAAAAGGAACATAGTGGGGGGCTTCCCTGGTGGCGCAGTGGTTGAGAGTCCACCTGCCGATGCAGGGGACACGGGTTCGTGCCCTGGTCCGGGAAGATCCCACATGCCGCCGAGCGGCCGGGCCCGTGAGCCATGGCCGCTGAGCCTGCGCATCCGGAGCCTGTGCTCTGCAATGGGAGAGGCCACAACAGTGAGAGGCCCGCGTAACGCAAAACAAAAAAAAAAAAAAAAAAGAAACATAGTGGGTATTGATATCCTTTCTTACGTGTCTGTTTCAAATTCTTGACATAAGTAAATTTCATAGAGTAGTCATACAAATTTCATATAGTATTTTCAATAGTAGGTTGGTTTATATTTTAAATTTATTTTGGCATATCAAATGCTTAGTGAGAAATTTAGTTATAGTTATTGAAATACTTTCCTAAGAAAAATGTTAATTCTGCTATTTTACAAAGTCTCTCCCACGTCATACCTATAGTCTAATACTGTGGCCTCTTAACTATATTGCTCCTACATTAGAATAGTTGTCTACATTTAGATGATCAAATTTTGAAAATCCCTCTGGCTGTTCCACAAGCACACTGTTTCCAGAATATACCATATTGAAATTTGCATCATTTTTTTCTTCCTCCCTGAAAGAAAAGACATGCTAGGTTTTATTAGAATTATATTCACAAGTGCTGTTTGGCTGTGTATAGACAATATATTCTTGAGTATTAAAGACTCAGCCTTGCAGCACTTCTGTGCCCATAATTCTTATTGACTTCAGTGAATATTATGCACCCACAAGAGCTATGAGATGGGTTATTAGCAAATAAAGAATAGCCCGGTATATGTTGCCATGCTTTTTGGAAAGAAATCCTCTGTGAATTGTGCTTTCATACTGAAATAAATGAGGGAGTGCATTAAGGAATAAGGATAACTGAATTAATTACTAATATGTAATTACACTGAGAAGCCTCAATCAGATTCACATTTGATTTTAGATAATGCAGCATTATTTTTAGGGATAATTTCTGGGTTGATAATTCTTTCAGATTATGTAGTTCAGTATTGGCCCTGAGATTTGTTGATATGATATGACTTCCATTCTCATCAAGCTGTCATACCAACT
This sequence comes from Lagenorhynchus albirostris, assembly GCF_949774975.1. NCBI lineage: Eukaryota > Metazoa > Chordata > Mammalia > Artiodactyla > Delphinidae > Lagenorhynchus > Lagenorhynchus albirostris. Next base: position 19,122,611 of record NC_083110.1, on the reverse strand, counting down.
TTCACTATCGCCACTAGTGACCTCCTTGTCAAATCCAATGGATATGTCTGAGCATTTGCTTCACTTGGTCTTTCCATAGCCATTCTCTTCCCTTGTTTCTCTGACACCATGGTCTTATGGTGTTTATCCAACACTCTGTCTATGTCTTTTCAGATTCTTTTGCAGTAGCATCTTTCTCTGACCAGCCATTATTTATTGAGTCCCTCAAGGTTTATTTCGTGACCCTCTTCTCACTCTACCTTCTCCCAACAGACCTGGCAAATTGTCATGGCTTTCATTACTGCCAATAAATAGAGGCATACACCTTTATATTTTCTAAGGAAATCTTTCTATGATTTATTCACCAACTTTATTCACAAAAATTTACTGAAGGCCTTTTCTTTGTGAAGCACTGTGTTACACACTAGAGATGCAATAGGGGACAAGAAACAGATGGCCCCTGTTCTCAGGGAACTAGTAAGGCTGGTGGAAGAGATGTAATCAATCAAATAATTATGCAAACAAGATAATTTCAATGAGAGTTAACCACTTGAAATGAAAGAAACACAATTGTAAGACAACTTACATGCAAAGAAACTTAGTTATACAACGTGGGAGACTTAAAAAATGTTTCAGGCAAGGGGCAGAGAAATTGCAAAAACCCTAAAATGGGAGAAAATGTTATTCTTGAAAAATAAAGGCAGACTAGTTTAAAGCCCACGGGCAGTAAATCTAGGAATGAAGGCAAGGGTCAGATCACGCACAGTTTTTGCTGTTCCTGTTAAGCATTTGAGTGTTTATATTTAAAATACTGGGGGAAAAAAGGTTTTAGTTTATTTGTATGTGGTCATTATAGTCATGCTTATTTAGTCCCTAAAGCTACTGAAAGTATTATGAATTTGTGGAGTTCACTTACCTTACTTCAAGTTTTCTTATCAACTTAAAGTTACTGGGACATCAGAAACACAGGGTAAATCTTTGGGATGATATTTCACAAAGTTCTTTCTATTCCGTAGCACCAAATATTTGCTGGATATGTGGGTATGACGTGAAACTTCTTTCTTACAGTAAACTATTTTCTGTATGCAATCAATCCATAGGCAGTATTTAACTACTGAGAGTATGTTGAGAGAGGTGGAGATATTACTAAAATCTGGAAAATCCTTTCTCAAAAATCATGATGTAGTTGGAGGTATTTAGCTGGTAGGGTTAAAAGTATTAATTAAACAAAAAGCTAACTGAAGATGTCTTTAATTTGCTAAGGGAGGATTTCAGAACAAAAAGGTAGACTTTCTTGATGGTCAAGTGGAAGTAAATGGGATTCCTGGTGGAATTATGAGGTGCTTGAGACCACAAAAATAATTGGATATCTTGACATTTGAAAATGAGCCTGGAGAAAGAAGAGGTGCCTCAGGCTGCCTCACAATGCAGCCTCACCCATCCATGAGAGCTGGACTCAAGGAACAACCATCTCAGAACTTGACCACTCTGGGGACTTTAGTGTTCAGGCTCATTATGTATAGTCTGTCCCCCAAAAAAGAGACAGAAAATTTCAGTAGGCAGACCATGGGACACAGATCCAAGATTAGGAAATCATGCAGTAATATTTCTGAATCTGAGTATCTAGTCTAAGCCATGAATAGAAAAATGCAGGGGTGTCATAGGAATGAAAAAAAGTCATACAGCTTACATGGAGGCAGGGCCAAGGCTTGGGCAACATTGCAAAGCAGAGACTGTGAGGGCGGAAGTGTAACTGTGGAGCTGTAGAGGATACATTTTGGTTTCTGTGTGGTTTGGGTTTTGGGAATAAAGAAACCTCCTAATTGGTTTAAAGGATAGCCCTTGGAATTTAAAGGATGATAAGACAGTGAGAGACTATCTGGAGAAATTTACCTCCCCTGGCACGTGTTTACATTTCAAAGAAGGATGAAGCCTGAGACCATGGAGACTTTTCAAAGGTTGTAAAACATAGAGTCTTGTCTTATTTTTTCTGTGGGGACATTTATTTCCATTCCAAAGTGTAAGAACACAAGAATCTAGAAATTCTCTAAGAGAATTTTTGCTCCCTACTACAAGTAGGGAGCAAAATTTTTCTCCCTCTCTTAGGAAGTGAATGGAACCATGTGTATATAAGCTGTCCAGTTTATAACCTCTGAGTTACTCTTCAGTAGTGATAGAATCCCCTTTTGTATGTGCAGGCCTGTCCATCTGGCTGTCATCACATTATCCCAGAAGGTATAATACTCTGATTTGCTCTAGAAATCTTATCCTTTACTTCCAATATAATATGAATAAATGCGGATATTGGAAACTTATTAATGGCCATAAGCTCCAGGAATACAATTGTGAGAGGTCTTGTTGGGTAGACTTCCTGAAGGTCTTATGCACTGGAGTCATTGCAGTTTATACCCAGACTATGAAAGTGAAGGGCCCTTGTTTTTCAGGAACAATCTACCAGCTGGTAGGTGGGATCTTTGTGAAGATTTAACTTGTTTCACTGAATTCTCCTCGTTCTGGAGCTACAAAGAGATGATGATGGGCCAGTTAGCCTGCTCGGAGCCTTTCTAAACCTTATGAAAGACATTACGAGATTAGAAGATGTAGAAAGAAGTTCATGACAAATAGAACATTAGAAATAAAACAAGCATGAGACATAAGGGGAAAAAAAAAGAAGAGATTAAAACTCAGGTTTTGCTAATGAAGAAAGGAAACTTAGCTCAGGTAATGAGCTAAGTATGCATAATCAGGTAATGAGCTAAGTATGCATAACCAGGAAAATGACTTATCAGAGACTTCTTATGAAACATGTACGGGGGACATTGACTAAGTTAGGTGTTTGTGAGAAGAGTGGCTAAAGGGAAATCACTGCTGAACAAGATTTATACTAAATGCTCTGTGACATGAGATTTTGTATAGTATAATAAAATTTCTTCCAACTAACCTTTAGTAAACAGATTAATGATAAAGTCCACTCCATCTGACGTCCACAGCACTCTACAGCTAGTCGTAGGGCACTCCCGGGTCCAGAAGACCATTCTTCCGTATGACACACACTTCAACTTCTACCAGTTGAGTTGTATGTCTACTAAGAATTAACAGTGTTTTTTCCTAAAATTTCTTATGCTTAATGATGTTAAGCATCTCTTTTTGTGTTTATTGGCCCTTTGTATATCTTCTTTGGAGAAATGTTTATTTAAATCATCTGCCAATTTTTTAAAGTTAGGTTATTTTGTATTTTTATTATTGAGCTGTAATAGTTATTTATATATCCTAGATATGTACCATCAGACATTTGTTTCACAAATATTTTGTATCATACTGTAGGTTTGGTTTCCATTTTATTGATGATATCCTTTGAAGCACAAATATTTTTGATTTTGAAGAAATCCAATATATGTGTATTTTTTATTGCTTTTGCTTTCAGTATCATAACTAAGAAACCATTGCCAAACTCAAGGTTGTGGTGTTTATACCTCTCTTTTTTTCTAAGACTTATTGTTTCAACTAATACATTTAGGTGTTTAATGCATTTTAATTTAGTTTTTGTTTATGATGTGAGGAAGGGATCCAATTTTAATCACTTGTATGTGGATATCTGCTTGTCCAAGTAAAATTTTTCAAAAACACTGTTCTTTCCTATTGAATTATCTTAGTACATTTGTTCAAAATCATTGACTATAAATGTAAAGGCTCATTTCTAAACTCTCAATTCTATTCCACTGAGAGAAATACACACACACACACACACACACACACACACACACACACACACACACACACCCCTATCTTTATGCTTGTACAACATAAACTATAGTACTATGAATACCATAGTTCTTTAGTTAAGGTTTGAAATCATGAGTTGTAAGTCCTCCAACTTTCTTTTTGTTCTAAGATAGTTTTGGCAATTCTGGGTTTGCTGCATTTCTATATTAATTTTAAGATAAACTTGTCAAGGTCTACAAAAAAGGCAACTGCAATATTGATAAGAACTGCATTGAATCTGTATAACAATTCGGATAGTATTTCCATCTTAACAGTGTTAAGTCTTCTGATTTATGGCTATAGGATATTTTCCCATTTATGTTGGTCTTCTTTAATTTCTTTCAATGTTTTGTAGTTTTTGGTATACATGTCATATCGTTATTTTGTTAGGTTTATTCATAAGCATTTTATTCTTTTTTGGTATTACTGGAAATTAAATTGCTTTCTGATTTTATTTCAGATTGCCCATATAATACATAGAAATAAAATTGGTAATGTATATTGATTTTTGTATTCTGCAATCTTGCTCTACTTGTTTATAATCTCTAATTGTGTGTGTGTGTATGTGTGTGTATTCCTTAGGATTATCTGTGCAGAAGAGTATGACATCTGCAAATAGAGACAGTTTTACTCTTTCCTTTCTAATCTAGATACTATTTATTTATTTATTTAGCTGAACTTCTCTGGCTAGAATCTCCAGGATAATGTTGAATAGAATGGTGAGAGTGGATATTCTTGTCTTGTTCCAGGATATTAAGGGAAATATTTGAGACTTTCAACATTAAGTATGATGGTATCTATGGGTTTCTCATGGATGTCCTATATCATGTGGCGGGAGCTTAATTCTATTCCGTTTCCATTTTTTTTGTCTTTTAATCATGAAATTTTCTTCAATTTTGTCAAATACTTTTTTCCACAACTATTGATGTGATTGTGTGTGTATGTTTATTTATTCATTAATATAGTATAGTATATAGATTGTATTGAACCAGCTTGCATTCCTGGGATAAATCCCTCTTGGTAATGGTGTATCATTTTGTAACATGTTGCTAGACTTAATTTACTAGCATTTTGTTGAAGATTTTATTGTGTATATTCATAAGAGATATTGTTCTCTATTTTTCCTTTCTTGGCTATCTTTTTCTGATTTTGAGTAATACTGGCCTTATAGAACAAGATGGAAAGTACTTCCTCTTCTTTTAGTTTTTGAAACAGTTTGTGAAGAATTGGTATTAATTATTTTTTAAACATTTAGTAGAATTCACTTGTATATCTCTCTAGTCCTAGGCATTTCTTCGTGGGAAGAGTTTTGATTACTGATTCAATCTCTAGTTGTTAAAGTCTATTCAGATTTTCTATTTCTTCTTGAGTCATTGGGTATTTTTTTGTCTTTCTAGCAATTTGTTTTTATCTGTGTCTATTTTTTTGGCATAAAATTGTTATTTCTTTAAGATCAAAATGATGTCCATTTTTCCTTCCCTATTTTAGTAATATGAGTTTTCTCTTTTTTTTCTTTATCAGTCTAGTTAAAGTTTCGTTAATTTTACTGATCTTTTCAAAGAACCAATTTTTAGTTTTGTTGATTTTCTCTACTGTTTTTCTATTCTCTAATTCATTTTATTTCAACTCGAATCTTTATTATCTCCCTTTCTTCTTTGGGTTTAATTTTACCTCTTTTCTCGTTTCGTAAGCAGAAAAGATTAGGTTATTGGTTTAGGATGACTCTTCTATTTTTTTTTTAAATATAGGCTTCTGCAGCTGTGCATTCCTCCCAAGTATTGCCTTAGCTGCATCCCACAAGTTTTTACATATTGTGTTTTCATTTTCATTGACCTATCAGTATTTTCAAATTTCCTTGTAATTTCTTCTTTGATTTACTGGCTTTTTAGGAGTATGTGATTTAATTTCCTATATGTGTGAATTTCCCAAATTTTCCTCTTGCATTTATTTCTAATATCATTATCTGTGGTCAGGGAACTTTATGTGATTTCTATCCTTTAAATATTTTGAGATTGTTTTATTGCCTAATATTTATATATGGTCTATCCTGGAGTATAATCTGTATGCATTTGAGAGCAATATGTACTCTGTTCTTATTGGCTGGAGTGGTCCACAGATACCTGTTAGTTCTAAGTTGTTTATAGTTATGTTCACATCTTCTATATCCATGTTGATCCTTCTGTCTAGTTGTATCTATTAACAAAAGTGAGATTTTGAACTCTTCAACCATTGTCCATTTCTTCCTTTGATTTTTTTTTTTTAGTTTTATTTTGGCACTCTGTGTATAGGATTATTGTATTATTTTCCTGTGGTTACTGTCACAAATTACCAGAAACTTGGTGGCTTAATGCAACAGAAGCAGTCTTTCACAGTTTTGGAGGCCAGAAGTCTGAAATAGTTTCACTAGACCAAAATCAAGGCATCCACAAGGGTGCCATCCCTCCAGAGGTTCTAGGGGAGATTCAGTTCCTTGCCTTTTCCAGTTTTTAATGACTTTTGACATTCCTTCGGTTGTGGCCACATCACTCCAATCTTCAAATCTCTCTTTGGTCAATTTTCACATTTCTTTCTCCTCTGTATGTGTCAAATCTCCTTCTTCCTCCCTCTTGTAAAGATACATGGGATTTCGTTCAGGGCCCACTGTTCAAGATAATCTTCCTATCTCAAGATCCATAAATTAATTACATCTGGAAAGTGTGATTAAATAATTAAAAAATAATATATGCCACATAAGGTAACATCCACAAGATACATAGATTAGGACATAGATATCTTCGGGTGGGGCAAATTTCAACAGACCACAAGCACATATGTTTATAGATATTGTATCTTCTTCTTGATGGAATGATCCTTTTATCATTATAAAGTATCATTGTTTGTCTCTAGTAACACTTCTTTACTTAAAGTCTTTGTCTATTTCGTCTGGTGTCAGCATAGCCTCTGCAGTTCTCTTTTGGTTATTATTTGCATTATTTATTATTTACAACCTTTAGGTGTAAGACACAAATTGTTTGGTACTATTTTAATGTCTCCTTCATTTTGTAGGACATTTTTGCTAGCTATAGAATTATTGTTTGACTGTTCCTCCCCTTCTCTGCCATACACTTTGTGTCATCTCACTGTCTTCTGGCCTCCTGGGTTTCTGATGACAAATTAGCTATTAATTTTGTTGAGGATCCCTTGTATTGAGTTACATCTCTTTTGTTGTTTCAAGAATCTTTCTTTGTCTTGATTTTAGGTAGATTTGGTGTATTTTGGTGTGTATGTCTCTGATTTATCTTAGAGATTCTTGAGTTTTGGGATATGCAGATTTATTTTTTTTAAATCTGAGATTTTTTGGCCATTGTTTCTTCATATATTGTTTCTATCCCTTTATCTCTCTCCTCTCTTTGTGGAACTCCCATTATAAGTATGTTGGTACAGTTGATGGTGTCTCATAAGTTTCTGAGGCTCTGTTCATTTTCCTTCCTTCTTTTTTATTTCTGTTCCTCAGGCTACATAATCTCAATGGACTTTTTTTCGAGTTTGATGATTTTTAATTCTGCTTATTTAAATCTGCTATTGGGCCCTCCTGGTGATATTTTTTTTTTTTTTTTTATTTTAGAGATAGTACTTTTCAACCCCCAAATTTCTATTGTGTTTTTAAAAATAATTTCTGTCTCTTTATTTATAATCTCTATTTGGTTAGACATCATTCACATACTTTCTCTATTTCTTTGAATATATTTAAAACTTCTTACTTAAAGTCTTTGTCTAGTAAGTCCAATGTAAGGGCTTCTTTATGGACAGATTCTATTGACTGCTTTTTTTTTTTCCTTTATGTGCACTGTCTTGTCTTTCTTTGTATGCCTCATAATTTTTTAACTGAAAAACTGGAAATTTTAAATAATATGCTGTGGCAACTCTGAAAATCAGACTTTCCCCATCTTTCTCCATGGCTTGTTGTTGCTGTTTGTTGTTGATGCTGCTGCTGTTTATTTGTTTAATGACTTTTCTGAATTAATTCTGAAATATCAGTATTCTTTTCCTATGTGGTCATTGAAGTCTCTGGTTAATTTGTGAGTCAGCTAATGATTGACAGATATTTCCTTAAATGCCTGGAACCAGTAAGACTCACAACTTTTTTTTAAGAGCTCAGTGTGCATGTTGTAGCACACCTTCAATGATCATACAGGCAGTTTACAATTCCACCTTAGCCCTTACTTCCTGCTTGCACAGAACCTCAATATCCTTCCAAGGTGACAGCTTAGGGCCTCCCCTAGTTTTTCCTGGGTATGCACACAGCTGTGAACATAAGCATGACATTCTAGACTCCCAGGATTATGTCACAGCTTTTCAAATCCACTTGTGGACGCCTCATTCCCAACTTTTCCTCTTACCTTTTTGGCCAATTTGTTGTTTTCTCCAACTGGTATACCACTGCTGCTATCTATAATGTTTGACAATTGCTGATGATTCTTTATGACAAATGCCCATGGGGAAAAGGTTGCTTGCTCTTGAATTCTCTGAGTCAGGTCAGGTAAAGAGATGTTTTGCACATGGGATTTTCCAGGGAACTTTTGGGCAGATCAAATAATGACAGTTTTCTGGAAAACAGGCCTTGGAGTTGCTCTAAATTCATTCTGCCCCCTGCAGACATGATTACACTTCTAAAAAGTTTTTACTGTGATCATGGGGTTATTGGTTTTCAAGGGAAATGTTTGGAGAGAGAAGGATGGTATTAGGGCAAATTAAAATACCACAGAACTTCCTGTTCTTACCAAGATTCAACCATTTTTCTCAAATAAACACTACCTGTATTATTAAGAGCTTTTGCTTAGTTTTGATTTCTAAAAGAGTTGATTTTGACAATTTTGCCAGTGTTCCTCTTGCTTTTATGGAGGAAAAGAGTTTTGGAGGTCCTTTCACCAGTATTCCTGGTGATATCAACCACATCAAATTCTTCATAGTCTCCATTGCTGGTAAAGTTTGTACAAGTAATGGATAGCAAATGCCTAAAATGTTTCTCCTGACAGAAGGAAAGCACGTTACAATAATTCAGATAATTTTATTTTTTAAATTACATTTTTTTTTTTTTTTTTTTTGCGGTACGCGGGCCTCTCACTCTTGCGGCCTCTCCCGTTGAGGAGCACAGGCTCCGGACGCGCAGGCTCAGAGGCTATGGCTCACGGGCCTAGCTGCTCCGCGGCATGTGGGATCTTCCCAGACCAGGGCATGAATCCGTGTCCCCTGCATTGGCAGGCGGATTCTCAACCACTGCGCCACCAGGGAAGCCCTAAAATTACATTTAAGTGTGTGAGAATTTAAAAAATATTTAACACATAAAATGCTGATATTTATTATAATAATGAAAACACATTTTTAATTTAATGTCATTCTTTTTTACATTAAATATTTAAGATAATGATGAAGATTTCCCTTAAGCGTACACAGGCGATACTGCTCCCACCTTCATAATCTTTCTTTTAAGATTCAAGTTGTAACATTGACTAAACATCATTAGTGATTTTTTCCAAAATGGAATTTTTGTTCTAAGTCCATAAATTTTGCAACACATGCTCATATATTTTTATGCATGTGTGTATGTATGACTACATACATATGTGTCTCCAGAGATAAACATATATGTGTGTGTGAATACATATGTATATAAGTGCATACACACACACACAAACTCACATGTTCACATTGCCCTTATACTTTATTCAGATTCTAATACACAACAGTTAAATAGACATTTTTTAAATCCAAAACTACCCTTCACACAATCTGTAAAGCATGACTCTTTCCCAGTTTTTTGTATTGTTTAACTCATAAACTTCAGGCAAACATTTTATCTGTTAAACAATGGAGTGAATCATTTGATTCCAATTATTTATCTAAACATGAAAATATATAGGACTCTAGGACTGTGGATTATTTTAGATTCGCTAATAAGATATCCCTTTAATTATTAAATCTAAAGGAAAATTCTACATAGGAGGATCAGCTTCTCTGTGAGTAAAAATATATTATTGAAATCTCAGGATTTTCAACAGTTTCCTGATGTAAAACTCTATACCTTTATGTCATTTAAGGGTACAATATCAGTATTGTAATTGCATGTACAATGCATTTTGCAAATGTGTTATTCATTTTCATGAATTCACTTACAACTTTGAATAACTCATTTCCAATATTTTGGTTTTTACTTATTTGCAGAACAAGTTATATTCATTCAAGCATTTGTTTTCAAGTATTCTAACTGTTAATACTAAGTGGACACAGTTATATCTGTATAGTCATCAATCTGCTGTAAACTTTTGTTTAAAATTGTTCTTTATTACTGTTATATTACTGGCATCTGCCATCTTATCAGTGTGTCTACTAAATTTATTATTCAAGGTGATGCTTTTTCTGTTTCCTTACTTAAATTTTTTATTGATAAAGTAAAAAACTCATTGATTAGTAAATTGCTTCTTAATTAATAATTGCACTGCTTTAGATGATTCAGTGGGAAGGTTAGGAGAGGTCATTATGTGTTGCACCCAATGATGCAGTTTCTTTAGTGATAGGTGCTATGCAGAGTTGCGTGAAGCATGATGATAATTATCACATTCAGAAAGTTTATAGCAAGGTCATGCAAAAATAGGTTACAGATATTTGTTCAACAACAGTACAATTCATTGCAAAACAGTTTTGCTCTACAAATAAGATTTCTATGCATACAAGGATTGAAAGTTAATAGATGAATTAAGATACATCTGGTGAACATTCTTCATAATAATACTCATGTAGCTATATTAAAGAAAAAATTTCAGAGCAAAATGCATTAGTAGAAATAAAGAATATGAATAAAGAGAGTCAATGCATAAGGATAAGAGGTTTGATTTGACAGAAAGATATAACAATTTTTTAATGGTGAAATAATGTTGACTCAAAATATACAAATTGAATATAGATAGAATTAAAAGATTAAGACACCGTTATCTTGTTCCAGTTGGAACAATCTGAAATAATAGAATTTAGGGAGACCTTTAAACATAAGCGAACTTGATTTATGATACAGAGTTATTAGCATTATAAAACAGTGGAAAAAGACTTCTCAATACATGATGCTGGAAAAAAAAATGGTTACATAATAATGGAATTATCTCCCTATCTTATTATATACAAAACTAAATTCCAGATTAGGTAACATTTTTAGAGTATAATGTAGAAAAATACCTATGTGAACCTAGGATAGGGAAGGTTTTAGTAAACAAGGTATGCAATTGCATACCATGCAGAAAAAATATAGGTAAGTTCAACTACATTCAAATTAAGAATTTCTTGTGAAAAGGCCTCATATCTAGAGTGGGAAGACATGCCATAAAATTAATAAGACATTTACAATATATAATTGACAAAGAACTAGTATCTGGTGTATATAAACAAAAACCCTTCAATATGATAAAGCAAAAAGGTTAACAAACTAAAAGGGAAAAGAAGCCAAAGATTTAAATAGACTTTTCATAGAAGATGAAATATTAATGGTTATTCATGACCCTATCTGAAAAGATACTGAGTGTCATTTGTTTTATTATTTATTTATTTATGGCTGCATTGGGTCTTCATTGCCATGCACAGGCTTTCTCTATTTGCGGCGAGCAGGGGCTATTCTTCATTGCGGTGCGCGAGCTTCTCATTGTGGTGGCTTCTGTTGTTGCAGAGCATGGGCTCTAGGCACGCGGGCTCAGTAGTTGCGGCACACAAGCTCAGTAGTTTTGGCTCATGGGCTGTAGAGCGCAGGCTCAGTAGTTGTGGCACACGGGCTTAGTTGCTCCGTGGCATGTGGGATCTTCCCAGACCAGGGCTTGAACCATTGTCCCCTGCATTGGCAGGTGGATTCTTAACCACTGTGCCACCAGGGAAGTCCCTCAGTGTCATTTGTAATGACAAAAATGCAAACTAAAACCACAAAAGATTATTTAAATCTTTTGTAAATCAGTAGACATGTACAAGAGAATTCATAGAAACAGGACTGAGCAAAAATCAAAGTATTAGACCCAACCCAAATGTCCATGAAGCAGTAGAAGGGATTTCTTTTTCTAAAAAGAAAAGTATGAGGCATGTATGGGGAATGAGAAGTGCAATTGCTATCTGGACAAGGGTTGGGTTGACAAAGTTTTTCTGTAAAACGCTAGATAATAAATATTTTAGGCTTTGTGTAGGGACACTGTGGCAACTACTCAACTCTATTGTTACATTGCAAAGAAGTTATACATGATATGGAAACAAAGGGATATAGAAAGTAAAACTTTATTTACAAAAGCAGATGGAGGGCTGGATTTGGCCCTTGGATTGTGACGTCCAAACCCTGCGCTGGGGGATGGGCTGTCTAAAGATTTGTGTCTCTGACCTCCACCTCTGAGTGTTGTATCCTCTTTGAGATATGGTAACCATCTTGTCTCTTGAAAATAAATCCCCTTTCTTGATGGATTTTCCCCTGAGGAAATTGCTGCAAAAGCTCTCCTGGTAGTGAGGACTTTTCTAGGGAGGCTTCTGGAGCCAGACTTCATAGTGAGGGCTCATTTTACCACACTGTAGTTTTAAAAAAAAATGCTCATTTAATGTTACATTCCCCTTCACGAGCCTGGCCCTGTATAGGTCTCTGACACTTAGTAGAGTAATAAGTAAAGGACTTTTGATTCTTAGAGATCATGGCTTTAATCTTGTGACTGATTTTGCTATGAGTATGGATATTTTGCTCTCATTTAGAAATCTGAAATTATTTTTTTTTGTAAAAACAAATCCATCCTCCCTCCCTCCCTCCCTCCCTCCCTCTCTCTTCTCTTTCTTTCTCTTTCTTTCTTTCTTTCTTTTTCTTCCTTCCTTCCTTCCTTCCTTTCTTTCTTTCCTTTTTTCTTTTCTTCTTTCTTTCTTTCACAAGATCTTGGGAGTTTGGCCACATTGTTAGAAAGTATTCAGATTGAGTAGAAAAAGAATAGTCCACCCATTGGGGTGCTTATTCTCAGAGTGAGTCTTAACAGAATTACTCTCAGAAGTCATGTGAGATACTGTCTTAGAAATAAGTGTATCCACTAACATTCATACCTTAAATTGGAGTTTATTGTACTTTGACGCTCCCATAGTTGGCTGCAAAAGGTTATATTTATGAATTAAAATTAAATATGGGCAACACAAAGTCAAGGATTAAGCAGTTTGCGTATCATTCCATTATTTTGGCTGCCTTGTGCAGACTTGTTTGGGTGTCAACAACATGGAATATAGGATTGTGGATTATCATAGGACATTTTAACACAGTATTAGCAATTGCAAAATTACCTGTACTTCCAGTTTGAACAATGTGGTGCTAACTTGTTATCTCAAGCAATAATAAGCTGAAGAGGAGATTTAACTGCGTGCGGCAGTAATGAGAAACAAGGTTAATGGCTATTGGATTTTTTATATTTTTTTCATTTGAATGCTTTTACTATAACTGATTAGAATGTCAAAGGACTGTAATTTGCATAGATATACCAGTTGAGAAAACAAACAAATTAAGATAACAATTGTAACATTGAAACATGAATATTGGGCATCTGTCTAATGAATTTAGCTTGTAAATACTTCTAAGGGTGTATTCAGTATACTTGGACATACTGCAAGCGTCATTTTCAGTCATATGAATAAACCATTTTAAAATATTGGGGCTTTTAGAAAACAAGCCATCAGATTAGAACTCTGGAAGGAAATGGGGGTGGGAGTGAAGCATATAGCTTTGGACAAACAGCTACTAAAATTATGCCAGGAGACTGAGTGTGGAGGGCCTAACATTATCTGTCACTTACATTAACAAAACAATACTAATTTTTTTAATTCCAAAGGGTCTTTGTATCTTTTTAATATTATATTTGTGTATTTAAGAGTTCAAATTTTGAAACTGTGTTTATGTTTTATTTTATTTTATTTATTATTATTATTTTTTGCGGTACGCAGGCCTCTCACTGTTGTGGCCCCTCCCGTTGCGGAGCACAGGCTCCTGACGCGCAGGCTTAGCGGCCATGGCTCACGGGCCCAGCCGCTCCGCAGCATGTGGGATCTTCCCGGACCGGGGCACGAACCCGTGTCCCCTGCATGGGCAGGCGGACTCTCAACCACTGCGCCACCAGGGAAGCCCTATGTTTTATTGTATAACTGTTGTTTCTTTGGCAAATTGGCAGATAGCACAAATCCAAGTACTGAAGAACATTTTATTTCATTGTTTAAATTAAGAAGTAGGAAAGATAAACATGTGATTAAAATAAAAGATAATTAAGTGAAAATAATTAACAAGACAGGTACTTTATTTCTTTTAAACTCGGTGAAAGTTTATGAATATAATTTTTTATTTTGAAGTCAGCATAAATATAAGAAAGTTATTAATTTGCTTTTGTACTCAAAAAGCAAATTTTAAGTGTTTTAAGTAAGCAGTTATATTTAATGAAATCCTTGAATAAAAATTTTCCTACCACCAGTTAATTTTTTGTCTGCTTATGCTTGGAAACAGTGTTGAAATTGCCCATTTGGATGACCTAAAATTTTCATATGATCTTTAATTTATGATGGCAGCTTGTACTTATTTATTTGGCCACTAGATGGCAGACCTAACACTAAACAGAAGTTAGGCACAAAGCAAATTCCCCAAGTAATTTGCATCACACAACAAGGTTTATTTCAAGCCTAGCTTAGCCTTTCAGACTAATCACACTCTATAGTTTTAAGGCGACAGGATAATGGAGGTGACCTAACACTTTTACGTTCATGTAAGATTTTAACAGTTTACGAACTTATATTCTTTTTCACAATAATGTTTTAAATTAAGACTGATAAACTCTGCCATATTATTAATGAAAACATCGGTTTCTCAGGGCATATGGTCAAGGTTATTACTTTAGAGGACTACAAGGAGATAACTTTGAAGAATTTTGCTTGAAGCCTCCAGAATTTAATTATACTACAGTTTGAGATGATTCTGGGATAATTATTGGTTCCGTAGCTGATATATATTTTACGCTTATGCCCTACACTTTTATGTTCCCAAAAGTTCATTCCCTCTAGGAGACCACAGAATCAATTAGAGCTACAAAACCATTCCCTCTTCAATGATACTGACCTCTAACTTCTTGATTTTCTCTCACGCTTTGGGTTCTGGAACCGAATTATCTTTATCCAGCTCCCTTCTATTTCATCTTTTGTGTTCGCTGAAACCCTCCATCACCATAACTTAAATAGCCTCTTGATTTCTGAAACTGAGCACTGGGCTCCAGCTTATTTTCAGCTTTTGAAAATAGGCCAGCAGTTTTCTAAAGAACTAAGAGGAATCCTTTGCAGAAATTGGAAGCTTGTGTATGTGTGTGCACACACTTTTTCCAGCCAAGCAAAAATGATAAAATGATATGAGGTGATTCCCAATGCTACTTTATCTAATCGGCAGGATAAAGTCATAATACAGCCATTAGGTCAGAATCTCTAAGATTCAGAACACTTTTAAGCTCTGAAAGAAAATTTAATTTTCGTAAATGTTAATGGCTCTAAGAGAACCTAGGGTAGAAAACAATGTAAGGCCAGTTCTCCTACTATCAACTCGTTCACTTTATGCAAATTACAAGTTCATATTCGCACCATAAAATATCCTGACCACAGGTTGTGTTTTTAATATTAGAGGATGAATGTAAAAGTTGACTTTTAGTCTTAGAACCTTATAATGATATGAACAGAAGGACGTGCTTATGTGTAAAATTTAGATTATAAGAGTACTGTATTTTCTCTTTCTTATTATCAAAGCAATATAAGTTCACTGTAGGAAAAGAATACAAATGAAAAATAGAAAAAAAAAAAATCCCAAACCTAGAGATCTCCTTTGTGACCCCCTTTGTGAATATCTTTTCAGGGCTTGCAGTTTTATTATTTATTTAATTTTAGATTGAACAATCTACTTGAAGTGTGTAGACTCCTATGCCTTTGTAAGAAATAATATGGTGAGTTCTCATGTGCCCTTTACTGCTTTCATCCAATGTTAACATCTTATAAAACTATAGCACAATATCACAACCAGCGTTTGTATTGATATGGTTAAGGTACCAGTTAGCGAGGCGTTGGGAATGGGGGTGAAGTATGTATGGCTATAAAAGGGCAACAGGAGGAATTTTTGTGATAAAGGTACAAAACTTTAACATTATCACAAGAATTCCTCCTGTTGCCCTTTTATAGCCATACATACTTCACCCCCATTCCCAACCCCTCATTAACTGGCGTCAGTCACTAATCTCTTCTCTGTTTCTAAATTTTGCCTTTTGAAGAATGTTATATAAATGGAATCACACAGTATGTAACCTTTTGGGATTGGGTGTTTTCACTCAACACCATTCTCTGGAGATTCATCCAGTTTCTTGCATCCATCAGTAGTTCAGTCCTATTTTTGCGAAGTGAGATTCCATGGTATGGATATAACAGTTTGTTTCAGCAGTCACTCATTAAAGTACTGGATGTTTCCAGTTTGGGGCCATCATGAGTTAAGCTGCTATAAACATTCATATATAGCTTTTTGTGTGGACATAACTTTTCATTTCTCTGGGGCAAATTTTAAGGAGTTCAATTGCTGGGTCTTATAGTAGTTACATGTTTAGTGTTTTAAAAAACAAACTAAAAAAAAAAGTGTCCAACTGTTTTCCAGAGTGGTTGTATCATTTTATTGATATATTCTTATTAGCAAAGCATGCGTGGTCCAGTTTCACTGTCATCACCAGCATTTGATGTTATTACTATTATTTATTTTAGCTATTCTCATAGGTATGTAGTAATATTTCATTGTGGTGTTATTTTGCAATTCCCTAATGGCTGAAGATGGTGAACATATTTTTAGGTGCTTATTTGTCATCTGTATATTCTGTAGTGAAATGTCAGCTCATGTTTTTTACCTGTTTTCTAAGTGGATTGTTTGTTTTCAGTGTTGGATTTTGAGAATTCTTTAAATATTCCAGATACTAGTCCTTTGTTAGTTACGTGGTGTGCAAATATGGCAAACATTTTTCTTTTACTCTCTTTTAGAATTTGTAATATGTATATACCTTTATTCCAAGGTTTTTAGCTGTACATCATACTTAGTAGGAGGAATATAGAAAAGTGTGCCTACTGCATCTTCCCAGAAGTGGAAGTCTTGAAAATTAACTTTTATTTTACAAAAGAGTTGCTAATTTATATTTATTTTTTTTTAGTATTGTCTTAATGTGCTTAACTAGAAAAGAGAAGCTGAGAAAAAGGATTCAGAGTTAAGTACAAATGAAAAGAGGTTTACAAAGTAAAACTATAGGGTCTTTGCATCAATATTTCTAGTATCATATACTTAAACATGTGTGTTAGCTAGGCATAAACATTTCCTCATAGAAATATGCCTGCCTTAAATAAAAATTTTATTAACAATCAAATTTAATACATTTTAAAGGAAATTAATAATGAAAAATGTGTCTGTACTTATATTATGAATAGTTGAGATGTTTATGCATAAATTTTGAATTATTCATCTATGTTTTAAAGACCTCCTTTTATCAAAATGACCTACTTCTGAGTAGATATTTGGTAAGTCATGGAAATTTAAAATATGTATATAGATAGTCGGTAGACATAATTTATATTCATATAAAATGTTCACTTTTTTGTATGTTAAGGTTTTTAGCATAAAGTAATTGCTACAGTTTGTCATTAAAATGGTAACATGCTGCTGTCTAACACTAGCAATATATTACAAAACTCATTTTTAAAAAATCACTGATGGAATCATTCCTTTTATAATTTGGCTAGAATTCAAAAAGATAAATTGTAATGATTTCTCTTTCCAACCAGAATTTCGTATTTCCTTCCCTGGAAAGTAGATCCCTTCAAAAATGCAGTCTTATTATTAAAATTAAGAACCAATTTTTTTTAATGTTCTGGTTTTATGGTGGCTTTTAGATAATATGCTTCTACTTATTTGTTGAACCTAATCAGATTATTCATTAATTTAAAAAAATATCTTTTCTCTCTCCTTTTTTGCTTCTAATCTTAAAACAATCCAGGAGATTTGGAAAATTCTATATTGATTTATATTACTCTAGTTTATGTGAACATACTGTTTTTAGTATACCTGCATTTCGGTGACAATAAAGAGGTTAGGAAAAGTTAAAAATCCTTAGACTTTCCTGGTACACTTCCCAAAGACATTCAGATTTTTAAGCAGTAAGTGGTTAGATTTAGGCTGTGCATGGGTGACTGTTCTGCATTGTGAGTTTTATATGGATTTAATACTTTTTGAGAATTATAAGTTACTGTCTCATCTCTCCTTTGCTCAGTTCTCTAAGTTCAGGAGTTCCTATTAAGTGAGAACACTTTTTTTTTTTCCATAAGAAACTATGTGCAGTTTCTGAAGACTTCAGTGGTTTAAAAATACTTCATATGCATAAGGTCAGAACAGGGTTTATATAGGCCTCCATTTTTGTATCTAAATGATTATCTTCAGAAGCCTTCTCCTTGTCCTTACCTTCAGACCATTATCTGTAACATTCCCTTAAGAATCTCTTTTCTTCTTCATCCAATTGAATATCCACTCTTTACAAACACACCCACACACAAACACAGACACAGAGACAAACACACCCACAGCTACCGAATTTGTATTAAAGCTGATGTTATAGCAGCAGTGGAACATCTCTGCAGATTTTTTACAATTTTATGATTATCACCAATTAAGTTTCCTGAAGTTCAGTAAATGAAACTGTTGATTAGTCTCCAGCTGACTGTGATAGAGAAATCACCTAATTAGAGAAGCTGAATGGAACTCCAAAGAATCCTTGAGCTCATCCCTTTGTAAGACAATTGTGGAGTTGGCAGCAGAGATAATTTTGAAAACCTACTCTTCCTTGGGGTCGGTGTCATCATAGGTTTAACCCATGCTAATTCTTTTGCTATGAGGTACTTTTATAAGCAGTTTCCAAGAAATGGCATATTTTCGTTCTTTAAGCAAATATTGCTGATGAATCCTGAGTGTTTACCCTCAGCTGAGGGCCAGCACCTGAGAGATAAGTTAGAGAGCGGCAGAGAGATTAGCCAACTAATGTATTGCCACCAGCGTGAGCAGTCAGTTCAGAAGAATTTGGACATAAAGTCCTGCGCTTTTGTAACCCCTTCCTTTTGTTGACAGCGTGTGTCTCTCAATACTGTCCATCACCCCTGGCTATTCAGTGTCTGGTGATAACCCTGTCTTCTACATGAATATCCCTACACTGCATTCAGGTGCTTTAAGGTGACCTTATTTTCCTTGACCTGGTCTTTTCTCTTCGTGGGAGTTCCTCATGTGAGTCCTCATATTCTACATCTTTCTCATGTTACTCTTCTTATTCTCCCCCCTTGGTTGTAGAGGAAAAGAATGCACACTCCTTGCATGATGTTATGGAAGAAGCATGGGTATGAGCAAGTCACTTAACCGCTCAGAGCCTCAGCTGTGCAGCGTGTGTGTGTGTGTGTGTGTTGATTCTGTGGGGCTAGGATAACACCTGTAACAAGGGCCATTGTGGGAGTGAAGTAAGATAGCATCCAGCGCCTAGCACAGGGAGTGGAAAATGGCACACAGTAAGCTCTCAGTAGAAATTAAATACCTGACTTCATTTCTCAATCGTTGAGACAATGTACTCTGATTAACACTTACATGTGTTTCATTTGACTTAGCATTCTAGGCCAAGCACTACCACTGCTTGTTTGTATAACTTTAGGTAAATTACTTAAATTCACAGTTTGAATTTCTCATTTGTTAAATGTGAATATAACAAAGTTCATGTTTTCTATTAGGACTGCATCGAACAGCAAATAACATAGTATACATGAATGTACTTTTTAAACATTTAAAACACTATTTAAACATGTAAATATATTTAATATTATAAATGTATAATACAGTTGCACTCACTTGTTGAATGCCTACCGTGTGCTAACTGCAGAGCTGGTGTTTTGTGTATATGAACTTAAATCTTGGTAATAACTTGTTCATTTGTCACTTATTATGTAACAAATCATCATGTAACTTAGTGGCTTAAAATAACAATTTATTATTATCTCACACAGTTCTGGGAATTGACTGGGCTCAGCTGGAAGATGCTTTTTTGGGTTTCCTCCTGTGGCTGTAGTCAGATGGTGCCTGCATCTGAAGCCATCTGTATTAGTTTCCCAGTACTGTTGTAACAAAGTACTACAAACTGAGTGTCTTAAAACAAAAGAAATGTATTGTCTCACAATTCTAGATGGTAGAAGTCCCACGTCAAGGTGTCAGCAGCGCCATGCTTCCTCCAAAGGCTGTAGGGAAGAATCCTTTCTTGCCTCTTTCAGCTCTGATAGTTGCCAGCAATCCTTGGTGTTGCTGGTCTCTTGCATCACTCCAATCTTGTATCTGTCATCACATGACTTTCTGCCTCTATGTCTGTGTGTCCAAATTGCCCTCTTCTTATAAGCACACAAGTCACACTGAATTTAGAACTCATCCTAATCCAATATGACCTCATCTTAATTTGATTATATCCACAAAGACCCCATTTCCAAATAAGGTCACATTCACAGATACCAGTGTTTAGGGCCTGAACATATCTTTTTGAGGAACACAATTCAACCCACACCTCCATCTGAAGGCTCAGTTGGGCTGGATATTTAAGATGGCTTCTCCAATCCCGTGTCTGACACCTCTCTCCATGGTACCATATTGGGCTTCCTCACAGTAGAGCAGTATAAGAGTGGTCAGAAGTTTTACCTACTGGCTGGCATCCCCTAGGGTCACCTAGACCCATGAGAGAGCCGCAAGGTTTCTTGTAATCTAGAGTCACGTAGCACCCCTATCATTGCATTCTAAGGGTCAAAAGCAAGCACATTGCCAGGCCATATTCAAGAGGAGGGGACTACACCAGGGTGTGAATGTCAGGAAGGGCCTGAATGGAGGGTCATTTTAGGAGACTAGCTACCACACATCATACTATTATCTTTATTTTGGAGATGAGGAAATTGAAACTGATTTTCAGTTTGTTTAAACAAAATGTCAGTTACGACACAGTTAACAGTTGGTCCACCTGAGACTTGCCTGCCTGTCTTCAAACCCTTTGCTTTTTCTGCAGACGTGTGTCTCTGCATTTATTACCTATATACTTCCAGCACCCCCTCCCCACATCTTCCAATCCCTCGGTATTTTCCAGCTTCCTTAGTGACTTCAAATGTGGCTCAAATTCTCTTCACCTGGCTACTTTTCTTAGAGTCATACTCTTACTGATCACTTTTACCTTGGTTATTATCAGGAGTTAGAGGATTCTAGTAAAACTCATCGCTGCTGCCAGTTCAGTAGATTCTTATTTGATTACACTTTAAAAAAATTCAGTTTGATTTGAATTCCATCGGTCAAGATTCTGACTTCTTAAACTTCTTTTTTTAAGCTTTATTGAGGTAAACAATATATATATATATATATATATATATAAAATACAGATATAGTATATACATTTTGATGAGTTTGGACATATGCATACACCTGTGATACCATCACCATAATCAAGTAACTAAACTTATCCATCACCTTCAAAAATTTCCTTGTGTTCTATTGTTCTTGTGTGTGTGTACGTGTGTGTTTGTGGTAAGAACATTTAACATGAGAACTGTCCTTTTAACATTTGAAAGTACAAAATATTGTATTAACTGTAGATATTTCAATAAGCCTAGCATTTACATATGATCATCAATTTCAGAAAGATTGCTTCAGCCTTGTAGAAATTGAGTTGTCATCACACAGAGAATTTCTAAAGTCCTCTGTATTGTTTTAAAGGACAGCTACATTTCATGCTGGAGAGGAGCACTCATTCAGTCTTCTAGGATTTAATGAAGGAGTACTTTTTTTTGTTGTTTTTACCAGAATGAATTAGACTTTTATTTTCTCTTTCTCTTGATGCAATTTTTATTTTCTTTTTCATTTGTTTTTTTTAACATCTTTATTGGAGTATAATTGCTTTACAATGGTGTGTTAGTTTCTGCTTTATAACAAAGTAAATCAGTTATACATATACATATACATATATCCCCATATCTCTTCCCTCTTGCATCTCCCTCCCTCCCACCCTCCCTATCCCACCCCTCTAGGTGGTCACAAAGCACCAAGCTGATCTCCCTGTGTTATGCGGCTGCTTCCCACTAGCTATCTATTTTACATTTGGTAGCGTGTATATGTCCATGCCACTCTCTCACTTTATCACAGCTTACCCTTCCCCCTCCGCATATCCTCAAGTCCATTCTCTACTAGGTCTCTGTCTTTATTCCCGTCTTGCTCCTAGGCTCTTCATGACCTTTTTTTTTTTCTTAGATTCCATATATATGTGTTAGCATATGGTATTTGTCTTTCTCTTTCTGACTTACTTCACTCTGTATGACAGACTCTAGGTCCATCCACCTCACTACAAATAACTCAATTTCATTTCTTTTTATGGCTGAGTAATTCCATTGTATATATGTGTATATATGTGCCACATCTTTATCCATTAATCTGTTGATGGACACTTAGGTTGCTTCCATGTCCTGACTATTATAAATAGAGCTGCAGTGAACATTTTGGTACATGACTCTTTTTGAATTATGGTTTTCTCAGGGTATATGCCCAGTAGTGGGATTGCTGGGTCATATGGTAGTTCTATCTGTGGTTTTTTAAGGAACCTCCATACTGTTCTCCATAGTGGCTATATCAATTTACATTCCCACCAACAGTGCAAGAGAGTTCCAGGTTCTCCACACCTTCTCCAGCATTTATTGTTTCCAGAGTTTTTGATGATGGCCATTCTGACTGGTGTGAGGTGATATCTCATTGTAGTTTTGATTTGCATTTCTCTAATGATTAATGATGTTGAGCATTCTTTCATGTGTTTGTTGGCAATCTGTATATCTTCTTTGGAGAAATGTCTATTTGGGTCTTCTGCCCATTTTTGGATTGGGTTGTTTTTTTGATATTGAGCTGCATGAGCTGCTTGTATATTTTGGAGATTAATCCTTTGTCAGCTGCTTCATTTGGAAGTATTTTCTCCCATTCTGAGGGTTGTCTTTTTGTCTTGTTTATGGTTCCTTTGCTGTGCAAAAGCTTTGAACTTTCATTAGGTCCCATTTGTTTATTTTTGTTTTTATTTCCATTTCTCTAGTAGGCGGGTCAAAAAGGACCTTGCTGTGATTTATGTCATAGAGTGTTCTGCCTATGTTTTCTTCTAAGAGTTTGATAGTGTATGGCCTTACATTTAGGTCTTTAATCCATTTTGAGTTTATTTTGGTGTATGGTGATAGGGAGTGCTCTAATTTCCTACTTTTACATGTAACTGTCCAGTTTTCCCAGTACCACTTATTGAAGAGACTGTCTTTTCTCCACCGTATATTCTTGCCTCCTTTATCAAAGTTAAGGTGACCATATGCGTGTGGCTTTATCTCTGGGCTTTCTATCCTGTTCTATTGATCTATATTTCTGCTTTTGTGTCAGTACCATACTGTTTTGATTACTGTAGCTTTGTAGTATAGTGTGAGGTCAGGGAGCCTGATTCCTCGAGCTCCGTTTTTCTTAAGATTGCTTTGGCTATTCGGGGTCTTTTGTGTTTCCATGCAAATTGTGAAATTTTTTGTTCTAGTTCTGTGAAAAATGCCAGTGGTAGTTTGATAGGGATTGCATTGAATCTGTAGATTGCTTTGCATAGTAGAGTCATTTCCACAAAGTTGATTCTTCCAATCCAAGAACAAGGTATATCTCTCAATCTGTTTGTGTCATCTTTCATTTCTTTCATCAGTGTCTTATAATTTTCTGCATACAAGTCTTTTGTCTCCTTAGGTAGGTTTATTCCTAGATATTTTATTCTTTTTGTTGCAATGGTAAATAGGAGTGTTTTCTTAATTTCACTTTCAGATTTTTCATCATTAGTGTATAGGAATGCTGGAGAGTTCTGTGCATTTATTTTGTATCCTGTTACTTTACCAAATTCATTGATTAGCTCTAGTAGTTTTCTGGTAGCATCTTTAGGATTCTCTATGTATAGTATCATGTCATCTGCAAACAGTGACAGCTTTACTTCTTCTTTTCTGACTTGGATTCCTTTTATTTCTTTTTCTTCTCTGATTGCTGTGGCTAAAACTTCCAAAGCTATGTTGAATAAGAATGGTGAGAGTAGACAACCTTGTCTTGTTCCTGACCTTAGTGGAAATGCTTTCAGTTTTTCACCATTGAGGACGATGTTGGCTATGAGTTTGTCATATATGGCCTTTATTATGTTGAGGAAAGTTCCCTCTGTGCCTACTTTCTGCAGGGTTATTATCATAAATGGGTGTCAAATTTTGTCGAAAGCTTTCTCTGCATCTATTGAGATGATCATATGGTTTTTCTCCTTCAATTTGTTAATGTGGTGTATCACATTGATTGATTTGTGTATGTTGAAGAATCCTTGCATTCCTGGGATAAACCCCACTTGATCATGGTGTATGATCCTTTTAATGTGCTGTTGGATTCTGTTTGCTAGTATTTTGTTGAGGATTTTTGCATCTATGTTCATCAGTGATATTGGCCTGTAGTTTTCTTTCTTTGTGACATCTTTGTCTGGTTTTGGTATCAGGGTGATGGTGCCCTTGTAGTATGAGTTTGGGTGTGTTCCTCCCTCTGCTATATTTTGGAAGAGTCTGAGAAGGATAGGTGTTAGCTCTTCTCTAAATGTTTGATAGAATTCACTGTGAAGCCATCTGGTCCTGGGCTTTGGTTTGCTGGAAGATTTTTAATCACAGTTTCAATTTCACTGCTTGTGATTGGTCTGTTCATATTTTCTGTTTTGAAGGAGTCCTTTTAATATACAGTGTCTTGCCTACATGTACTGTCTTTTAAAATTCAGACACTCCCTCTTGAAAAAAGATTGTCAAATTGCCAAAGCATCTGACTGTCCATTGTAGCTTAAGTTTTTATTATTAAGAGATAATTCATACTGAGATTAAAAACAAAAACCATGTACTTTGCATGCAAAAGATGAATATATTAATAACTTTTTATTTGTAGCAGATTTTTTTTAAAAAAAGATGAATGGAAATTGCTTTCCAATGTACTTGTATGTAAATACACATTTCCTGTTGCCCCTCCCTCCCACACAAACAATTCCCCATTTCTCCTCTCCCCCTAGCCCTTGGCAACTACCATGCTATTTTCTACTTCTGTAAGTTTGACTCTTTTAGATGTGTCCTATAATTGGAATCATGCAGTATTTGTTCTTACACGAATGGCTTATTTCACTTAGCATAATGTCCTCTAGGTTTATCCATGTTGTTGCAAATGGTAGGCTCTCCTTCTTTTTGAAGGCTGAATAATATTCCATTATATATTCCCTACATTTTATTTATCCATTCATCTATTGATGGACATTTGGGTTGTTTCTGTATCTTGGCTGTTATACATAATGCTGCAGTGAACATGGGATTGCACATGTCTCTGAGATCCAGATTTCAATTCTTTTGCATATATAGACAGAAATGGGATTGCTGGATCATATGGCCATTCTTTATTTGACCCTAAGCTTGATTCCTTCTACTCCTTTTCCATTACCCCTGAGTAAGCTTTTGCTTCGTCCCTTGGCTGTCTTTTGACACCTTATTCTCTCTTTTAGAAAAGTAGTCTTTAAATGTGCTCTTTCCTATGTGTTTAGACTCCTCTACACCTTGAATTTTGTTATACAAAACTAACCAATTCTTTTTTTTTTATAGTATATATGCACATTTTAGGTACAAATAGCATTACAAGTGGTAAATATAAAGTAAGCTGAACTTAGCATGAATTTATTTTTTAATTTAACTTAATTTTTTATACAGCAAGTTCTTATTAGTTATCTTTTTTTATACATATTAGTGTATATATGTCAATCCCAATCTCCCAATTCGTCCCACCACCACCACAACCACCTCCCCACCACCACTTTCCCCCCTTGGTGTCCATACGTTTGTTCTCTACATCTGTGTCTCTATTTCTGCCTTGCAAACCAGTTCATCTGTACCATTTTTCTAGATTCCACATATATGCATTAATATACAATATTTATTTTTCGCTTTCTGACTTACTTCACTTTGTATGACAGTCTCTAGGTCCTTCCACGTCTCCACAGTGACCCAATTTTGTTCCGTTTTATGGCTGAGTAATATTCCATTGTACATATGTACCACATTTTCTTTATCCATTCATCTGTTGACGGGCATTTACGTTGCTTCCATGACCTAGCTATTGTAAATAGTGCTGCAGTGAACATTGGGGTGCATGTATATTTTGGAATTATGGTTTTCTCTGGGTATATGCCCAGTAGTGGGATTGCTGGGTCATACAGTAATTCTATTTTTAGTTTTTTAAGAAACCTCCATACTGTTCTCCATAATGGCTGTATCAATTTACATTCCCACCAACAGTGCAAGAGGGTTCCCTTTTCTGCACACCCTCTCCAGCATTTGCTGTTTCTAGATTTTCTGATGATGCCCATTCTAACTGGTGTGAGGTGATACCTCACTGTGGTTTTGATTTGCATTTCTCTAATAATTAGTGATGTTGAGCAGCTTTTCATGTGCCTATGGGCCATCTGGTTGTCTTCTTTGGAGAAATGTCTATTTAGGTCTTCTGCCTAGTTTTTGATTGGGTTGTCTGTTTTTTTAATATTGAGCTGCATGAGCTGTTTATATATTTGGGAGATTAATCCTTTGTTCGTTGATTCATTCACAGATATTTTCCCGCGTTCTGAGGGTTGTCTTTTGGTCTTGTTTATAGTTCCCTTTGCTGTGCAAAAGCTTTTAAATTTCATTAGGTTCCATTTGTTTAGTTTTGTTTTTATTTCCATTACTCTAGGAAGTGGGTCAAAAAAATCTTGCTGTGATTTATGTCAAAGAGTGTTCTTCCTATGTTTTCCACTAAGTGTATGGCCTTGCATTTACGTCTTTAATACATTTGGAGTTTATTTTTGTGTATGGTGTTAGGGTGTGTTCTAATTTCATTCTTTTACATGTAGCTGTCCAGTTTTCCCAGCACCACTTATTGAAGAGACTGTCTTTTCTCCAATGTATACTCCTGCCTCCTTCATCATAGATTAGTTGACCATATGTGTGTGGGTTTATCTGTGAGCTTTCTATCCTGTTCCATTGATCTATATTTCTGTTTTTGTAACAGTACCATGTTGTCTTGATTACTGTAGCTTCGTACTGTAGTCTGAAGTCAGGGAGTCTGATTCCTCCAGTCCATTTTTTCCCTCAAGATTGTTTTGGCTATTAGGGGTCTTTTGTGTCTCCATACGACTTTGAAAATTTTTGTTCTAGTTCTGTAAAAAATGCCACTGGTATAATTTGATAGGGATTGGATTGAATCTGTAGATTGCTTTGCATAGTAGAGTCATTTCCACAATATTGATTGTTCCAATCCAAGAACATGGTATATCTCTCCAAATGTTTGTGTCATCTTTGATGTCTTTCATCAGTGTCTTATAGTTTTCTAAGTACAGGTCTTTTAACTCCTTAGGTAAAATGCCTTATTCCTAGGTATTTAATTGTTTTTGTTGCAATGGTGAATGGGATTGTTTCCTTAATTTCTCTTTCTAATCTTTCATTGTTAGTGTATAGGATTGCAAGAGATTTCTGAGCATTAATTTTGTATCCTACACCTTTACCAAATTCATTGATTAGCTCTAGTAGTTTTCTGGTGACATCTTTAAGATGATATATGTAGAGTATCATGTTATCTGCAAACAGTGACTGTTTTACTTCTTCTTTTCCGATTTGTATTCTTTTCATTTCTTTTTCTTCTCTGATTCCCTTGGCTAGGGCTTCCAAAACTATGTTGAATAAGACTGGTGAGAGTGGACATCCTGTCTTGTTCCTGTTCTTAGACGAAATGCTTTCAGTTTTTCACCATTGAGAATGATGTTTGCTGTAGCTCTGTCATATATGGCCTTTATTATGTTGAGGTAGGTTCCCTCTATGCCCACTTTCTGCAGCGTTTTTATCATAAACCATGTTGAATTTTGTAAAAAACCTTTTCTGCATCTATTTAGATGATCATATAGTTTTTACTTTTCAATTTGTTAATATGGTGTATCACATTCATTGATTTGCATATGTTGAAGAATCTTTGCATCCCTGGGATAAATCCCACTTGATCATGGTGTATGATCCTTTTAATGTGTTGTTGGATTCTGTTGGCTAGTGTTTTGTTGAGGATTTTTGCATCTATATTCATGAGTGATATTGGTCTGTAATTTTCTTTTTTTTGTAGTATCTTTGTCTGGTTTTGGTATCAGGGTGATGGTGGCCTCATAGAATGAGTTTGAGAGTGTTCCTCCCTCTGCAATATTGTGGAAAAGTTTGAGAAGGATGGGTGTTAGCTCTTCTCTAAATGTTTGATAGAATTCGCCTGTGAAGTCATCTGGTCCTGGACTTCTGTTTGTTGGAAGATTTTTAATCACTGTTTCAATTTCATTGTTTGTGATTGGTCTGTTCATATTTTCTATTTCTTCCTGGTTCAGTCTCGGAAGGTTATACCTCTCTAAGAATTTGTCCATTTCTTCCAGGTTGTCCATTTTATTGGCATAGAGTTGCTTGTAGTAGTCTCTTAGGATGCTTTGTATTTCTGTGGTGTCCATTGTAACTTCTTTTTAATTTCTAATTTTATTGATTTGAGTCCTCTCCCTCTTTTTCTTGAAATGTCTGGCTGAAGTTTTTTCAATTTTGTTTATCTTCTCAAATAACCAACTTATAGTTTTATTGATCTTTGCTATTGTTTTGTTTCTAATTCATTTATTTCTGCTCTGATCTTTATGATTTCTTTCCTTCTACTAACTTTGGGTTTTGTTTGTTCTTCTTTCTCTAGTTCCTTTAGGTGTAAAGTTAAATTGTTTATTTGAGATTTTTCTTGTTTCTTGAGATAGGATTTTATTGCTATAAAATTCCCTCTTAGAACTGCTTTTGCTGAATCCCATAGATTTTGGATCATTGTGTTTTTATTGTCATTTGTCTCTAGGTATTTTTTGATTACCTCTGATTTCTTCAGTGATTTCTTGGTTATTTAGTAACGTATTGTGTAGCCTCCATGATTTTGTGTTTTTTACATTTTTTCCCCTGTAATTTATTTCTCATCTCATGGTGTTGTGGTTGGAAAAGATGCTTGATATGATTTCAGTTTTCTTAAATTTACCAAGGCTTGATTTGTGACCTAAGATGTGGTGTATCCTGGAGAATATTCCATGTGCACTTGAGAAGAAAGTGTAATATGCTGTTTTTGGATGGAATGTTGTATAAATATCAATTAAAACTATCTGGTCTATTGTGTCATTTAAATCTTGTGTTTCCTTATTAATTTTCTGTCTGGATGATCTGTCCATTGGTGTAAGTGAGGTGTTAAAGTCCCCCACTATTATTGTGTTACTGTTGATTTCCTCTTTTATAGC
This sequence comes from Lagenorhynchus albirostris, assembly GCF_949774975.1. Taxonomy (NCBI): domain Eukaryota; kingdom Metazoa; phylum Chordata; class Mammalia; order Artiodactyla; family Delphinidae; genus Lagenorhynchus; species Lagenorhynchus albirostris. The sequence continues at coordinate 19,093,410 of NC_083110.1, read as the reverse complement.
TGTTAGCAGTTGCCTTATGTATTGAGGTGATCCTGTGTTGAGCACATATATATTTTTAATTGTTATATGTTGTTCTTGGATTGATCCCTTGATCATTATGTAGTGTCCTTCCTTGTCACTTGGAACATTCTTTATTTTAAAGTCTATTTTATCTGATATGAGAATTGCTACTCCAGCTATCTTTTGATTTCCATTGGCATGGAATATCTTTTTCCATCCCCTCACTTTCAGTCTGTATGTGTCACTAGGTCTGAAGTGGGTCCCTTGTAGACAGCATATATATGGGTCTTGTTTCTGTATCCATTCAGCAAGCCTGTGTCTTTTGGTTGGAACATTTAATCTATTTACATTTAGGTTATTATTGATATGTATGTTCCTATGACCATTTTCTTAATTGTTTTGGGTTTGTTTTTGTAGGTCCTTTTCTTCTCTTGTGTTTCCCACTTAGAGAAGCTCCTTTAGCATTTGTTGTAGAGCTGGTTTAGTGGTGATGGATTCTCTTAGCTTTTGCTTGTTTGTAAAGCTTTTGCTTGTTTGTAAAGCTTTTGCTTGTTTGTAAAGCTTTTGCTTGTCTGTAAAGCTTTTGATTTCTCTGTCAAATCTGAATGAGATCCTTGACGGGTAGAGTAATATTGGTTGTAGGTTCTTCCCTTTCATCACTTTAAATATATCATGCCACTCCCTTCTGGCTTGTAGAGCTTCTGCTGAAAAATCAGCTGTTAACCTTATGAGCGTTCCCTTGTATGTTATTTGTCGTTTTTCCCTTGTTGCTTTTAATAATTTGTCTTTATTTTTGTCAGTTTGGTTACTATGTGTCTCGGCATGTTTCTCCTTGGGTTTATCCTGTATCGGACTCTCTGCGCTTCCTGGACTTGGCTGGCTATTTCCTTTCCCATGTTAGGGTATTTTTCAACTATAATGTCTTCAAATATTTTCTCAGGTCCTTTCTCTCTCTCTTCTCCTTCTGGGACCCCTATAATGCGAATGTTGTTGCATTTAATGTTGTCTCAGAGGTCTCTTAGGCTGTCTTTATTTCTTTTCATTCTCTTTTCTTTATTCTGTTCCATGGCCGTGAATTCCACCATTCTGTCTTCCAGGTCACTTATCTGTTCTTCTGCCTCAGTTATTCTGCTGTTGATTCCTTTTAGTGTATTTTCATTTCAGTTATTGTATTGTTCGTCTCTGTTTGTTTGTTCTTTAATTCTTCTAGGTGTTCTTTAATTCTAGGAATGGTGCCTATCTCGTCTTCATTTAGTTGTTTTTCTGGGGTTTTATCTTGCTCCTTTGTCTGGTACATAGCCCTCTGCCTTTTCATTTTGTCTGTTTTTCTGTGAATGTGGTTATTGTTCCATAGGCTGCAGGAATGTAGTTCTTCTTGCTTTTGTTGTCTGCCCTCTGGTGGATGAAACTGTCTAAGAGGTTTGTACAGGCTTCCTCATGGGAGGGAATGGTTGTTGGTAGAGCTGGGTGTTGCTTTGGTGGGCAGAGCTCAGTAAAACTTTAATCTGTTTGTCTGCTGTTGGGTGGGTCTGAGTTACTTCCTTATTGGTTGTTTGCCGTGAGGCCCTTTGGTGGGGCTAATGGTGGACTCCAGGAGGGCTCACACCAAGGAGTACTTCCCAGAACTTCCGCTGCCAGTGTCCTTTTCCCCGAGGTGAGCCACAGCTGCCCCCACCTCTGTAGGAGACCCTGCAACACTGGCAGGTAGGTCTGGTTCAGTCTCCTATGGGGTCACTGCTCCTTCCCCTGGGTCCTGATGCATACACTACTTTGTGTGTGTCCTCCAAGAGTGGAGTCTCTGTTTCCTCCAGGCCTGTCAAAGTCCTGCAGTCAAATCCCACTTGGCTTCAAAGTCTGATTCTCTTGGAATTCCTCCTCCCGCTGCTGGACCCCCGGGGAGGTTGGGCACCCTGACTTGGGGCCCTGAACCTTCACTCCAGTGGGTGGACTTCCATGGTATTATTGTTCTCCAGTTTGTGAGTCACCCACCCAGAGGCAAAACTAACCAATTCTTAATTGACTACTTCTTCAAATTGGCTCAACTTTGCTGGATAAGGTCCAGTATTAATTCAGTCATTGTAGTGAGCATTGGTGGTACAGAAACTACAGTAACACTAAGAAACCACAATATTTCAAACAGTGCTCTTGCTGTCAAAGAGCTCAGAGTTCAATCTGAAAGACGTGGGACTGCTTTCTAATTTCAATGGTATCCTATAATAAAGATCTGTAAAAAAAAAAAAAGTACATGATCCCCATTATATGCATATCAGCCATGTGCTCTTTCATTCCACAGTCTTTTTATTCACTGCCTATTGATTCTCTGCCATACTGTCTCTCAGTAAGAGGATTCAAAGTTACTTCACTTATACCAAGTCTCCAATTACACCTACTCCCGCTACGTTACTTCTACTTTTATACCCACCCAAAGTAATCCCAGTATGAACAGCCTTCCTTTTTCACATCAAGATTTCTCTATCTTTTGGGCTTCCCTGGTGGCGCAGTGGTTGAGAGTCCGCCTGCCGAGGCAGGGGACGTGGGTTTGTGCCCCGGTCCGGGAAGATCCCACATGCCGCGGAGCGCCTGGGCCCGTGAGCCATGGCTGCTGAGCCTGTGCGTCTGGAGCCTGTGCTCCACAACAGGAGAGGCCACAACAGTGACAGGCCCGCGTACCGCAAAAAAAATAAAATAAATAAAATAAAATTTCTCTGTCTCATTACCAATTCCCTCTCTCCCTTTCCCTGTCTCAGTTTTCCCTTCTTCTCTCTACTCTCCCATTTCTGAAAAAAAAAAAAAAAGCAAACCTTGTTTTATTTGCAGCTAACTTTAAACTTCATATGCTTTCAACACATCAATCCTTCCTACCGTAGGACTGCTTAATCCAGTGTCTCCCTTCTTTCTAACGTCTCTAGTCACTAGTTCTCATTGACTCCTCATTTATTTACTAAAACCGTACTTATTTGTGATCCTGAAAATAAAATATTTTGTGACTTCTGGCATTGAGGGTTTAACTTGTCTAAAGCAGTTCTCCTGCAGCCTGGCTTCCTGTAAAACTCCAGTGACTCCAGTCCATTATGGAGATGATTGCTCCTGGTAACCACAGATCTTATCCTCAGCCTCTCTTCTATCAGAGCAGAAGAAAGACTCATGCTTTCTAATCATTAATGTTGATGTGCTGAAATTGCTGCTAGTTACCCATGCTGTAGAGCTGCAACGAGGCTTTGTCCCCACCCAAGCGAGAGGTTGGTGAACCTCCCAACTGTCAGAAATACTGAAGGTTCTGAGATTTTACCCTATGTGTAGGCTTGCAATGTAGTTACCACAGTTTCTTGGATGTTAGGAAATGACCTGAGACTGCTAGGTCAGATGTGAGGGCTGTTTTGTTACTTATAGCAATAGCAGCAGCCAGCGTATCAGCACTTTTGCACCACGTACTCAAGCCTCATCTCCTACACTAGAACATAGAGAGGGCTGGATGATATCTGCACATGCAGTAAGTTGTGATACGGAAGAGAAACACTGAGCTTAGAAAAACTGAATCTTTTATAATGAGAGGTAAGCATGTATATGCTTTGCTCTGGAGGGAGATATCTTTATTATAGTGAAGAGTAAATATGCCTGCTTTTTGTTTCAGAAAGAGACACTGTTTTCCAAGGCTGTGGGGAAAATGCTCTTTGCTCTAAAGGGACACACTCTCTGTGTCACCCAAGGCAGTTTGATATGCAGACATCATTGAAAAGATAGTCTTGAACAAAGGGCAGTCAGTGCCTCACTACCAAGATGTGTAGCAATGTGGGTGATCCATAGAGAATTGTCACCCGATACCAACCACATATGCTGATCCTCCAGCAGAGAGGTGGGTTCTGCTCGGTCTTATTGCTATTGTGTTCTATCCTGGGGCTCCCCTGATCATGCTGTTTAAAATCATCATACTCCAGGAGTCAGAGACCTTTCCAGCAATTCTAGATCTCAGTGAAGCCCTAGAAGGCAGTGGGTAACAGTGGACCTACAGACCTGCAAGTTCTTTTGTTTCTGTGAGGTCCTCCTGGGTGAGTGTTGCCCCATCAGGTCTCTGTGTATGTTCTTTGTTGATTTTTCTTTTTTAGCACGGTAGGCGAACACATGTGCAGCCCTCGTGATTATACCTTTTTAGTTACCAAAATCTTCAAAGCCTGTATCCATATTTTAAAAAAAGAATTAATGGAATCAATAAATATTTATTGAACACCCTCAATAAATGTGTCAGGCACAATTACTGGGAAGAAAAAAATCTCATCATAAAATTTCTACTCTAGGTGAGATACCAATTCTTACCTATAAAATTAAGAGTGACTTTTAATAATAATAATATACAGTGCTGGTAAAGATATAGTGAAATGAGCAATCTTACAAATTGCTTTTCAATTGTAATTGCTACAAATCTTCTGTAGAACAATTTACCAATAAATATCAAGGGCTTTAAAAATTTGCAACAAGTTATAATTTACCACATTGTTTTTAATAATCAAAAGTCACAAATTATATGCCTAATATGTTGAGGGAGAGTAAATAAATTTTGATATAACCATGAGATAAGCTTTTGTCCAATAATTATGTTTACTAGGAGTGTTTAAAGAGGTACAAACATATTAAAGACTCAGTGGAAAAAATATGTGTTCTAAAATTGTATATATTTCAAATTTTCAATAATGTAAAAGTCTACAATAATATTGCAAAGAAATATGCTGAAATACTAATAGTAGCTTTCTCTGGGTAGAAGTATTTTATTCTATATATTTTACTGTTTTCCAACATCTCTCCTAAATATCTCTGTGTAATCTAGTAGAATAAATTAGAACTTGGGCTCTGGTATTATGGTTCTTTAGGCTAAAATTCTGCTTCTACCTTTTTCTAGCTGTGTGACTTTGGAAAGCTATGTAACTTGGCAAAACCCCAGTTTATTTATCTAAACATCGGGTATCTAAACAATATGTCCCAGGCTGTAGTGAGAATTGAATAAAGTACATAAAGTACTTAGTAGAGTGCCTGGTACAGAGGAAAGGGGGCCATATTTTGTTGTGGATAGGAACACAGATTCTGGAGTCAGACTGCCTAGCTTTCAATCCTGGCATCTTTACTTACCAGCTGAGCAAGTTACTTAAAGTTATCTCTGTGCCTCAGTTTCATTTCTTTATATCTTCAGTTCTTATAAGAGTGCTTGGAACATAGTAGGTGCAAATAAATATTGAATGCATGAATTAATCATGGCTGTGATTATGTTATTATTTAAATAGTAAATTTAATATGTGTATCCAATATCTCCAAATTTCTAAACCATTCCATCTTTTGCTCCTTCAACGTCTCTGAAAAACTCTTGAAGGTCACTTGATATTCTTTGTTACCACATTAAATGATATATCTTCCATATGAATCCTTGTTGATCACTTTGAACGTGTGACATTGCTAGCTATTTCCTTCTCCATTGACCTCTTGTCAATTGGTTTCTACATCTATGTTGTTTCTCGGTTTTCCCCAAAATATCTCATACCCCACTGTTTCCGTTTTTGCCCGCTCTTTTTCCTGAATACATAAACAGATGTTCCCCCAAGGTTCTACAATTCAGTTATCATGTTAAACATTGAAATGAATAATATCCTTATTCATTTAGTAAAGCCCTTCTAATTTATTAAGATGCATGTGAAAAGATGTTATGCTTTTTCATAAAATTTCTCTTCAACTAGAAGTGACTGCCGTACCACCACCTCTGAATTTCCAGTTTTTTGTGTATTCTCCCTTAAGACCCTTATCATAGACTACACTGGTTGTGTGTATGCTTTTGCTCTTCTTTAAAATGTGCATTATCTTAGGGCTGAGGGTTTTTTTCTTATTTATCTTTATATCCCCCAAGATGACTATTATAATATCTAAATTGGGTACCAGATTTTGGTGGTTGTTGTTTGCTTATGTGTTTGTTTTGAACAAGTCCTCTGATTAAATAATGAATTCCTTATTAACTCATGGTTTAGGTATGTATGTGAGGACAATCAGACTGCAGCACAAGGCTCCAAGGTGGATACAGCTCTTGAGATAGGTGGTCCTTTCCTTCCCCTTGACTCTGTGTGAATTTCCCTGAAGTTGATCGTTAGATTAAACAAGACTTTCTTTCCCAAAGAAATATCATTGATTCAGCATATATATGATGAATTAAAATTTACTTTGGGGGCTTCCCTGGTGGCGCAGTGGTCGAGAGTCCGCCTGCCGATGCAGGGGACACGGGTTCGTGCCCCGGTCCGGGAGGATCCCACATGCCGCGGAGCGGCTGGGCCCGTGAGCCATGGCCGCTGAGCCTGCGCGTCCAGAGCCTGTGCTCCGCGATGGGAGAGGCCACAACAGTGAGAGGCCCGTGTAACGCAAAAAAAAAAAAAAATTACTTTGGATTTTTCTCTTAAATACTGTTCATCAGTATTAAAGTGTCATAAAAATATAACAAAATGGCTGAATGGAAAATATTCAAAAGAAAATGTATATTTTATATTCATACGTGTATGTGTGTATGTGAATGTAGATAAAATACAAATAACGTTAATATAAAAATTAGGAAAAACAATTATATGAGACAATGTAAAACATGTCCAACTACGCAAACTCCAAAAGTATCAGAACTGACAGTAAAAGAGTTAATTGAGCCAAATACTAAATTAGGTTTTGGAATTATATATTTATGGCAGAAAGACAAAGGCTGCTAAACTAATGGAGTGATTATTGCATAAATGTGTACTCTGTACTAAATATAGGGAATCCAACTCAATTTTTAATCATTTCACAATTATGGTAAAGGAAAATTGTGTGCTTTGCTGCTATCCCCTGTTTGGTCATATCTTTAAACTTTCAGGAAGCATGTAACATTAATCATACAAATTAGATTTCCATCTCAGAAGAGATGCATATAATTCAGACCAATGAAGGATAAGCAAAGTTTCCTCTGCTGTGGAGAAGAGAGCAAACACTGCCAATGTATTTTATTAATAAGGGAGCTTTCTACTCCTTGCCACCTGATTGTGTTCCAAATTTCATTAGTGGAATCCATATGAAATATTAAAGCATGATATAGATATTGACACTGATAATAGAAGTTAGGTCTCTAATGTGAAAATGTTTCCAGCTACCAAGCAGCATAGATTATATATTTTTATTTTTTGCGGTACGCGGGCCTCTCACTGTTGTGGCCTCTCGCGTTGCGGAGCACAGGCTCCGGACGCGCAGGCTCAGCGGCCATGGCTCACGGGCCCAGCCGCTCCGTGGCATGTGGGATCTTCCCGGACTGGGGCACAAACCCGTGTCACCTGCATCGGCAGGCGGACTCTCAACCACTGCGCCACCAGGGAAGCCCTATATTTTTAATTTTTATGTTCCCTCATGACTTCATGATTTAATTGTATTAAATGTGTAATTAAATTTTCATTATATCCAGGGCCTGCCATTCTCCATCACACCACCTGTAAAATCATGGCTCCACGATTCAGCTAATTCAGTAATTCAAGACAGTATTAAACTAGTTCTCTTCTGTAATAGGCCAACCCGACCCTAGTGAGCCTAACGAAAGGAAAATTTTTCTAGAAGCATTTCTAACAGGATACCATACAGAGCTGAAAGCCTTGGAAGGTGCACATTTAATTTATGTGAAAATTGAAAGGAAGGACATTCCAGGCAAGAGGGACCACAAGTGCTAATATTCTGAGGTTGGGAAGTATTTAGTTTTCTTCAATGACTAGAAAAAGTTCACTGAACAGTACAGTATGCAATGGGCATAGTGTGGAAGATGAAATTGAGAAATCAGGCAGGCCTCAGACTATGTGTGTTTTTTTTTAATTTAATAAGTTGATAGATTAAATGAATGAATGGATGGATGACGCAGTAGCCTACCAGAAATAATGGTTCCCTGCCTACAGCTGTGGCTCTCACTGTTTTTCAAAATATAATTTGACAATATGGCATGAGGAGTCTTCACAAAATGACCAAATTACTAGATTTTGGTAGAGTTCACAGCTTACAGTTATATGTTGTCCATCAAAAATAAAATGCCCAGAAACGCCTTTTACTGTCATATGAGACGCATGACCAGCCTTAAGCAAAGTGATCGCGGAATCCACGGGTATGCCCCTCTCAGACCTCCAACTGCAAGGAGGGGAATTGACCAAGTCTTCCAGCTGCTATGCTCTGAAATCCATTGCTGCTCTCATGCTAAGAGTATGTTTGGGTGCCCCATGGGCTGTGCCTCGCCAATGCCTAAGTGCATCTGAGATTCTAAGGCAGGTGCATTCCTGGAGACCCTGGATGCCTCTAATGACTAACTCTGGCTTGAGGACTCTCCAGTGACTTTGCCTCATTTTCCTTAAACTGCACATCAGTCTAGAAAGTTTTCATTTCCTTCCTTCCTTGACTCCTTCACTCAGAGTCATACTTTCATTGGTCTAATGACTCTCTCGGCCTTTTCCAACTTGCTCCTGTTTTTGTCTCACAGACAGTTCTTTTGTAAATCTTTGCATATTTAATCCCATTTAAGTGTCTGCTTCTCAGAGGACCCAGACTAACAAAGTGGTAAAGCAGATCAATTTGCTTTTGACACCTCAGTTCTCCTGTCTTGCCAAGACTTAAACTAAAATAATATCATAAACATTCTTATTTTCAATGATTTTAATTTAACACATTTTACTTAGTCAATTAAACTTCCTATCTAACACATTTTTAAAAACTATTCTTTTGTATTTGATGGTCCATTAAACCCCAATGATCTCTAGGGAAGGTGCAAAGCCACTTCACAATCTCACAGGGGGCTTAAAATTTTACTGTCATACTTGTAAACTATGCTGTTTCTCTAACTAGTTTCAATTCTTATAGAATTTCAATTATAAGAATTCTTATAATTCAAATACTGTAATTATAACTATAATTGATGAATTATTTAGTAATCTGACATGTAGAATAGTTTTCTTCTTACTAACCTCTTCTTGTACAATAATAATTTTTGGCAGGAAAGTGGTATTTTTCACTTTAAAAGTAGAAATCAAAACTTTGTCTGACTTAATCTTCATTTTCTTTTGCATATGACAGAGTCCTGTGTCCCTTTCCCTTGGTGCATATGTCTTTTTTTTCTAAGAGACACATGTGGCCACCTTGTGATAGGACATATTACATTCTATGATAATTAAGTTTTTATAAGCAAATGACATTTCATCAGATCTAAACTCCTCTGCCTGATTTTCAAAGTTCTTTTTTTTTTTTAAGTGAAGTTACCTCTCTTTTTTTCGTACCCTCCTAACCTCTATCGTGTGTCTGAAGCTCCTCTCAAATTCCTCTCCACTGCTCCCCCCAACACAGTCACCAAGCCCAAGCCTGGAATTCCCCTTAGCATTTTATTAACTTTATCCACATGTGCTCACATCTTATGTATCCTTTAGGACAGAGTTCATGTTCTTTTTCTTCCGCAGAAATAACTCTGATCATGCTTACCTTCATTTACCCTTTCACTTCAATCATCTGTTAATTTCACTTGTGTTCCTGGTTATAAACTATGTTATATATTATTATTATAATGTTATTCTAGTAATATAATTATTAATATAATGATTGTGTGTGTGTATATATATATATATATTTTTTTTTTATTTTTTTTATTTTTTTTTGTGGTAAACGGGCCTCTCACTGTTGTGGCCTCTCCCGTTGTGGAGCACAGGCTCCGGACGTGCAGGCTCAGCGGCCATGGCTCACGGGTCCAGCCGCTCTGCGGCATGTGGGATCTTCCCGGACCGGGGCACGAACCCGTGTCCCCTGCATCGGCAGGTGGACTCTCAACCACTGCGCCACCAGGGAAGCCCCTGATTACTTTTTAAATTAAATGTATACTGACTTTCATGGTTAGCATTCTGGTTATTCATAATTTAGTACCTTGAAGAAATTTTGTGCTGTCTTAATATTTCTATCAAGTTTAGTAGAATGTCTTCAAATGGTACTTATTTTTCCTCCTATTGCAGCAGGAATGAAATGATTCTGTGCCAATTATGTACAAATAATTTGTCATGATTATATAAACAAGCATAGTCATAGATACAATATGACTTCCATGTTCTGGGTTATTAAGACTATCAGAAGTAGTGATTTATAGGACTTCTTAAATTCTCTGATGGCAGTGAAGTCACATAAATTGTACTCATGTAGCATTCAGTTTATATGTTCCTGTACTAGTATGTACCAGATGGCTGTCATTCCTTGTTAAATACATAATTAAGATATGACTTTATCTAATTTTTAAAAAGAAATCAAAATACATATGGAAAGTGACTGAGGACCTGATTAATGCTTTTAATTCTGGTATAGCTCAATTCAAACTTTAATATATTGAGACATTTAAAGTTATTAGGGAGGTGATTGATATCATCTGTAGGGATGAGTCTGTACTTGTTTCACTTTAGCAGCTGAAGAGCAGAGGGAGGTATACTTCTTTTTATTAGATATTTACAGGAGATACTTCTATCTTTAATATATTATAGAAAGCCAAGAATTGGTAAATCAAGAATTCTTTCTTGCAAAAGTGTCACATTTGACTTACGTTTATGGAACTTTTAAGTTTTGTCTTTTTGAATTTCATATTACCAAATATAAGAAATAAACTGATGAGCATCAGAAATAAACATCCTCAGAGACTTTCCTCGCGGTCCAGTGGTTAAGACTCCACAATTCCACTGGAGGGGGCACAGGTCTTCGTTGCTGCGGGTGGGCTTTCTCTAGTTGTGGCGAGCGGAGTTACTCTTCCTTGCAGTGTGTGTGCTTATTGCGGTGGCTTCTCTTGTTGTGGAGCATGGGCTCTAGGTGCACGGGCCTCAGTACTTGTGGCATGTGGGCTCAGTAGTTGTGGCATGTGGGCTCAGTAGTTGTGGCACGCAGGTGGCATGTGGGATCTTCCTGGACCAGGGCTCAAACCTGTGTCTCCTGCATTGGCAGGCGGATTTGTAACCACTGTGCCACCAGGGGAGTCCCTAGCTCACAAGTTTTAATCCCAACACTTAAAGTTATTAATCATAAAATCTTAGATCAAATTTTTTCTACAAATTACAGTATTTTTTGGCTAACTACATTGGAAACAATGTGTAAAAACATTGGATTTGATGAACTACAAGCATGGAGCTTTGTATTTCTTAAATATAAATTGAGAATAGAGAATCAGACACACATGCTTTAATGCCCAGAAAATAGTTTTAAAATTTCCTAACAAGAAACTTTATAGAATATTTTCTGAATAAAATCAAATAAATATGAAGGTAATAAAATAAACTATTTAGAAATTGAGAATTATTTACAACGATTCTTCCAGGATCAAAGAGAAAATAAAAACTAAAACTATAAATTTTATATACTATGATAAACATTAAAATCCCTAATAGCAAAACGTTGAGGGCACAGCAAAAACTGTACTCCAAGGATTAACTGGAGGATTATTGTTAGAAATAATCTAGGAATAATTTTTATAAATGCAATTAAAATTTTAAAATAAGCTTCAAGTCAAAAAATTTTCTGAAAGGAAAACAAAGGTAGAGGTCATATACAACCTGAAATCAAAACTTACTATAAAGGTACAGTACTGAAGATAGTGGATATTCATATAAGGGTAGGCACATAGATCAATGGAACAGAACTGAGGATCCAGAGATAAACTCACACGTTTACAATCGATTGATTTTTGACAAAGGTGGCAAGACAATGAAATGGGGAAAGGTTTGTTTTTTGTTTTTGTTTCAACAAATGGTACTAGGATAATTGTATGTACATAAGCAAATAAACAAATTTAGACTCTTACCTTCTGCAAAAATGAGTTCAAAATAGATTATACACAAATGTAAGGAGGTAAAATTATAAAACTTGGAAGAAAATGAAGGAGAAAATTTTCAGAATGTTGTATTAGGCAAAGATTTCCTAGATAATATATCAAAAGTACAAGCCATAGAAGAAAATAAAAGATAAATTGTACTTCATTAAAAGCATGAAAAGACAAGACAAAGACTTGGAGAAATATTTTCCTATCATATATCTGATAAAGGAATTGTACCAAGAAAAAATTAATAGCTCACCATTTAATAATAAGCCAAACAATCTAATATAAAGAAAGTCCCGTGCTTTAACAGACATTTAATGAATGTGTACCAATGAGAAGCACCTAAAGGGGTGTTCCACGTTATTAGTCACTAGAGAAATGCAAATTAAAATAATGAGATGTCATTACCCACCCCCCTAAAATGGCTGTAATCTAAAAGACAGATAATACCAAGTGTTTGGGGAAGAAGTAGAAAAATTGTACCCTCATACATGAACATTGTGAATGTAAAATGATAGAGATATTTTGAATAACAGTTTGACAGTTTCTTAAAAAGTTAAATATCCATTTACCATAGACCCAGCAATTCCACTCCTAGATATAGAGAAATGAAGACATTATGTAGACACAAAGGCTTGTACACAAATGTACACAGGAACATTATCCATGATAGTTGAAAGTGGGGAAATATCAAATATTCATTAATTGGCAAATGGATAAACAAATGTGGAATATTCAAACAATGGAATACTATTCATCAATAAAGGAAGAGAATTATAATATATGCTCCAACATGGATGAACTTCCAAAAATGCTGAATGAAAGAAGTCAGACCACCAAATACCAAATATTGTATAAGTCCATCTATATGAAATGTTTAGAAAAAGACAAACTTATAGAGAAAGAAAGCAGATCAATGTGTAAAGGATCTGGGATTGGGATTTGCAAAGATTACGGATGGGCGTGATGGAATTTTGGGGAATGATGGAAATGTTCTAAAATCAGATTGTGGTGATGGTTATATGACTCTATGAATTCATTTTAAATTATTATTTTATATACTTATAATGGTGAATTATATGTTATAAAATTATTTTTCACTAAAGGTGTTAAAGAATGAGCTATATCATAATAAATTAAATTAAAAAGAAAAACATGCAATCATAATAAAGGAAGTAAGAAGCCTGAGCTAGTAACGATGAATTAAATTGAAAATTTTTTAAAAAGATCAGTTATATAACTTTGCAGACACCATTAAGGGAAACAAAATAAAGTCAAAATAAGCTACATTATGGATTAGAAAGATTATGACAGTATAATAATATTCTAGTATTAACCCAAGAAAATTTGGAAACTAGGAAGAAGAAAACTCTTAAATTTCGGAAACACTTATTAAAGATTTACCATTACGAACAAATAGAAGGGTTTGATATTTTTATGGCTTTTTTTTTTTAACAATAGGTGAAATAGGTTATTCCATTGCTATTAAAGTGCAGACTGTGAGACTAGAGGACAATCAACTCAATTCATTTTGTAAATAATGTTAATACTAATAACTTGGTGAAAAAATGAAAACTATAAACAAGTTTCCCTTATGACTTGAAGATGCCAAGATTGTAAAAAAAGTAAAAGTACATCAAATTTAACAGTGCAATAAGAATATTATTTGTGATTAAGTATACTTATTACAAAAGTATAGAGATGTTTATATATTAAAAAAAATAGTATAAGTTATGAAAACAAATTATAGGAGGGAAACATATAATTACATAATAGATTCTAAAAAATAATTCAATTCAGTGCCTATTTAGTGGAGAAATGATTAGCTAATAAATGTGGTTGGCATTACTGGACATTTACAAGAAAAACAAAAACAAAACTGACAGATACTTTTCATCATGCTAAAAATAATTTTTAAATGGGTTAAAAATCTAAATGTACTTTTTTTTTTTTTGCGGTACGCGGGCATCTCACCATTGTGGCCTCTCCCATTGCGGAGCGCAGGCTCAGCGGCCATGGCTCACGGGCCCAGCCGCTCCGCGGTATGTGGAATCCTCCCAGACCGGGGCACGAACCCGTGTCCCCTGCATCGGCAGGCGGACTCTCAACCACTGAGCCACCAGGGAAGCCCTAAATGTACTTTTATATGTTAATTTTTGTCTTATATATAATGAATATGCTTTATATTTGCATATACCATATATATTTGTGTATGTATGATCTAAATGTTTATACACACACATACATGCATATGTATTTATTTTGAAAAACTAGGAGATAATATTTATGTAACATTGTCATGGTGAGATGGTCTTAACGAAGACAGGGAAATAAGAGACATAGGGGAAAGTACATATGTTTGACTATATAAAAATATAAATTAAAAATATAGACCATAATATACCATAAACAGAGTAAAAAGGAAAATCTTATCTAAGAAAAATATTTTGATTATAAATTAGAAAGCATTAATATCCTTAGTATACATGAAGGGGTCTTAAAAATAATTTTAAAAGTAAACAATTCATCCATAAAATAGCCTAATTGAAAGAAAGAAAAACGTTTGAGAAACAAAAGATATGACTTTAAACCTCATTTATGATCAGGGATATATGAAATAAAACAACAATAGGCTGCCTTGTTTCACCCTTTAGATGAACAAAAATGAGGAAGAAACAAGTTATAGCATCATGTTATTGAGTGTATGAAAATGTAGGTTGTGATAGGAAATAAACTGGCAGTTTCTATTCAAATTAAAATTTAACCCATAATTCCACTTCTGAACATATCTTACAGAAATAAAAGCAACACTTCAAATAGATATATATTTTAAAAAATATTTTTCTGCTGTTAAACAGATTAGCAGAACAGCAAAATAAAACAGAAAGCAACCTGAGTGTCCCTCAAAAAGCTAAGTCTGAAATACATGGTACATCTGTTCTATGGACTGTTATGTAGCCTATAAAAAGAGTGAGAGCTAAATCTGTTTTTCTACAGTGAGAAACATTATGTTACAGATGCATAGAACAGAACACCTGGATAAAATGAGAAAGCTACACATTATGCTGGTCGTTTCAGGGAGTGGGAAAGGAGGGCAAGTGGTAAAATATTGTCTTTTCCTTTAATCTTTTTAAATTTCACTTGTTACAAAGAACTTGAATTATAATTGTACTTTAAAAAGGTAACAATGGAAATTTAAAAGAAAAAAATATATATTGTGTGTTTAATTACATATCATAGAATTATTACCCCTGAATCATAATTCTGCTAGTACATCAGTATAGAGATTATTTCTTAATATTTAGGTGAGAACCATTTTCTTCTGTTTTTGAGATTAATTCTGTAAACTCATTTCCAGTAATGACACTCTTCCCCAAATCAAAGGTTTAACAAGGGAGATGCAAATAGAATAATAATGAAAACACAAAGCAATATAATAGCAACAAAAAATTTCTAACTTCCAATAACAGCTCAGTTTAGAAGAGCGTTTATATCTTCAGAACAAAAGCAATCCTCCTTGACTTTCTAACCAGTCAAAATCTGTGTATTCTACAGAAAATCTGTGATGTTATTCCCATAAAACTACCCTTTACTGCTTCTGCCTCCATTAGATTTCCTAAGCACTAATGTTTTAATGTACAGGTTAAAAGAAAATCCTAATGTGATTTATTTATGTGTGTGTTCTTTGTCTTATCCTAGTGTCTAAAATCTTCTCCATGGCTGGACCCCAAATAATATTCCTTTAGGTGCTAAGTGGTATCTAGAGAGTGACATTGGAGTCCTTCCTGCCTACAATTCAGTTGATGTTCTTCTGAAGTAGGTCTATTTCCTTTTATTATTTTGGATTTATGTCATTTTGTTTTATTCAGTAGAGAACGTTGCTATCCTGGTTTAACATTGCAAATGGCCTAGAAAGGCCAGTATTTTTAATTTTACTAAGATTCAGATTTGGATCTCATAACGTAAGGCTGAGATATAAGAAAGAGCCGCTTAGCAAGGGAACTTAGCCGTCGACCCAGCATGCACATTTCATTTTGACTCTACTTCTCTCCATATCTATGAATAAGCCTCAGTGCTCAGGAAAAAATAAAAACACTTCATGAAGAGAGACAAACTCGGGTGGCCCTGGAGGCTCATTGCCTTCCCCCTTTCAGTAGTTTAGCAATAAGCTGACTCAGGAGATCTGAGTTAGCACAATGAAAAACCTTGCTGGTAAGGGCCTTTGAGACCCAGAGGTTACCCCTTTCTACAGACTGTTTCCTCCACCAAGAAGTGCCTATTTTCACATAGTCATTTGAGAACTCCTGCCCTATTTTCCCTATAAATAGTATATAGAGACATATGTGGACCAGGGTCTCTTTTGGGGGGACCTCTCCATAGTGTGTATAGTTCAGCTAGTCCCATCTATCCAAGTAGATCTCTCTGTGGCATAATGGTGCCTTGGGGACCATGTCCCTCTCTGATGCTTCTATATCTGTACAGTGTGGTGATAATCTGCACTCCCTTTTGTCCTTACATGGAAAATGGCCTTCAAAGGAGTGGCCAAGTGCTACAGCTATAGAGCAGAACTTACAGATGTTAGATTTTCAACAGCATGTGGATAGACAGCGGGGAGAAGGCTAAAAGGCTATTTTTTATTCCTGGTAACAAGTAGGAAACAGGTTCCCCTTTATTAATTAGGAAGATATCTATGTACTGATGTGGGGTATTTACAAGGATATATTAAGTGAAAAAAGTAAGAAAGAGACCAGTGGTGAAGTAAGTGGCACATATATACATTTTCTTGCATTTTGCTAAAAGAAATACTGGAAAAATAAACTAAGAGATAGAGTTCTCTAAAAGTGTGTGTGTGGTAGGGGGCCTGGATGTGTGTATCAAGTGTGGTAGTGAGATTTCCCTGTGTACACTGTTCAGTGTAGCTTCAACTGCTAAATTATTTGAGTGCTTGACCTACTAAAAACTTAAGAGCTAACCAGACAACAGCACATTTTCCTTTTCATATGATATTCTAAGCTCAAGAAATAAATAAATGATTAAATTCCCAACATTTTCAGAATTTAGCAATGTACCATTCAGTTGGATAAAATTATAAGATTAAATAAGTTCTGCATAAAGTTATATAATTGACTGAAAATTAATTTTCTTGCATAGCCATGGAAACAAAACATAAACATTATGTGATCTGATCTGAATTTTTAAAAAAATTGCTTGGCTTACTTTTATTTAATTTTTTATTTTTTTTGCGGTACGTGGGCCTTTCACTGCTGTGGTCTCTCCTGTTGCGGAGCACAGGCTCTGGACACGCAGGCTCAGCGGTCATGGCTCACGAGCCCAGCCGCTCCACGGCATGTGGGATCCTCCTGGACCGGGGCATGAACCCATGTCCCCTGCATCGGCAGGCGGACTCTCAACCACTGCGCCACCAGGGAAGCCCTGCTTAGCCTACTTTTAATAAATTCCATTCTGCTCTTGGTTCTATGCATAAACTATAAATAGAGCTTTTAGGGGTTTTATATTAAAAAAAGAAATCACAATAATGCAATGAATTCATGACATAACAAAAATAGATTGCCTTAACAAAAAAATTAAAAAGGATTTTATAAGGGTATGGAATTTTTTTTTTATTCATTCAAATGCCCCTTAGTGGTAAAAGAGTACAGTCTTGGAACATACTATATGACATATTTTAAACTTGTAATTAAGTAATTAATTTACAATTTAGCCATCTTTTTAATTAGACCCCTAAATCAACATTACATTTCCACATTAGAACTGAAATATGGTCTAAAGTTCAAGATAAATTAGACTATAACAGTTATATATATATATTTAAAATTCATATTATGAAGTTGAGATGACAAAAGGAATGGAATAAGTGGAAAGAACCAGTCCTGGAACCACTGGGGTTTAAGTATTCTTTTGGTAGTTTAATTGGGATTCCAGTGGTCAACCCCTCCTCCTTCTCCATCCTTAGACTTCTCTTATAGAAATGTTTTAAAAGGAGTTAGAGAAAGTAATGAAGCATAAGAAAGCCATTCCATTTATCTTTGTTTAAGTTATTATAGCCATTTAAATTAAATTTGATTTGTAGCAGTTTTAAATGATTTAGTTTTACTTAATTAATTATAAGTAAGAAACAAGATTTGTGACAGAACTACTGTGCTTAATAGACAGAGGGAAGATATGTTTAACTACCAAGTTGAAAAGTGGCAGTTTTACTTTATCAGTGCCCTAAGTTCCTTTCCTGGGACTCCAACTTTTCAGAAAGAAACTTAAAAAAAAATATAGATCAGTTAGCTCTCTGAGCAAAATAGAAAGCATGGTTGTAATGCTTCAAAACCCCCTTGTATTTCAGTAGCTATTACTTGATGTCTTTATATCAAGCTTTTAAAACACTGAAAAAACTCCATACATTTTTGATACTGTAAGCATATTTCAATCAATAATTCATATATATTCCAGTTTTCAGGATAGCAAATTTCTGTTAAATGATTCTTTTTTTTTTTTTTTTTTTGGCGGTACGCGGGCCTCTTACTGTTGTGGCCTCTCCCGTTGTGGAGCACAGGCTCCGGACGCGCAGGCTCAGAGGCCATGGCTCACGGGCCCAGCCGCTCCGCGGCACGTGGGATCTTCCCGGACCGGGTCATGAACGCGTGTCCCCTGCATCGGCAGGCGGACTCTCAACCACTGCGCCACCAGGGAAGCCCAAATGATTCATATTTTTATAACTGAGTTCCATAATACTGTTGGCTGGTGTATTCCATTAGGGAGAAAATGAGCACTTATGTATTAAAATATTTTCCCCCAGAATACTCAAAATATAATAATACATTACATTATCATAAATTCAGGTGGTTTAACTGCTTAACTTGGCTTTGCTGTTCTGGCAGTAAAGCCAGTAATCAGAAGGAGTTGGAACAATTTACTAAGTGTTATCACCATCTTAGAAAAAAAAGCAATTCTTCTAACTTTCCCTCCTCTGCAATTCACTTTTCTTTCCATATGGTTGTTTTATTTATTTTTATATGCTTCTCTTTTTTCTAAATAATTTCTGCCAGTAGTATCTATAGTATTCAAATTAAATGGGGGAAAATAGTACAAAAAAAAAAAAACAAGTGTTACACATTATTGTCAGATCCTTAATCCTTATAATGTATCATTCTCTACCTGGCACTTATGGTAGTTGAGTTACTATCACAGTGTCACAGAAAGAGTTCCATGTTGGAGTCACACAGATCTTGCATAAATCCTGGCCCAAAACCAACTCTACCAGTTCTCATTTTCTGATCTTCAGCTTCTTGTGAGTCTGTAATGTGGAGAAAATGCTACCAATGACTGGTGCATGATAGGCAAGGGGCAAAATTGTTTCCCACTCTTCTCAATAGTTTAATAAACTGATAGTTTTGTAGAGGTTATTAGATTGTATACATGATGTTTGTTAAACTGGGCACAGTACTAAATAGGTACTGCTAGGCTTTGGTAGAGAGAGCCAAGTATATAATAAGTTGCATGAACAAGATACTTAGTGTACTATACTGTTAAAAAAATAACTCACTTCCTGTGATGTAGTTTATACATATCTGAAAGAAGTCAGAGGACAATTTCATAACATTATCAAAAGGGAGGTCATGTGGTTGAAACCCCTTCAAGAGGCAGGATTTTGTACATTCAGGGAAAAAAAAGTCTTGTTAGTTCATCACAGACATTGCTGTAGTTGATGGAACACTGAATATTCATAATTAAACTCATTAGAAAATAAAGGCTATAAACCATGATTTTATGTTTTAATTTATAATAAGAAATATGTAACTCTCAAGAAGACTTACAAGTTCCCACAAGTTTCACCTGTTATGTTTTCCAACTAAAGGAAAACTACACAGGAAGCCAAATTATTAGAAGATTGTTTGATGAAAATAGAAACAAATTAAAAGCAGTTGATGATATGTGGATTTTACTGATTATCTCAACTTTAATAACCTGGATCCATCTTCTCTATAAGGAAACATCTGCCTTAAAATACACATTATTTTCAACTTCTCAGCAGTACTTACATTGGAAGGCAACTTTTTTTTTTTCCAGTGACTCTCTAAGTTCAATTTAAATCATCTCTGCTTATGTTTAACATTATTTTATTTGGGTAATTTATCACTATCAGATAAGGAAGTGGTCCCAAGGGTTACATAATCAATCTATTGGAATGCTAGAAAAATTAATAAAATTTTCATCTATATTCAACTGTACCTCATCCCTTAAAATCTTACTTTATGTATCTCTGAGTCAAGCTAGGCTAAGTTTGTTTTAGGTTTGAAATTTTCTTTGCAACTGACAATTTCTTATGTCTCTAATCTGAGCAATTCTGTGTTCATTCTACAGTTTATATGTTAAATTGTCTGAGGGCACCTTATTTTTTTAAATCTCAAATTCTGAGAAATCATCTCTTTGTTGTTCTTTGTATCACTAACAGTATTCTTTAGTGTAAATTTATAATCTCATGAATTCTGCAGATTTTCAATAATAAACTAATTACCATTAAACAAACTACACTGCAAGTAAAATCTTTGTCTTAAAATGTTCTATCTAATGCTCTTAGATTATCATCTCCCCTAACCCCAGCTTCTCCTCAACTACCGTCACCACCAACAGCAATAAGAATAACAAATTCCTTTAAAATTAAAAATGCACACACACACACACGCACACACACACACACACACACACGAAGAAGCATGACCTAAGAGAGGAGATGCTTCCCATCAACCGTCCAAGAGACTGAAAAGTCAAAATTCACTTCTTTTATAACCAACTGTTTAAAAATATCAGTTGACACTTTCTTACACAGAAGTTCCAAAAAATGAGCTGGTCATATTTCTCTTTTAACCATGGAGTGTGGGGTTTGCCGGGTAGGACAGAACATTCCTAGACGCCTGTTCAGGTTTGTTGTTCAACAGTGGCCAATAAACAGTGGTTATTTTATTGTCAAAGAGGGCAAATACATGAAGACAAATGTAACCCTCAATGCCTGATGCCTTTATGGATCAGGCTTAAATCATTAAGAAAGAGTCATTTATAAAAGTATGATATATATCACTTGGAGGACATGCTAAGTGAGATAAGTCAGACAGAGAAAGACAAATACTGTATGATATCACTTATATGCGGAATCTAAACAGTACAACACATTAGCGAATATAACAAAAAATAAGCAGACTCACAGATATAAAGAACAACTAGTGGTTACCAGTGGGGAGGGGAGAGGGGCAAGATAGGAGTGGGAGAGTGGGAGGCATAAACTATTGGGTGTAAGATAAGCTCAAGATGTACTGTACAACTTGGGGAATATAGTCAATATTTTGTAATAACTGTAAATGGAAAGTAATCTTTAAATAACGTATAAAACGTTTTTAAAAATTTTAAAAAAGAAAGTGTGGTATATATCTGTGTTCCTCGGGTTCATTGTGAGTATTATAAAATGTCAGGAAACTGAATTTTTATCTTAATTTTCTCTTTTGCTCTTGGATTAGTCACACTCTTAAAATGTATTTAAAAATTAAATTTCCTTCTCATAGTTTATTGGTTCTTACCATACTTCTCTGGAAATAATTGGAAGGAGGAGGGGATTTAAGTAAATAAAAATCACACTTCCTCTAGCTCTGATTTTGATGTGAAAATTTGAAAGATGAGTAACAGATAGTATGTCTTTCTTTAGAATTTCCAGGGTCTCTTTGTGTTGTCTGGCAATGAGTTAGCTGGAATATTGGTCTGTATCCTGCAGACAAAGGAGCAACTACTCAAAACATCAACTTCTCCCGAAGGTCTACAGTGCTTTAAGCATGGTTAGCAAACACCCTGGACATCCATCATGCAATTGCAAGATCCTTTTACTCACTAATACGGCTCCTTTCAGTACCACAAAATCCCCTATTGCAACATGCCCCTTCAACCCTCCTGGGTCCTCACTAAATTACTAGGAAAAAGAGCAAGAAGACAGAACTCCTTTCCTAGGGCTCAACCCGGAATATTCCATCCTTGTCTGATCCAAACATCATGTCACGGATGACTCAAGACTGGGGCTTGCTGTCTCTGAGTTCCTCCTAGAGCTGTGCAATGCTTGTGGTGTCTCTCCATGCCGTTCACTTGACAAATACATGAGCACCTTGAAAGGGATCATTGTGCTTCTCTATTCTAGTATGAGAAATATTCAAATTTAAATGTTTTCAATATATATATATATTTTTTCGGTACGCGGGCCTCTCACTGCTGTGGCCTCTCCCCTTGCGGAGCACAGGCTCCGGACGCGCAGGCTCAGCGGCCATGGCTCACGGGCCCAGACGCTCCGCGGCATGTGGGATCTTCCCGGACCGGGGCACGAACCCGTGTCCCCTGCATCGGCAGGCGGACTCTCAACCACTGCGCCACCAGGGAAGCCCCTAAATATTCTTTCTAGAAATAGAGATAGGAGAAAGCAGGGGACTGCTCACTCTGCAAATTTGAATCTAATTTGTAACACCTGAAAAAAGCAAAGTTGGGTAAACTCTGAACACTCATAAACAGATTTTCTTTTAACTCATTATCAAGTTTGTGTTATAAATAACCAAAATAAGAGTATTGTAGTTAAAGGATGACCTTTCATTTTACAGAGGAACATCTAAGTGAGTACATGTTGTGAGACATTCATATGCGATATGAGTGGCTCTCCCAAGCTGGAACAAAATGCCAGCAAGGTATACATGGCATCAGGGGTACTCTTGCCCATAAATCTGTTCAGATTGATAGCCTTTGGACTGAAGAACGTACAGTGTGAGGAAATACGGTGTGAATAAATGGAAATTGTACTCCCCTGAAGTAAGAAAGGGGAAAATACAGTTTTATTTCTTGCCCATCATTTCTGTATCATGATATCTCTAAGTGTGCAGCCATAAATCTGAGATGAATCTCAGGAAATGATGTAAAAGATTTCATTGTTAATCTGTCAGATTTTAGGTTTCCTTTCAGTCAGTAGGGAGAAAATCACACAGGGCAGAGGAACACAATATGACCAGAAAACCTGGGGGAGCGTTGGCTTTTCTGGTCATTCAGTATAGAAATTTGAAATTGTAAACAAATGAAGATTAATTTTAAATTACTGTCATTGAGAGAGTGTATAAAGATCCAGATGTTTGATCCTTGTACATTAGTCCTGGAAATGAGGCTTTTGATAACTAAATGGGCAAAATACATAAAAAATTATGCTAAATAAGCCTACTGTTATTTTCTCTGATGTAAGAATTCCCGTATAGCTCCTGTCCAGTTTTCCCTATTATTAACATCTTCTATTAATATAGTACTTCTGTTAAAATGAAGAAACTTTTTATTTCTTCATTTAAAAAGGATAATTTTTCTTTTTATAGCATTCTAGGTTGGTGTTTTTCTTTTTTTTCTATAAACACTTTAAATATTTCACTCTACTTTTCTATTCCTTGCATGGTTTCTGGTAAGAAGTAACCTGAAATCCGTATTCTTTTTCCTCCATAAATAAAGGGTTTTATTCTTCTAAATTCTTTGAGATTTTGTTCTTTATCTTTGGTTTTCTGCAGTTTGAATATGATATGCCTAGATTTAGTTATTGGTGTTTATCCTACTTGGTATTCTGTGAGATTTTTGGTTAGCTATCTGTCATTAATTATTGAAAATTATCAGCCATTATCACTTAAGATGTTTCTTCTGCTCTGTTTTCTCTTTCTTCTCTTTCTCTAATTATCTGTTTATTATACCTTTCTAATTGTCCCACAGTTCTTGGATGTTTGTGGTTTTTCCCCCATTCTTTTTTTCTCTTTGCATTTTAAATTGGGAAGTTTCTATTGATGTAATCTGAAATGCTTTGATTCTTTCTTCAGCTGTGTCTAATCTACTGATGGTCCCATCAAAGGAATTCTTCATTTTCATTGTTTTTGAATTTTTGCATTTCCTTTTGATTCATTCTTAGTTTTTATCTCTCTGCTTACATTACCCATCAGTTCTTGTATTTTTTTGTTTTTAGATTAGAATAGATTTTTTTTTAATTCTCTGTCTATAATTTTACAATCTGTGTCATATCTGAATCTGGTGGTGATACTTGCTTTGTCTTTTCAGGCTATGTTTTTGGTTTGCCTTATACTGTGCCTTGTAATTTCCTATTGAAAGCTGGACATGGGTAATAGGAATTGAAGTAAATAGGTCTTTAGTGTAAGGTTTATTTATTTATTTTAATTTTTTTTTTTTACTGGAGTATAATTGCTTTACAATGGTGTGTTAGTTTCTGCTTTATAATAAAGTGAATCAGTTATACATAAACATATGTTCCCATATCTCTTCCCTCTTGCGTCTCCCTCCCTCCCACCCTCCCATCCCACCCCTCCAGGCGGTCACAAAGCACTGAACAAATCAGTGCTTTGTACTGATTAGCTCTGTACTATGCGGCTGCTTCCCACTAGCTATCTACCTTACGTTTGGTAGTGTATATATGTCCATGCCTGTCTCTCGCTTTGTCACAGCTTACCCTTCCCCCTCCCCATATCCTCAAGTCCATTCTCTACTAGGTCTGTGTCTTTATTCCTGTCTTACCCCTAGGTTCTTCATGACATTTTTTTTTCTTAAATTCCATATATATGTGTTAGCATACAGTATTTGTCTTTCTCTTTCTGACTTACTTCACTCTGTATGACAGACTCTAGGTCTATCCACCTCATTACAAATAACTCAATTTCGTTTCTTTTTATGGCTGAGTAATATTCCATTGTATATATGTGCCACATCTTCTTTATCCATTCATCCGATGATGGACACTTAGGTTGTTTCCATCTCCAGGCTACTGTAAATAGAGCTGCAATGAACATTTTGGTACATGACTCTTTTTGAATTATGGTTTTCTCAGGGTATATGCCCAGTAGTGGGATTGCTGGGTCATATGGTAGTTCTATCTGTAGTTTTTTAAGGAACCTCCATACTGTTCTCCACAGTGGCTGTATCAATTTACATTCCCACCAACAGTGCAAGAGTGTTCCCTTTTCTCCACACCCTCTCCAGCACTTATTGCTTCTAGATTTTTTGATGATGGCCATTCTGACTGGTGTGAGATGATATCTCATTGTAGTTCTGATTTGCATTTCTCTAATGATTAATGATGTTGAGCATTCTTTCATGTGTTTGTTGGCAGTCTGCATATCTTCTTTGGAGAAATGTCTATTTAGGTCTTCTGCCTATTTTTGGATTGGGTTGTTTGTTTTTTTGTTATTGAGCTGCATGAGCTGTTTATAAATTTTGGAGATTAATTCTTTGTCAGTTTCTTCATTTGCAAATATTTTCTCCCATTCTGAGGGTTGTCTTTTCATCTTGTTTATGATTTCCTTTGCTGTGCAAAAGCTTTGAGGTTTCATTAGGTCCCATTTGTTTATTTTTGTTTTAATTTCCATTTCTCTAGGAGGTGGGTCAAAAAGGATCTTGCTGTGATTGATGTCATAGAGTGTTCTGCCTATGTTTTCCTCTAAGAGTTTGATAGTTTCTGGCCTTACATTTAGGTCTTTAATCCATTTTGAGCTTATTTTTGTGTATGGTGTTAGGAGGTGATCTAATCTCATACTTTTACATGTACCTGGCCAGTTTTCCCAGCGCCACTTATTGAAGAGGCTGTCCTTTCTCCACTGTACATTCCTGCCTCCTTTATCAAAGAAAAGGTGACCATATGTGCATGGGTTTATCTCTGGGCTTTCTCTCCTGTTCCATTGATCTATATTTCTGCTTTTGTGCCAGTACCATACTGTCTTGATTACTGTAGCTTTGTAATATAGTCTGAAGTCAGGGAACCTGATTCCTCCAGCTTTGTTTTTCGTTCTCAAGCTTGCTTTGGCTATTCGGGGTCTTTTGTGTTTCCATACAAATTGCGAAATTTTTTGTTCTAGTTCTGTGAAAAATGCCAGTGGTAGTTTGATAGGGATTGCATTGAATCTGTAGATTGCTTTGGGTAGTAGAGTCATTTTCACAATGTTGATTCTTCCAATGCAAGAATATGGTGTATCTCTCCATCTATTTGTATCATCTTTAATTCCTTTCATCAGTGTCTTATAATTTTCTGCATACAGGTCTTTTGTCTCCTTAGGTAGGTTTATTCCTAGATATTTTATTCTTTTTGTTGCAATGGTAAATGTGAGTGTTTTCTTGATTTCACTTTAGATTTTTCATCATTTGTGTATAGCAATGCAAGAGATTTCTGTGCATTAATTTTGTATCCTGCTACTTTACCAAATTCATTGATTAGCTCTAGTAGTTTTCTGGTAGCATCTTTAGGATTCTCTATGTATAGTATCATGTCATCTGCAAACAATGACAGCTTTGCTTCTTCTTTTCCGATTTGGATTCCTTTTATTTCCTTTTCTTCTCTGATTGCTGTGGCTAAAACTTCCAAAACTATATTGAGTATGAGTGGTGAGAGTGGGGAACCTTGTCTTGTTCCTGATTTAGTGGAAATGCTTTCAGTTTTTCACCACTGAGGATGATGTTGGCTGTGGGTTTGTCATATATGGCCTTTATTATGTTGAGGAAAGTTCCCTCTATGCCTACTTTCTGCAGGGTTTTTATCATAAATGGGTGTCGAATTTTGTCAAAAGCTTTCACTGCATCTATTGAGATGATCATATGGTTTTTCTCCTTCAATTTGTTAATATGGTGTATCACGTTGATTGATTTGCGTATATTGAAGAATCCTTGCATTCCTGGAATAAACCCCAGTTGGTCATGGTGTATGATCCGTTTAATGTGCTGTTGGATTCTGTTTGCTAGTATTTTGTTGAGGATTTTTGCATCTATATTCATCAGTGATATTGGCCTGTAGTTTTCTTTCTTTGTGACATCCTTGTCTGGTTTTGGTATCAGGGTGATGGTGGCCTCGTAGAATGAATTTGGGAGTGTTCCTCCCTCTGCTATATTTTGGAAGAGTTTGAGAAGGATAGGTGTTAGCTCTTCTCTAAATGTTTGATAGAATTTGCCTGTGAAGCCATCTGGTCCTGGGCTTTTGTTTGTTGGAAGATTTTTAATCTTCCAGTTTCAATTTCACTGCTTGTGATTTGTCTGTTCATATTTTCTATTTCTTCCTGGTTCAGTCTTGGCAGGTTGTGCATTTCTAAGAATTTGTCCATTTCTTCCAGGTTTTCCATTTTATTGGCTTATAGTTGCTTGTAGTAATCTCTCATGATCCTTTGTATTTCTGCAGTGTCAGTTGTTATTCCTCCTATTTCATTTCTACTTCTATTGATTTGAGTTTACTCCCTTTTTTTCTTGATGATTCTGGCTAATGGTTTATCACTTTTGTTTATCTTCTCAAAGAACAAGCTTTTATTTTTATTGATCTTTGTTATCATTTCCTTCATTTCGTTTTCATTTATTTCTGATCTGATCTTTATGATTTCTTTCCTTCTTCTAACTTTGGGGTATTTTTGTTCTTCTTTCTCTAATTGCTTTAGCTTCAAAGTTTAGATTGTTTATTTGAGATGTTTCCTGTTTCTTAAGGTAAGATTGTATTGCTATAAACTTCCCTCTTAGAAGTGCTTTTGCTGCATCCTGTAGGTTTTGGGTCGTCGTGTCTCCATTGTCATTTGTTTCTAGGTATTTTTTGATTTCCTTTTTGATTTCTTCAGTGATCACTTCGTTATTAAGTAGTGTATTGTTTAGCCTCCATGTGTTTGTATTTTTTACAGATCTTTTCCTGTAATTGATGTCTCATAGTGTTGTTGTTAGAAAAGATACTTGATATGATTTCAATTTTATTAAATTTACCAAGGCTTGATTTGTGACCCAAGATATGATCTATGCTGGAGAATGTTCCATGAGCACTTGAGAAAAATGTGTATTCTGTTGTTTTGGGATGGAATGTCCTATAAATATCAATTAAGTCCATCTTGTTTAATGTATCATTTACAGCTTGTGTTTATTTATTTTTATTTTGGATGATCTGTCCATTGGTGAAAGTGGGGTGTTAAAATCCCCTACTATGATGGTGTTACTGTCAATTTCCCCTTTTATGGCTGTTAGTATTTGCCTTATGTATTGAGGTGCTCCTGTGTTGCGTGCATAAATATTTACAATTGTTATATCTTCTTGGATTGATCCCTTGATCATTATGTAGTGTCCTTCTTTGTCTCTTGTAATAGTCTTTATTTTAAAGTGTATTTTGTCTGTTATGAGAATTGCTACTCCAGCTTTCTTTTGATTTCCACTTGCATGGAATATCTTTTTCCATCCCCTCACTTTCAGTCTGTATGTGTCCCTAGGTCTGAAGTGTGTCTCTTGTAGACAGCATATACACGGGTCTTGTTTTTGTATCCATTCAGCCAGTCTGTGTCTTTTGGTAGGAGCATTTAATCCATTTACATTTAAGGTAATTATCAATATGTATCTTCCTATTCCCATTTTCTTAAATGTTTTGGATTTGTTACTGTAGGTGTTTTCCTTCTCTTGTGTTTCTTACCTAGAGAAGTTCCTTTAGCATTTGTTATAAAGCTGGTTTGGTGGTGCTGTACTCTCTCAGCTTTTGCTTTTCTGTAGAGGTTTTAATTTCTCCATCAAATCTGAATGAGATCCTTGCTGGGTAGAGTAATCTTGGTTATAGATTTTTCTCCTTCATCACTTTAAATATGTCCTGCCACTCCCTTCTGGCTTGCAGAGTTTCTGCTGAAAGATCAGCTGTTAACCTTATGGGGATTTCCTTGTGTGTTATTTGTTGTTTTTCCCTTGCTGCTTTTAATATGTTTTCTTTATATTTAATTATTGATAGTTTGTTAATATGTGTCTTTGCGTGTTTCTCCTTGGATTTATCTTGTATGGGACTCTCTGTGCTTCCAGGACTTGATTAACTTTTTCCTTTCCTGTATTCGGGAAGTTTTCAACTCTAATCTCTTCAAATATTTTCTCAGTCCCTTTCTTTTTCTCTTCTTCTGGGACCCCTATAATTCGAATGTTGGTGTGTTTAATGTTGTCTGAGAGGTCTCTGAGACTGTCCTCAGTTATTTTCGTTTTTTTTTTTCTTTATTCTGCTCTGCAGTAGTTATTTCCACTATTTTATCTTCCAGGTCACTTATCCATTCTTCTGCCTCAGTTATTCTGCTATTGATCCCTTCTAGAGTATTTTTAAATTCATTTATTGTGTTGTTCATTGTTACTTGTTTCCTCTTTAGTTCTAGGTCCTTGTTAAATGTTTCGTGCATTTTCTCTGTTCTATTTCCAAGATTTTGGGTCATCCTTACTATCATTATTCTGAATTCTTTTTCAGGTAGACTGCCTATTTCCTCTTCATTTGTTAGGTCTGGTGGGGTTTTACCTTGCTCCTTCATCTGCTGTGTGTTTTTCTGTCTTCTCATTTTGCTTATCTTACTGTGTTTGGGGTCTCCTTTTCACAGGCTGCTGGTTCATAGTTCCCGTTGTTTTTGGTGTCTGTCCCCAGTAGCTAAGGTTGATTCAGTGGGTTGTGTAGGCTTCCTGGTGGAGGGGAATAGTGCCTGTGTTCTGGTGGATGAGGCTGGATCTTGTCTTTCTGGTGGGCAGGTCCACGTCTGGTGGTGTGTTTTGGGGTGTCTGTGTCTGTATTGTGATTTTAGGCACCTCTCTGCTAATGGATGGGGTTATGTTCCTGTCTTGCTAGTTGTTTGGCATAGGGTGTCCAGCACTGTAGCTTGCTGGTCGTTGAGTGAAGCTGAGTCTTGGTGTTGAGATGGAGATCTCTGGGAGATTTTTGCCATTTGATATTATGTGGAGCTGGGACGTCTCTTGTGGACCAGTGTCCTGAAGTTGCCTCTCCCACCTCTGATGGGAGGTGGGAGATTCCTGGCTGGAGCACCAAGAGCCTTTCATCCACAGAGGTCAGAAAAAAAAATTTTTAAAGTAAAAAGAAAAAAAAAAACAACGGTAGGACAGAACCCTAGGACAAATGGTGAAAGCAAAGCTATAACAGACAAAATCTCACACAGAAGCATACATATACACACTCACAAAAAGAGGAAAAGGGGAAAAAATAATATATCTTGCTCCCAAAGTCCACCTCCTGAATTTGGGATGATTCGTTGTCTATTCAGGTATTCCACAGATGCAGAGTACATCAAGTTGATTGTGGAGCTTTAATCCGCTGCTTCTGAGGCTGCTGGCAGAGATTTCCCTTTCTCTTCTTTGTTCTCACAGCTCCTAGGGGCTCAGATTTGGATTTGGCCCCGCCTCTGCGTGTAGGTTGCCGGAGGGCGTCTGTCCTTCACTCAGACAGGACGGGGTTAAAGGAACCGCTGCTTCGGCGGCTCTGGCTCACTCAGGCGGGGGGGGGGGGGGGGGGGGGGGGGGGGGGAGGGGCACGGAGTGCAGGGCGGGTCTGCGGCGGCAGAGGCCAGCGTGACGTTGCCTCAGGCTGAGGCGCGCCGTGCGTTCTCCCAGGGAAGTTGTCACTGGATCCCGGGACCCTGGCAGTGGCGGGCTGCACAGGTTCCCCGGAAGGGGGGTGTGGATAGTAACCGGTGCTCGCACACAGGCTTCTTGGTGGCGGCAGCAGCAGCCTTAGCGTCTCGTGCCCGTCTCTGTGGTTCGCGCTTTTAGCCGCGGCTTGCGCCCGTCTCTGCAGCTCCTTTAAGCAGCGCTCTTAATCCCGCCTCCTCGCAAACCAGGAAACAAAGAGGGAATAAAAAGTCTCTTGCCTCTTTGGCAGGTCCAGACTTTTCCCCGGACTCCCTCCCGGCTAGCCGTGGCGCACTAGCCCCCTTCAGGCTGTGTTAATGCTGCCAACCCCAGTCCTCTCCCTGCGCTCCGACGGAAGCCCGAGCCTCAGCTCCCAGCCCCGCCCGCCCCGGCGGGTGAGCAGACAAGCCTCTTGAGCTGGTGAGTGCCGGTCGGCCCTGATCCTCTGTGCGGGAGTCTTCCCGCTTTGCCCTCCGCACCCCTGTTGCTGTGGTCTCCTCCGCGGCTCCAAAGCTTCCCGCCTCTGCCACCCGCAGTCTCCGCCCGCGAAGGGGCTTCCTAGTGTTTGGAAACCTTTCCTCCTTCACAGCTCCCTCCCACTGGTGCAGGTCCCGTCCCTATCCTTTTGGCCCTGTTTATTCTTTTTACTTTTGCCCTAGCCAGGTACGTGGGGACTTCCTTGGCTTTTGGGAGGTCTGAGGTCTTCTGCCAGTGTTCAGTAGGTGAGCTGTAGGAGTTGTTCCACGTGTAGATATATTTCTGGTGTATCTGTGGGCAGGAAGGTGATCGCCTCTTACTCTTCCGCCATCTTCCCGTAAGCTCTAGTGTGAGGTTTTATGTTACGCTGCCTAGGAGTTGGGCTGTGTTTATTGTTTGATGCGCTTTTGGTGCCAGAGCCTTGTTTCCTCTGTTGTACCTGTTTGCGTTCTCCTCTGTTATCACTGGGTTTCCCTGGGAACTCTTTCTTAATAGCGTCTGCTTTTTGCAGCACTTTATATGTGTAATCCATTGTTATTATACTGGGGTCTTGTTTTAATGTAATGGTACGGTGCGGGGGAGGGGAACCTGTGATTATATCTGAGTCTTTCAGTGGCCTGCACCTGGCATGTGAGCTTCACAAGTGTTTCTTATTCCTAGCCCCACATTAGGTGATACAGGAAGGCTAGAGGGGGTGGGAGTTGGATAACTTCTCCCAAGTTGGATAAAGAACTGGAGAGAGGAAGCATATAAAACAGAGAACACTCTAGGAATACTTAACAATATTTTTTCTTTCCCATCTCATCTTAGAGACCTGAGGTTTTTTTCCTTAAATCTTCACCATAAGAACCAGGTGGAGTTTCTGGAAGTAAAACCCTTGAAAGTGTATGGGGGCCCCCAAAGGCTGTGACTGCCCCCAGGAATTTCTCACTTTCATGCTAGCTCACCCTCAGTCTTCAACAATTGATAAAAATTACCATGTAAGTGTTTCCACCAGTTACGACTTCTGCAGCTTCTACTTTAGGTAAGCTTCTCTTTCTTTTTTTTTAATTTTTGAATTTAATTTATTTTTTTATACAGCAGTTTCTTATTAGTTATCCATTTTATACATATTAGTGTATATATGTCAATCCCAATCCCAAAGGTAAGCTTTTCTTAGTTGAGTTTCTCTTCATGTTATTTACCTTTCTCTCTAGATTGTGGAGTAGAAGTTTGTCCTGTGACCTCAATTTTCTGATGAAGCTAAGAAGAGTCAGTCATTTTCAGTTTGTTCTGCTTTTTTCTTACAGTGAGGACAACTTCTAAGCTCTTCGCATGTCAGAGCTGAAACCAGAAGTCTCATGAGTTATTTTGTTGTTTAGATTTTTGTTTGCCTCTTTGGTTTTCATGTATAACATCATATTACTTGCAAATAGAGATTGTTTATTTCCAATCTTCCCAAACAATTATGATTTTTTTCTCAATGTTAAATAATAGAGACATTTGGCATTTCACTTTGTTTCTAACCTTAGTGGGAATACCTGTGGTGTTTTTAACTAGCATGCCGACTTTAGAGCTGAAATAGGTGTAGCATATTAAGGGAGTAGCAATAACTTTCTATTTTATTGAATGTTTTAATTAGGGAAAGATGGAATTTTGTCAAAGGCTTTTCAGTGTATCTGGAGGAATCTTTTTTTTTTACTTTTATATCTAGTGATATGGTGAATTATATTATTGGAATTCCTAATAGTGGAGCATTCTTGAATTTCTGGAGTATATCTCACTTTGCCATGTGATTTTTTTTATGTACTGTTATTTGTGAGTATGGAGTCATACTCTTCAAAATAACTTCCTAGTTCCTTTCACTAAAAGGGCTTAGAACAATGATGCCTTAGCTACAGTGAGCACACCTCTTTCCTGGTCTTGATTTTTAAATACCAGGAGTCATTTAGACGAATCAGAACTCCCTGGAGATGTGCCGTATGGAGCAGATGCCCTGACTGGAATAAAAATTGGGTTTAGGTTGTTGGCACAGAAGGAGAGATAGTACCATATTTAAAATCAATTCACTGTCTCATTCATGGGCACTTGTTGCAACAAAAATATTAAAGTCAATAATGTTGTTTATGTGGTTAAAAAAACTACAACATGTAAAATAGATTCTAATTTGTAATGAGAAGAAAAATGACCATGAAAATCTTTTGTACCACAGTTTCACTGGTTGTCTTAGGGCAAATATTTCAGAGTTACTAAATCTCAACAATGTTTTTTTTCACATGATCACTCCAAGAGTGTTGATCTCTTCTGAAATACAAAGCGATGGCCATATTAAGCTAGTATATATAATGTAGTATATGTGTATGTGTATATATATGTGTATTGCATAAAAATTAAACTGAGGAAATACTGAGGAAGATGTGTAATCAAAGAACTTTGCAGGTTTTTCTAAGTAATAGAGAGCTGAAAGAAATAGGTCCCTCTATCTAGGTGCAACTAGCAGTGTTTTAAATTAGGTGTAGAGATTTATAAGCAACAGTATTTAGTGATTTTTAATTTCCACTGTTTAACTATGAATTGCCAAAATTAGGCCAAAGCCTAATAAAGGCTTTGTTCAATTAAGAAACCTGACATAATTTTAACTGTTGACCTCTACTTCTTTTTTTTTTAATTAATTAATTTATTTATTTTTGCTGTTTTGGGTCTTCGTTTCTGTGTGAGGGCTTTTTCTAGTTGTGGCAAGTGGGGGCCACTTTTCATCAAGGTGTGTGGGCCTCTCACTATCGCGGCCTCTCTTGTTGCGGAGCACAGGCTCCAGACACGCAGGCTTAGTAGTTGTGGCTCATGGGCCTAGTTGCTCCGTGGCATGTGAGATCTTCCCAGACCAAGGCTCGAACCCGTGTCCCCTGCATTAGCAGGCAGATTCTCAACCACTGGGCCACCAGGGAAGCCTCGACCTTTACTTCTTGAACTACTATGTTTTACTGATCCTTCCAAAGAAATAAATCAGGGGCCTCTGTGCTGGTGAAAGAGAGGGCTTTAGTGGGCAGGGTTTCCGGTTTCCTACCTTCAGTTGAATCATGTCGTCATAGCATGTAAGTATGTGTGTTTATGTGCATGTGCGTGTATATGATAGCTGAGATTTTATATGGAAAAATGTACTTTATAGAGAGAAGCACAAAATGTATGAAAGCCACTGGCCTTTTCACCTGGGCTATTTTCATAGCTTCTGTTGTTTACTTCCATTTGCATTAGGTGACTAAAAGTAGTTTGCAATTCCTTCTATTCTGAACCACTTACATAATTTCGGGTCTCTGCTGCTTTCTTGTCCTCTCCTGGGCCTCTTACTTTTACCTTCAGTATACCTTTTGAAGAAATGAAGCATTCATTTTTTTTTTTTTTTAATTATCTCAAGTTTTCTCTGTTTGAGCCCAACTTAGCTTCTTTGAGTTGGTTTTTCGGAGTGTTTTCAATTATCTAATAAACTGAGTGAAAGTAAAAGGTGATGCAACTTAATAATAATATTCACAGCTGTCACCTAATTGACATTTATAACATACTTTAATAATTTTTATATACTTCAGACTTTCAAGCCCTTTCAGATATAATGAATCCCATTTTATAGAAGAAAGGATTTAGACTCTAAAAGTTAAAAATAACATGATATTATCTACTGAGTAAGTGATTGAGCCAGGACCAGTCTTCTAACTCCTGGTCTAATATTCTTTATTTAGCATTTCAATACAATATTAATCAGACATAATAGCTAATATTTCTTGACATAAGTTAGAATGACATGATAGCTAATATTTATGTGAGTGCTTATTGTGTTCCTGGTACTAGATTGAATAATACATATTACTTTCTCATATATTTCTTATAACAGCCCTATAAGATAGGTACATCAAAATTGAAGGAGTTTGATATACTTCCCCCATGCCCACAATTAACCTGTGGTGTATCAGGATTGGAATTTAATTTTTTTTTTCATTCCAACGTGCATGGTCTTAATTTATCTCCTATACTGCATCTTAGGACAGAAAGAACAAAGAGAAAATTTTAGTGAGAAACTACTATGTTCCCTGAACTGAGAAAGTGGCTTTATAAAACTACTTTCACATAAAAATGAAAAGACTGTCTTACATTATGTATACAGTTAAGTCTATATTTATCACCTGAGTTGCCCGTAATAACATCTTGATGAGGAGGTAGTGAAATGTAGAACATGAAGAAGTCGGGGACAGCTATCTTTCTTTTATAGTACATAAGACCAATTACCAAATAACCTTCTAGGGTCACAGAATAAATAAATGTCATTTTCCAATTAGATGAGGAAACACTTTTGGTACAATATCAATTCTTTTTTGTCTGGCATTTTAATGAATGCTTACTAAATGAAAAAGTGGATGAATGAATGAGTGTAAAGCAAAAATGAGAAGCTAGTTTTTCTGACTTCTTGCCCCAAAATGCGGAACTTATTCCTTACTTAGTTTAAAATATAATACTGAAGTTGTTATTATTTTAATTATACCAAGATTCCAGAGCTGAGATCTTAAGTGAAAACTGTGTTTAGATGGTCTAATTCCTTAGTAGGATCAAAAGATGGTTAAACAACATGAGGAATTAAAAACTACCCTGTCCATAAGATCATGGAAAATCTTGAGGAGCACTGCATTATTCACTTTAGCTTGAAGCTAAAACAATTTGTAAATATTAGTGAGAGTGTAATAAGGAACAGCTCGTAGAGTCTAACAAAACAAGTCAAACAGGATGTTTTGCATGAATCAAAGTTTTTCATTGTGCAAATGAAGGTGTATGTTGATAGGAGAATGTGAATAATGTATTTCAATACTCATGAAATTTTCACTAAAAGTCCATACACAGAACTTAGTTTCATAAAGGTGGTGACCTCACGATTTATGACAGTCCCATAACACCTAACTCGGCTGCACTTCATACAGTTATCTGTAAATATCTTGGGAATAGAATCTGTATCTATTTAATTTTTTTCTCTTTTCAAATTTTAAAAAAGAAATGTTTGATACTTTTAAATTTAAAAAAAGATAGTGTCACACGCACATGAAACACATGCACCCACACCCAGCCCCGACAGTCACTGAGTTTAATTAAATTAAGCCTAGCAAGTTCTCTTACATAGAACATGGCATACTTTTTCATCTTGCCACATTGATAACAGGGATCCTGTTCCAAAGCAGATTGTCTCTCTCATTGTAAAATGATTTTGAAAACGATTTCTCCTTTCCAGAGACTAAATATTATTTCTGGTTTCTGGATAGTAGATAAGATCTGCAGGGAAAAGGAGTTTTTAAGATAGAACAATATTAGAAAAAAATGATTGGCATATTAAATTACTTTGAATCGGTGAAAAGATAAGAATAAAAGGTGAGAGTTGAAAAGTAAGAAAAGATAGTTCAGCTGAAGAGTACTTAGGATTAATTTTCATCAGGCTGTAAAAAGAATTATTGACTTTATATATAGCATATGCTATCTTTAGTTTTATTTAGCATACAGCTTCAGTGTTTTATATAAATGACACTCTAATATTGTTCATCCAAAGACAGTCTGAGTAGGTTTTTGAAAACAATATTTTTATCTACACATGCACGACATGAGCCTTGTGACATCTAAGACTACTTCTGGATAAATCCAGAGGGAGACGCACATGAGTAGAGTAGATGAAATGCAGTAGATGACCCCTGTATTTATTGCAGTGAACATTTGTAATTGCTATTTTATTATTTTACTGTTATATTTTTAAATGAACTAAACATATAGTCACATTAATCATATACAAGAGGAAGTGCGGGTATGTAATTATCATTAATTCTGCACATTTAACTGGGAGTCTCATGATACTTTACTGAAATAGCATGGGCCAACTTCTGGTTAAACGTGGGAGGTTAGACTCTCCAGGGTGAAAGCATAGTGGTCTCTGGGTGGTCGGTATGAGTAGAACTATTTCCCAGACTGCAATAAAAGATGGGCAAGAGGGAGGCCTGACTCTCCAGGCTTTGCACCATGTATACACACACATGCCCACATACACACACATGCACACACATGCCCACATACACACACATGCACACACACCTGCTTTACTGATTTGTGCTTTAGTCAGAATCATTACATATTTTGCATTGCTGTGAATATTAGCATTCTCTAATTTCATTTAAGAAGGGATTTTAATACTACATTGTTTTGAAAACCATTGCCTTGAATGAAGTGAAAAAAAAGTTTAAAGCTTGGTTTGATATTTTATAAACACGTTAAGTGATAGAAAAATCACATTGCTGCTATAACATCTTACCATTCTTATCAGTGGTCTTTTCACATTGAGTCCATATATAAAATCCTGCAGTTGGTATTATTTTACTAAAGCTGTGACTTTTTTATTTCTAAGCACCCCTAGTGATATGACCCATGGATAAGGTTTCTGTGAACTGAACATTTAACATTGATAACAAAAATTAACAATCTTTAATTAAATATGTGGTCCCTTACTACAAATTGAAGTCCATTTTATTAAATAGTGAAAACAAGAGAGATATTAAATGATTAAAACTGAATTTGCAGTATTACTCCTTTCATGTACTTATTCAACAGAAATTCACATTGCGTGGTCCCAGTTGTAATTATAGTCTTGGGCTAAGCAAACAATTGTTACTTTATGTAGTATATGTCTAGGTAGGCATTTGAATAAGTAGATGCAAATTCTGACAGCATTATTGATGTGTAACTGACATTTAATAAACTATGCATATTAAAGCATACGATTTGATATGTTTTATAGACATACGTATTTAACCCTGAAGCTATCACCACAATCAAGATAAGGAATATATACATCAAAACCTAAAACTTTCTCATGACACTTTGTAATCTAATCACTCCTTGCTGCAGACCCCAAATGGTCCCACAGACCAAACTGATTTGTTACTGTAGATTGATTTGCAATTTCTAGAATGCTGTCTAAATAGAATCATATGAATGTACTCTTATTTGGCTTCCTTCATTCAGCATAATTATTTTGAGATCCAGCCAGGTTGTTATTTGTGTCAATGATCCATTCCCGGGCTTCCCTGGTGGCACAGTGGTTGAGAGTCCGCCTGCCGATGCAGGGGACACGGGTTCGTGCCCCGGTCCGGGAGGATCCCACATGCCGCGGAGCGGCTGGGCCTGTGAGCCATGGCTGCTGAGCCTGCGCATCTGGAGCCTGTGCTCCTCAACAGGAGAGGCCACAACAGTGAGAGGCCCGCGTAACGAAAAAAAAAAAAAATCCATTCCCTTTTTTAACTGAGTAATATTCTATTGAATATTACTATTGTAATGTTAGTAATATTCTATTGAATATCATACAGTTTATCATTCTCTGTTGATGAACATCTGGGTCATTCCTGCTACTTGGCTATTACAAAACAAGCTGCTATGAGTAGTTGTGTACAAGCGTTTTTGTGAATATATGTTTTTATTTCTCTTGGGTAAACACTTAGGAGTGGAGTGACCAGATTCTATGGTATGTATATGTTTAACATGTTAAGGAACACATGCAATTTTTAAATCTAATTTCCCCACTAGGTTTGCTTCTACCTCTTGTCCTAATTCCATAGATCAAGACAGACCTGTGTGGAAACAGCACAATGCATTGCCGTGAGCTGGTTTCATAGCCACTTACATCTGACTACATCTTCAACGATGATGTATTCACTCGCTTCTACAAATAGGCCTTTTAGTTTGGGGACTTAAAAATCCCTTTTAGAGAGAGCATAATTCTTCCTTAGGGGTTGTCCAAATATTTGTTTTGCTGCATTCTAGTGTTCTATTTCATATATAAGCTGCCAACTTAGGCGACTTTATTCTACTAGTGTAGGGAATTCTTATGTCCCATAAAGCAAACTTAAATCCAGTAACCCTGAATAATATGTACAAAAGTCTAACATAGATCTGAATTACTGTCTCATCTCCTCCGTAATGTGGAACTTCTTTCATAGTTTTCCGTTCTTTAGTTCAGTGTGAAATAGGGGTGTCAGGTGCGGACATCCTGCTTGGCCTGACATAATACCCGTGGCTGGAACACATCAGGCAGGTTTTTGCTTTATTACTGTGCCTGGGATTACTTTGCAAATCTAGATAGATGAATTTGGTTAGGACCGTAGATATTATGCCTGGCTGCCTAACAATTTCTGGAAGTAAAAGATTTCCTATAGGTTAAAAAATATATATCCCTGCTGGGAAGTCACACCACAACTCTTCTTTCCCACAGAATCTTTATTACAGAATACTTTTATAAAACCAATTTCCAGGACACTGAAAATGTGATCCATGAAATAAGAAAGCAACTGCTTTCATGGATCCACAGAGCTAAGAAGGAGACCATGCAATATGGGGGAACAGCGTAAGGCCCTGATGAGGTATAGATCTCTGTATCTGCTATCAGTCTTCTTTAGTGTTTGCTCTGCTAATGAAGAGCTACACTGCAATTTTCCTCTCCCCTCTTGAGAGCTTTTGTCTGTGTCCACACCAGCTTCAAATACAGTGCCACACTGATAGACCTATTGCAGAGTGACAAGGCCAGCTGTGCTCCCGTGCAGTGAGTTTTGCAATCTTGCTCTTTTTTTTATTGCTGACATGTCCTTGAAGTGGCATATTCAACCTTAAGCAGATTTTCTTGTAACATTCATTGCTTGTTTTTTTCCCCTGATGATAAACATAATAAATATATATTGTAAAAATATAGAAACAAATCAGTTATAAAGAAGAAAGCCACATAGAACACTGTAACACTCTCATATATATATGCATTGTTTTATGTAATTAGAATATATGTACATATACATTGTTAAGAGTATTAAATGCTTTTTCTTTGCCCTTAGATATTCTCTGAAACTCGTTTTAACATCTGTAGAATAGTTTTTTGAAAAAAAATAATTTTTAAGTTAGATAACCTCTCTTCAGCTGTTTATTCTAAAGATAAGAACACACATTCACATAGAGTCTGTTTGGCATAGGGTTT
This sequence comes from Lagenorhynchus albirostris, assembly GCF_949774975.1. Classification (NCBI taxonomy): domain Eukaryota; kingdom Metazoa; phylum Chordata; class Mammalia; order Artiodactyla; family Delphinidae; genus Lagenorhynchus; species Lagenorhynchus albirostris. Next base: position 19,053,646 of record NC_083110.1, on the reverse strand, counting down.
GATGGAAAAGTTGAGCTTTTCCTTCGTCAAATACAGCAGAATGTGTCTGATATTCATGGTAGCAGTGTGTACACCTAAGACTTAAAGATCGGGTTGCGTGATTAGTCATCTGCTGCCTCTGTTGCCACCAGCACCATTACCACCATCTCCACTACTACGCTTATTTTTATTATTGCTTCATTTCCAACAGCACATTCTCACCTATAGCACAATGACCGTAACTGTACTGCCGCAGTTCTCCACGGCATCATCAATTACTGCCTGTGAAGAGCCTAACTTTGTCCTATGTAGTCCTGGACAAAGTATTAAAAGTTGTTTCTGTGCTCCTGAGAGGTTAACAAACCAAAAGGGACTTGGGATCTAAAATTGTGTTTAGCATTTCCAAAGAAGGGTATACTGCTAATTCAGAATTTTCTTGAAAAAAAAAGTATCTTTCCCGATACAGTGTCACCAAACCTGCAATAGACTTATAGAGTGAACAGTAGAATTGAATGAGATTTTATAAATCATTTAGTTCAGTCCTTTCATTCACTTCTGAAGAAGGTGAGTTCTCAACTAGTTAAATACTTGTTTGAGGTCACAGCTACTGAAGGCAGCACTTGACCTAGAATCCAGATATGCAGTCTTTATGTTCTGTTGCATCAGAGTCCCTGCCTTGCTATAAGCACTTTGGCAAGTTACTTACCTTAGGTTTTCTGTTTATAATTTGGAAATAGGTTATACATAGGATATAAACTCAGCTCTGTCCAAAACGCATTTAGTAGTTTTGCTGATTAGTATAGCCTAATTTACATGGAACTTTAAAAGAAAAGAGCAGAAAAAGAAATAACTCAGGAGCGTTTTTTTTGGCAGATCCATTGGCAAGCTTTTGCTCATGCTATCATATTATGGGCCAAAACTGAATTGGTTTCAAGCTCGTATAACTTAAAGCCAGCGTGCCAGCCTGAGAAACAAGCAGGGCTTTTCTGAGTTGTCTTTTCAAAGACATTTTATGGTTCAAGATAGGTGGCAGTGAAGCGGCTAAAGAATAACGCACAGGGTGTGATATAATTAATAAATGAAGTAGGAAAAAGGGTTAACTTCAGATGGGCTGACCAGGGAAGACTGGATAGGGTTGAGTATAGACCATCTGAACTCGCATGGTAGAAAGGTCCAGCTCTGTGAAAGCTGCAGGTTGAGCATGCCAGGCAGGAGAGCAGTAGATACTAGGAGCCAAAGATCTTGATGCGGAATGAACTGATGATTGGGGCATATTCGAGGAGTAGAAAAAGTCCACGTGTTATGGATCCATAGTGCTTGCCATGAGAAATAAAGTCCTTTGTCTCTGACAACTCTGGAAACTCCAACTGATTGTATAATTTAGTTTAATAGTCAAAATGGCTTCTGGCCACTTATTATCTGTCCAAGAATGTGATAAATTAACCCTCCAACTGACAAGCAATGGAAGGCATACTTAAAATGCAAAATGGCTGCATTTCAGGTGACAGGGAAAATCTGGGATTAACTATTGCCGCTACAGTCTTGCAACTCATATTGTTACAGGGACACTTAACTAAGCCCAAACCAATCAAAAAATTAAAATAAGTTCAATGTCAGGCCAATGGTTCTCATGAAGAACTACACATCAGAATCATTTGTACAACTTTATAAAAATATAGGTTACTGGGCCTCTCCCTCAAAGGCTGATTCCAGGGGTTTGTAGGTTTCAAAAGCCCATGTGTAACACACAACCAGTTGTATACTTTATTTTCTAGTAATATTTTGAAACGCTTGACAGTTAAATGTGATGGTTACATTTTTCTGAGATGTGACCCTTTAAATAATTTATAGGACTTGGAAACTAGAAAAACAGCGGCTCAGGAAAAGGATCAACAACCTTGTCAATAAATGCCAAGAACAGAATATTGATTTCTTGAAGAAAAAGAAAAGTATGTGTGTGTGTGCGCGCGCGCGCGCGTGCGCGTGTGTGCGCGCATTCAACAAGGGGTGTTTTTTAGTTTTCTGTAATTTGAATTGTGCTATTGTTATATCTGTTCCTTTTTTTTATTAATGTATTTTAATTCTGATCTCTCCTAACATTCCAAAATCAGCCTGTTATCACCTCAGCTAAGATAATCTCACTGAACATGTTACTGCAGCTTCCTGTTTCAGAATACTATCCCTAGCATAATTCCTTCTCTGTGTCAGACCACCACTGACATTGTTGTCGCAGTTATTTGATTGTAGTAAGCCATTGAGGGATCACCAGAGAAGTATGATTTATGATCAAATCATGTGTATGATTTAGAATTCAACCTTAATTCTGAGAAGAAAACGCCAAGCATGACTCCTGTTTCCTAGACTATCTTTTTTTTCCTTTTTCTTTCCTTCTTTATTTTTTTCTTCCTTCCTCCCTCCCTCCCTCTTTCTCTTTCTTTCCCTCTTTCTTTCTTTCCTTATTTTTGCTGTTTTGGTGACCACAAATTTATTTCTTTATATTTAAATATTAAACATTTATAAAGTCTTGTGCAAGTGAATTTTAAGGTATAATACTACTGCCTACCTGTCTCACTAAGGATGCTGAAAGAATTAATGAGATAAGTCTGTAGGAAGCATTGAGCTCCTTTGTGTGGAGGGTGAGATTTAAAGGTGGAGGAAACTCAGGTAATTTCATATCACTTAGGGTTGCCTAAGGAAGGCTTCACAATAAGCAAGAGTTAAAATAGGAATATACGGAATAGTTTTCCTGAATTCTGATAGGAGAAATAAATGAGTAATAACTGAGTTTAACTTCACTTTTTCCAGAAAAAAAATAGGATATCTTCCTATTGGTCTGGTTTAGAGACAGCTCAGCTTAGAGAAGGAAAGTTATTTCAGTCATCCCTGAGAATCTATGTTAGAGTATATCTCTGCTGGGACCAATTTAAGAGATAATCTTACTCTTATACATGATTAAAATTGGATCAAAAGAGATCTTTACTTGAAATTTAGAAGAAAGCACTGTATGTGGAATTATTTTATACCCTGTTAGCACAATGACATTGTATACTAAAAATCAGGTGAACATAACTAGAGGCAGCTAGTAAGTATCGTGTTAATCCAGAGTAACGGATATGGAGTAAAATGGAGGCATCCAAATTGCCACAAAAGTTTTATTATACAAATCTAAAAGGTTGTGATGGGATGAGGGATAAGGTAGTGAGGGAAGAGGAGAACAAACACTATAGACAGAAAGAAGCAACTTCTGGGCTTCTCTGGTGGCGCAGTGGTTGAGAGTACGCCTGCCGATGCAGGGGACGTGGGTTCGCCCCGGTCCGGGAAGATACCACATGCCGCGGAGCGGCTGGGCCCGTGGGCCATGGCCGCTGAGCCTGCGCGTCCGGAGCCTGTGCTCCGCAACAGGAGAGACCACAACGGTGAGAGGCCCACGTACCGCAAAAAAAAAAAAGAAAAAAAAGAAACAACTTTTGTTGCACCCCAGCTGTTTCTGTGGACTAAGCTCTTAAATTAAAGCGTTCTCAGTACAATTGAGTCTCACAACAATCTTCACGGTTAATTATCATTATCCAAATTTTTTTTCTGAAGAAATCAAAGTTTAAAACGAGACACATATTGCCCAACGTTCTGTAATTGCTAACTGGAGGGGCAGAATTCAAATTCAGGTCTGTATTATTCAACAGTTTATGGTCTTTCTCCTATATAACACTGATCTAAGATAGTTGGTTTCCCCTCCCACGGGTTGAAAATTGATTAGAAACACACAAGTTACACACACACACATACACATACACACACCTTCCAGAAGTTTAACCTTCCAAAGTGACTAGATGAGTAAAAGCAAGCTGTTTCTAAGAGTGTAAATATGGGGCAGCCCATCCTCCCTCCTCCCTTTTTTAAATGTTTGCTCTTGCTGTTATTATTTGTCTTCAGCTTGAAGGTGTTAATGTACACCCCCAAAATGATTAGAGGACTCCTATTTATTTCTTAGTTTCCACTTAAACTGTAACATTGTGTATTTAACTTTTTATTTTTACAATACCATCCAACTGCTTACCTTACAGAATGCAGAATGCTGCCAGCAAGTGTTTTGAACACTCCCCCACTGATTTTGTTCATGAAAAGAAGAGGTTAGTTGTGGTGGTTTTGCAAGAAAACTATTTAGTCCCCTGTTAAAGATAAGGAAAAGTACATAAGTACGTGGGCGTAAATGGTAGGCTTATCTCTTCCTGCCGTATCACCAACAAAAATGGTACTTGTGACTTCTGAGAGCAGCAGTTGCTCTTGCTTTCCGTTAAGTCACTTTATTTTGGAATTGCACAGAATACTGGGATTGATGATGAAGTTATACGTCACCACGTGATAGAGTATAATCCAAGTAATAAACAACAGACATTTATAAGAAACAGATCACAGTAGGGGCACCAGACAGCCTTCAGCTGCAAAACAACAGGACTCAAGAAAAGGAATTTGATCAGTTGAACTTATTCAGATGTTACAGGGGCTGGTAATGTATAAAGAGGGAAATTGTAAAGATGTTTTCTGAAGACTATTTGGGAAGAATACACAAAAATAGCTAATAATGAAATATGTGATTGTACAGAAATTCCCTCATGGCAAACTCATGCCATTAATACCTAAGAAGAGAGTAAATTGCCCGTAAATTGCCCTGTGATCGCACATAGTTGCAGCAAAGGAGGACTGCATATAGAGATCAACATATAGATAACAACTACTCAGCACACTGGAGGCTTTGGTGGGAGGGTGGATATTAATATCCAATGAGAGTCAGTTGAAATCAATGCAAAGTGATGGGACCTGCTCAGTGCAAGTGTCAGAGAACAAAGAAATTGCTGGTTAAAGATCCATGAGCTGAGAAAGACTCTGAGACCATTAGTAGTTAGGAAATTGGTCATTTTGCCCCACAGTGTGAGCTAATCATTGCAAATCCCCACTTCTGGAGTGGCCCCAGGGAAGCAAAGCTCTTCACAGCCCTGAAGATAAACAAAGGGCCTGTGTGCAGAGCAAGGTTTAAGGGAAACCGGAGCTGTTCTGAGGAGGCAGGTCCTGCCCCTTTCCACCCTTCAACAGCCAGGTGTATATGCAAGACACCTTCCACTTCCACTTTTGGATATTTTTCACGAAACCTAAACGTTTGTCTTTTGGATTTCTCACCAGAGCTTTGTAACAAAGGAATCAGAGATTAAAATGGAGACTGTGTAAACTAAAATATTAAACAAATTCTCGTTAAGTACTTTATATTTGCAATAACGCCTTTACTTTGCAATACTGGTATTTGCAATAATGACTGATATCTTTAAATTATTGCCCCGGTGGGACCAAGGGATTGGAAACCTTGAGCAGAGAAAAACAACAAAAAGCAAATAAAGCAATTTAGTTTGAAATACAGAAGATGGAAGCACAGTAGAGGTTCAGTGAGGACAAATTGTTGTTGCTGTTGATATGTTTTGTTCATATCCAACTGTATTTTTGGCTGTCACTGTTAATTTTGCTTCATTCATTCAAAAGCATGTATGCATGAATACTAGGTTGTGGTGAGATGATAGTAATCAGAGCAGACCTAGTCCTTACCTCAAAGGACAGACAGTTCAACCGTCGGCTTACTAATTGAACAAACAATGCTTACAATACAGTATGATGAGCACTGTGATAGTGAAAGCAAAGGGCTTCAGGAAATGCTTGGTGGAGGAGCTCGAGCCAGTCTAGGGGATTCTTAATCAAGACACCTCCCTGAACAAGAGATGTTTAAGCTGACATTAAAAAAAAAGAAAAAAATAAATGAAAGTAGGTTAACTATTTAGCATAGACACTAAAGTTGATATTAACTTATTAAGTTCTAAGAAAATTTAATTTCTCAATTTCTGGTGTTTTGATGTCGATGTCATATAGTTTTTTTTTGTTTGTTTTGTTTTGTTTTTGCGGTACGCGGGCCTCTTACTGTTGTGGCCTCTCTCTTTGCGGAGCACAGGCTCCGGATGCGCAGGCTCAGTGGCCATGGCTCACGGGCATGTGGGATTTTCCCGGACCGGGGCATGAACCCGTGTCCCCTGCATCGGCAGGCGGACTCTCAACCACTGCGCCACCAGGGAAGCCCTGTCATATGGTTTTAATGAGAATTATTCCATTTATCACCTGTAAACGCCTTGGTTTGCGGTAAGCACATAGTGGTTAGCCAAATTGCTCCTCAGAGAAAAATGTCCTTCTGATCATTTTTGCTTTCCTTTTCTTTCAAAATTTGTTGGGATATAATTCATATACCATAAAATTCACCATTTTAAAGTACTAAAGTTAGTGGTTTTAATATATTCATGAGATCATGTGACCATGACCACTATCTAATTGCAGAACATTGTTTTCATCCCAAAGAGAAACCACACACCCATTAGAGTCACTGCTCCCAACCCTCTCCTCCACTCCTTCCTTGAGAAACAGCGAATCAAATATCTGTCTCTATAAATTTGACTGTTCTAGAGTTTCCAATACATAGAATCATACAGTAATGTGCTATTTTGAGATTGACTTTCTTCACTTAGCATAATATTTTTAAGGTTTACCCATGTCGCAGCATGTATCAGTACTTACTCCTTTTTATGCCAAGTGATATTCCATTGTGTGGATTTACCACATTTTGTTTGCTCATTCATCACTAGATATGTTTTTTGGCTTTTATGATTGGTGCTACTGTGAACACTCATTTACAAGTTTTTGTGTGGACATATGTTTTCATTTCTCTCGGGTATGTCATCGAATGGATTGGGTCCTGCTGCTAGCCACTTAAACAATGAATACTCAAGAGATAAAGAAAGGAAAGGTGCCTTTAATCAAAACGCTGGCAATCTGGGGAGACGGTGGATTCAACATCCTCCAGAAACCACCTCCGAAGATTCTGCTCGGGCCTGAAAGCTTTTAAAGGGAAGAAAGGAAGTAATCTCAGTTTGTTCTTGAGATTACTGAAGGGGAAGCTAGGGAAGAGATTTGGTCATTTGTTAAATTACTTATTCTTCATTTCTACTTCTTTGATCTGTGGAAAGATCAGACAAGTTAGGCAACGTTTCGTGTGATTAAAAGATTTGAAAGGTGTGCTTGAGCCAGAGATGAGTAGAGCATGGAGGTGCCTGGTTTAAAAGTTAGTTATAATATAGCTTTGCTAAAGCGACAGTGAAAGGGGCTTCCTACTGAGGGCAGTTTCCTACGAAGAGCTGCTTACATACATACCTAGGAGTGGAGTTGCTGGGTCATATTGATAACTCTGTGCTTCCTTTTTGATGTGCTGCCAGCCTGGTTACCATTTTGCATTTCCACCAGCAGTGTTTTGCTTTCTTTTTATAGACTCCAGAGGAACTAGAGGATGTTTCTGACCTGGAAGAAGATCACGAGGTCCGCAGTCACACCAGTGTTCAGACTGAAGGGAAAACTGACCGGGTGAGTCCCCTCCCTGCGGGGAGAGCCGTGTGCCATGCCCTCTCCTTGTCAATCCAGGCAGCCTCTCACAGTAGGGATCCCTGGATTTGGGGCTGGTCTTGTAAAGCACAGGGAGAAGAGCCTTAGAATGCAGGAGCACCGTCATGAGGGGAATGATTTCCTCTACCTTGAGAGCTCACAGTGAGGCCATTTCTGGTTAGGTAGTGAATCACTCCGTGCTACTTTTGGTCTTTATAGCAGTCATGGGAATATCAAAGTGAAATTTGTACCTGTTTGTTTAGAGTAGAAAAGAGAAACCACGAAGTTGTAAATATACTTGGAAATTCTAGGGGAGAAAAATCAACTTCTGAGGCAATATTCCTCTACTTTTCTTCCTTTCTACAATGCTTTCTTCTGCCCCATCAACACACACACACACACACACACACACACACACACACACACACACACACACCAATGATGTTCATCAATTTTTGAATTACTCTGAGATGTTCTATTTCACTTTATTTACACCCAATGCTTGGGAGTTTGTGAAAGTTTGATTTCCTAGCTACTGATAGCTTGCAACTGGAGAACAGACTATAGGACTTGAGTCTGAAAGCCAGGTAGTATAGCATAGTGGCTAAGACTGCCTGGGAATACATCTAAATCAGCCACTTCCTTGCTGGGTTACTGGGAAACTCACGTAGCCTTTCTCTACCTCTGTTCTCTGATTTGTAAAGTAAGTATACTAATGGTATTCTCTATATGAGGATTACTGTGGGAATCAACTAAATTAATGAATAGAGCACTTAACACAGTGCCTAGCTCTTAGTAAGTTCTCAATAATGATTATTGAGAACGAACTAAGTAGCGATAGTATTATTATCATCATCATCATCATTATTATTTAATTAGTTTAATTCAGTGTCATAAAATTTGGAGATGTATGAAACAGATAAATTTAAGACAGTCCTGTGTTTTCAAATATTCAAATTGCCTAGAACAGGTATATGTCAGTCACAATACCTGTGTTTTATTAGAAATGTTGGTTATCTTGAGTTTTTATTTCTTGCTGATTATTTGATCTATAAGTCCTGTAGTAGCCAGGGGACACACAGCAACTGGAGTTAGTTTCCTTCAAATCTGGTAGGCATTCTCGGTAGGAGATAAAATCTTACAAATGGCAATGGAATTGGAAATGAATTTTGGCAATGGTAAACTTTGCTTACGCTTTCAGCGAAGTGAACGATTGATACACTTGGGCCACTGGAGGTGCAGCGTGTGTGTCAGGGCGCACAAAGTAACTGATCGGAGGGAATTTTCTTAAAATAAAGGCACCTTTTAGGATGCTAGGATTAATATAAACATGCCCTAGTTCTCATTCTGCCTTATCACGTGTAGACAATGAAACCTGGGTTAAGAACCTTAAAATTTAGAAAGTTCAAATTTCTTTATCTGAAAAATGAGAATAATACTACACCTTCTCACAGCATCGTTCATAACTCCAAAGAAGGCAATGCATACGAGACCGTTTTATAAACTTTGTATGCTGAGAGGAGAAGGTTCTTCTTCTTCTTATTATTTATATTTTTGTTCTGGGAAAAACAGCAGCTAAATGACCACTTGCCCATGGTGGTTATAAAGCTGATGACCTCCACGGTTCCAGATCTTAAGAACCTTTCATAGAAGCCACTGCTTCTAACCTTGTGGCAATCACCCTGAAAGTGCTCTGAATCCTGGCTTTGTGTTCCATTGTGCAGTTTCCTGATAATGCAGTTCATTTGTAATGCCTGTGGGCTGTACCCTTACCACTATCTAGTAAAAGAGATCCGTCACCATCAAATCTACTGGAAGCAACATTATATTCAACACAGCCACTCTCTGCTTTTGTAAATCTCCCCTATACATTCCAAATAGCTTGGATTTTATTCACTTCCTGCCTTGAGGCTTTCCTGTAATTGCTGTGTGGAATCCCTCAGGAAGCAAATCAGATAGTCTAATACACACACAACCTTATATGAGGCACTAACACCTCCCAGAACAACTCTTAACCAATACTCTTCCATTCCTTGGATGAACCATATAGAACTGCATTTTCCACAGGTCCCCAAAAGTTCCCCAAGGGATCAAGCCAGTTCCAACAGCAGTGACCAGCTTGATAACATATCTTTGGATTGGCTCTCCTTTCTTTCCTGATTCATTCTTAAGGCTCTTAGCTCTGTTCCTTAAGATCTATTCCCCCAGATACTTTCCATTCTTAGTCTCTGATTTTGGGGTAAAATGAGAAAAGGTAGTCACATCGCATGTGCTATTTATTTAATTATCGTGTTAATTATGCTATACTGCTATTATTATCCCAGTTTTACTAATAAGATCACTGAGTCTCTGATTTATATAACTTGTGTAATAAGTGGATTATGTTTCCACACTAAGAACTTTAGTGATTACCACATGTCAGTTTACTTAGGACATAGAGTTAGCAGAATGAATCCTTTACTAAAAAGTAGACGGAGAACCCCACCACAACAAACCTGATAGGTCATCGGTGGAATGAAAGAGAACAGAATAAAGGATACTCCAGCAATCTGAAAGAAAGGAAGAGTACAAACTTTTTAAAATTTAAAGAATAATTATTGTACGGTATGGATAACTTAACTCCAAAAACACCCTCTTATTGAATATCTGTCTTGTGAGTTTATCACAACAGATTCTGCTGTCATACCTGAAGTTTATATGACTAGCTAAGGAGGATAGCTCAAATCTGTCCTCTACCTAAATCACCTGACCAGAACTAAGATCATGTTTAGATAGGTTTTATGTTCTCTCCCAGGCATCTTATATCCCTAATATTCCCATATTTCTTATAATTGCATCCCTGTACTTAGAGTATATTCATATGTTCAGTCTTTTTTATTTTATTTTATTTTTTATAAATTTATTTATAAAATATACATTTATTTTTGGTTGCGTTCGGTCTTCGTTGCTGGGGGCGGGCTTTCTCTAGTTGCGGCGAGCGGGGAGCCGTGCTTCATTGCAGTTGGTGCAGGCTTCTCATTGCGGTTGCTTCTCTTGTTGCGGAGCGTGGGCTCTAGGTGCGCGGGCTTCAGTAGTTGTGGCGCGTGGGCTCAGTAGTTGTGGCACATGGGCTTAGTTGCTCCACGGCATGTGGGATCTTCCTGGACCAGGGCTTGAACCCCTGCATTGGCAGGCGGATTCTTAACCACTGCGCCACCAGGGAAGTCCATATGTTCAGTCTTATGGCCATTTGAGACTTTGTATTCTATCCAGCATTTCCTGAAGTTTGTGTCCACTGGCCAGAGTATACCTTTTGACATATTTGCCAAATACCGTTAATTTGAGAAGATACTGAAGTGGAATTTTTCGAGAATTTTTTGAATACTTAACGCCGTTCTCAATGAAGAATTCCTTGTCACTGCACAAGACAAGTGTTTGGGTTCCTTGTTATTTGCAGCTATTACTGAGGAGTAAATGCCTTTTTGGTTCTGGGATTATGCAGGCTCTGCTCTATTGAACATGTACTAGAACCAGTCTTAGGCACTGTTTAGTAATGGAGTGATGGTTATTTATTGTCATTTTACTTTCTGCATTTCACTCCCAGTAGCTTTGGCTCAACATCATCTGTTACTGCTGTCATTGGTGGCAAATGCCACTGGGCATTGTAAAGGTCTGTAACCAACAAATAATGATTTAGAGTCCACAGTCAATGAGAGCAAAATACTAAAAGACCAATAGTGCATGCCTTATGAGGTGGCAGAGGAACAGTGGTGGAAATTAGTGATTATCTTAATTATTAAACATGAATACTCACTGGACTGTTCCTCCGGTTATATCCAGTGATCAGGCGTTCCATGGTGATACAGGAGAGTGGGTTTGCTACAGGTTTATAGAGCGTTCGTCAGAGCTCATTGTTTATTCTGTTCATGCCCTTAGCAAGGATGAAGTAGACATCTTTTATCTTAAAAACTCAGAAAGAAATTAAAATAGACTAAGAAAATAAAATTCTTAAACTCACTGATAATAAGATTTTTTTGTAAATCCTAAAAGCTTCTTAAAAATTTTATTAAGTATAAGTTAAGCCATATTTTCTATTTAAACAGAGGTGTGTCATTTACCATTAACACTTTATAGTTTATAGAATATTTCCAAATTGCTGTCTTATTTAACAAAAGCCCTGGGTTTTGGTTTGTAATTTTTTCTTGATTTTACTAATTAGGGAATTAGACTCAAAGAGTTTCAGTAGTTTATGCAAGTCGTATAGAAATGGGGCCAAATCCCAGGTCTTCTGGTACCAGCCACACTCTTTCCAGTGTAGCATGCTTGTAAACTTGGGTAGAATCTCATAGTCCCTTAAGATTTCATTGCTGTACTATTGCTACAGCCATATTATGGTGTCAATATTGTAATTCCTCTAACAGAAAGATGACTCGTGAAACTGAAGGCCATAAACCTTAGTATCAGATTTGTTTAAGTCTCACAAATTTCTAAATGTCCCAATACTGCAGTCTCCCATCAATAACAAAATCAGTTTGTTGGGTACTACTTGGAAACTATGTAGCGATGCCCAGACCCTGATAGTCTCCCTGGTGGACCACTTTGCACTGATGAGATGGATTCTACTCAAGTAGAATCACACCGTGGAGGAATTTCTTGGGCAGCAATCTGGGGTCTCCAAGCAAAGGATCCAGAGACAGAGGCAGTTACTCCTCACTCAGCCTCTTATCACATTGGCTTCTGTGATATTTGAATAAAGGGAACATTCTAATTTTTAGAAATTTTCCCTGGTTTATTGTGGGCAATTTGGGCAGCAGTAGCCATAGATACTCAGGAAATTGCGAGTGTCAGTAGGGTGGTAGCTAAAAGTATATTCCTCAAGCCTACCTAGGAGACAACTGTGGATTTAGAAAGACTCAATAAAATGGATTGAAAGAGTTTTGTGAATAGAATGGGTGAGAAAGTGACTTGCCTTTTTGGGCGCTGCTATATAAATATAATGTAGAAGTTAAAAGTATGCACTTTGGGGTCACATAAACTTTGGTTCAAATCAGGGTTCTACCAATTACTATCCATATGACCCTGGGAAAGTTAGTTTATACTTCTAACTTACAGTTTTCTCATCTGTAAAATTGTGATAATAATAATACCTATTATTACTAATAGATGGAGTGGGAGAAATGGGTAAAGGGGGGTCAAAAATGCTCAAAGTAAGGGTGAAGAAAATAGTGCCTATTTTATAGTTGTTTTTGAAGATTAGATATATGAAAACTCATTTCTCACACAAAGGAAATGCTCAATAAATTTTGATGTTTCCAAAAATGAATTTCAAGACGTATATAGATTTGTGTGTGCTAATGTTATGCTTTACTTCCTTTTGAGTAGTTCAAGAAGCTTTGTAAATACAAATGTCTCAGTCTTTCAATGTAAGACTGCTTTGGTCTCCTGGTTTTGTGGGGTAAATAGTTAGCAGTCTATTACCAAAAATCTTTTGAAATTTCTTTTTCCCTCAGCAGGGGGACATATCTGGAACTTCCTTAAAAGGTTGAAAGAAAGATGGCATTAATATGATTCTTAATGATGCTAGCACTTTTATGTACATTTATATTCATAATGTAGAACTGAAATAATGATCACAAAAAGGAACTTTTGGTAGTAGGAACAGAAAGTTTTACCCAAAAGTTGTCAAGTTCTTATGTTCTTCAATGATTTTGGAATGCTTGGCCCTGCACTGGGAGTTTTTCTTCTTTGTGGAATTATAGTAGCTTGGTGATCTATTAGTTTCTATCTTAGAGTCGTCAGTTACCTTCAGCAAGGTATATAGGGCTTAATTTTCTAGTTTTATGGTACATACTCATAAAAACAGAAAAAAAGCATCCTGATATTTTATAGGATGCATGTTGGAGACAGTTTTGCAAGGAGTCATTTAAAATCACCTTTCTCTACCCCTGTCCATGACGGACAGACGTTCTAGTGATTGTTCCCTCTGCCTAAACAGCTTGAAAGCCAGTAAGGTCTAAAAACGAAATCAAAAAGTCTGTTCTGCCTTACACAATTTAAACTTTGATCATAGTGTCTTATAGATAAGGAGTGAAAAAGGGAACTCATTTAACAGTGCTGAATAGGGCCAGATTTTTATTTGAAGGCATTTGATGCTGTGGTCTCTAATTGCTGAAATTAAATTTAATGAATATAACATTAAAAACAAACACTTAAAATTTTGTAATTTCAGCTGTAGTCATATCATATTTCAGCATGATAAAGTTATGACACCTTTTTAAAGATTCATCATATTTACTGATGACCCAGAATTAAAGAAGTTGTGACTTGTAGTCAATTCGATGACTAATATTTGTCCTATCTTTAACATTTATGCTCACTTAAGAACATACAATTTGTAAACCGGCCCTGCCTTAAAGAATATCATTGAGGCCATTGAGTCTCTATATGCTCTATAAATAGAAGTAAATTAGGACGGAAATAAGAACAGTTGCTAGGTTACTCGACACAACCCCAAAATGTCAACAGCAGCAAATGAATTGGAGCGTATCAAATCTTAAAATACTGGAGGTAATTCTTGGTATTAAAAAAAAAAAAAGCCATGTACACTTAAATATGAGGTTGATGGTAGGAGAACACCCTCATTGCTGCTTTTTAACATGTAGTCCGCTGAATATCCTCAACCATGAGAAGAGAAAAATTGCCGTGAATGAGTGGTGTATTTTAAGAATTGGAAACATTTTAATACTTTTTTTTTTTTTTTTTTGCTCGGGCCTCTCACTGTTGTGGCCTCTCCCGTTGTGGAGCACAGGCTCCGGGTGCCCAGGCTCAGCAGCCATGGCTCACGGGCCCAGCCGCTCCGCGGCATGTGGGATCTTCCCGGACCGGGGCACGAACCCGTGTCCCCTGCGTCGGCAGGCGGACTCTCAACCACTGCACCACCAGGGAAGCCCGGAAACATTTTAATAGGTCCTATTTATTATCATAATACACTTCCAATAACTTAAATTTATACTGAATTACCATACAGAATATGGAGACATGACCTCATTACCTTCGTGATATAATTTGGTTTAGGTTGCCATGAAAAGCACAGGTCTGGTAAGCCTTGATGAAATGACATTACTCAGCAGCACTGCACTAGGTAGTGCACGTTCTCATCAGTTGTTTCTATAATTTCTATTGTGTATTTGGTGGTAACGCTGCTTTCTTACCTTTCTGGGTGATCATTCTCAGTGCTTCATGGTTTCCTCTTCCTCTCTATTCTTAGGCATTAGGGTTCACTAGAGTTTTGATGTAAGCCCTATAGTCCTCAGGTTTTTTCCACTTTTCCTGGATATGCTCATATAGTCCCAATGTTTCAGATGTCCTATATAGAGGTACGTGACTTTAGCCAAGTCCTGTCTCCTGAGCTCTGGCTGCATATATTTGCAGGCCTGTAAGTTTCCTTGCCTCATGTAGCTCACCTGTGGAACTCACTGTTTCTAAGCCTGAATGCATCATCTTACCCCACAAATCTACCCCAACTCCCATATTTCTTATGGTGCTTCTGTACATTCTTTTGCACAAGTCTGAACTGGGAATCTTTTTTTTTTTTTTTTTTTTACTCCTTCCTACAGCTAATCATACAATTAGTTCTGGTTTTACTATCTTCTATCTGAACTTGTCCATTTTTTCACCACCTCCACTATCACTTCTTTCAAAGAAAATGTGCACTGGACAAAGTTAAAAAGGAAAGGAAGACTTTACTCAAGACCACTGCAATAGGGGAGAGAGACCAGAACTCAGTCTGAGTTCAACTCTGCTGGAACAAGGGGGTGAAAAATTTTCAGAGGTGGGGTGAGGGGGTTTGGAGGCCATCTATGTTCTCTTTGGACTTTACCCAAAGGAAAAGTGAACTTTCTCTATTTACATGACCGGAGGGACTTTTATAATTTGGAGCCAGGTACCCTCTAAAGTAAGCTCCTCCCCTCCCACAGAGACTGGAAGTTAGGGCTCTATCTTCCTTGATGGTTACATTTCAAAGGGATGGCTCCCAGGTCCTTGAGAAAGGTAGTCCTGGGTTGGAAAACTGGCAAGAAGCGTTAAGGTATTTACATCTCAAAGAGACAGAGAAGGAATTTACAGCTCTACATTTTATAAAGTACATTCTCTAAGAAAAAGGAGGTCAGGAGCTTAGAGTCAGGAAAAAGTCTGTCTAAAGCTCAGTCAGGCTGAGGGGAGTGTTAAGGTTGTCTTGGTGAATACTTTAGTTCAGGCACTGGTGTCTCTCACTAGATTGTCTATAGCAGACTCCTAAATTGTCTTTTGCCTCTAGCTTTGTGAACGTTCATTCTCTCACTTGAACTCGTGTAATGTTTCTAAAGTGCAAATCTGTCGTCTATCACCATGCATTAAACCTCTTATAGGTCTCAGTGTCTCCCCATCCAATTCCTCAATGCCCTACGTAAGAGAACTTCAGGATCTGCTCCCCGCTCCTCTCTTTTGCCTCATATTTCACCACTTTCTCTCCAAACCTGATCCCTTGTATGTAAATCATTCTTCCTAGAAGACACAGGCTCTCCCCTCACATCCCTCTCTTAGGAAAACAATTCCCTCAACTCCCCGTCTTCCCCTTCATCTTTAAATACCTGCTTATCATTAGGATTCCAGATTAGCTTAGACTTCACCGAAATGCAAGTCCAAGTATACTTTCCTCCCAACATCCATCTGTAATACATGGAGATTCCCATATCATGACATTCCTTGTGCCTGTATAATTTCTTACATGATGGCTTTTTTTTCCTCCATTCAGTAAACCTAAGTAAACCTCATTAGTGCAGAGAACATGTTTTTGTCTCATTTAGCATTATATATACAGAGCCTCATACACTGCCTGGTAGATTTAGATGAAAAAAGATAAAGATCACCTTCCTTTTGTAAGCCACCTTGCCTCAAAAGTACACTAGGTCTTCAATAGATTAAGTCTAGGGGATTACATTAATTTCTTTCCTGATCTTTCTCCCTTCCAACAGTTGTACTTACTTGAACCAGATAAATCTTACTATAAATTGCTAGGTCACTACTCTGAAGTATTCAGTGGCTCCCTACTACCCAGTACCTGCTAGTATAAATGTTAATTGTTCTTCTTCTTGCCAAAGTCCTTCACAGTGCCTCCTTATTCCTGGCCCTCTAGGCATACAAATCCCAAAACTCTCTTTATTTGCTAAACTGATTCTTGTGTTCCTGGTAGTTAGAACTATCCCTGAGGCTATGTTTTTTTCCCATGTCTGAATTGTCTACCTTTTGTCCTTTTTTACTCCGTCAAATACAAAAGTACTTTAAGGTGAGCTCGACTCCCTTAATTTCCAAGAGGTTTTCTTTATACTTAGCCACTATTGATTTAATGATACAAAAATTTCTGCTGAGAAGCAGTCTAAAGGACAGTGTACTTACTCATTTTGGATTTTTATGTGCTAAGGTCACTAGGCTCTATCTTTCTGTATCTACAGTGACGTATTGTACCTGGAAGTTTCAACTTTGTTTTATACAAATTCTTTACCCGAATTGAAATTTAGTGTCATTCCTCTGACTTTATAAGTCACTGTGTAAAAATCTAGGCAGAGAAAATTAAAGTTTAAAGCATTGTTATTATTTTATCTGAAACTTTTTATAATATTTTAATAAATAGCTCTTGAAATGGCAATCCAGGAGAGATTGTTACCAAATACCTTAACATACTCTCATTTGTCAGACAGTGGGACTACATTAAACTATATACATTTCACCCTACCTTGGTTGTTGGGAAGTTCTCAGTTAAAATTAATGCTTAGTAACTAATCTTAAATGCCTGGTATGTTTGTCTCTTGTTTCTAATTGTCTTATTTATCTTTAGAAATAATTAATCTTCATTATTATTAGTTAGTGAACCTAACCTTCCATCAAGCTTTAAATAGAGTGTTTTCTACTCATTGATGCTTTCATAGAAGAGGAAATAGCAAGCATGAAAGCCTCAAGGAAGGAATGCTCTGGGAAGCCAGTGTTAGTGAGGTGAGGGGAGGTCTGAGACTAAAAAGGAGGCCTGATCTTGTAGGTCACAAAAGCCATTGTAGGACATTTAGCTTTTATTTTGAGAACGGTAGGCTTCGAGCCAGAGAGTGACGTACGACTTTTATTTTAAAGGGGTCTTTCTTTATGTTGTGTTGAAAACAGTCTGAGTAGTGGTACAGGAGAAAGCTGGAAGTTAGAAAACTATCACTATTATCCAAGTAAGAAATGATGGAGGCTGAGACTGTGGTTTTAAAAATAGAGAGGTTGAAAGTTGTTGATTGAACATATATAGAGATGGGTGAAGCAGTGAATTCTCTGAAGCTTAGATATTGAGTATAAGAGAGAGAGAATGGAGTCAAGGACAGCTCAAGGTTTTTGTCTTGAGAACTGAGAATGTGGACTTACCATTTATATCGTTTTAGAGGAGACAGTTGAGCACATTGGAGATGGTAGAAGATCAGAAATTAATTTTGAATATATCTAAGTCTTAAAAGTCTGTTAGACAACCAACTGAAGATGTCAAGTAGACAGATTTGAAATTTGCAAACCAGACTGGAATTCATTTCACATGCATAGCTTTATATTACAATTTTACAACTTTCTCAACTTATAGAGAAGTTTTATATATTACGTGGTGACCGCTTTTTTTTCCCCTCAAAGAAGCTGATATTTTAGTTTAAGTCTAGTTTCCCTCTACTTTCAGACCTCATTTTCCCCAAATCATCTCTTTTCTGATACAGTTGCTTTTTTAACTATTACCTTTGATGGAAGATCTCCACTGACCACCCTGGTTAAAACTGCAGTCCCTTCCCCACCCCCATATAAACCTCTTCCCCTCTCTGTTTTTCTCCCTAACACTTCCTTTCACTATCTGACATACTACATCTTTGTTGGTTTAGTATGTCTACTATACAGTAAATTCAATGAAGGCAACAATTTTAATCCTTTTTCCCATGATATATTCCCCAAACTTAAGTGCTGGGCACATAATAAATATGCTATATAAATATTTACTGAGTGAATAAGTGGATGAATGATGTTGACCATAAGTGTGTTTTGGGAAAAGAAACGTGTGCAAAAAGCTGGAGAGGAGGGCAACTGTTTCAGATACAGCATTTATATTCAGCCAATAAAAGTTTGTCTGCAAGATAAATAACATAATTCTTGTTTTTCAAAACTAGTGTTTTAATAGATAATTACCCAAACAATAGTCATTTGGAAAAATTTTCTGAGGCTAAAATGTTCAGGTGATTCTTTGCCTTCTCGAGTTTATAGGTGTTCGTGATGAACATGTGGCTACAAAGTAGTGCCCTTTATCCCATTCTTTTAATTGTTGTCATTGAAAAAGTCCTATTTCTTTTAATGCTGAAAATTTAACGTATCTAAATTAAATAATTCTGAATGATTAGTCTCTGGTGAAATATGATATATGTGCTTCTTTTCCTATTAAAAACAATGTGTATCAAGTAATGGTTAAGGTAGTAAAAAAAAAAAGAGCTCAAAAGCAAAATTGATATTATAAAAATTACCTTTGCATGCTAAAGTACCTCAATCTACAGCTTGGGTTTTTGGGTTTTTAAAAAAATATTATTTAATTTTTTTATACAGCAGGTTCTTATTAGTTATCTGTTTTATACATATTAGTGTATGTATGTCGATCTCAGTCTCCCAATTCATCCCACCATCACCACCCTCCCCCGCCCACCCCGCTTTCCTCCCTTGGTGTCCATACATTTGTCCTCTACATCTGTGTCTCTATTTCTGCCTTGCAAAATTACATTGTTCATCTATACAGTTCATCTGTACCATTTTTCTAGATTCCACGTATATGCATTAATATACTATATTTGTTTTTCTCTTTCTGACTTACTTCACTCTGTATGACAGTCTCTAGGTCCCTCCACGTCTCTACAAATGACCCAGTTTCGTTCCTTTTTATGGGTGAGTAATATTCCATTGTGTATATGTACCACATCTTCTTTATCCATTCATCTGTCGATGGACACTTAGGTTGCTTCCATGTCCTGGCTGTTGTAAATAGAGCTGCAATGAACATTGTGGTACATGCTTCTTTTTGAATTCTGGTTTTCTCAGGGTATATGCCCAGGAGTGGGATTGCTGGGTCGTATGGTAGTTCTATTTTTAGTTTTCTAAGGAACCTCCATACTGTTCTCCATAGTGGCTGTATCAATTTACATTCCCGCCAACAGTGTAGTAGGGTTCCCTTTTCTCCACACCCTCTCAAGCATTTATTGTTTGTAGATTTTTTGATGATGGCCATTCTGACCGGTGTGAGGTGATACCTCATTGTAGTTTTGATCTGTATTTCTCTAATAATTAGTGATGTTGAGCATCTTTTCATGTGACTCTTGGCCATCTGTATGTCTTCTTTGGAGAAATGTCTGTTTAGGTCTTCTGCCCATTTTTTGTAAATCTTGTGTGTTTATATGCATATTTTTAATTAGTGAGTGATTATTAACCTACCTTTATTTTTTTAAATAAATTTAAACATGTTTTTCTTATAATGAGGTATACTGGCTGTATTTCTTATAATGAGGTATGTATATTTGTGTATGTGTATATATATATGGCTTGGTTAAAATCACATGTAAATATGAATGGGCATAGAACACAAACATTTCCCCTGGTGTGGGGTCATTGGCTCTATAAAGCTCATGTACTTGTGAGAAACAAAGCTTTTTAAAAATGTCATCTCCAGACACGTCTCCTCCTTTCTGATTCTAATACAATTTAGAGAGAGAGAACACAATTTCTGGAGTCAAACTCCCAAGTTTAAATCCTGATTCTGCCACTTATAACTGTTGATATTCAGCAAGTTACTGAAATCCTCTATGTCTCAGTTTGCTTATTTTTTAGATGGATCTATTCACATCATAGGGTTATTGTGAAGCTTATGAGTTAATATTTGTACAACACGATGCAGAGTTAACTGCTCAGACTTAGGTGACTATCATCATGATGGTCATTGCCACCAATGCCACTATCATTGCCACCTTCATCATCATCATCATCATCATCATCATCATCATCATCATCATCATTTGTTGAATGGTTTCACATTTATGACACCTCTGCTAATTCTGCAGATTGGCAACATTCACTTTACTGATTAGTCCTCTTCAGATTTTCCAGAACATTTGTGGAGAGAACCAGCCTGATTGGCAAAGCTAAATAAAGTCCCTCCTCTATCCCTTTGCATGGATCTTCTCATGGGTTTGTAGTTAATTTATGGATAGAGAGCCCTTGAATCAAGGTAGATGGCCCACCCTGGTCTACTTTCAAGCTGTGTATGAAAATAAAATGAGGTCTATGTTGTTTCTTTGAGTGGAAGGTGATAGAGGAAATCAGGCTATCAGTGGATATTGGGTGCATTGGATGTTAAGATAGGCACACAAAATATAATAATACCACACCAGACTGTTGCCAAGGAAGGTAAGAGTCATCTGCGTCCAAGAAATGTTCACGAAGCACTTGCCTATATGATTCATGGTCCTGGGTCACTTAGAACTTGCAATCTAAGATATAGCAATTGAACTGTGTAGAGGGGATATGCAGTCAGCAGAATAGAAATGTGAAGACATCACCACCTGGCAAACAAAATTTTCACCTTCCACGCTAACAATGGCAAGTGCACTGTACAAGTAGAGAACTTGAGTAAGTTCTAGATGTCTATGACTTGAGAATATTCAGCTGTCTGTCTAGGCTAGGTAGACACAGTGAGATACTTAGATTTCTCCTCATCAGTCCAAGGGATTGTCATGTAAAGTGTGAATTATGTGTTTCCAAAGCAACAGTTTGGAAGGTTTTGATCTCTCTGCTCTTCAGCTACTATCAGCCCATCTTTGAAATTTAAAGTGACAGAACTACTTTAGTCTTCTCTCCTAGTTCTTAGGCTTCACTAGGGATAAGAGGTCCAGACTCTTCTACACGCAAAATCCTGGGTGCAGAGGAGAGTAAAGAATCTAGGTGGCAACAGAGTTTTTTATAGTTTCAATTGACTTGAAGGTTAGAATTTTAAAAGAAAGGAATGTCTTCTAAAATTAGCAGTAAAGCATATGTACCTTTTTAATAGTTCTTTTTAAAATTGTGAATGACATTGATCTTTACTGGCTTTCTGATGGAACTTTGAAGTTTTACACATTCCTAAAATTGAATTTAATAATGTCAGTTTAAAAAATTCCTTCAATTTCCTGTTGTACTAAAGTTGCATGCCTATTCCTCTTTCATAGCTATGTGCTTTTGAATAAGCATGTCTTCTATTGCCTACTAAATTAAGAAGAAACGATATACTTGAAATTAGATAAATGTGACTTTTAGGAGATCAGGATCATAAAATTGGTACCTGAAGTATACTTTTAGGGAAGTTAGAATTAACACAGCCTTCCATGGAGGAGTCACTGTGGCATGAAGTTATCCTCCCAGTTTTAAAACATTTCCAAGTTTATTATCAAATTATGCTTTTATCTGTAAAATACATGAGTATACCTTAGGCATCACAGTTGCCTCTTCTGATGATGATGGTGATGTGATGATGATGATGATAACAGTAAAAACAACAGTTATTTAATTAATGCTTAGTATGTAGCAGGTACTTTGTTAAATTTTCTCCACAACTACCCTCTGAAGTAGATATTACTATCCCCACTTCAAAAACATAGAAAAAGAGACACAGAGAGTTTGTGCAAGTACCCAGTATCCTGTAGTATGAGGTGACACAGCTGAGGCTGACCCAGGTGTGTCTGCCTCAGGGATCCGCCTGTGCCCCTGCTCTTCTCTCTGTACAACACAACCCCCCTCCTTGCAGTCCAGGCTTTGATGGGACTGTGTGAATGAAACCTGTCTCCATACTCCTGGCAAAATGTGCTAGATTTATGGGAAACTGCGACTGATTTGCAAGTGCAAGTTTGGCATAAAGTCTCGTTTAAAATGGCAGGAATCTACATTTTGAAATCGAGCTGCATAGAAGCAGAACCAGGGCGGTTATTACACCTGCTGCCCACATCCATCTGCTTGCAATTGTGTAGCCGTGCATGTCACATTAAATTAGTGTAGTTCTGTGAAATGACGAAGTTAGAAACTACTGTTACTGAAATTTCTTAAAATTACATAAAATGATGTGATAGAGAAAAGGGATTTTATTTGCAAAGCGTAGTTTCTGAAAATATGCAGAACTCCCTTGGTTCCATTTGCTTTCATTTTTATGAGGCACTAAGAGGTAAACAAAAGAGCTCTGGCTTTAAAGCCACCTTCTTCACTAGGGTGAATGTTGGTTCCTTTAATTAGTGACTGTGTGACTCTTAGTAATTTATTTATTTCTTTGAGATTCTGATTCCTTATATTTCAATTTAGATAATAACTCTCCTGAAGCATTGTAATAAGAAAGAATGTTTGTAAAGGATCTAGTCAGTGATGGAAACATAGTACATGCTTGACACAGGATCAGTCTTATTAAAATATAGTGTTTGTGAAATACAGTAATGTCTAATCATAAGGGACTCATATATTTGTGCAGTGAATTAAAAACAACCCTCTAAGTCAAGGTGAACCAGAGTCGGTTAATAAAACAACAGTTTGTATTTTAATTTTCAGGGAAGAAATAGAGAAATAGGCATAAGGAATGGGAATGGATGCAAGGAAGGCAAGAAGGAGGGAAGGAAGGAAGGAATTATCTTGGGGTTTGGAGAGCACTCTATTTACCAAGAGTGATAGTGTGCAGTGAACTGCAGAATATGACTAACACAGTCTGTACTAGATAAAAAAGTAAATACTTATTTTTGTAACCTTGGGATGATAAGGATCTTTCTAACTATGATTCCAAGATAGGAAAAAAAAAGACAAAGGAAAAAATAATTTGAAACAGAATAGGTACATGTATATGTACAACTGAATCACTTTGCTGTACACCTGAAACATTATTAATCAACTATACTCCAATATAAAAATTTTAAAACTCTATATACTAAACAAAGAACATGTATGTTACAATAAAAATGGAGAATCCAAAAAAAAAGAAAAGAAAAAGCACACAAGCTTTTACTCCAGAGAACACAAAATAAAGTAAAATAAACCAAAACAAACAAAACAAAATCAAGTCTGAAAAACTATTAAAAGAGAAACATCAAATTTGGGAGATAAGCACAATTTATGTAAGAAAGTGTTTGTGTATAAACAGATTCTCACCCCTCACCCCCACCAACAGAAAATTGGGCAGAGTTCCTGAACAGGATATTCACAAAGAATCCATGCACATTTAAAGTAAGCATGTAGACAGTTGTTCCATCTCATCAGAAGTTACAGAAATGCAAACAAGAACAAACATGAAAAACTATCTCCTTGTCTTTTTTTTAATGCAAAAATAAAAAAAAAATTGTTGATATCTGGACAGAAAGATATCTTGGAAAGTAGACACTTAACACAGTTTGTGGGGATATTTATTAGGGTAAATTTTCTGGAGGGAAATTAGAAATTATGTATTAAAAATCTTTAATAGAATTGATTTATCTTCTAAAATTTTCCCTCCAGATACATTTGGAGAAATGTAGAAAGATATCTATCACAACCTACTCAATACACATATATACATACAGATATACAAACATATGTACCTACTTATCTCCATGTATACATACATATATACAGAAATGGAAAACCCCTGATAACCATTACAGACATGTAAAAAGATGATACTGGATCTGTATGGTGGATAAGAGAGATTTAAAGTTGTGATGAAACTGCATTTTACAAATATGTAAATACTTTATATAAAAATGTTAAATAAATAACAGAAAAGCATACAAGGTAAGATCCCATTTTGTAATATAATTTGTAGAAATAATCACATGTATGTGTACTATTCAAGGATAGTCATTGAAATTTCACTTGCTAAATCTTTGGTATATGAAAAAGTATTTTATAAATAAAATTTAAAAGTCAACCATACTATTTACAGTTTAATTCATAATTTTATACACGCATAATGTCCAAATAAACTTAAGGAAAAAAAAAGAAGCTGCCTACAGTTTTACTAATGAGAGGGAATCATGGTTATAAATTCATTCTATTTTCCCAATCTTTAAGAAGTTACATTAATAAAACGTATATGCTCTTTTACTGAATATTTAATGAAGCATGTGTTGTTAAAACCTGGCAAAATATTCTTTTACCTCCCAGTAAAAAATAACACCACCTCCTAATCGACTCTAATGTGTTGATGTTTAGATACCAGCTAATAAGCAACTGGGATCTGTGTCAAAGTGATAGACCTGCAGTTTAGTGACCAGTGTTTCAGTCTGGTCCTAATTGGTAGAGTAGAACTTTACCACTGCAGTTCTATTGCTAAATTATTATTGTTAAGAATGATTGTAAGCAAAATACAAATTAAAAGACATACAAGCTCACCAGGTATCACTGGCTTCTCAATCTGACCAGCACATCAGGATCAGTCAGAGCCAGCATCCACTGACCCTTGGGCAGAACGTTAGTGTAAGGCAGAGCTTCTCAACTGTTGTACTGA
The DNA here is from genome assembly GCF_949774975.1 of Lagenorhynchus albirostris. NCBI lineage: Eukaryota > Metazoa > Chordata > Mammalia > Artiodactyla > Delphinidae > Lagenorhynchus > Lagenorhynchus albirostris. The sequence goes on along the minus strand of NC_083110.1, from coordinate 19,028,670 downwards.
TGGCACTGGGGGTCAGATACTACTTTGCTGTGTGGAGTTGTCCTGTGCACTGTAAGATGTTTAGCAGCATCTCTGGCTTCTACCCAGTTGATGCCAGTAGCACCCCACCTTGGCTGTGACAACCAAAAACATCTCAAGAGATTGCCAAATGACAATAAGGTGGGGTGGGAGAAAGGTAACACCAACCATAGTATCAGTTGTTCTTTCTGAGAAAAGCTTGTCTTTTTCAATTGGGTCCTTCTGAATTTTTTTAATGTTAAAATACTCTTTTTTAAAAAATAAATAAATAATAGTGATAGTGGATGGTAAGTCTTTTGCGTTAAAGTTTTTCTTCCCCCACCATCATTTGTTTGTTTTGAATGTGTGTATATGCAGATGTTTGTGTGTGTTTTATGACCTTACTTGGAAAAACAGAATAATTTTGCAACATGTTTTTCCTCTCACTTAAAACAAATTTACAGGCCTGTGCAATCCCATACTTGAGTACCTTTGGCAAAAAGCATTCTGTTTCATCTTTTACTTTGAAAATGTTTCTAAACACTATAGATTTTGTTTGTGAGCTGTTTACATTGAGGCTGCAGTAAAAATGGTTTTTCCAAATACCCTGGAGTTTTACCATTGAAAGCCTGACTCACTGAGCCCTTAATTTTATTATCTGCTTGTGCTCATCCGTAGGCACAGCTTCATCTACATCCTGTCTCAGTGCTAAGTTAGGCTCACACGTCAGATGCTGCCTCTTGAGCAGAGTCTCATTTCTAGTTCCTGAATGGAGTTTTACTTGGAAAAACCTGTATGCTGCTAAGTGCCTTCCTAATCCAGACGTTTGCCTCTCCAAATTCACATTCAGAAGACAGGAAGAATTATGTTTTGTTTGTTTAACTTTGGTGTGTGTTCTGGCCATATGGATTTAGCTTGTATACTTTAAATGTATTGTTAGGGCTGCTGACGTGGAACACATATTACTATTAACTCTGTGTTTTCGTTTTGCAGCAGCAAAGGAGTTTTAACCATTTTGAATCTCAGACATGTAAAATAATTTTTTTGGAACTGCATGAAAGAAAGGAATTGAAATACCTACATTTTGTGTCGAGGGAAGAGGGCTTTAATTGATATCTAACAATGTAATACGTGAAGAAGTAGATATATTGAGCCTGGTGGTAATTGGAGAATTATGGATATTATTGGTAGTAATGATAAGCATAAATATGTAAAATAAACTTGCTGTTTTTAGGCCTTAAGCTTAGATTCAACCAGTTCCCAAAGAATCTAAGTTTAAGTGCTAAAATCAGCACACTTAGATTCTTTGGGAACTGTTGGAATAACATACCAACATTATGACTCAGAACACTCTCCATATTCTCTTTCTTTTTTTTTTTCAATTGATAATAAAATTTTAAAAAATAACAAGAAAAATATAAACAGTAAAGTTATCCTATAATTAAGGAAAGAAATTACTCAAAAACTGCATTATTAACTCATTCCACAGACAAGCTGTACTTTATTCCAGGTACACTTGAAATGTACTCTGAGAATTACTGTGGTCCAAGTGATTGGATAATAACTGGTTAAATTATAACAACAGTCACAAGTTCTCAGTTTGTTACATGGAAAACTCATGTTGGACTAAATGAATTGTCCAAAGTAGGTCAACCATTTAATGAGAGACCCAACTCAGTGCTTTCTCTATTACCACATTTCCCCTGCTTATCACTATCCATCTGCCCTTCCTCCCCATTGACTTCTCCCAGTCATATCTTTCTCACTAACATACTCATTTTGTTACTAACACTGAATTAAAATACAATCTTAAAGTTTTCAAATGAATATCTCATTTTATTTTTGTTTGGTAAATCTTTTTATTTATTTATTTAATTTCTTTTTTATACAGCAGGTTCTTATTAGTCATCAGTTTTATACACATCAGTGTATACATATCAATACCAATTGCCCAATTCATCACACCTCCACCCACAGCCCTGAATGGCTTTCCCCCCTTGGTGTCCATATGTTTCTTCTCTGCATCTGTGCCTCAACTTCTGCCCTGCAAACTGGTTCATCTGTACCATTTTTCTAGGTTCCACATATATGCGTTAATATACAATATTTGTTTTTCTCTTTCTAACTTACTTCACTCTGTATGACAATATCTAAATCCATCTACATCTCAACAAATGACCCAATTTGTTTCCTTTTTATGGCTGAGTAATATTCCATTGTATATATGTACCACATCTTCTTTATCCATTTGTCTCTCAATGGGCATTTAGGTTGCTTCCATGACCTGGCTATTGTAAATAGTGCAGCAGTGAACATTGGGGTGCATGTGTCTTTTTGAATTATGGTTTGCTCTGGGTATATGCCCAATAGTGGGATTGCTGGATCATATGGTAATTCTATTATTAGTTTTTTAAGGAACTTCCATACTGTTCTCCATAGTGGCTGTATCAATTTACATTCCCACCAACAGTGCAAGAGGGTTCCCTTTTCTCCACACCTTCTCCAGAATTTGTTGTTTCTAGATTTTCTGATGATGCCCATTCTAACTGGTGTGATACCTCATTGTTTTCATTTGCATTTCTCTAATAATTAGTGATGTTGAGCAGCTTTTCATGTGTTTCTTGGCCATCTGTATGTCTTCTTTGGAGAAATGTCTATTTAGGTCTTCTGCCCATTTTTGGATTGGGTTGTTTGTTTTTTTAATATTGAGCTGCATGAGCTGTTTATATATTTTAGAGATTAATCCTTTGTCTGTTGATTCGTTTGCAAATATTTTCTCCCATTCTGAGGGTTGTCTTTTGGTCTTGTTTATGGTTTCCTTTGCTGTGCAAAAGGTTTCATTAGGTCCCATTTGTCTATTTTTGCTTTTATTTCCATTACTCTAGGAGGTGGATAAAAATAGATCTTGCTGTGATTTATGTCAAAGAGTGTTCTTCCTATGTTTTCCTCTAAGAGTTTTATAGTGTCTTGTCTTACATTTAGGTCTCTAATCCATTTTGAGTTTATTTTTGTGTATGGTGTTAGGGAGTGTTCTAATTTCATGCTTTTACATGTAGCTGTCCAGTTTTCCCAGCACCACTTATTGAAGATACTGTCTTTTCTCCATTGTATATCCTTGCCTTCTTTGTCATAGATTAGTTGACCATAGGTGCGTGGGTTTATCTCTGGGCTTTCTATCTTCCATTGATCTATATTTCTGTTTTTGTGCCAGTACCATATTGTCTTGATTACTGTAGCTTTGTAATATAGTCTGAAGTCAGGGAGTCTGATTCCTCCAGCTCCATTTTTTTCCCTCAAGACTGCTTTGGCTATTCGGGGTCTTTTGTATCTCCATACAAATTTTAAGACTTTTTGTTCTAGTTCTGTAACAAATGCTATTGGTAATATGATAGGGATTGCATTGAATCTGTAGATTGCTTTGGGTAGTAGAGTCATTTTCATAATATTGATTCTTCCATTCCAAGAACATGGTATATCTCTCTATCTGTCGGTATCATCTTTAATTTCTTTCATTAGTGTCTTATAGTTTTCTGCATAGAGGTCTTTTGTCTCCCTAGGTAGGTATATTCCTAGGTATTTTATTCTTTTTGTTGAAATGGTAAATGGGAGTGTGTCCTTAATTTCTGTTACAGATTTTTCATCATTAGTGTATAGGAATGCAAGAGGTTTCTGTGCGTTAATTTTGTATCCTGCAACTTTACCAAATTCATTGATTAACTCTAGTAGTTTTCTGGTGGCATCTTGAGTTATTTGTAGTGAGGTGGGTGGACCTAGAGTCTGTCATATAGAGTGAAATAAGTCAGAAAGAGAAAAACAAATACCGTATGCTAACACATATATATGAAATCTAAAAAAATTAAAAAGTGGTTCTGAAGAACCTAGGGTCAGGACAGGAATAAAGATGTAGACATAGAGAATGGACTTGAAGACACGGGGAGGGGGACGGGTAAGCTGGGGCCAAGTGAGAGAGTGGCATGGACATATATATACTACCAAATGTAAAACAGATAGCTAGTGGGAAGCAGCCACATAGCACAGGTAGATCAGCTAGGTGCTTTGTGACCACCTAGAGGGGTGGGATAGGGAGGGTGGGAGGGAGACGCAAGAGGGAGGGGATATGGGGATATATGTATACATATAGCTGATTCACCTTGTTGTACAGCAGAAAGTAGCACACCATTGTAAAGTAATTATACTCCAATAAACATGTTAAAAAAAAAGAGATCAGATTTGTTGTTACAGGAGGCGGGGGGTGGGGGAAGGAGAATGGGATGAAAGTGGTCAAAAGGTACAAACTTCCAGTTACAAGATAAATAAGTACTAGGGATGTAACGTATAACATGATTAATTAACATTGTTGAATGAAAGTTGTTAAGACAGTAAGTCCTAAGAATTCTCATCAGAAGGAAAAAATATTTCTTTCTTTATATTTTATTTTGTATCTGTATGAGATGATCGATGTTCATTAAACTTAATGTGGTCATTGTTTCATGATGTATATAAGTCAATCATTATGTTTTATACCTCAGACTTGTACAGTGCTTTATGTGAATTATGTATCAGTATAACTGGAAGGAAAGTAACAAACTTAAAAAGAAAGTACATTGGTCTCTTCTGAAGGCTAACTCACGTTCCTAATGTCAGTCAATTTGAGAAAAAATGGGTGCTCAGGGAGCTGGAATAGAAAAATCCTTTCTCTCTGGGACTTGGTCACCTATGATTATATTTGGGACACAGTGATGTCCAATAAGGTGCCTGTGAGGTCAGCAATGGATACTGAAATGACTTTCTCAGTATAGAGGGTGAGCACTAACTGCGATGGAATAATAAGCCATTTTTAGATGTCTCTTTACCAAGACCATGTTACTCTTTTTTTTTTTTTTTTATTGCGGTACGTGGGCCTCTCACTGTTGTGGCATCTCCCGTTGCGGAGCACAGGCTCCGGACGCGCAGGCTCAGCGGCCATGGCTCACGGGCCTAGCCGCTCTGCGACATGTGGGTTCTTCCCAGACCGGGGCACGAACCCGTGTCCCCTGCATCGGCAGGCGGACTCTCAACCACTGCGCCACCAGGGAAGCCCAAGACCATGTTACTCTTAATCTGACTGTCATTTCTTATTTCTAATATTTTATCTAATGTTGTTATATATATATAATACAGTCTTATGTTAGCTGGCCAGAGGCAGTTAAGAGAAATTTTATTTGTCCACACAAGCAAGATGCTAGTAGGAAGTATGTAGGAAGAGACACTCAGGCCCTCAAGTGAAACCAAGGATATGGTGGCAGTGGTATTTAAGAAAAAATACCCAGGGGGGCAGAGGATGAATCTAAGGAAGAGTAGCACAGGTTGCTTTGTCCAGCTGCCTTACTCTCACAGATTTTCTCTTGGTAGGAATAGTCTGGACCACATTTTATTTTATTGTGGTATGAAAGCCCATTTAAACATTCTAAATCATAACTTGGGTGTCATTTAATGATGGTATTCTAGCTTCAAGATTTGGGAAAAGTTCCTTTAAGAAATGATGATGTTATCCAAAAATAGGTGGACTTTTTACAGCTTCTCAGCTTATAAGTAAGTGTTCTGATTTTGCTTTGGTAGGAATCTAGAATCTTAGGATAATAATTTCTTTTATTAAAATAATCAATTTATTTAAAGTATAAAACCAAAACCAGAAACAATTTATGCATCTCCCACACCTCTCCACCTCTGGCAGGCATCAATCTGGTATCTGTATCTATGAGGTTTTTTAAAAAATAGTTTTAGATTTCACATATAAGAGAGATCATATGGTATTTGTCTTTTCTCTGTCTTATTTCACTTAGCATAATGTCTGCAAGGTCCATCCATGTTGCTGCAAATGGTAGGATTTCCTTCTCTTTTTTTATGGCTGAAAAAGATTCCATTTTCATACATATATATTTATATACCACATTTTCTTTAGTCATTCGTCGATCAAGTTTTTTCCATATCTTGGCTATTGTAAATAATGCTGCAGTGATCATGGGGGTGCACATACCTTTTGAGTTAGTGTTTTTGATTCTTCAGATGAATAACCAAAAGTGGAATTGATGATTTGTATGGTTGTTCTATTTTTAATTACTTGAGGCCCCTCGATACTGTTTTCAAAAGTGGCTGCACCAATTTACATCCCTACCAACAGTGCACAAGTGTTCCCTTTTCTCTGCCTCCTCATCAGCACTTGTTATTTCTAGTCTTCTTGATAATTGCCCTTCTAACAGATTTGAGGTGATATCTCATTGTGATTTTCATTTGCAGTTTCCTGATGATTAAAGATGTACAGCATATTTTCATGTACCTGTTAGCTATCTATGACTTCTTTGGAAAAATGTCTATTCAGGTCTTCTGCTCATTTTTTAACCAGATTGTTTGTATTTTTACTGTTTACTTGTATGTGTTCTCTAGATATTTTGGATGTTAGCCCCTTGTCTGATATATGACTTACAAATATTTTCGCCCATTCAGTACATTGCCTTTTCATTTCGTGGATGGTTTCCTTTGCTATGCAGAAGCTTTTTAGTTTGATGTAGTGCCACTTGTTTATTTTAAATTTTGTTGCTTTTGCTTTTGTGTCAGGTTTTAAAATATCATTCCAAGACCTATGTTCAGGAGCTTACTTCTTTTGTTTTCTTCTAGGAGACTTATGGTTTCAGGTCTTAATTCAAGTCTTTAATCCATTTTGAGTTATTTTTTGTGTATGCTGTAAGATAGTGTTCCATTTTCATTCTTTTGTGTGTTGTTATCCAATTTTCCCAACACCATTTATCAAAGAGACTGTTCTTTCCCCACTGTATATTCTTGGCTCCTTTGTTTACATTAATTGACTGTATATGCATGGATTTCTGGACTCTGTATTCTGTTCCACTGAACTACATGTCTGCTTCTATGTCAATACCATACTGCTTTAGCTACTACAGCTTTGTAATATAGTTTGAAATCAGGGAGCATAATGCCTCCAGTTTTGTTCTTCTTCCTTAAGATTGCTTTCACTATTGAGGGTCTTATAGGATTCCATACAAATTTTAGGATTATTTGTTCTATTTCTGTGAAAAATGCCATTGGAATTTTTGATAAGGGTTGCACTGAATCTGTATAATGTTTTGGGCATTATAGGAATTTTAACAATATTCTTCCAATTCATGATCATGAAATATCTTACCTTTTATTTGTGTCTTTTTCAAGTTCTTTCATTAATATAATTTTCAATATACAGTTCTTTCACCGCCCCCGCCACGGTTAAATTTATTCCTAGGACTTTTATTATTTTTGATGCAGTAGTAAATGAGATTGTTTTCTTAATTTCTCTTTCTGATAGTCATTATTAGTGTATAGAAATGCAACAGATTTTTGTGTGTTAATTTTTATCCTACAACTTTACTGAGTTTATTAGTGTAACAATTTTTTGATGGAGTTTTGAGGGTTTTCTACATCTAATATATTGTCATCTGAAATAGTGACAGTTTTACTTCTTTCATTCCAATTTGAATGTCTTTTTCTTTCTTTTTCTTGCCTAATTGATCCAGGTAGGAATTCCAATACTATCTTGAATAAAAGCGGTGAAAGTGGTCATTCTTGTTCCTGATCTTAGAGGAAAAGCTTTCAGCTTTTCACAATTGAGTGCGATGTTAGCTATGGGCTTGTCTTATATGACCTGTATCATGTTGAGATACATTCCCTCTATTCATGCTTTATTGAGAGTTTTTTTAATCTTAAATGAATGTTGAATTTTGTCAAAAGCTTTTTCTACAGCTACTGATATGATCATAAAACTTTTATCCTTCATTTTGTTAATGTGTTGTTTCACATTTGAGGATGTTGAACTATCCTTGTGTCCTTGGAATAAATTCCTATTTGGGTTAACAATTTCATGTTTATTTTTGCCCTTACTTCTTTTTATTTCTTCAAAAAAAGAACTCTAGCAAAGAAAAAAAATATTTTAATAATTTCAGACTTTTAGAGAGAGGATTCTTTCTTCAGGAATATATACTGTGCGGTGCTGGAAGATGAGGTTCTGAGGTGTGAATAGATATCAGACAATACTTTAAAAGTTTGCTTAAAAATATACAGTATTTTTTTTTTGTAGGAGAACATATAGGAGAGAAAAGGGCAAATTAAGAAGATGACCCTTAAAAGAAAGGTGACCACTAAAAAATAAATTATCATGTGCTTTCTGAAGTATGTTTGACCATTGGGATGTACATTTTTCATTAAGTTTCATTTTGAATTAGTTTTAGAATTATAGAAAAGTTACAGTTATAATATAGAGAGTTCCCATATACCCTTCACCCAGTTTCTCCTGATGTTGCCATCTGGCATAACTAAGGTCTGCTTGTCAAAACTAAGAAATGAACATTGGTATTATACTACTAGCTAAAGTATATACACTTCATCAATTTTTCCACTAACATTCTTTTTTTGTTCTAAGATTAAAGCCAAGATTGTATTTGGTTGTCAAATCTCCTAGTCTCCTATAAACTATGCCAGTTCCTTACCTTTCTTTGTCTTTTATGACCTTGATACTTGATACAGATCAGGTATTTTACAGACTGTCCCTTAATTTGGATTTGTCTGATATTTTTCTCATGATTATATTATGTTCTCTGTCCATCAAATCAGGAGGTACAAGATGTCAATATGTTATATTTCTTGTGATGTTGGTCTTTATCACTTGGCTAAAGTGTTGGTTGTTAGCTCTCTCTACTGTAAATTTATGATCATTTTTTCTTTGTAATTAATAAATATCTTGGAGAAAATGATTTAAGGCTATCCAAATCTTATTCTCAAGTGTTTATCTACTAATTTTAATGTTCATCACTTAATCTAACCACAGATATTACAGTGATGTTTGCCTAAGTCATTTTTTATATCCCTATTTCTTCTGAATTTATTAATTAGAACTAATAGGAAGAGCTACCCCTTCTCTCACATTATTCATTCAGTTTATTTCTGTCACAGTTGGTTCCTGCATATTTATTGTATTCTGTGGATTTAACCCTAGTTTGTTGACCAGTTGTCCCACCTTTGCTACTGGAAGCTTTTAGAGTTTGGCTCCTGTTTCTATTTATTTATTTATTTATTTATTTATTTATTTATTTTTGGCTGTGTTGGGTCTTCCTTTCTGTGCGAGGGCTTTCTCCAGTTGCGGCGAGTGGGGGCCACTCTTCATTGCGGTGAGTGGACCTCTCACTGTCGTGGCCTCTCTTGTTGTGGAGCACAGCCTCCAGACGTGCAGGCTCAGTAGTTGTGGCTCACAGGCTTAGTTGCTCCGCGGCATGTGGGATCTTCCCAGACCAGGGCTTGAAGCCGTGTCCCCTGCATTGGCAGGCAGATTCTTAACCACTGCGCCACCAGGGAAGCCCCTTGGCTCCTGTTTCTTTTTAACATGTCCTCTCTGATATTTTTTGAGGAATTGCTTACTTTTTGGTATCATAAGATGATCCAAGCTCAACCAGTTTGTCAACTCTTTTAACTAGATTCATCTTACCAATGTCCAATGGCACCTGCCCAAGACAAGCAAGCGTTTGCTAGGACTTCTTCCAGCAGGCACCTGACTCCCCCTAGACTTCAGGTTAGTTGGTTGCCTTGTGACCTCTAAACAAGAAGACCTTATTGTTAATTCCAGATTGACTAAGCTTTAGACAGGTTTCTTCCTAACTATAGGTCACTGACTTTACCTTTTTTTAGAGCATTTACTTTAGAAAACTTGTAAATTCTTTCTCTGTCCCTTTTGGTTTTTTTTTTTTTTTTTTTTTTTTTTTTTTGCGGTATGCGGGCCTCTCACTGCTGTGGCCTCTCCCGTTGCGGAGCACAGGCTCAGCGGCCATGGCTCACGGGCCTAGCCGCTCCGCGGCATGTGGGATCTTCCCGGACCGGGGCACGCACCCGTGTCCCCTGCGTCGGCAGGCGGACTCTCAACCACTGCACCACCAGGGAAGCCCCTCTCTGTCCCTTTGAGATGCAAATATTCTCCCAGCATCTTGCCAGGTTTACAATTCAGGAATATTTTTCACAAGGACCTGGGAGCTAGCCCTTTGAAGTGTAATAATCAAGAAAGATAGTGTCTCTTATCTACCAGCCTCTGCTGGATAGTAGGAGCCAAACTTTCATAAGCATCATTACCATACATAGATGGTCTAACCACATTGACCAACTCCCCTTTAATGTCCTCCAATGCTTTTCTGCTAGCCCACCTCAGTGCTTAAAAACTCTCCCAACTTTTGTTTCAGCAGAGTTGAGTTCAGTCTCTCTCCCCTATGCACTACTCTTGAATAAATTTTTCCTTGCTTGTTTAATTTAGCCAGTGTAATTTTTCATTGACATCTCTGATAGGTTAATAAAATGGTCATGAACTTTTAGATTTTCTGACTTGTTCCTTTTAATGTGGAAACAGTGTTTTCTCCAATTTTCTAAATATTCAGATAAAAACAAGATAGATTATAATTTTAAGATATTTTCATTCCCACTTTGTGAAATTCCCATTATTACCCCTAAACAATTTCACAATTTTTTCATTACACAAATTATGTATATGGATGATTTTTAAAGAGTTTAAAAATGTTGGGCCACTATAACATAGTGAGAAGGGAATAGTCATGGAAGGTTAGTCTCAAGTGAAAGGAATAGATCAGTAAGGGCAGAAATGCAGAGTAGAAAGTTGGTCAATGGGGATGTAAGTCCTCAGTAATTTATAGTGCTCTTAGAGAGGGAATTTTGAATTTTCAAAGAATGTATGATAAGGAGTTTGACAATTTCTTTTTAAATACGGAAACTTCAGCTAACTGTGGGTCAGAATAGAAAAAATGGACAGTTACCCAGTAATGTAGTCACAAAACAATATTTGTGAATTTTCTAAATTGATATATGTTTTTCTTTTTTAAATACCTAGCAAGTGTTAAATAGGTTACAAATTATAACTGTTCACTTTTCTTTGGGGATTACATATCCTATATTCAACTGACATTAATCTAATGAGATTTTTAAAATTTACTATGTATATATGATGGCAGGCATTCTCAGCATATTTATATAGATCATAAACATGGCACTATATGAAATCATAATAATATAGACATATATAAGCATAATATATGGACAGTTATTTGCAATTCTATACTACATTCCTCAGATTGTTATTCTATGAAGAAAAATGTTGTTAGAAAGATAAAGTGTTCAGATTTCCATAAACTATTGGGAAGAAATCTGTTAATTATATTCAGTTATACATTTAATACATGTATAATTTTATAAAATTATATTCATTACAAAAGTATAATTAAGAAGGAATTGGGATTTCCCTGCTGGTCCAGTGGTTAAGACTTCACCTTCCAGTGCAGGGGGTGCAGGTTCGATCCCTGGTTGGGGAGCTAAGATCCCACATGACTTGCAGCCAAAAAACCAAAGCATAAAACAGAAGCAATATTGTAACAAATTCAATGAAAACTTAAAAATGGTCCACATTAAAAAAAAAACTTAAAAAAAAAGAAGGAACTATGCTATCAGTAGAGATGTAGAATTTCTTCTCAAATTATACCTATTTTAGTGGGCATACCTATTTTAGTGGTACATTATTCATATACTGTGTCAGGATTTTATGTTTGAAAAATTTTTAAATTAATTATAAACAAACATTAAATATTACACCATCAAAGATATACGAAAACTATATTTAGTAAAGCACTTGCTTTCCTGGAACTCTTATAGAACAAATTGTTTTGGACGAAGATACATTTTTAACTTCAAAAATACTATCTACTTGAATTTGTCTTCAAATTGTATTCCATGCAATTTAACTTACCAACTAAAATATTCCAAATATAATTTGATATTTTCTGGGCACAGAGATTTTAAGTTCCTTGAGAGCAGGAATGGTGCTATATAACTCCCATGCAGTAGAAAATCAGTAAATGCTGGGTGATGATGTGGTAGATGACTCATTGTCAGTATTATGACCAAACATAACTGTACTATGCTATAATACAGTGATAGGATGGAGGTGTCCTGATATGAGCAGGAAAGTTTATTCATAAACTGAAAGACCCCAGTTATCTGAGCTTTCTGTCTCTTCTTTGATAGATTTTATTTTCCTTCCTTGGGATCAGACTAGCACTCTTCCTCTGTACTTCCAGTTTACTGTAAAGTGGGCATGGAATTCAGGCAACTAAATTTATTTAAATTGTGTGCAAAGTAAAATATGCTAGGTGCTGAGTCACATCGTAAAGGCAGACTTGTGATTAAAATGAATGGGCTTATAAGACATGATTGAGTTTCTCACAGCCTTTATAATATTTACTTATTGAATTGTTCCTTTTTTTTTTTTTAAATGTTGAGCCTTCTTTCAATTTATTTATTTATTTTTATTTTGGGCTGTGTTGGGTCTTCGTCTCTGTGCGAGGGCTTTCTCCAGTTGCGGCGAGTGGGGGCCACTCTTCATTGCGGTGAGTGGACCTCTCACTGTCGTGGCCTCTCTTGTTGTGGAGCACAGCCTCCAGACGTGCAGGCTCAGTAGTTGTGGCTCACAGGCTTAGTTGCTCCGCGGCATGTGGGATCTTCCCAGACTAGGGCTCAAACCCGTGTCCCCTGCATTCACAGGCAGATTCTCAACCACTGCGCCACCAGGGAAGACCTGAATTGTTCCTTTTTTATGTGTAGCTGTGTAATTTCAAAACATGAGTATTTCTATTTTTTCCATCTTGGCAACACCCAAGACAAAAAGTATTACAAAAACCTGGAACGAAGATCTAAAGAAAACATGATTCAATTGAATTTAAATTAATCTAAATCCTTGCAATGTTTAGATTAAAAAATATATATGGAACCATTTAGATAAGAATACTCATATAAGCTTGTTAAAGTATGCCTTTCCAATGGAGAAAGGCTACTTTGGACGACAACTTATAATAACCTACCTGTTTTGGTGAGAAAGGAACCAGAGGAAAGATGTTAAAGGCTTAGTGTTAACCCTATAGCTAAAACATGTAGTGCAGAAACTATATGGCCATGGTAGGGTCACATCTGTCAAAATGATTGGGATTCTCATGTCAGATTTTTGGTACCTCCTCCCACCAGCACCACTTTTTTTGAGCCTCCATGTAGATCACCAACTCTGAGTTAGCAACCTTTCTTTTTAGAGAAAGGTTGATGCTATAGCCACATGTATTTAAATTTCAATCATATGATATACACCAAGATTCTGAGTGAACTTGTTTCTTATGGGTTTTCAGCCACACTAATCTATGTGAGGATTGCTTTTGCAGGTCATGAATCTCATTCAGTTTTGGTTTTTACTGGTAAAATTTACTTATCTCTTAGCACCAGAGAACTCAGAACTGAGCCTTCAGGTATGTCCAAGGAGACCCGGAAGATCTTCAGGGATATGACAGATGGAATGGTATTTTGGGTTAAGAGAATAGATTATATGGCCTATAAAATCCCTGATACCATGACAAAATAAGAAAATAGAAAATATTATCTGTTTTCCAAGCTTTTAAATTTTTTTTCAAATAATTCTTTAAAAGTTTTAACTTTATTTCATTTTATTTACATTTTATTTTATTTATTGATTTATTTTTGCAATTAAAATATATAGAAAAATTTAACCCTCATACAATGTACATGCATATTTCCATGATCTAGATATAGTAATTTTAACATACTTCCAGAGTCATAGTTGCTTTTTATTTCTGAACCACTTCAGAATGATTTGCAACACCATAGCATTTTCTGCCGAAATATTTCAGCCAGTGTCTCCTAAAATAATGGGTATGCTCTTATATAACCACGATATTGTTATCACATGGAAGAAAATTAACAATCACTTCTTAATATTTCCTAATACTCAGTCTATATTCAGATTTCTCCATTTGTCTTCCAAATGCCTTTTACAGCTTTATTTTCTCCTAGACCCAGGACACAAGTTGGTTTACAAATAATATATGACTAATTTTTTTCAAAACTAACATTTAACTCTAGTGCTAAAAACTATGTTGTAAATGAAACCATAAACAATGAGGTATTATGTAAAAGGAAAAAAAAATTGGAGGAGGTCTTCTTCATTTATAGGAGACATGTATATGCCCCCTAGAGACCTCTTTTCCATGACTGTAAAAGGTAGATATTAACAATATCAACCCTAAATATTATTATTTAAATGGTATAATTTTTCAAAAGTGCTTAGCAAAGTGACTGACATATGGGAAGCATGAACAAATGTTAATTACCATTATTATTATTACCATTAGAAAATAGGCAATCAATCAAGTAAGGCAAGCCCAGAGATAAACCCATACACCTATGATCAACCAATCTATGACAAAGGAGGCAAGGATATACAATGGAGAAAAGACAGTATCTTCAATAAGTGGTGCTGGGAAAACTGGACAGCTACATGTAAAAGCATGAAATTAGAACACTCCCTAACACCATACACAAAAATAAACTCAAAATGGATTAGAGACATAAATGTAAGACCGGATACTATAAAACTCTTAGAGGAAAACATAGGAAGAACACTCTTTGATATAAATCACAGCAAGATCTTTTTTTATCCACGTCCTAGAGTAATGGAAATAAAAACAAAAATAAACAAATGGGACCTAATGAAATTTAAAAGTTTATGCACAGCAAAGGAAACTACAAACAAGATGAAAAGACAACCCTCAGAATGGGAGAAAATATTTGTAAATGAATCAGTGGACAAAGGATTAATCTCCAAAATATATAAACAGCTCATGCAGGTCAATATTAAAAAAACAAACAACCCAATCCAAAAATGGGCAGAAGACCTAAATAGACATTTCTCCAAAGAAGACATACAGATGGCCAAGAAGCACATGAAAAGCTGCTCAACATCACTAATTATTAGAGAAATGCAAATCAAAACTACAATGAGGTATCACCTCACACCAGTTAGAATGGGCATCATCAGAAAATCTACAAACAACAAATGGTGGAGAGGGTGTGGAGAAAAGGGAACCCTCTTGCACTGCTGGTGGCAATGTAAATTGATACAGCCACTATGGAGGACAGTATGGAGGTTCCTTAAAGAACTAAAAACAGAATTACCATATGACCCAGCAATCCCACTACTGGACATATGCCCAGAGAAAACCATAATTCAAAAAGACACATGCACCCCAGTGTTCATTGCAGCACTATTTATAACAGCCAGGTTGGAAGCAACCTAAATGTCCATCAACAGATGGATAGGTAAAGAAGATGTGGTACATATATACAATGGAATATTACTCAGCCATAAAAAGGAACAAAACTAGATAATTTTTTAGACGTGGATGGATCTAGAGACTGTCATACAGAGTGAAGTAAGTCAGAAAGAGAAAAACAAATATCGTATATTAATGCATATATGTGGAACCTAGAAAAATGGTACAGATGAACCGGTTTGCAGGGCACAAATTGAGACACAGATGCAGAGAACAAACGTATGGACACCAAGGGGGGAAAAAAATGGGGTGGTGGGGCGGGGTGTGTGTGTGTGATGAATTGGGATATTGGGATTGACATGTATACACTAATATGTATAAAATGGATAACTAATAAGAACCTGCTGTATAAAAAAATAAATAAAATTCCAAAAATTTTAAAAATTAAAAAGAGAGTTGCAGGTTTATTTGGTATGAGAAAAAAAAGAAAATAGGCAATCAATCAAGTAAGCCTAATTTTTTAATACCGTGTTTCAACCCAGCCCCTGAAGCCTATAAGGTTTTATAATAAAATGAGATAGTTTTATAGCTGATAGGAATCTGTGAGTGTACCCCACAAGGTTTTAAGAGTGCTAGTTTTGACAGGTGGGGAAGCTGAAAGCTTTTTAAAGCTAATATATTTATAAATTTGATTTAAAGGACTACATATAAAAATGTAGAAATGTATATTATTCCTTAAAGCAGAGTCCAATTTTAATCCCTAAATATCATTTTAAAATATTATGGAAAACTTTCTCTAATGAATTCTCATGAATATGTTTGAAATCACAATTTAGTATGCTTAAAAAATCAGTCCAAAAATCTTTTTTTATGAATTTGTTCTCTCAATTTTAATTAAGTTGAATTTCTGCCGGCAGTACTTCAGATTTTCTAAACTCTAGTGAAACGTTCTACTGCTTATGTTTTTGATATATTAAAAATATATCCATTCCGAAATGCCTCTGGGCTTATTTTAAAAATTATAAATGCTATTATTAAATTAGGTGTACTCTGAAGGTAAGAACAAGAATTCCCCTTTTAGTAATATTTAACCAATATGCATACACCAGGCATACATTTTAAAAGTTTATAAAACATTTCATTTTGAATGTTGAGTTCTAGCTACCCACCCACATGAGTAATACTAATTGATTAGGAATTCCCTAATATTTATAAAAACTAGTAATTGTGGCTTACTTATTAATAAAATACTATTTCTGTGTTCCATCCAGGTTTATGGATAGGGAATGTAACAGAGTCATATGATTTACTTAAGAATTCAATTTTCATGTAAAAGTTGTAGCAAAAAAAAAAAGTTATAGCTAAGTAAAGCAGAACATTTTTGTGGGAAGAGAGAACTATTAATAATGGCAACAGGTGGATTTATGTACCAAATCTGCCATTAACCAGCTGGGTAATATTTTTCAAGACATTTCTCTTCCCTGGAACTCAGTTTCCTTATCTGTAAAATAAGCAATTTGGATTCTAGAGCTTCTGAAAATAAGAGCATGATAGTGAGCTTCTATTACCATATAGTTTATTGCTTATGGAATATATTCACTCAAAATATACTGCTTGATCTCTACCTAAACTCTGTGAGGTAGCTAAGTGAATATTTTTAACTGTCCTTTCCCACGATGTTGTAGAAAGTCTTGGAGGCAAGGCTATCATATTTATATACATTAATCGTAAGCACCATTTACTAAGTCCCTAGTGTATTCTAGGTATCACTATTTACAGACATAACTCTAATTGTCAGAAAATCTCTAATAAGATTGTCATCATTTAACGTGATGAAACTTGGGTCTAGGATGGTTGCATTACTATCTACAAAGCTAGTACTTGGGAGAGCTGGAGTTTGAATGGAGGTCTGTATGACAACAAAGTTTTGCATTTTTTTCTATTATCACTTTTTTCTTTTTATCTTTTTGTGTTTTTTTTTTGCGGTACGCAGGCCTCTCACTGTTGTGGCCTCTCCCGTTGTGGAGCACAGGCTCCGGACGCGCAGGCTCAGCGGCCGTGGCTCACGGGCCCAGCCGCTCCGCGGCATGTGGGATCTTCTCGGACCGGGGCACGAACCCGTGTCCCCTGCATTGGCAGGCGGACTCTCAACCACTGTGCCACCAGGGAAGCCCCCTTTTTATCTTTTTTAAGTGTTGATAAAAATCATTTAAAGTGTTTAAGTAAAGAACTAATATAGGTATATCAACATTTTAAGTAGTAGTGATGAGCATAATGAAATTAAAAAGTAGATAAAAAATGAGAAGATCAGTTGTGCTATTAATATAGTCTTAGTGGAATAACAAAATCCTGGACAGGAAATTAGGATTTGGGCATTAACATATACCCAGTACTATATATAAAGTTGATAACAACAGGGACCTACTGTATAGCACAGGGAACTCTACTCAATATTCTGTAATAACCTACATGGGAAAAGAATCTGAAAAAGAATGGATTTATGTATATGTATAACTGAATCACTTAGCTGTACACCTGAAACTAACACAACATTGTAAATCAACTATCCTCCAATATAAAATAAAAATTAAATTTTAAAAAATTTTAAAAAAGAAAGTGGACAGGAAAAATAAGAGAAATTAATTTCTACCTTGTACAGGTAGAAGCTTAGAAAATGTGTAAATGTAAGTGACAAAATGCAAGATCAGTGCTATAAAATTTTGATCCCACAAGCCTATTCTTCTTTATGTCTTGACAGTTTCTATTAACAACTGCAAACAAACATTTATCATGTATATGTTCCTACATTCAGGAATCTTATAGTCTGAGGCAGAAGACCAAAAAAACCCACAAAAAAGCAAATAAGATAGACAGATTCACCACTATTACTCTGAAAGATGATTCTGTTTTCAAAGACCTTTCCTATAGTGAGGTAAGTTAGTCACATTTACAAATAATTAGGCTACAATAGAGAACAGTATAAACATCCTGAGGGAAAAACTGATAACATGTTCTGAAACCTTTAAAAGAATAATTATATATTATATAATATAATATATAATTATATAATATATCTCCTTTTTTCTGGAGAAGAAAGGGGGATATACTGTATGAATTGGGCTTGGAAATATGATTAAGTTTGGACCAGAGATGGGGAAAGGAAAGAAGATGAACAAAATAATTAATGGACAATATCTTAAGGTATTTAAATGCAACAGCAAATAGCTTGGTTTAGCTTGAGGGTACAGTGGAAGATGAAATGACATTGAAAGGAAGATGAAATGACATTGAAAAGCTGGTAGGGGGACTTCCCTGGTGGCACAGTGGTTAAGAATCTGCCTGCCATGCAGGGGGTATGGGTTTGAGCCCTGGTCCCAGAAGATCCCACATGCCGCGGAGCAACTAATCCCGTGCACCACAACTACTGAGCCTGTGCTCTAGAGCCCGTGAGCCACACTTACTGAGTCCGCGTGCCTAGAGCCGGTGCTCTGCAACAAAGAGAAGGCATCGCAATGAGAAGCCCGCGCACCTCAATGAAGAGTAGCCCCCACTCACCACAACTAGAGAAAGCCCGTGCACAGCAACAAAGACCCAATGCAGCCAATAAATAAATAAATAAATAAAAAGAAAAGCTGGTAGGGGCAAAGGTCATGGTGATGCCTGTGTCATAGTAATTTCACTCCTAGATGTAGACTGAAGAAGAACGCACCCATAAGTGCACCAAAAGAAAAATATAAGAATATTTACTATTCATAATAGCCAAAAATATTATGCTTCCCAAAAGGCCATTAATAGAAAAACAGATAAATGAATGGTATATGTTTACACAGTGGAATACTCTGTATAGAGCAATGAGGATAAACAGACTATAACTCCATACAATAATATAGATGTATTTCAAATATATAAATGTTGGACATAAAAAGCCAGGTACAAGAGTATATATATTATTATTCCATTTTTATAAGGTTCAGAAACAGGAAAATCTATAGTTCTAGATATACAGGTAGTTATTTGATTGCTCTTGGGAGATACTGACTTTTGGGGGTGATGCTGTTTTTTTCTTAATTGGGTGCTAGGTACATGGATTCCCTCAGTTTGTGAAAGTTGTTCAACTGTACATTTAAGATTTGCGCATTTTTCTATGTGAATTTTCTACTTTAATTCAATTTAATGGTGATATTTGAGGAATTTGTAGTCTTTATTCAATAAGGAGACATGAAAGGTGTTTTTTAGCTGAAGAATTGCACAATTCTATCAGAGAGATTGAATCAAATGGTGGCAAGACAAAAGGATTGAAAATAAAAGAGAAAATTAAGACCCAAACTTGTATGATAGTAATAGGAAGACAAAGAAAGAGATGGATGTGGTAAAAGTGTTAGTGATAAAATTGACAAATGTTGTGCCTATCAGAACAGGATAGATAAAAGGGGAGAATTTTTATTTTTTAAATGAGATTTCAAGACTGGATGGCAGGTAGTACTACTGACAGAAATGAACATAAAGATAAAGGATTTAGCAAGCATTGGCAAACTATAGCCAGCTGGTCAAATCTGGCCCATTGACTGTTTTGTACAGTCCATGAGCTGGGAATGTTTTCGTTTTGTTTTGTTTTGGGTTTTTTATGGGCTTTTTGTTGTTGTTGTTTTGGGGTTTGCTTTATTTTTACATTTTTAAATGGTTGAAAAAAATTAGAATAGATGTAATCAGAATAGTATTTGTGATGTGTGAAAATTATAGGCAATTGAAATTTCAGTGTCCATATAAAGTTGTGTGGGAACACAGCCATGCTCATTTGTTAGCACAGGTTCTGTGACTGCTCTCACATTACAGCAGCAGTGGAGTTAAGTAATGCAATAGATTGGTATGGTACGGCCTGCAAAATGTATACTGTGTACTGTCTTGCCCTTTCAGAAAAATTCTGCTTACCTCTGTTTTAGAGCTAAAATTATAAATGATATATGTATACTTGAAAATGCCTAATAGGCTAATGGGAACACACAACTTTTGTTGAAGAGAGGAGAATAACCTGAGAAGTAGAATTCTGAGGATCACTAACTGTATAGAGTGAAGAACTGAATCTCGTAGTATGAGTAACAGTTAGCATTTAATAGCACTTAAGAATTTTAAAAAGTATATTCATATACATTCATTCTTTTGATATCTAAAATAACCCATGATGTGAATATCATTTTTTTCTAGTTTGCAAATAAGGAAACTTATATTGTAAAAGATATGTGGCTATATTTTGGAGAACAATTACATTCAAAAGTAGAAGGTGATAGAGAAATATCAGCGAGGAGAATGTAGATATTTTGGCCTATGGTAGGCAGTATTCTTCTTGTTTGCAGGCATGGTGATAGAACAAAAACTCGAGTCAGAGTTTCTGGGTTGTCATCCTGGTTCTACTATTTACTAACACTACAATCTTGAGTAAATCACTTAACCTTTTAGAGACTCAGCTTCGTAATCTTAGCATAGTAGTGTTCTTACCTCAGAGGGCTCTTATGAAGATTAAATTTTAAATATATGTTAAGGCGCCTAGAAGAGTGTTTGGCATATATAAATGTTATTTTCATTGTCTTCTGGAACACATTTTCGAATCAGTTAACATACAATGTAATTTCATTTGGATGGCAGGGATTCCAAAAGCCTTTATTAGCTGTTTATATCAGAGTTGTATTCTATATATGTGCGCAGCAGCAGAGCCACTTAGCCAGCTGGCAGTAAATATCAGAGCTTCCACTTACGTGATTTGTCTTGAGCTTTGTACCTCAGTTTCTTTGCTTATCCAGCAAAAAGTAGTCCAACAAGGAACATTCACCCAGAATTCCTAAATATCAAGTATTCTCTGAAGTTCTATTTTGACATTTTCATAGTGATTGCAATTGATTGATGGCGTATGATAAATCATTCACAGAAGCACTAAAAATCTTCAGTAAAGGTGTCAGTCAGTAATTTAATGCTTTTTTGTCCCTGTTGTTTCTCTTGTAAAAAAAGAGAATTCTCCAGAACTTTTAGTTTTGTAAACTATTGCCCAACTTTTGGCCCTTACCTTGTCAAAAGTAAATATCTGCCAATTGTAATTCACCACGTGAGTTGAGATGTTATTAAGGAAACTGAGTGCAACCCATGAGATTCTCGTCCAGGACAGGGTCAGTCAATGCTATCCAATAATCGACTCTGTTTCCTGCATGGTAGGTGGATAGCAGTTGCAATTATTGTCATTCTGTGTCTGGAAATGTAGACAGGAGAGTTAAGTGACTTCCTCAAGGTCATATTGTGAATCAATGGCATTCCAAGGAACAGAACTTGGAATACACTTAACCAGATAACCTCTTAAATGGTTTAAACTTTAGCATGAGGATAGTGAAAAATTTTCCACTGTATGCCAGTATACACGTCAAAATTATTTCTTAGATCCAGAGTCATGCATTTATTATCTCTGAGATAAAGGCTGTAAAAAGAGACCCCAAATAAATTGGTCTATAGCTATTATCATTTGGAAGTTTAAATACGTTTTTATGAAAATGGAGAGAATGATAATGACCAGTAGTTAAGAAGGAGAAAATTCATTTCTATTTTAGAGCTAGTTTAGTGCATTAGTAGCTTACAGCTTTCTTAATGGATTGTATACTATTGATTTCAGACATAAGAGAGTTGTGTCTTTATGTACATGCTTTGCCACATACTAGCAGCAGTAAAAGCTGCTCTTCCTTTAATGTGTCACATAGGCCACATTTCCTGAGAAAAGAAACTACAAACTATTTTCAGCTCCTAAGGAAGAGTCATCTGTACACTCATCAATTAAAAACTTAGGGCTTCCCTGGTGGCACAGTGGTTGAGAGTCCGCCTGCCGATGCAGGGGACACGGGTTCGTGCCCCGGTCTGGGAGGATCCCACATGCCGCGGAGCAGCTAGGCCAGTGAGCCATGGCCGCTGAGCCTGCGCGTCCGGAGCCTGTGCTCCGCAGCGGGAGAGGCCACAACGGTGAGAGGCCCGCATACCGCAAAAAAAAAAAAAAAAAAAAAAAAAAACAGACTTAGTCTCATAGCTTAGTTCAGTTCTTAAAATAAAATAAAATATATAATGAAAAGAAAGCAAATTTTAAGTGCTAGATATGTGAATATATTTTTATTTTTTATTCAGTGTGGAATAACTATCATTTATTGTGAACTCAATATGTATCAAGCCTTATGCTAAGGAGCTTAAAGAAAACTTCAGAAAGCTTCATCGTTTAGTTTCTTTAATAGGTTAGAACTGAAGCATGGATAACTAATCCTGAGATTTTACAAATGTCAAGTTATTTTAGACCCTGAATTAGGCTTATGATAGATAATAACATATCAAACATATTTGATATTGCTTCTTTGATTTTTATATTTTGGTCGGATTTTCCATTGACCATTCTTATAATTCCTTCATTTCATATATTTAATTTTATTGCTCTTGTACACTATTGCCTCAATAAAGTGTGTTTTTAGTATTCTGAACCTAGTAACCACGTTTTTGTAAAGCTTTGTGAGGTGATTTCTTCCAATTTCCCCATTTATAGGTGAACTAGAAATCAGCATCTGTATATATTAATATATAGGCATTGTAGGTATCACATGTTCCCTGTGAATAATCAAATAAGTAAATTCCACTTATATGATTTATCCTTTTTAAATGTTCCTTCTCAAACCTATTTACTTCTTCTACTATTGGATTATGTACGGACTTTTTTGTTGTTGTTTGTTTGTTTTTTGCGGTACGTGGGCCTCTCACTGTTGTGGCCTCTCCCGTTGCGGAACACAGGCTCCGGATGCGCAGGCTCAGTGGCCATTGGCTCATGGGCCCATCCGCTCCGCAGCATGTGGGATCTTCCCAGACCAGGGCACGAACCCGTGTCCCCTGCAGGCGGACTCGCAACCACTGCGCCACCAGGGAAGCCCCAAAGTTCTTTTTTATTTGACAAAAAGTCTTAGGTCCCAGGTGCTATGGTTGTGAATATGATACTTTAGGGGTATAGTTTTCTACCATCCCACATTTTAAATTGCAAGTGCAAGAAGCAAGTTTGCATACTGTTCAAAATATGACATATACAAAGAATAGTACTATGCCAGTGCATTAAGTTTACTGTGTATAAGAAAAAAGCACCTCAAAACTCAGGATGCTAATTAGGGAGGGCTGACTTAATAAACCCTGCCCATAACATTTTTATTCTTCCCCAGATAGTTTGTAATACACATACACACTTGAATATGTTTATATGCACCATATACACATTAATCCTTAGGATTTTATATATGTGCTTGTCTGTATACATACAATTTATAAATGTATACTGTTTACCAGTGTGTATTCATCGTTTACATAAGGATCTATCAATGTATATACATACATCGATAAACAGTCTCATTTCAAGCTATAGTTTGTTATACTTCTACCTTTTGAAGCATACTATTAATAAAATTAAATAAGGTATATGCTTTTCTAACGTATGTGAGGAATTACATTAAGTTTGAATTAAGTTAAAATTTTAATACTTTAGAAATGTGAGAAGTCATACACTTATATTAAGGAGTAGATTTAAATATGTCAGATATTAAATTATACTTTTGTATTAAATTTAACGTAGTTCTAGAGCAAACAATTATATTCAATAGATATTTATATGAAAAGTTAAACCTGGAAAGTTTTTATATGACTTTAAAAAAACAATGATATGTCTCTATTCTTAAATGAACAAGTTTTATGAACATCCTATAATGATCGCTTTTTTCCTAAAATGTATTTTGACCTAGTGGAATGATTCTAAATCTAATTATCACCTGTTTTAGGCTAAGATGACTCAGTTGCCTGAGGCAGAAAAGGAAAAGATAGCTGAGCAAGTTGCTGATTTCAAGAAAGTAAAGAGTAAGCTGGATGCTGAGATTGAGATATGGGATGATACGAGCAACGATATCATTGTTCTTGCCAAGAAGATGTGTATGATCATGATGGAGATGACAGACTTCACAAGGTAATTATGTGGGAAATGATGTGTAAATTTATAATGTTAGAAACATTTGTCACATTAGTGAAACCTTAAGTTTCTCTGAGTGTCAGGTGCTAAAAATTAAGTGGTATGGGAAAAGCAAATAATAAAGAATTAGAAAGTTGTACGTAGGTTCTTCTAGAGGTTTTGGTAAATAAATGTGGCAGAGTTTCTCATAAACTGCTGAGGAATAATTTTAGAAACCAATTTATGTCCTCACTATCAGGAACCTTCTCTGTGTATCGTATTAGCTTTTTTTCCTTTTTTTTATTACAAAGAAAGTGGTAAATCAAGTTATGATCTCTATTGGAGCTATCCGAATGATTGATTTTCTTAGCTACATACTGAGATATCAACTAGATATATTTGAAATTACAGTGACTTAATGATATACACAAAGGAATCATACATTGTATATTCTAGAAGTAATAAACATGTTTCTTATAGCTTCAAAATATTATTTTACAGAGCTAGCCAAAGAGCAGTACCAGTTACTAAAATGTACAAAACTACAACAATTAAAATAATTTAGTCTTGATGTAATTATAAAAGCCACAGTACAGAAGAATACTCTGAAGCAGACCCAGTATAATTACAAAACTATTTATTTATGTCCCTATACATTAAGCACAAAAATAACTTTTAGATGGAGTAATGAAATAAATGTAATTTTAAAATAATAATAAATGGAAAAAATATACATGAATATTTCATTAAAATTAAGATTGAGGAAAGCTTTCTAAGCATTATAGACAAAGAACTCATAAAAAAGGATCATTAAATTGAGTGGCATTAAAATTTCAAAATGTCAATAGAATGTCCTAAACAACACTTAAATATAAATGGATAATTGGGTAAACATCTATAACAAAAAATAACAAAAATTGGATGCCATTTGTATGTAAAGAATACTTACAGACATTAAAAACTTTTTAAATGTCCTAGTAGAAGAATGGGCAAAAAATATGAGCAGATAGCTCACCAATTTCTCCCCATAAAAGATATGAGGCATAAGTATGTGAAAATATTTTAACGTAAAATATTTTAAATAACGTACCTTTTAATTCTGTAAAACTGGCCAAAACTTTTAAAATAGCCCTTTACAGAGAAGGTATGGTAATGAAAGCATATATTGATATAAGCCTTGTGGTAATTTGGCACTATATATAAACTAAAAACTTTCACAGACTTTTAATATCTATATCTGTATGTTATATATACAATTTCATAAAGAATGCCTGTTAGATATCAGTTTATGTTTGCCCCTCTTGGTTCTTGCCATTTTTTTCTAACCCCCTACCATGACTTTTAAATGTCTTACCATTTCCTCATACACAGAATTCAGTTTTAACCTATTGCTCAGTCTCTACAAAGATTCTGAGAAACTTCTCCCCCTCTACTCCACACGTATATTTTATATATATATAAAACATAGACATGAATGTGCCTGTGTATAAGAAACAAACTATACTACAGTGATATTAAATACTGACTATGTTTTGGTAGTTTAGTGGTGGGTAAGTTAATTACTTTTACTTTTCTATAATTTGTTAATTTTCTATGATAAGTATATAGGTATTTTAAATAATTTATAATTTTGCTTCAAGTTAGTCCTAGGAGAGTGGAAGTTGACTAAACTTAAATCATTTCATGCAAACTTTCCCAAAAGTTAAGACTAAAAAGAAGCACAAATAAAACCCTAAGTGATGTCAGCTTTCAACATTATTAAGATACAGAAAATAGTGTGAGTTTCAAAGTACTACCTTTAAGTAGAGAAATAAACACCAGATTCCAACAGAGCTACTGCTGGTACTCTGTCATCAACATAAACCTGTGGATCTGGAAAGCAGGCATTGAGAAAATTAAAACACCTAGTAGAAATGGGAGGAATGTGATAGATAAAGCAATAGATAAAGCACAAAAGAAAATTGGACCAAAATGAGAACACCTGATGCTAAGTGCTAAAATACTGAACCACAGGTCTGGGACTTGTCATTTTACAACATTAACTATAGAGATTTAGCTTACAATTGAATGGGTCTGGATTTGGGAAATGTCACTTTTGAGAAAAAAAAGGAAAATACAGGACAAGTGACACTGAAGGTATGTCAGTGATCGAAAAGGACATAGATAGGAAATAAGAAGGAACCTAGAGAAATGAAAGAGAATCACAATATATGTCAACCCCTCCCTTTCCCCACCACCACCAAAAATGTTATCCATTAAAGAAAGTATACTTCACAGTAATGATTAAAGAGAGTATTCTTGGTCCAGGAGCCCTGTCTAAAATCAAAGAGATTCAGACCGATGACATGCAAAGCTACGTAATGAGATATAGAAAATGAATGTGTTTCTGGGTACATATGCAAAGGAAATGAAATAATTATCTTTAGGAGTTATTGGTATTCCCAGGTTCACTGCAGCATTACTCACAATAGTCAAGATATGGAAACAGTCTTAGTGTCTATCAGTGAATGAATAGATAGAGAAAATGTCATATATAAAAAGTAAATTTGTGTATATGATAAATTTAAATAATAAAGGAAACCCTACTCATTTGTGACACATGGATGACCCTGGAGAGCCTTATGCTAAGTGAAATAAGCTAGACAGAGAAAGACCAGTACTGGATGGTATCACTTACATGTGGAATCTTTAAAAAAAAAAAAAAAAAGTCAAACAGAGAATAGAATGGTGGGGACTGGAGGGCGGGAGTAGAGAAATGCTGATCAAAGATTACAAACTTTCAGTTATAAGATGAGTAAGTTATGGGGATCTAATATATAGCATATTGAGCACAGCTATTAATACTTGAAATTTGCTAAGAGTAGATCTTAAGAGTTCTCATGCAAAAAAGGTAATTATGTAAGGTAACGGATGTGTTAATTAACTTGATTGTGGTAATCATTTCACATTGTATACATATATCAAATCATCACATTGTACACTAAAAATATATTACAGTTTTGTCAATTATGCCTCAATAAAGCTGAAAAAAGTGAGAATCAAAACAATTCAACTGATGAAAACCTTCCATCTAGAAAACAAATACAAAACAACAATAAAACTATAACACAACACTCCAAACTACAGTGAATTTCAAAAACTAAGAGTTGAAGATACATGTTTTTAAAACCTGGACTCAGAAGATCAAAAACTAAGAAGATAAATTTAAAAAAAAAATGAAAAAATGAAATGAGGAATGCAATGAGTTAATAAAACTTAGGGAAAAAAATTAAAGGACAAAAATATCTAAAAAATAAAAAAAATTATAAAGTGTCCAAAGGAAAATAGATTCAGATAAAAATTCCATAAGGGGAGGACAAGCAGGGGATTAACCAAGAGAATGACTGTGAGATAAAGATTTAAAAAAAAAATAAGAAAAGGCTCAGAGAAAAATAGCTTGAAATGGAGAAGAGGCAAAGGAGATCTGATAGACATATGTTAGACACTTTGAAAAAAAAAGAAATAATAAAACAGCCAATATTTAAAAGTATAAACCAAGAAAGTTTTCCATACATAATACTAAACTTAAATTTACATGTAGAAAGGCGTTACCATATTCCTAGGAAATTTGACCCAGACAACACTAAACACACACACACACATGCACGTATGTTTTCCTCATATGTAAAAAATACCAATATATTATATATAGCAATACTATATTCTACATATTATATGTATATGGAGAGAGAAATAGCAAAGTGGAACCAATTAAATAATAAAAATTTATGAGAAACATCCTTACCTCCACAAAGGGGAGGCATGTACTTTTAACCTTATGATTTCATTCCATGTGGTTATCTCTATATCTCTAAACAATACACTTTCTGAGATATGGTTTATTGGCTTTTCCTGCAAATGAGAATGTAGGTCATTTATATGACTGTTCATCTCTTCTTCTATCTTTTCCTTGGTTTCATGAATTTATATATTTTATTACTTATATTTATAGACCTTGATAATATTATGTTATCCATAAAGTGTTTCTCGCTATATGTATATTAGTTATATCTCAACTTCTCACTCTGTATGTTGAAGAAATACCCACTCTTACTCTTTCTTTTGCCTGTTACTGCTTCCTCTTCTACATCTCATTTGTAACCCAACTTCTTTCTAGTATACCTCTTTTATATTGATAGTTAATGTAACATTTACATTCTTCTAAATAACTAAATCACCCATGCTTATTCTATTGGTTTATTCTGAAAGTGAAGATTAATAAAATGTTTATGACACTGATACAATTAACCTAGATAGGAAACACACATGAAGGAAACATATTTCCAGTAGAAAGTTGAATTAGAGTTTAGACATACATGAAGTACCCATATATTTATATGGGAAACAACACATCGTGGAAAGAAACCTGAACTAAGAACTATGTTTTAACATCAGTTTGATAAATGTGTCAATGAGAGTTCTCTTAATCTTTCTCACCATATTGTATAAAGAGTATATATATAGGCAGAATCTAAAGTTAGAAGGAAAAACAATCAAGGACAAAGCCATGAGAAAAAAAAGCTTTTAAGAAGTGGTCAGAGGAGATAGAATCCCATAAAGACAGAGCACTTAATAAGAAATTGTGTAATATGCAAAGAACGATTCTTGGGCCAGAGTTAAGGAAGTTTCAGTGAGTTATCAATTAAGTGTTTTACTTGAAGAGATCTTAATTAGTGTAAAGATTGAAAAGATAGTATAGTTTTGGCAATTCTCAATTTATGGTTACTTTTGTTTGAGTAGCTTCACTAAATTTTAGGTGAGAGATTAAAAAGCCTAATTAATTCATTACGAAGTAGATGAGAAAAGAGCAGATGATAAAACAAAGATACTCAAAGTAGTAACTTAAAGGAGGCAAATGATCAAGACGATTTAGAGATTTCTGAATAACTTGAATATATTCTAGGTTGAAGGGACAGGGGAAATGGGGAGGGATAGAATGAAACTGTAAAAGTTATTCAACTTTTATTCAATAGCTGTAGCCAAAAATGAGACAAAAGGGTAGAGCATAAACACTGAGAAATAGGGAAAGAAAGAAAGAAACAAAAACAGATATAAGGATTAACCTGCATGAGTTTACATGGTGTATCTTCTAATCTTAGCTAGAATGTCCATCATAGAAGCCTTTCCTGGCCAAATAGCATAAAGACTCCCCCTAGCCTGTCTCTCTATGTTACAACATCCTGTTACTTTCTACTTTACAGTTAGCACTTCTTGGATTACCTAGTTCATTTGTTTACATATGCTCTTCCTCCATATCCCTAATGGAGCATAAATGGTGTGAAAATATGAAATTTGACTTATTTTTTTTATACCCAGAACTTATAACAGCCTAAATAGAATACATATATATATACATATATGTAGTTGCACATACTATAGCATATTCATATGCATATATATGTATAGTATACAATAATGTGTTGAATGAATTAAGACATTTAACAATTTCAATTAATTAACTAAAAAGAAAAAAACAACTTGAACTCAGAAGGAGCCAGGAATAAGCAAATACCCAAACAAACAAAAAACAGTGGAGTAACATAAATTTAAGCTCTTGACACCAACTTGTTGTGTTTATTCTTTAACCCATATATAGATCCTAAATGTTGAACACAAAGATTTTAATTTTAATGCCCACATGGCATTAAGAGGAGACACATAGTCTGGGGAGCTAGAGATGAGGTCCTTGGAAAAGCCTAGAGCTGTGCCTCTAAAAAGGAAACTAGAAATATTTCTATGCAGCAGCCTGAGGGAACATCAAAATTATTTTCCTTGGAGTCTAGGTCAAATAAAGGTCTTTAAGAAATAGTGACTTCAAGTCTATGACCTATTAAACTGATGAATTTCAAATTACATAACCAGAAAAGGCTACCTTTAGAGAAGAATTAAGATGCAAGAAGAAATGGTGAGCAAATAAATCAGAAACCATGCTGGTCTATTCAAATAAGCTTTGGTGGAACAATGACGACAACACAGGACTGTGTGAAGTAGCAACATTACACAGGGAACATGTAAGTGAGATCAGAGTTAAATGGTCTATTTTTATATTCAGGGAAAATTTAGAAGTATTAATCCTATACTTTGCTACATAAAGAATGCGTATAGTGCCTTTTAATATTTATAAGGGATCTCTAAAATAAAATTTTCATATTAATAGATTAAATTAATGTGGAGGGCTAGAAGTTAGAAAATGAGAAAAATATAGAGAAGAAATGTGGCGTGAATATAAAAATTCAATCATTTTATGAAACATGCTAGGTATTATCAGTATTTCTAATGTGTAAATGTAGCAAGCTTAGTAGTTTTAAAAAGTGTAAGTACAATACTACTATAAGTACAAACAGCAACAACAAAATCTATCATTCAACAGACATATAGGAATACTTTTTCTAGGAACCATGGGAAAGCGGAGGAAACATCTCTTTCTAAAAGAGGAAGGAAATGTATGAATAAACGGAGGGAATTTAAGGAAGTATATGCCTAATAGATTCTACTTGCTAAGTGATGTCAACTGTGGAATATGTGAAGCCTTGAAAAGGCAAAAGTGGAGTGAGAGCTTGGGTAGCAAAACAGAAACAGATATGGGGATATAAATGGTAGTTAACCTGGGCTTCTCTGGTGGCACAGTGGTTGAGAGTCTGCCTGCCAATGCAGGGGACACAGGTTCGTGCCCCGGTCTGGGAAGATCCCACATGCCGTGCCCGTGAACCATGGCCGCTGAGCCTGTGCGTCTGGAGCCTGTGCTCCGCAACGGGAGAGGCGACAACAATGAGAGGCCCCGCGTACTGCAAAAAAAAAAAGTAGTTAACCTAAAAGATTATTCATTCAGTCATTTACTTAGAGTTAGTCACCAGTTCAAAACCTAATACATTAATTAGCAGAGTGAATAGATTCTCCTCACCTGTTTTGAGAGAACTAGTGAATTAGACTTACCTGAAGTCCTAGGATGTTAAGGAATTTTCAGTAGAATTCAGGGGGATGAGAGAATTGAAACTACTAGAAAGAATATATTGAAATAACTGACTGGACCCAGACTGGGACAGAAGGGAAATAAGGTTGGAGAGTAGAACAAAAGGTGGAAAGGTAAGGATATGTCACCAACAGGTGATAAAGATATAGACTTTAGTTTTCCCTACTCTATATCTGTTTCCCTCCCAAAGGAATTAATGTTTTGCTGTTGACATACTTTGAATCAAGTTGGAAGGGATGCTGAAATATGACTTTGGAAAGGATGCTCAGTGACTTTGAGAGTGTTGTAATCTGTAACTAGTGTGTTAAAAGAAGATTCACAACTCCACAGAGTGATAACTCATTGGAAAATAAGACATGTGTCATGTTTTGCAAAAACTAATCAGTCCAACGTTCTCACAACCTATAGGTGTTGCTGCCAAAGGCAGCCGCAGAACAGGAATACTGTGTGTTCAAACTGTAGTAAAGGTAGGGGAGCAAAATTGAATTTCAGTTTCTGACAATCTTTTACACTCGAACTGCACCCACATTCAGTTTAATTTCAGTTCATATAAACTGATAAATCTCAAATTGTTTTAAAATGGAGGAAACCTTGTTCTTATTTTCACTTCCAATTGTTTTAAGAGTTTTTCTCAGACACTGCAATGTTCTACTGAGGTTTAAGTTTAGCAGTTTTATTTATAGATTATTCCTTAATTCTGCCCACATCACATTTATCTCATTGGAGGTGTTTTAGTTTGTTTGCAGTGGGAGCTGCCAGTATAATATTTATCAACAAGTAGTCGATCAGTTGGTAGGCATACAGTCTGTGTCCCACACATAGCTGTATATTTTTTAAATGAGAAAAAATAATAAATTATATTCTCTAAAGTGCCACTGAATGCTCTGTTTTCTCATTTTCTTTAACTACTATTTTATTATTAATAAGAGGCATAATAGTAAACTTTGAATGCTTACTCTGTACTGTACTATGATGAATATACATGTTTTCTCGTTTTTATTTTCAGGACAGTTTGACTATTATATTCTCTAATTTGTTGTTAAACTGAGATTCATAGAGGTCAGGTAAATTGCTCCAGGACACACAAAGGACTCTGAATTGGAGCTGGTTCAATTTCAGAATCTGGGTACCTACTCATTGTATTACAAATCTTCACCCTCGTGCTAAACACAGAACAAGAACCAGTCCTGTCTTCAAGAAGAAACAAAAATGACACATTAAAAATAAGAATAATTGTATGCTTCTAGCTGTAAATACATTGGGACTTCGGAAGAGAGGGATTAGCAATGGAGACCAGAGTAAGCAGAGAAGGAAACCTGAACAAGTGAAGTTTGTATTTGACTTTGAGTGAGATATGGGGATTGAATTGCGGAGTGAGATGATATAAGTGATAAAACCCCCAGGATGGAGGCTGGGAAGTAGGAACGTGTTAGATCCATTTGGGGGCTCTCAGAAAACTATATATACAGGAAGAAGTTAGATGGGCATGAAGAAAGTGATAGCTTATATAAGTCATTAGAAAATGGACAGGTTTTTTGTTTATTTTTTTAAATGAAGTAGAAAATAGGGAACTATTCAAGAATTGTAATCAGGATGGTGGCATGGTAGAAAAAAATAAATCTAAGTATGACATGTGGTAGGAAGGACAGGCACTTTTGGATGGCAATGCCAGCAGAGACTCAACCCATGGGGGTCTAGCCACAACTGAGAGACCCAAATAATTAGACAGGCTCTGACAATTCTGATAGAGGCTAGTAGGATCTTTTTTTTTTTAACATCTTTATTGGAGTATAATTGTTTTACAGTGTTGTGTTAGTTTCTGCTGTACAACAAAGTGAATCAGCTATACATATACATATATCCCCATATCCCCTCCCTCTTGTGTCTCCCTCCCACCCTCCCTATCCCACCCCTCTAGGTGGTCACAAAGCACCGAGCTGATCTCCTTGTGCTGTGTGGCTGCTTCCCACTAGCTATCTGTTTTACATTTGGTAGTGTATATATGTAGCTAATAGGA
This sequence comes from Lagenorhynchus albirostris, assembly GCF_949774975.1. Classification (NCBI taxonomy): domain Eukaryota; kingdom Metazoa; phylum Chordata; class Mammalia; order Artiodactyla; family Delphinidae; genus Lagenorhynchus; species Lagenorhynchus albirostris. The sequence goes on along the minus strand of NC_083110.1, from coordinate 18,995,485 downwards.
TCTTGATAAATTCCTAGAAAGTATTGTACCAGGGGCTGGAAAAATTACTTCTGTAAAACTTGACGTAACCATTTCTGAGCCTTGACACAAGCCCCTTGGCTCACCAGCCATTGAGTGCTTCTTCCAGCCTAAACGGGAGAGGTAGAGCAGGTTTTACTCTGGTTCTTTGTGTATTTCTGTCACTACTATTGTGATACACTCATTCCAGGGCAGAAAAGTAAGGCTTTAGTGTTTTCAACATGATTTCTCCTTGGTGAAGGACCATCCACACAGTCACATAAGCTATGTCACATTATTACACTGAACCTGTGACATCTTCTCATAATTCAGCATTCCTTTTCTTCAGCCTCTGGGACTTTCCAGAATCAGACTGAAGGACTTAAGGCTTGCTAGAGGAAAGCAAGCCTTTCCCCCTTGCACTGATTAGTTTCCCAGAGAAGCATCTTCCAAATTCCTGCCTGAAATGTAAGGGTTCTGGGAGCAGAGATGTGGAGCGTGGAGTCGCTGGTAGTCTCTACATTTAGTATTAAGAATTCGGATGTTCACTTAATACCCCTGTTGTCAGTAAAAGGTACTATACCCTTTAAATAAGTCTAAAAACCTCTAACGCAAAGACTCTACTTTATTCTCTTCAGGGAGTAATCTCCAGACTTTTCCTGGGATGAGAGAGAGGCAGATATTCAGTGGTGTAGAACAGGGGATGGAATCAAACTGCTACTTTTGGTCTCTCCTTTCACCCCAAATTTCAGTCATACGTATCTTTCTGTTTAAATCAGTTTGATGCTTAGTTTTCCCACTGCTGATTTAGACTCTGACTTCCTTGGATTGACTGTAGTATTTCCCACTTGCTATCTGCTTCCTAGTTTCCTAATATTTCTTGCTGTTGCCTCTTCTCATATTTTGTCCTCTGCATCCTAATAGGTTTAGGTTTTTAGAAGAAGAAGAAAAAAAAAAGAAAAAAGAAAAGACAACTCATCTGTATTTTCAGTGATGCTTGGAGAAGAAGAAAAGTTATATATAGGTGACAATTTACCATCTTAACCTGCAGACCCACTAGGATTTACTAGGGTTGTGAAAGTTTTCTCTTCATGATATTTGGAAGTTAGAATATTTAATGTTTTCTTCATGAATAATGCTCCCCCCTTTCCTTTTCTCACCTCAGGTAAATTCTGTCCAAGCAGTATCTTGGCTAAACTTAGTTTCTACATTTCATGGTTTACATAACACTTGAGAACATCTAATTCTTTTCCCTCGTTTGAACAGGAGACAAGTTCTAGGTAAAACTTTCTAGATAATTGTATCTTCTATGGTCACTTAAGATGCATTTTTAAAAGTTGCTGAAAATTTATGGGAAAAAGATAAAAATGATAACTCTTCCTCAAATAAGAAATACAAAACTTCATCTTTGTCAAAAAATAGTGATTTCTAAGTGTGTACCAACTGTAATGTTACTATTAATACAGTTAAAAAACTGAAAATACCTAGAGAAAAGTAATGCTGCTTTAAGCACTAATATTCTTTAAACTACTTATTCAGAAATATACCAGGGTTGTTTATCTATCCTCATCAAATTTTATATTTTAAGATACAATGCAGTGTCAATTTTCACTTGAAAAAATGATGTACTAGATTGTAGGCTTTTCTATAACTTTTTTTGGGTTCATTTACTGAACATCTGTAGAATATCAGGCACTGTCCTGGTATGAAGGATATACCAATACCTACAGTGGAGAATTTTGAACTAGGGTAGCCTAAGATAGAAGAGGTGAGGAGAACAGGAAGATGGACAGCAAGGCAGAAAGATGAAAGAAAAAAGATCTGAAGGAATGATAATAAAGTAGGAGTGGACATGGTGACAGCAGACATTCAGCTCTGAGAGAAACTGAAGAAACTTGCTAGGAGTTGAGATATAAACAGGGAAAGGGCTGGGCTGGCTTATCCTATGTAGTTAATACCACAACCAGCAGTTCTTCTGGTTTTATTTTTCTACACTATCTGTATGTTCTCAGAATCTTGGCCAAACCAGCAAGCTAAGCCTACTTGTCTGCTAATGGGCCAGTTTCCTCAGGCATTTTATCACTCTAACCATTTTAAGCGTGGCCTGCTGCACTCAAGAGTTATCCTAGCTATGCTTCAATAAAATTAAAAGGAAGAAAGAAAATACAAGAATTGCATTTCAAAAGAAGTTAACCTAAAATATGGAGGAGTGTGTAGATGTAAAGGGGTTTCCGGTAAAACACTGAGCTCTCAGCTTTCCTTATATCCAGGGTATCCTAAGTAATGACTGGGCAATAAAGGCTGTCCAAGTGAAGGAAAAAGAAAAGAGCCCTCATGAGTATTCATGTAGAAATCATGTTGCATTCATCTGAGAGTCCTCGGATGAGGCAACTGTAGAGTGATGGCAGATGACGAACTGTTTGGAAGTCGGGGTGCTTTTATTCTCACTATCTGTGTACCTCCCACTGGACGCAAGCTTGTATCTAAGAAACCCTTTTGCCCCACCTTCCTTTTCCAAGATGCAATCCTGAGGGATGAAATAGCAAATGAGCAGAGAGAAGGATAGAAGCTCACCATTCGTCTATTCAGCTGGAACTTCAGAATTAAAGCCTTTTTGGAAGCATAAACGTATGAAATTCATATGTTCTATGCCTTACATCCTTTGGTTTGGTAAATACAGAATCTCTTTGCACATGGTTTGTTTTACTTTCTGAGGTGAAGCGTTTATATTCTAACACAATGTGTTAACGATATTAGCAATTTAAATGTTTTAGCCCACACAGCAAAGGGAATAAGAAATATTGGTGAGTTTTATGTTTCTTCCTTTTAAAAGCAGTTTTATGTCTTATGATTTAAACTATAAGAGCAGAGAAAGGTGACTTTTGCTTTACTTGATAAAACTACCTAATTCTCTTTCCCTTATGTGTTAAAAATATACATAAATATATAGCAAATAATTGAAAATATAAAATATGAGATATGTAGATCACTTAAGATTTTGAAAAGGTCTTCCAATTTATAACTTTAAGAAGGCATTCATTCTATATTTGAAATAAATATTGTATCAGGGAGGAGGACTTATTTTTCTGTGCTCTAAATGATGGCTCTCTTTCTTTCTCTTGGACATTGTGTTAGAGTAATTATAGGCTATTATTATTGCCTTTTGCATGAATATTCTCCTGTAAAGAATTGGTTTGTTTTACTTTGTAGAGCCTTGAATCACTGGAAACATTATACAGTAATGTCAATGAGAAATACTTTAACATAAAGGAGAATAATTCTGTCTGACATTTATTTTTACATGATAAAAATTTACATGTATTCTGATATGATAAGTAATGGGCAAAAATTCAGTTTATATAACACCTTAGTAATTGTTTATTAAAATTCACTGAGAGGGCTTCCCTGGTGGTACAGTGGTTGAGAGTCCACCTGCTGATGTAGGGGACACGGGTTCGTGCCCTGGTCCAGGAGGGATCCCACATGCCGCGGAGCGGCTGGGCCCGTGAGCCATGGCCGCTGAGCCTGCGCGTCCGGAGCCTGTGCTCCGCAACGGGAGAGGCCACAACAGTGAGAGGCCCGCGTACCGCAAAAAAAAAAAAACAAAAAATAATTCACTGAGAGTGAGAGCACACTTTTATGTGAAATCTGGTATTTCAATGTCTGGCTGTGGGGAATTTATCAGAGAATTTGGTGAAATGACTCTGCCAGTTTCCAAGAGGCAAAACGGTTCTGTATTGTGTGAATCTGCAGAGATTTCAGGAAGGTAGAATTTAATTATGAATTGTCTTAGAACACTGGAGCCTCAACTGTTATAAATGTGGGAATAAACAAAGAACAGCCAAGCGAAAACATGCAGAGACTATTCAGAGCTCACTGTAGCCATCATCGCTTGCTTTTGGCAGTGACACAAAGCTTTAAAATGGAAAAAAGGGAAGACTTCAGGTATCTCTGATTGGAGATTAATGACACAGGGAAGAAGCAGGCCATCGTATGTATGTCATTGGTTTGGGTAGCACATTTTGCTTTCTCTGATTGTTACTGAATTTAAAGCAGGGGCAAATAGAGCTAGGCTGGCTGTTGTTCAAGTCCATTCTGGGCCAATTGCTACAGAGACTGTGGTTTAATTTCTTGACGTAGTTGCGGCAGAAGTTGTGAGTCAAAGCTCTCTTGTCATATTTAGTCTGGTCATTGTCCCTTTGTCTATTCAGTCTCTCAGAAATTTAACTGATAATCATTTATTTGAGTTGGTGATGGATAGATAATTATGCAAACAATATTGGATTAATTTTATATTTAAAAACAAAATACTGTATTTAAAAAAGAAGAGCAGTCTGAAAATCTGTATCCTAAATCAATGTCCAGTGAATTTAAAAGTAACTGGTTAAAAGAAAAAAAAACAGTGATATATTCCAATAGATGAATCTTTGTAAATATAACTAATTTTATCAGCCTTATTCTTGCTGTGGTTCAAGAACCATTAATTAGTGAAGTTTGGAGTTAATTTTCCCTTCTATAGTACTTCGATGAGTATTATCTACAAATAGGCTATTTTTTCACTTTGATAACTTAAATTCCCACTCTTATGTCTAACTCTCTCACGTCTAAAAGTTTTAACACCTTATCCTCAACCTTATCATGTTCTCTTGCCTCAGATCCTTTCATTTTTCCTCTACTTTTAGTCATTTTATTTTGCCTTTCTTATACAGCCTAGACCACTTGGCCTACACTGTAACAACCGCTCTCTTGATCTCTTTGTCTCTCGCGACCACATGACATGCAAAATCTCAACACTGCTTCAGTCCAAACACTGCCTCCTTCTGTCTTTTGATTGGGCTTCAGACTGTGAATTTCACCCCTTCTTTCCTTATGATCAGGGGTGTGTTTGTACCAGGAGATGTTAGAGAAAGAGGGAGCCTCAAAGAGATACTAAATTCTTATTACTCTGGTATGTAGTTGTTTGTCATTTTTAATTTGGGGCAGAAGGATCCTCCCTCTAGATGAACTTCTCTCTTACTTTCTTTAAGTCTTTGGGTTCTGTTGAGCACTCTACCTTGATCACAGGTAATTTCCTCTTCTTGTCCCATCCTTCGCTTGGAATAAGTATCCACATTGAAGGCAGTCTTTGATATTTACATTTTGTGACCATATTCCCTGATTGTGGGTAAGAATTGATCTCAGTGCCCTCACCTTGGTGCTCACAGACTCATTAGCCAGGTCCTTTATGCTTTGTCTTGCCAACAAATGCACTGGTCAGTTGCATGCAGCTATATAAATATTCATTATCATTGTAATTATCCTGACGCTTAAAATGTGAGGCTGCCTTCCTTTGCTCATAGGAAAGGTCAAGGCCATCAGAGTGGCCATTTAGTGATTTCTCCATGGAAGCTTACTCTTTGCTTTCAAATTTTTATGTTTATTTTCTTAGATTCATTTTTACTATGAACATAGGATTTATTTTACAAATGCTTATTAATGGATTTTTTATTGGATTAAAGTATTTTTGTCTGTTAATAATAACAACAAAAGACAAAAAAAACATAATTCCATTATTGTAGAGACCAAAACATCCAGAGTTTTAAATTAGATATTCTTGGGAATTAAATATGTTAGAAGGGGGTACTATATTTTGAGTTTTCCTTAGGGAAACACCCTTAACCCCCCCAAATTCCACCATTATTTGCAGAGAATATTTTCTTATGTCCTACAAGGAAAAACTAAAACTTCAGGAAGCGTTTCCATTATATTTCTGATCTGATGGAATTGATAGTATGTGGGAGAGTAGAAATAAAAATGAAAGGAAATGATTTGTAGGAATAAAAACATTAAATATATTATTTTTCCCTTTGAACTTTGAAGCTCTTTTGTTGGTGGTGTTCATCATAATTTGCCCACATACGCAGGGAACATATTCACAGTTGTCTTATGGATAATTTATTGCAACTATTTGGGACCTACAAAATGTTTTTAAAGTTCATCAACATATTATGACCTTGGAAAAAGAAGCTGTATTATATTTAATGGAAGTTTTGACTTTTTAGTTTAAACAGATATTAACTACCTAAGGAATTATTTTTCAAGTAGATAAAGGAAAAACAAAATGTAGTGATATAAAGTCCATGAAGATGCTAAGAGAAGGCAATATTAATTGAACTATTCATTCATGTACTCATTTATTTCTGCATGCATTTAAAAATATTTAGAGAGCACCTATTATACGTTGGTTCTATTCTTCATATAGAAAGCAGAAATCTAGATTTGGATTCAATGTTTGCCCTCAAGGATTTTTAGAAATTAGGGAAGGAATAAATGTAGCTATTAGGAACCCAGGAAGTGACCAGCTATGCCTTAAGCAAAATACTTTACAGAAGAGGAACTGTTTGAGCTCAGTCTTGAAGAATGAGTGGGAGTTTCCCAGGGTAAGAAGAAGAAGAGCACTTCAAAGAAGGAATGTGAAATGTAGGGCATGATTAGAAGGAAGAGAAGCAGGAGATGTACTAGGGTGAGTAGGGAGCAGCATCATAAAGAACTTGGAATTTCAACTTATAAAAACCTGGGGATGCCAGTGTTTAACATGACTCTAATGTGTTGCATATGAAAAATGGGAAAATAAAGGTGCTTTTCTTTTTTTTTAATTTTACTGGAATCTGAGTTTTGAAGAAAAGATAATTTTGAGGATGGAGTTCAAATACAGATATTTTGAATTTCAGATAAAACATGTAAGTGAAAATATCTAATTTCCTATTGAAAAGAGGAATGAGAGTTTAGAATAATATTAGGTATAGATATAAATTTGGGAATTATTCTCAAAGAGACTGTTGTTAAAGCTGTTAAGAGTCAATGAGTTTCTCAAGGCAGGCTATGTGAAAAAAGAAGAAGAAAACTGGGGCTTCCCTGGTGGCGCAGTGGTTGAGAGTCCGCCTGCCGATGCAGGGGACGCGGGTTCGTGCCCCGGTCCGGGAGGATCCCGCATGCCGTGGAGCGGCTGGGCCCGTGAGCCACGGCCGCTGAGCCTGCGCGTCCGGAGCCTGTGCTCCGCAACAGGAGAGGCCACAACAGTGAGAGGCCTGCGTACCGCAAAAAAAAAAAAAAAAAAAAAGGAAAACTGTAGTCTGAGTATTAAAATCTAGTCAGGGGACTTCCCTGGCAGTCCAGTGGTTAGAACTTCACGCTTCCACTGCAGGGGGCAAGGGTTCTGTCCCTGGTCAGGGAACAAAGATCCCACAAGCCACATTCAGCATGGCCAAAAATAATAATAATAAAAAATAATAATTTACAAATAAAAAAATAATAAAATCTATTCAAAAATTTAAAATATTGAAATACTCATTAGCCTGCTTCTCTTTCATAAATTATTTAAAAGTTCTTGTATATGTGATAATGTACCATCTTAATGGGCCTAGAAATGGGATTTTATGTGTCCCTTGGATCCCTTGCAGACCCAAATGGTCATGTCTCTATGGAAAAAAGAGCTGTACTTTGCTCAGTTCCTTTTTTCAGATTGGAGTTTAGTAGTCTAGAAGGAGATATACTTATACTTTCAGTAGTCCTTCAATGTAACAAAAAAAGAAATGAAAATTTAACTTTGAATCTGTACCACAGTACTCTCATTTGCCCTGGGGTAGGAATACATAATAGCAACAGGGTTCAAGCAGTGAACACTTTCTTTTTCATTTCATTTTTAAGCTAAAGCTAGAGCACCTTATATTATTAGAAGGCAGTTTTAGTAAAGATGTCACTAGAAATACCAAAATAATAAGTAAATGTATAAATGTACTCTACACAGAATATTTTAATGTTATAACGATTAGTAATATTTTTGTTTAATGCTTTTTACCTTACCCTTTGCTTTTTGAGTGTGGTTTCAGAGCAGGGGTTGTAGTGCCACAGCAAATTTTCAAGTGTACATAATTTGAGCAGAAAACAAAGAAAGCCACAACAATTGGGGATTTGGGTAGATGAAACCTAGCAATATGTCATGAGTGCATATTGGAAGTGACTCTCATTTCTTCCCAATATGGAGTACTTTGGCTTTTGAGATGTTTCTTTAGGCTCAGAGTACACAAGAAGCTTTCTGGTATCTGCTTAATTGAGATAAACCGTGCCAACAAAATTCTAAGTGTATAAGACTTTCAGGTTTTTTTGTTTGTTTTCCCAGCAGATTATTTTTCTCATTGAATTTTTCCAGGTGCATATGAAAGTACTATGCACATGGAAAATGCCAAGAGGTTATCATTTGTTTGTCTGGTGTTCAATGATAAATACTGGCTTTAGAATCCAACACACCAGGTTCAAATCCTGACTTGGCTACTAGATGCTTTTTGTGGTGTGCATACATCACTTACACTCTCCAAATTCAGGTTTGTTTGTTTTTTTCCCTCATTAACATGAGGAAAGCAAAGCCCACCTGATAGGCTTGCTGTGACAATTATATAGATAATGCATATGAAAACCACTGGGTTGTAGAGTAGGGATATTATAAACGGTGACTAATATTTTCAACTGATTTTAAATTCTTTAAAAACTAATGTGAATAGGCAAGAGAAAAAGCCCTAAGAAAAAGTGGGTGTGGAATTTTAAATTCCTTACAGAATCCCACAAAATTTAGAGAGAACATGGGACATACAGGCATAATGCATGGTGGGGAAATGAGAAAGTTTATAGTCAACAGCTGATGGCAAAGAGAGGTTGAAATATTTTGGCCATAAAATGGCATGGATCAATCATCATGGATACTAATCCATTATTAATAATATTAAAGGAGAGCCAAAGGATGAAGTACAGTAGGGAGAGGAATAGGTTATATTCTACATTGCCAGAAATGAGAAGATAAAATTTTCTCAGGTAGGCATTTCTAGTCAGTTTCAAAAGAGACAGTTATTGAAGGGTGTTGTTTAAAATAGCTATAAAATTTGCTTTGGTATACTCTTGATTTTTCTGGATAAAGAATGTGATTATAAAGCAATGAAACTCTACATTTAAACAAAAGTAGACCTATTACATTTTTAGACACATCATAACTAACATCATGATAGCCCTTGAGGTCTACCTCCTACAAAATATTTTATTAGAAAGGGCAGATTGATGCATTGCAGGACTGTCAATTTGCCAGCTGGTCACCATATGTTAGACTGGTGTTTAACAATGAGTATGGGCTGACCCCTGCTGAAGAACATGGATAGTACCAGGGTACCTGAGGCAATTGCAACCCACAAGCGAAAACATTCTCTCTCAGATTTGTAATGGAATACCAAGAGATGTCAAGGTGAGTCACATCACATAAATGTCACCTGCTCTGACAGCATTCAGGACATCTGCCCGTGGTGCTTTTCTTCCAATTTTCTCCTTGTATAATGAAGCAACTCTAAGATGCCAGTGGAGACTGGTAGTCTTTTACAGTGTACCGATAGAAAAGAACATTTTGTATTTCAAGTCTGGCTAATTTGTTATAGTTAAGGGCAGATACTAAATCGCAATTGCCCTTGATGAGAGCAAAACTCATTTAATATAATTACATGGAAAAATTAACCTAAAAAAAATAGGCCTGAATAGCTGTGTAGTACTTAATGACTGCATTGCCAGTGGAATTGCTGACTTTGGGGTCAATATCTGTCCCTATTTTTAATAAAGAAAGATATGTAAAAGTTACTGTTTTTAACAAATTCCATATTCTAACAGACAAATGGTTCAGTATTTAAAAGACAGCCTCTAGTATATTTCCAAGTCATAATTTCTTACTCTTTCTTTTCCATGTTTGCTTGTTTACTTTTAGGTGTTCCCTCCTTCATATTGACATTAAATCATTTATATTCCTCTAACTATTCTAGGCTGTTTTTTTCTTCTACTACCCCGATAGCTACTTTATGTTTGCTACTTTCCATGGTTATTGCTTATCAACACACCTTCTGGTTTCTTCTCTTCTGTTTGGGCTCAACATAATTGGTTTTTATTTGTCAATTTTGCCTTTTCCTTCTACAATCTGCTTCTCTTATCTTGTCCTCTAATAGATCTATTCTCCATCAACGCATTCTTTTTCTATTTTTCCACCTTCTCCTATTTCTCCTTTCAACATTTGCCTCTTCCCCATGACCCTCCTTATCCATATGTCATCAATGATTCTTTCCCTTTATTTTTGCCCCTATCATTTTTTGCTTCTTTCTTACAAGTGACTTACTTCCAATGTTTCTGTGCCATCTCTTTCTCCTTATATTTTTATAGTTATTTCCATATCATTCTTTTTCCTCCAGCTTCCTTTATTCACACTTAGAAATAAGTATTTATTGAGGTTCACTACATGCCGACAATATAAGGGCCTAATATGACACAGACCTTTCCTTTAAGGAGTTCCCATCTAGAAGAGACAGACATATAAATCAAAAAGATAAGATAAATATGTAGAAAATGCGGGATACAAAGAGAAACAGGATTTTATAGAAGCCCTAGGGAATGTGCTGTGGCTTAGGAGAGGATGGAATCAAGAAAAAATTTCCTAGATGGTGTGTTACCTTGGCTAAGTCTTGAAGGACGAGTAGTAAGTAAATTGGCATTGCTGGAGTATAAATGGAAGGCAGAGAATGTGGAGAGAGGGAGCTTGAAGACAGGAAATGGTCTTGCTGTAGAGGGAATGATTTGTCATACTGAGAAGCATGGACATGAATGGGAATCTTGGATGCATTTCAAGCAGGAAATAGCCATAACTGATACTCATTTTGACCATATATTTGGTCAGCTATTTAGAGAATAGACTTGAGAGATATACTTGGATGGTGGTAGGCTTGCCAGCTGAAGACTGTTTTATGAAAATCTGGATCAGGATGGCAAAGAGCAAACTACCAGAGAGAGCAGATTCAAGAATTATTTATGTGAAAAAGTTGACAGAACTTAATTGCTGATTGAATATGGGTAGTCAGGGAAAGGATGATTCTTGGAGTAACGAGGTGGAAGAAGACGATGACGTCAGAAGCTGAGAGAGGAGGAACACGGCAGAGGAGCAGCTCATCCTTTGTTCTCCCTCCCTAGCGGTCTTCCAATAATATTGATAACTTGGTTTTTTTAAAGCGGACCATAATTTTTCAAGCTCTCACCTATCTGTTACTTAATCAATCCTCATGAGAATTCTCTGAAGTTGAGCAGTTAATATCCACAATTTTCAGATAAGAGCATTGAAAAAGCCTTTTCTCACCTGTATATCCTAGTGACAGTAGGTTATTTAAATGCTCAAAATGTTTTCAGTTAGACAGCTTCAGACCCTGTCCTGGCAGTTAGGCTGCTGGGATGCCGGCCTGGGTGATGCAGCCATGAAGGCGCTGGCTTCACAGACATGAGCAGTTTTAAAGATGATCCCCATTAGGTGCATCCTGAACCTGTAACTCTGCCACAGCAACGCATATCATTCAGTACCTCCTACACAGAAATTTGCAATCACTTGAAGAGACACCTTCAAGTAAAAGCAAGCTACCAATTGGCTTAGAATTCACCCTTAATAAACAAATAGTTCATAGACACACAGTATGTTGCAGACCCATGTTTTTATATATATGTGTGTTACATATAGGCTTAAGACTGTATTAATGACTCTCAGATTCATCCTAATAATCTTTTCACATTTGCTGCACATTTGTTTTGTATTCCTGTGGAGTTGTAATACAGACAGAGACGTTATTTTCAAAGCAATGTGCAAGTGTTTGGTATAAAACAAAGGCCTCTGTGTTCTCCCAGCCCAGCTGAAAACCAGAGAAATTGCTTTTCTAGTAGCGGTAACAACACAGGGGAGGCTGATGATAACAGAGGCCTTTCCTGCTCTGCTCTCATGTTCATTTCAAATGGGGAATGAGCATAGGTAGGAGGAAGGGCACTCTGCCAGGAACTGACTCCACTTTGCTATGTGAATGTGTCATCACATCATGCTTCATTTACTGTGTGTTTCTAGGTGGTGGCAATGATGAGGGTCCTTGAATAAATTGAATCCTCTTTCTCCATCCCCAGTATTATTAAAGTTATGTTGAGGTTTAAGGTTTAGGTATAAGATGAGGATTCGTGATATGAATTGGGTATTCATTCATTCAGCAGGCAAGTAAGGAAGACAAAATGGATTGAATTATGATTCCTGTAAGGAGCTTGACTATGGCCTAACCTCATAAACTAATTGAAGGGATCTGTCAAATTATATTCAGCAGTATAAAAATCTTGGATTGCAAGGGAGAGTTACATTAGAATTAATCTGAGTGTCGTTTACATTAACCAGTGTTTATTCTTTTAACCAGATTTATTTCTGAACTGTCCTGACCCAGGAGGGCATAATATTCTAGAAAACTGAGTTTATTAAGCAACGTTTTCCTGTATAGATATATAATTTTTCTGATATGATTCAAATCTGAATCATTTTAAAATTTGGAAGTACTGTATAAATTCTGTGCATCTCCATGATAAGCCTCTGTAATAGAAGCCTGGACAAATAATTCTCTTTCTGATCTCCTAGATGAGTTCAGCTGTGTATATGTGCGTAGTTTCAACAAAAGTAAACCCAGTTAGAACAGTTGTTCTCAAACTGTGATCAGAAATATCTGAATGTCAGGGTGTAGTGATTGAGAATATTTGTAGCTTCTTAGTTTATTCTGCCGTGAACTGTTTCAAAAATACTGGCTTAAAATGCATGTTTAATATAATTCGCCATCATCTGGAGGAAATAACGATGTATACAACTCTTTGTGTAGACTGCTGCCATCCATGTGTGTTAATACCAAATATACACTTCTGTGCTTGTGTACCTATAAAACATCTTTGGATGTTTTCCACTAGACAAGGGGACAGAGGGACAAGGCAGGGGTAAAAGGGATATTTATTTTTTACTCTATAAGCTTTATCCATTGAAATCACCTGAAACTATTTTTCACAAGTTTCTAGCTTACAAACATGTATGTATGTGGAAGGGGGTGCGGGTATGTGGGAGATGAGGGCACCGTGTGTGTAAAATCAAAGGATATAGAAAAGTATATGATATTTTGTTGCATTCATCTGGACACCAGGTAAATTTTGATTTCTCCTAAGAAAAATTCTGTTTTCATTTTTAAAAAATCATCAGTTAATGTGCATAATGGGCAGTCTTGCCCATTCTTCATCCCTACCCCATCCCTAACCCCTACCACATCATTAAGTATTTACAGAGTTCTCCTATGACCAGGCCCTATGCTAGACTTTGGGAATATAAGGCAAGTGACATATGGTTGCTAACCTCAAATATTGGCAGTAGAAACATAAACAGCTGAAGAAATATGTGTAATATAAATTCATCCCAAATACCTCATCTAAAAAGGTTTATGTGTGAGTCAGAATTTTCTATTGAGAATCTAATATGTTTATTACAAAGGTTAAGGTAGAAAATACTGTTTATCCTTGTATTACACTACTATTCTCTCTCTCTGTCTCTCATGGGAATATTGATCTATTTCCTCCCAATCCTTTATTTTGTTTGGTTTGATTTTATTTTTAATCCTGTGCTTTTTCTGTAGTACTGTAAGTTTCTGTCTTATTCCTGGATTATTCTCTTTTTTTTTGAATTAATATATTTGATTTTATTTTCTCCGTTTTTTTTTTTAACATCTTTATTGGAGTATAATTGCTTTACAACGGTGTGTTAGTTTCTGCTTTATAACAAAGTGAATCAGTTATAAATATATCCCCATATCTCTTCCCTCTTGCGTCTCCCACTCTCCCTATCCCACCCCCCAAGGTGGTCACAAAGCACCGAGCTGATCTCCCTGTGCTATGTGGCTGCTTCCCACCAGCTATCTATTTTACATTTGATAGTGTATATGTGTCCATGCCACTCTCTCACTTTGTCCCAGCTTACCCTTCCCCCTCCCCATATATCCTCAAGTCCATTCTCTAGTAGGTCTGTGTCTTTATTCCCGTCTTGCTCCTAGGTTCTTCGTGACCTTTTTTTTTCCCCCTTAGATTCCATATATATGTGTTAGCATATGGTATTTGTTTTTCTCTTTCTGACTCACTTCACTCTGTATGATAGTCTCTAGGTCCATCCACCTCACTACAAATAACTCAATTTCATTTCTTCTTATCAAACACATGAAAGAATGCTCAACATCATTAATCATTAGAGAAATGCAAATCAAAACTACAATGAGATATCATCTCACACTGGTCAGAATGGCCATCTTCAAAAAAATCTACAAACAATAAATGCTGGAGAGGGTATGGAGAAAAGGGTACCCTCTTGCACTGTTGGTGGGAATGTAAATTGATACAGCCACTATGGAGAACAGTATGGAGGTTCCTTAAAAAACTAAAAATATCCTCAAGTCCGTTCTCCAGTAGGTCTGTGTCTTTATTCCTGTCTTACCCCTAGGTTCTTCATGACATTTTTTTTCCTTAAATTCCATATATATGTGTTAGCATACGGTATTTGTCTTTTTCTTTCTGACTTACGGACTTGAGGGTATGGGGAGGGGGAAGGGTGAGCTGTGACAGGGTGAGAGAGAGTCATGGACATATATACACTAACAAACGTAAGGTAGATAGCTAGTGGGGAGCAGCCGCATGGCACAGGGATATCGGCTCGGTCCTTTGTGACCGCCTGGAGGGGTGGGATAGGGAGGGTGGGAGGGAGGGAGACGCAAGAGGGAAGAGATATGGGAACATATGTATATGTATAACTGATTCACTTTGATATAAAGCAGAAACTAACACACCATTGTAAAGCAACTATACCCCAATAAAGAAGTTAAAAAAAACCCCAAAAAACTAAAAATAGAACTACCATACGACCCAGAAATCCCACTACTGGGCATATACCCTGAGAAAACCATAATTCAGAAAGAATCATGTACCACAATGTTCATTGCAGCTCTATTTACAATAGCCAGGACATGGAAACAACCTAAGTGTCCATCGACAGATGAATGGATAAAGAAGATGTGGCACATATATACAATGGAATATTATTCTTGGATTATTTTAAATTCTTGGGCAACCAAGATGCCACCCAAGGGAGGATGGAGGTGAATGAATGAAAATGTCATTTTGGGACTCAGTGTTCTGTATACATACTATTCCATTTCCCTGGAATGTCCCTTTCATTCCCTACCTGTATCCTTTTCTGCTATACAGACTCCTCCAAAATACACTCAATTTCCATCTATCCATCTAATTATCCTCCCTGCTTGTTTTGAAATACAATTAATTTAGATTGAAAAAAACATGTAAAATACCTAAAGTAAACAAAATTTGAAAGAAATGAAATGTACAAGGGAAAAAGGGAAAAAGGATTTGGTTGTAAAATTGCACTGAGTGAGACTCAAACATAAAAATAAAAATCTGAAACTCTTGTTGAGACTGAGACATAAGTTTGACTCTAAGCATAGTAGAGTATAATTGAATGTTCAGGAAAATCACAGCAGGTTCCGATTTGCAGGTACACAGTACATTTTGCATTCTTAACCCACAGTTCAGGGTTCTCCTTATGGGTAGTGTCTGTTTTCCTTTCATGAGCTTTAATTGACTAACACTGATCCCTTGTCATTCAACTGAATGATGTTTCAGCCACAGGAAATTGAAAGTAAGTGGCTATTAAAGGAGTTCTCTGGAATACTCAGTGTATAAATTACTGTTTTATAAATGGCATAAAGCTAGTAAATGGTCAAAATAATATTCAGCTTGCAATTATGCAAATGCAGTTAAGGAGTACAAGCTAGCTTTTCAACTTATCTAAATAAACATGTAATGTTCCCATCACTGAGCATTGTGCTACCGGTGCTATTGAAGTTAGGTGACAGTTGTGAAGAATCGGGCTGGGGAGGGCGTAACCAGGAATATATGGGCCCCAGAAGGGCAAAAGCCTGCTCTCCCTTTTGTTTTCTTTTCTCAGAATTCTGTGGTAGAATGAATCAGAAATCATTGATAACTGAATCGACAGGAAGTTCTCTGAGGACCTCACAATATCAGTCACTCCTTACTAGATAGTATTTCATTATTTTCATGTAATCCTTAAGATTAATGATGAGTCATTTAACATGTTTTAAACTTGTGCATTTCGTTGTTCATAAATACATGACTTAGAGAAATAGTAAGAGAACTTTCAAATCATTTTCACATACACCATCTAATTTGATTATCCATATCACCTGTGAGGAAGATGAAATAGCTAATAATAATTTATTAAGTGCCACTGTGTTTCAGACACTGTTCTAAATTATTTAATAAATTCATTTAGCCTTCTGAACAATCCTATGATGCATATACTGCTGTTACCTTATAGATGAAGACACTGAGGCATGGAGAGAATATATTCACAGCCCAAGGCCTATAGTTGGTGAATGCTAGAGATAGGATTTGAATCCACCCAGTTTGACTCCAGAGTCAGCCCCAGTCTTTCCCCCACATATGGCAGAGAAGGAGGTAGAAGCTATGCGATCATGTAATTCTGTGATTCCTAATGCATGTCTCTAGGTGACGTACAGAAGTACAGAAAAATGTCATCTGTTTGGGTGTGAAGTTTTATGAAATCCAGCCTTTAAGCTTTTTAATCAGTCAGGATCAGAAGTTAAATTTCTTCTAAGCCTGCACGATGAATGTATTTCCATGAGGCAGCATACAAGCTAGCAGGTATTACGTGGCACTCTTAGTCCAAAAAATAGGCAAGCATGTTGAAACAATAGGATAAATGCTACACAGACACATGTGCACACACACATGCAAACACATGCACATACAAGCATACAAGGTTTAGAACCCCGATAAGGAAGCGATTACGGTGCCTGAACTGAATCACTCTAACTTCCAGAGAGGAGCACTTGATATGTCTTCAGAATAACTAGAAGGATGACACGATCATGTCCAACTGAAGCATTAGAATGATGCAAAAGTAGGTGAAGTGTGGCGGAAACTGCAGTGAACTTGCCTCTTTCGAAATATGTGGTCTTAGGCAAGTCCCTTGCCTTCTCTGAGCTTATTTCCTCCTCTGTAAATTAGGAAGAGAAAACTACTTGCTACACAGGGTTGTTATGAAGCAAAATATTACTTTACATGAATATACTTTATAACTTTATGTGTAAAATTAATATATTGTTAATAATGTATTTATGTTGATATTTTAGTAGATGATTCCAACTGGTGGCTATTGCTTATCAAATTCCTGTGGCTTTCGGTCATGACAAAATAATGCTTGGAAATGAGATAATAATACTTAGAAATGAGAAAGTGGCTATATGAGTTTTCTCTCATAAAATGTTACACACTGCCTAGAATCTAACAGGTACACAATATACATTTGACGTGTGAATGAAAAAATAAGTGAGTTGTACAAACGAGTGAATGTCAAGTTCTGATTTTCACCAGTACTTTCATTGTTCCACCTTAAAGAGACTATGGCTTCAACCTCTGGACTGTGGAAAAAATACTGTACTGTTATCTAAACCTATTATTCCGGCCTTGGTCTCAGGATGAAGGGTTAGTAGCAGGGTTCTCATTTTAATTTTATTCTTATTTTCCTTTTCTGTTTTGTAGCCATGTTTTGTTGTATTTCACCTGAAAAATACCTCTACGTAATAAAATCATTCATTTTTCACATACAGAATGAAAAGAATGTCGACTGGTTAGTAATTATTAATATGCATTCTCCAGGCTGTTTTTTGTTTCTTTTCAAATATTTAAAAAAATTTATCAAAGAAATACTGTGCACTAAAATATCTAATAGTATATAAGAACATATATATATATATATATATATATATATATATATATATATTTTTTTTTTTGCTGTACACGGGCCTCTCAGTGTTGTGGCCTCTCCCATCGCAGAGCACAGGCTCCAGACACGCAGGCTCAGGGGCCATGGCTCACGGGCCCAGCCGCTCCGTGGCATGTGGGATCTTCCCGGACCGGGGCACAAACCCATATCCCCTGCATTGGCAGGCGGACTCTCAACCACTGCGCCACCAGGGAAGCCCAGAACATATTTTTTTTAAAGTCTTCTCTTGCACAAACACCTTCCCTCTTCTAATTCAAATTCCAACATATAACCCACTTTTAGCTACTTTAATATTTAGCTTTTCTTTTAGCTATCTAGGTTTCACTAAATGACTATATTGCTATTTTATAATTTACCAGCCATGATCATTGTTTTTTGACTCACCATAAATTTATACCATCATTGTTTTTGTTTTTAGTTCTGTCATTAGCCATCTCTATAACTTCAAAAAATCACACTCTAATAACTATTTTGTTAACCAATCATCCACTTTCCATGATGAGAACAGGATTTGTCTGTACTCCCAGTTTGTGTGATGAGGACACAGTAGCTATCTTAACTTTTTTTTTTTAACCTATCCTGCCACCTTCCTACCTTACCAAATTTTAGGAATGTATCTTGATTTTTACTTGGCAATATTAATTTATAACCATCATTATAACATTTATGTGGTGTCTATTGGCTGACTGTATATGTTTCAAAACCAGTAAGTATTATCTATATTACTCATGCTATAAATATTGTTTATCTCAATGGATGGTATGCTCAGGTTGTAGTTTCTTTTTTTACAATGCCATTATTCAGGTTTTATGCCACTCAGTGGAGAAATTCTTCATTTATTTGTTTATTTATTTATTCATTCAATAAACAGTTATAGGGCATCTTCTATGTGCCAGGCACTGTTGCAGGCTCTTGCAACACAATAATGAATAAAAACTACAAAAGTGCCTGACCTTATGGGGCTTATTATATCCCACTGAATAGAAACAGACATTAAAGAGTAGATATGATAAATAAGCAAATTTGATCATATTTGAGAAAGGTATGGGAAAATCAAAACATAGAGAAGAGTGAGGAATACCAGTATCGCTAGGTTGGGGTTATAGTTTGAAATATTGTGATCAGAATAGGCCTCATTTGCGCACAAGTTAAAAGAGATGGGGAAGTTAAACATGCATATCTGGGAAAAAAGAATTTGAGGCAGAAGGCTCAATTAGAGAAAACCTTGCTGGGGAGCATGCCTTATCTTTGAGCCTGGGCTAAGTGATATGAGATAAGGTCAGAGATGTGATAGGGAGTGCAAGTCAGGTCATGTGAGAACTTTGGCTTTTTCTCTGAATGTAATGGGGCATTTTGGAGTTTTGAGTAAAGATGTTCACTGCTTTGTAGTACATTTTAAACAGATGATTCCTGTGTTGAGAAAAATAATATGAGGCAAGGATAAAGGCAAAGAGAGCAATTTGTAGCTCTAACAAGAACTGAGGAAAAATACGATGTGCCCTCCACCTCTGAGAATTCCATATCTTTTATGTCTTTGAGATTTCCATCACTTTCCTATTTCCTATCTCTCTGGAACTCCTATTTGTTGAATGCTGGATCTTCTCTATTGATTCTATATATTTCTTAGTTTTCCTCTCCAAAGTTCTGCCTCTTATCCTTGATTTTATTTTCTAATTATTTCATTTGAATTAATTTACCTGTATTTAAATGCTTTTATTTTATTTTTTTTAATTAATTGATTATTTTTGGCTGTGTTGGGTTTTTGTTGCTGTGTGCGGGCTTTCTCTAGTTGCGGCGAGCGGGGGCTACTCTTCGTTGGGGTGCACAGGCTTCTCATTGTGGTGGCTTCTCTTGTTGTGGAGCACAGACTCTAGGCATGTGGGCTTCAGTAGTTGTGGCACGCAGGCTCAGTAGTTGTGGCTTGACAGCTCTAGAGCCCAGGTTCTAGTAGTTGTGGCACACAGGCTTAGATGCTTTGTGGCATGTGGGACCTTCCTAGACCAGGGTTTGAACCTGTGTCCCCTGCATTGGCAGGCGGGTTCTTAACCACTGTGCAACCAGGGAAGTCCCTTTATTTTCTTCTTCTTATCCAGTTATTGCATTATGGATATACTGTCTTCATAAATCCTTTTATTTAGTATTGAGAGTTTTATTTGGATTGATTCAATTTTTATTTTGCTTATTTTCCTTGAATAATCTGAGCCTCCTTAAGGGTCATTTCTCCCCTGTTTATCTTACTATTTCTTTTTCATGTTTAAGGCTGTTCTTAAATGTATAGAATTCTTGGATCTCTGCTTATATTTAAGAATAAGCCAAAGAAAGGCAAACTTGTACGCTTGTGTACTTAGGTGGGACTTGTCTCTGTCTCACTTGACCAAGAATAAGTGGGATGAATCTGGCCTTTAAGATGGAGGACTCTAAACGCTTTGAATTAGGATTTCAACATTTGTATTAAAAGAGAACTCAGAATATACTTTTTATACTTTTTTTTTTTTTATTAGAAGAGAAGCCTTCACCTTTTGGCCCACAAGAGAAATATGTGACTGTCAGTCACCTGTGAGTCAGGGTAGAGGAGAGTTATTGGAGTTGGAAAAGGATTGACCATTTGCAAAAAGAATTTCAGCCTCATTATTTGCTATAAATTGGTGTTGCCAAGTCTGTTGCTTGTGTACATGATCCTAAACTGAGGCTTCCTTTACTGTGAACCATAAGAAAATATATTTTATAAGCGATAAGTGCTCTTATTTTCTTTTAAAAATATAGCAAGTTACCTGACATAGTGAGGTTGAGAAGATTTCCCTAAGGTCATGACAATTATGAAGAGATCTGAGTATAAGGAGGAGTTAACAAGGTGAAAATGGTAGGAAGCATATTCCTGGCATAGCATGTTCAAAGGTTTTATTTCATGAGGGAGCATCGTGTAAACGAGATATACATTTAAGCTTTTTTATTGTTATTTTATTTTATTGTTTTATTTTCACATTGCAACTCTGCTCCACAATGCCTTGTAAAATAAAACCATAGTTTATACAAACTACTTTGTATAAAATAAATAAGCTGCAAGGATATATTGTACAGCACAAGTAATATAGCCAGTAGTTTATAATAACTTTAAATGGAGTATAATCTACAAAAATTTTGAATCACTATATTGTACACCTGAAACTAATATAGTATTGTAAATCAACTATATTTCAACTAAAAAGAGGAAAAAAATTACAGATTAGTAAGATAGTCTTTAAAATTTCTGGACTTGTATACTGTTGACCTTCAAAATAAAATAGTTATTTTACCAGCAAAAATGGATTTATTTGGGAATAGAGAATTCAAGGTGAGCAAATCACAACAAAAAAATATAGGCAAGTCCAACAAACAAAGGAGAGAGACACTGTTTTATAGAGTAAAAGGTGGAAGTTGGGAGGGGTTGTTTTGAAAGAATGGAAGTCGTTGGAGAAAAATGAGAGTTCAGGGTGGTGATGGTTTCTCATTGTATCAGTTGCTGGATAGTCAGTTTCTTGTGGGAGATGCAGTGCACATTTTTTTTCCTGTATAAACTGGACAGGTCTGTAATTAATGATTCTTTCCTATTAATGATTCTTCTGTTGGGGTCTGTAATTGACAATTCTTTCTGTAATTGACATCAAATAGTACTTCATGAGAGCTCCCCATTCCAGCCTCCCAATGCATTTTAGTAAGGTTTCTCTTTATTAATTTTCATAACACCTATTTGTTTCACTTTATTTTTCTTAACATATACCAATGTTTGGAATAACAAAACAAAACTGAACTCAACAGAAAGGAAAAAACATAGAAATTCTAATACAGGATCAGTATTATTGTTTGAACTTTACAAATATCACCTAGAAGCACCATTTTCTTACAGTAATCATGTTACCTCTGATAACTGGAGCCCAACAATCAAAGCCCTTAAACTGATTCTCTTCTGACTTACTGTATGATTTCCAAATCTTGTGTCTGCATTGCTAACGAGGTAATACAAATAGACTTGGGAAATTACTTAATAAATGAGCAAGATGAAAATAACAATAATATTAAAATAGAGAAACTGTAGAGAGAGTTTGGTGCTCAGCATTCTAGGGGACAGAAATAGAGGGGAAAGTATTTATCAGTCAAACAGGGTCTAATAGAATGCTAAATTTTTAACACTTTCATATTTCACTTGAAGAAGGCTTCTTGACTTTTATCATTCTGCAGATATTCCTGAAGAGTGTAATGATTCTGATACTTCACTTTGTTTAGATAGAATTTTTTTTTTTTTAATGCACTCTGCACTTATTTATTTATTTATTTTTGGCTGTGTTGGGTCTTCGTTTCTGTGCGTGGGCTTTCTCTAGTTGCGGCAAGCAGGGGCCACTCTTCATCGCGGTGCGCGGGCCTCTCACTATCACGGCCTCTCTTGTTGCGGAGCACAGGCTCCAGACGCGCAGGCTCAGCAGCCATGGCTCACAGGCCCAGCCGGTCCGCGGCATGTGGGATCTTCCCAGACCAGGGCTCGAGCCCGTGTCCCCTGCATTGGCAGGCAGACTCTCAACCACTGCGCCACCAGGGAAGCCCCTAGATAGAATTTTTAAATGTGTGCCTTTACTTTTCTGTTCTTTAGAAATCAATTGAAAGTAACTGTAAGAGCAAGGCACAAAGTTTAGGAATAATAGAACCTAACTCAGTGAAAACATCTTTACTAAAGTAAAAGTTAATATGAAAAGTCTTTTTGCAATGTAGGTGTATAGGGATCTGTAAAATGACTTGCATGTTGAGCCAATTTGTTTTTATTTTCTCCTGCATGAAGCAGATGCCATAGTCCTTCACATAAAGCACATGTAAGTAGGACACAGACATTCATCAGCAGAACTAGAAATCAGAAGGAGCTAGTTTACTTCACTTTCAAGATTTGAGTCTATTAGATTTTAAAGATCATTAATGATAAAGTCTCACAAATTTGATAGGAGGCTCATAAGGGAGATATAATATAGATTAATATTAGATGATGGAACTCACATTTTGACTTTTGATCTATGTGTGTGTGTGTGTGTGTGTGTGTGTGTGTGTGTGTGTGTGTCCTGGCACACACATGTACAATTGACTAGTGTGGGTTGCTTCTAACATTGGCATAATTGTGCAGAATCTTTTTTACAGCTGATTTGCTAATCTGCCGCATAGACTCACTTTAAAACCATGATTCTTTTCATGAAACAGGATGTCTCCTACTCATAATGCTTAGGTAGCAGAATGCCTGTTATTAGTGTAGTTCAACATATTCCATTGCTGAAAATCCTCCTCTACGTCTGAGGCTCAGAAAATGTATTCCATTTTACATAATTATACCCTTGGAATTCACCATTTCTGCCTGATGAAAGTTGAACTCTGCAGCTTAGGATGTATGAATTATTCCTTCATTACAGGTGGACGAACCACCTGAAACAGACAGTAGATCATATGCAAGAACACATTCAGTGATGTAAAACAAGTTTTTCTGAACTTACATCTTCCATCAGTATTCAGAGCCCAGCAAAATCTGAAAAAAAAAATGGTGTCATTTAAATAAAATACACAATTGCTAACTTGAACCACACACATTTGGAATTGTTTTCTAGGAGACTGGATGGGTGGGTTGTTTTGATCCCCTCTGCCATTACCCACACTATGCATTTACATTTGGGCTTGATGAAATAACAGCTGTAGCTTGTGTAGCAAGGTTTTTCTCTGCCAAGTTAACTGGGCTGAAAGGGGATAAAATCTGTGACCTTGTCCTCATTAACCCAGTGCTCTACCCAACTGAATTAACGTCTCCAGTTCATATTGGAGTGTGTGTGCTGTTTGCAACAGCAGACAAACCAAAACAGGGCATGTAACATGATGGACATTGGCAGTATTTTCCATATTTCTTTCACAAAATGAAAGGCTTTCTTGAAGAAGCCAGCATTAGCCTCTTAATCAGTGTTAACGAAAGCATTCAACTGGATACAAAACTGTCACTACTAGATTTAGCATTTAAAAACATAAGAGACCGGCGAGGAAAGGAGTGGAGGGATTAATTGGGAGATTGGGATTAACATATATACACTACTACATATAGAATAGATAACTAATAAGAACCTACCGAATAGCAGTGGGAACTCTACTCAATACTCTGTAATGACTTAGATGGGAACAGAATCTAAAAAAGAGTGGATATGGGTGTATGTATAACTGACTCACTTTGCTGTACAGCAGAAGCTAAACACAGCATTGTAAATCAGCTATACTCCAAAAAAAATAAAAAGAAAAATGCAAAAAAAAAACCCGTAAGAGATGATGCTGTTACTGTTAGGAATATTACTATGTCTGTGGTTTAGAAATGGTGATCTGTGTCAAATCGGCAGTCTCTCTCCTCAGGCCATGATGTATTATCAAGCCAGATGCTGCTACAGAGGATATAGTCTTGTGCTGTCTGGAGCACTGAATCTTAAGTCACTTAACTTGTGCTACTTTTACTCATTCATGAAACTTGTCTTGGTCTATCTCAGGCTAGTCATAGATTAGTTTCATCATTTGAATCAGTCTTTAATTAGCTTCCCAAATCTGCTACTCATCTCTGCAAGCATATGTTCCACTTCTTAATTTGGCCATTGTTTACATTATCAGATAGCTTAGTGTTGAACTAATATGTTGCCTGGGAGATAGAGTTTGATGATTGTTTCTTATTTTGATTTGTTTATGAAAGAATATGTAATATATAGATTTTATGAACTATACATTGATAGAATCCATCTTTACAGAAGATGGTATCATTTTGTTAAAAGGCTCATACACCAAAGTATGGGCATTTTCATACCACTTATCAATCTGGGAAACTGTCTCAATGGCTTTGGGCAAAGTTTTTTTTTTTTAAACTTCTCATCAGTTTTTCAAATGATTAGAAGAGGTGCATATCTTTGATTCTTACTGAACCAAATTATGCTACTGAAAAGAAATCTAATTCTATTCCATTTGTGAGAAGTGTTTCTGAATAGTCACCATAAACTTGACTTGATTAAAATTTAGTGGAACAAGGTACATGTAGGGTCTGGAGGTTTTTCTAACTGTGTAAATACTTGTGATTTTTTCTGAAGGAGGGCTTTTTGGAGACTGTAGTAGTGATTTAGCAATTCAGTTATTGTATAAATTATCTTATCAAGTGTTAGATTTCTAATATTTAGGAGACCTAAATGTTCATATAGTCCATCTTCTCATTTTACAAGTGAGGAAGTGAGACTAGAAAGGCTTCAGGAAGCAATTTGATAATACATCTGGGGAGAACTCAGATTCCTTACTAAAGCAACATTTCATCACTGAACATATTTGTGCTGGTATTTTTAAAGTAAAATTTGTTGTAACATTCGTAGGTATATTTTAGTTAAGTTGCCTGATACCTTTATTTCTGTAGTAAGAAAGTGGTATACATCGCCTCTATCTCTTTCATTACTGGAAATAGAGAAGCCAGGTGACTAAGTCAAAATTTGCAGATGTCAATATGAGTCAACATCCTGCTTCAAACATTGTCTCTCTGTTTGCTACTTTAAATTCATCAGTTGTTAATGCTGATGAAGTACCAAGTTCAAAAGCTCTCTGTATTTGGCAAAAGTACTTTTTAAATGCAAAGTTGTAACTTATTATTCTGTTGCAACATAAGAAAAAATAGTAATGCCATAAGTTCCTGAAAGCTATTTTAATGCTTGTTTCAACATTGTTTTTCTGGGTTAAGATTTTAAGCAAACATAGACAACAGTGGTTGGTGAAAGCCTTTCTTAAAACATTTATTAAGCACATAGTTCATGCTCTGTTCTAAGTACTAGAGATAGTCAAAAAACTGTGACGCAGACTCTGAGGTATTCAAATT
The DNA here is from genome assembly GCF_949774975.1 of Lagenorhynchus albirostris. Lineage (NCBI taxonomy): Eukaryota > Metazoa > Chordata > Mammalia > Artiodactyla > Delphinidae > Lagenorhynchus > Lagenorhynchus albirostris. The sequence continues at coordinate 18,969,851 of NC_083110.1, read as the reverse complement.
ATAGTGAAGAAGCAAATATATTATTCAAATCAACAACAAAAGAGCTGGTTATGTTCTGTTCTAAGTGCTATGGGAGAACAATGAGAGAGTAATATTGTTTTGGGGAGGTGCATTTATTTTTTATTTATTTACTTTTTTATCCTCACATATTAATCCCATTTTTATTTTTATTTATTTATTTATTTATTAACATCTTTATTGTAGTATAATCACTTTACAATGGTGTGTTAGTTTCTGCTGTATAACAAAGTGAATCAGCTATATGTGTACATATATCCCCATATCTCCTCCCACTTGTGTCTCCATCCCCCCCTCAGTATCCCACCCCTCTAGATGGTCACAAAGCACCGAGCTGATCTCCCTGTGCTATATGGCTGCTTCCCACTATCTGTTTTACATTTGGTAGTGTATATCCCACTCTCTCACTTTGTCCCAGCTTACCCTTCACCCTATCCGTGTCCTCAAATCCATTCTCTTATGTCTGCGTATTTATTCCTGTCCTGTCCCCAGGTTCATCAGAACCTTTTTTTTTTTTTTGATTCCATATATAGGTGTTAGCATACAGTATTTGTTTCTCTCTTTCTGACTTACTTCACTCTGTATGACAGTCTCTAGGTCTATCCACCTCACTACAAATAACTCAATTACGTTTCTTTTTATGTCTAATATTCCATTGTATATATGTGCCACATCTTTATCCATTCATCTGTCGATGGACACTTAGGCTGCTTCCATGTCCTGGCTATTGTAAATAGAGCTGCAATGAACATTGTGGTACATGACTCTTTTTGAAATATGGTTTTCTCAGGGTATATGCCCAGTAGTGGGATTGCTGGGTCGTATGGTAGTTCTGTTTTTGGTTTTTTAAGGAACCTCCATACTGTTCTCCATAGTGGGTGTATCAACTTACATTCCCACCAAGACTGCAAGAGGGTTCCCTTTTCTCCACACCATCTCCAGAATTTATTGTTTGTAGATTTTTGATGATGGCCATTCTGACCAGTATGAGGTGATATCTCATTGTAGTTTGATTTGCATTTCTCTAATGATTAGTAATGTTGAGCATCCTTTCATGTGTTTGTTGGTAATCTGTGTATCTTCTTTGGAGAAATGTCTGTTTAGGTCTTCTGCCCATTTTTGGATTGGGCTGTTTTTTTAATATTTAGCTGCATGTGCTGCTTGTATATTTTGGAGATTAATCCTTTGTCAGTTGCTTCGTTTGCAAATATTTTCTCCCATTCTGAGGGTTGTCTTTTTGTCTTGTTTATGGTTTCCTTTGCTGTTCAAAAGATTTTAAGTTTCATTAGGTCCCATTTGTTTATTTTTGTTTTTATTTCCATTTCTCTATGAGGTGGGTCAAAAAGGATCTTACTGTGATTTATGTCATAGAGTGTTCTGCCTATGTTTTCCTCTAAGAGCTTTATAGTACCTGACCTTACATTTAGGTCTTTAATCCATTTTGAGTTTATTTTTGTGTATGGTGTTAGGGAGTGTTTTAATTTTATTCTTTTACATGTAGCTGTCCAGTTTTCCCAGCGCCACTTACTGAAGAGGCTGTCTTTTCTCCACTGTATATTCTTGCCTCCTTTATCAAAGATAAGGTGGCCATATGTGCGTGGGTTTATCTCTGGGCTGTCTATCCTGTTCCTTGGATCTATATTTCTGTTTTTGTGCCAGTACCATACTGTCTTGATTACTGTAGCTTTGTAGTGTAGTCTGAAGTCAGGGAGCCTGATTCCTCCAGCTCCATTTATCTTTCTCAAAATTGCTTTGGCTATTTGGGATCTCTTGTGTTTCCATACAAATTGTGAAATTTTTTGTTCTACTCCTGTGAAAACTGCCAGTGGTAGTTTGATAGGGATTGCATTGAATATGCAGATTGCTTTGGTTAGTATAGTCATTTTCACAATGTTGATTCTTTCAGTCCAAGAACATGGTATATCTCTCCATCTGTATCATCTTTAATTTCTTTCATCAGTATATTATAGTTTTCTGCATACAGGTCTTTTGTCTCCTTAGGTAGGTTTATTCCTAGGTATTTTATTCTTTTTGTTGCAGTGGTAAATGGGAGTGTTTTCTTAATTTCACTTTCAGATTTTTCATCATTACTGTATAGGAATGCAAGAGATTTCTGTGCATGAATTTTGTGTCCTGCTACTTTACCAATTTCATTGATTAGCTCTAGTAGTTTTCTGGTAGCATCTTTAGGATTCTCTATGTACAGTATCATGTCATCTGCAGACACTGACAGTTTTACTTCTTCTTTTCCGATTTGGATTCCTTTTATTTTTCTTCTCTGATTGCTGTGGCTAAAACTTCCAAAACTATGTTGAATAATAGTGGTAAGAGTGGGCAACCTTGTCTTGTTCCTGATCCTAGTGGGGATTCAGTTTCTCATTATTGAGAATGATGTTGGCTGTGGGTTTTTCATATATGGCCTTTATTATGTTGAGGTCAGTTCCCTCTCTGCCTACTTTCAGGAGGGTTTTTATTATAAAGAGGTGTTGAATATTGTCAGAAGTTTTTTCTGCATCTGTTGAGATGATCATATTGTTTTTCTCCTTCAATTTGTTAATATGGTGTATCACATTGATTGATTTGTGTGTGTTGAAGAATCCTTGCATTCCTGGAATAAACCCCACTTGATCAGGGTGTATGATCCTTCTAATGTGCTGTTGGATTCTGTTTGCTAGTATTTTATTGAGGTTTCTTGCATCTATGTTCATCAGTGATATTGGCTTGTAGTTTTCTTTCTTTGTGACATCTTTGTCTGGTTTTGGTATCAGGGTGATGGTGGCCTCATAGAATGAGTTTGGGAGTGTTCCTCCCTCTGCTTTATTTTGGAAGAGTTTGAGAAAGGTGGGTATTAGCTCTTCTCTAAATGTTTGATAGAATTCTCCTGTGAAGCCATCTGGTCCTGGGCTTTTGTTTTTTGGAAGAGCTTTAATCACAGTCTCAATTTCAGTGCTTGTGATTGGTCTGTTAGTATTTTCTGTTTCTTCCTTTTTCAGTCTCAGAAGGTTGTGCATTTCTAAGAATGTGTCCATTTCTTCCAGGTTGTCCATTTTATTGGCATAAAGTTGCTTGTAGTAATCTCTCATTAATCCTTTGTATTTCTGTTGTGTCAGTTGTTACTTCTCCTTTTTCATTTCTAATTCTATTGATTTGAGTCTTCTCCCTTTTTTTTTGATGAGTCTGGCTAAAGGTTTATCAATTTTGTTTATCTTCTCAAAGAAGCAGCGTTTAGTTTTATTGATCTTTGCTACCGTTTCTTTCATTTCTTTTTCATTTATTTCTGATCTGATCTTTATAGTTTCTTTCCTTCTGCAACTTTGGGTTTTTTTTTCTTCTTTCTCTAATTGCTTTATGTATAAGTTTACATTGTTTATTTGAGGTGTTTCTTGTTTCTTGAGGTTGGATTGTATTGCTGTAAACTTCCCTCTTAGAACTGCTTTTGCTGCATCCCATAGGTTTTGGGTCATCATGTTTTCATTGTCATTTGTTTCTAGGTATTTTTTGATTTCCTCTGATTTCCTCAGTGATCTCTTGGTTATTGAGTAGTGTATTGTTTAACCTCATGTGTTTATATTTTTTACAGATTTTTTCTTGTAATTAATATCTTGTCTCATAGCACTGTGGTCAGAAAAGATACTTGATACGATTTCAATTTTCTTAAATTTTCCAAGGCTTGATTTGTTACCCAGGATATGATCTGTCCTGGAGAATGTTCCATGAGCACTTGAGAAGAAAGTGTATTCTGTTGGTTTTGGATGGAATGTCCTGTAAATGTCAGTTTAGTCCATCTAATTTAATGTGTCATTTAAAACATATGTTTCCTTATTTATTTTCATTTTGGATGATCTGTCCATTGGTGAAAGTGGGGTGCTACAAATCCCCTACTGTCGTTCTATTACTGTCAGTTTCCCCTTTTATGGCTGTTAGCATTTGCCTTAATATTGAGGTGCTCCTGTGTTGGGTGCATAAATATTTACAATTGTTATATCTTCTTGGATTGATCCCTTAATCATTAGGTAGTGTCCTCTTTTGTCCCTTGTAATAGTCTTTATTTTAAAGTCTATTTTGTCTGAAATGAGAATTGCTACTCCAGCTTTCGTTTGATTTCCATTTGCATGGAATATCTTTTTCCATCCCCTCACTTTCAGTCTGTATGTGTACCCAGGTCTGAAGTGGGTCTCTTGTAGACAGCATATATATGGGTCTTGGTTTTGTATCCATTCAGCCAGTTTATGTCTTTTGGTTAAAGCATTTAGTCCATTTACATTTAAGGTAATTATTGATATGTATTTTCCTATTACCGTTTTCTTAATTGTTTTGGTTTTGTTATTGTAGGTCTTTTCCTTGTCTTGTGTTTCCTGCCTAGAGAACTTTAGCATTTGTTGTAAAGCTGGTTTTGTGGTTCTGAATTCTCTTAGCTCTTGCTTGTCTGTAAAGGTTTTAATTTCTCTATCGAATCTGAATGAGATCCTTGCTGGGTAGAGTAATCTTGGTTGTAGGTTTTTCCCTTTCATCACTTTAAATATGTCCTGCCACTCCCCTCTGGCTTGCAGAGTTTCTGCTGTAAGATCAGTTGTTAACCTTATGGGGATTCCCCTGTATGTTATTTGTTGTTTTTCCCTTGCTGCTTTTAAAATTTTTTGTTTGTATTTAATTTTTGGTAGTTTGATTATTATGTGTTGGCGTGTTTCTCCTTGGATTTATCCTGTATGGGACTCTCTGTGCTTCCTGGACTTGTTTGACAATTTCCTTTCCCATATTTGGGAAGTTTTCAACTATAATCTCTTCAAGTACTTTCTCAGTCCCGTTTTTTTTCTCTTCTTCTTCTGGGACCCCTATAATTCGAATGTTGGTGTGTTTAATGTTGTCCCAGAAGTCTCTGAGAGTGTCCTCAATTCTTTTTATTGTTTTCTCTTTCTTCTACTCTGCAGTAGTTATTTCCATTATTTTATCTTCCAGGTCACTTATCCATTCTTCTGCCTCAGTTATTCTGCTATTGATTCCTTTTGGAGAATTTTTAATTTCACTTATTGTGTTGTTCATCATTGTTTGTTTGCTCTTTATTTCTTCTAGGTCCTTGTTAACCATTTCTTGTATTTTCTCCACTCTATTTCCAAGATTTTGGATCATCTTTACTATCATTACTCAGTTCTTTTTCAGGTTGTCTGCCTATTTCCTCTTCATTTGTTCTGGTGGGATTTTACCTTTCTCCTTCATCTGCTGTGTATTTCTTTGTCTCTGTCGCAGGCTGCAGATTCGTAGTTCCCATTGTTTTTGGCGTCTGCCCCCTGTGGTTAAGGTTGGTTCAGTGGGTTGTGTAGGCTTCCTGGTGGAGGGGACTGGTGCCTGTGTTCTGGTGGATGAGGCTGGATCTTGTCTTTGTGGTGGGCAGGACCACGTCCAGTGGTGTGTTTTGGGATGTCTGTTAACTTATTATGATTTTAGGCAGCCTCTCTGCTAATGGGTGGGGTTGTGTTCCTGTCTTGCTAGTTGTTTGGTATGGGGTGTCCAGCACTGTAGCTTGCTTGTCATTGAGGGCAGCTTAGTCTTAGCATTGAGATGGAGATCTCCAGGAGAGACTTTGCTGTTTGATATTACATGGGGTCAGGAAGTCTTTGGTGGTCCAGTGTCCTGAACTCGGCTCTCCCACCTCAGAGGCTTGGGCCTGACACCCAGCTGGAGCACCAAGACCCCGTCAGCCACATGGCTTGGAAGAAAATGGAGAAGGAAAAAGAAAGATGGAAAATAAAATATTATAAAATAAAATAAAGTTATTAAAATAAAAAATATTTAAATATTATTAAAAATAAAAAGATAATAAAAAAAAGAAGAGAGCAACCAAACCAATAAAGAAATCCACCAATGATAACAAGCTCTAAAAACTATACTAAAAAAAAAAAAGGAAAAAAGGACAGACAGAATCCCAGGACAAATGGTTAAAACAAAGCTATACAGACAGAATCACACAAAGAAGCATATACATACACACTCACAAAAAGGAAAAGATATATATGTATATAAAAACAAAAAGGAAGAGAGTAACCAAATCAATAAACAAATCTGCCAGTGATAATAAGCTGTAAATACTAAACTAAGATAAACGTAAAACCAGAAACAAATTAGATGCAGAAAGCAAACCCCAAGCCTACAGTTGCTCCCAAAGTCTACCACCTCAATTTTGAGATGATTCGTTGTCTATTCAGGTATTCCACAGATTCAGGGTACGTGAAGTTGATTGTGGAGATTTAATCTGCTGCTCCTGAGGCTGCTGGGAGAAACTTCCCTTTCTCTTCTTTGTTCGCACAGCTCCTGGGTTCAGCTTTGGATTTGGCCCTGCCTCTGCATGTAGGTTGACCTCTGGCGTTTGTTCTTCTCCCAGACAGGAGGGAGTTAAAGGAGCAGCTGATTAAGGTGTCTTGTCATTCAGGCCGGGGAGAGGGAGGGGTACAGAATGCGGAGCGAGCTGCAGTGGCAGAGGCTGGTGTGACATTGCAACAGCCTGAGGAGCACCGTGCGTTCTCCCACAGAAGTTGTCCCTGGATCACGGGACCCTGGCAGTGGCGGGCTGCACAGGCTCCTGGGAGGGGACGTGTGGATAGTGACCTGTGCTCGCACACAGCAGCAACCTTAGCATTTCATGCCCGTCTGTGGTGTCCATACTGATAGCCGTGGCTTGCACCCGTCTCTGAAGCTCTTTTAGGTGGTGCTCTGAATCCCCTCTCCTTGCGCACCCTGAAACAATGGTTTCTTGCCTCTTAGGCAGTTCCAGACTTTTTCCCAGACTCCCTCCCGACGAGCCGTGGCGCACTAGCCCCATTCAGGCTGTGTTCACACCACCAACCCCAGTCCTCTCCCTGGGATCTGACCTCTGAAGCCCGAGCCTCAGCTCCCAGCCCCACCCACCCTGGCGGGTGAGCAGACAAGCCTCTCGGGCTGGTGAGTGCTGGTCGGTCCCCATCCTCTGTGCGGGAATCTCTCCACTTTGCCCTCCACACCCCTGTTGCTGCGCTCTCTTCTGTGGCTACAAAGCTTTCCCCCTCCGCCACCCGCAGTCTCTGCCCGTGAAGGGGCTTAGTGGTGTGTGGAAACCTTTCCTTCTTCACAGCTCCCTCCTACTGGTGCAGGTCCCGTCCCTATTCTTTTGTCTCTTTTTTTTCTTTTTTCCTTTTGCCCTGCCCAGGTACATGGGTAGTTTCTTGCCTTTTGGGAGGTCTGAGGTCTTCTGCCAGCATTCAGTAGGTGTTCTGTAGGAGTTGTTCCACTTGTAGATGTATTTTTGATGTATTTGTGGGGAGGAAGGTGATCTCCACGTCCTACTCCTCCGCCATCTTGAAGGTCTTATCCACTTATTTTTTTAGAGTAGAGGTGGACATTAAACATTAGATGCCAAAAAATGAATTGGGACTCCTAGGTGGACAAGGGAGGAAGGAGATTATAGGCTAAGGAAACAGAATGACAGAGATTAAAATGCAAGGGCATATAAGGATAAAGGAGTCCATATAGTTGGCGTAAAATATGTGTGGTGAGGAATGGTTGCATATGGCAGGGTGTGGCTGGATAGGTGGAGCCCAGATGGTAAATAATCTTGTATGCCTTGCTAAGAAGCTTGCTTGCTTTTGAGGTGTGTATGTGTGTTTAATATCAGATCATATGCTTGTCTCTGGGTGCTGTGCTGTTGGTAAGGCATGTGTATGTGGGACAAGCACAGTCCCCTTTTCCCTTCCTTTCTAAAATAGTTAGTCATTAATTTTTAATGCATCACAGGTCATAGAACCATGAATACTTTTCTCAGCAAATGTTTACACTGAAGAATTTGAAGAGGGTCATGAGCAGAGCTGTCTTTCATTAAAGCAAAAGAGAAGTTCTCCTCAACCTTGTACTTTGCATATAAGTTGAGGATAATTACATACATTATTCATTTTTGGAATATGACTTTTGTTCAGAGCTCCTGGAGATTCTATGTTTGCTATTTATTTGGGGAGGGTAGTGTAAAAGTAAGAAGAACCCAGCATATGAAGGTTGAACGTATCACCAGGGAAATTCAAGGTCAAAAATTAACTCCTCACCTTTATGAAAGACATCATCTAACAGAAAACATAGCAAAGGTACTATATATAGAATTTCCAGATTATTTTGAGAAGAACACGTCAGTTAAAGTAGTCATTCAGTCAAGCTAAAATAGTTTTTATTTTCATTTAATCTTTTATTTTTCTCAATTTTAGTCACTAATATTGTGGTTTATCAAGTATGGAATCTTCAAAATTTGAGAGCTTTATGAATATTTGTTATTTGGTCTTTATTAAATTAGAGCTCTTGTAGAGTACCATATTTAGCATCTCTTTTAGAGTCCAATTAGTATCTTATAAATAATGCAAATAGGAGTGAATCAGTGAGTAAGAATTCTGCCAACATTCACTACTTGTTGTCAACATAGTGCTATTTACAGATTCCTCAAGTTAGTCTTAATGTAAACTCTTTTCAAAATACTATTATGAGTACTTAAGACAATAATTCACATTTCAAATTACACAGAATAATGTCAAACACAAATTGCCGGTAGATAATTGTTACAATTTTCTCCAGTTTGGCAATCCTCTTATAAGGAATTAATCTATATTTTTCCTTAATAACACTGATTTTCCAGCATATGAAGGGAGTAGATAAATTCAGCCTTTTAAATTATTGCATTAGGTTTGATATAATCAGACTAATTATTGACAGTGTTTGAGCATTCACAATCCTTGTGTTTGGGACTATACAAAAAATATGTAGACCAGACTTTCTATCTTTAAGTAATGTCCTTGAGAAATAGAGAGATAGATGACAGCCATAAAAATATTTAAGAAAGTGAAGATTAAATGGGCAGAGAAAGGAGAAATTTAATAGCTACTGGTGGTCAGGCAGAGAGAGTCAAGAAAGGGGCAGTGATTAACGATGAGTAAAATTCAGATCATTATCAAGTGTTTAGACTTAGGAACCACACTCCTGAGAGCATATGGAAGACCCAGTCAACTGGAAAATCACCCCTGAGGCCAGCCAGTGCTCTTTGAGCATCAGAGAGTTTACTGGCTATATTGAAAGAGAAATTAATGCTGCTTAAATATTTAACACCATTTCTTTACTCTGCAGACATGTTTAGTTTTTGTTGAAGAGTGGCAAGAATAGAGTTGTCCCAGACATGTCAGCATTCCCAGATTTCCAGATCTGGTCCTTACATATTGTCCTATTTCTTTCTTCAGCACTCTGCTGTAGAAATTCTCTGGTCTGGTCAAATTAGATGACTTTTCCCAGAGCAACTCAGTAACTAGCATGTGCTACCCCCTCCCTCTTTTCCATTCGGCAAACCTTCCTCCATTTTCTTTCAGCCCAAGTCTATACTCCTGAAACTTTGCACTTAACCTTCTGGGATAGATGTGTGCAGAGTATGCCTTTCTTCCAAATAAAAATTGGTCTTATAAGCTTTGAAATTATCGTGGAATTTGTTCTGATGTCATTTGCCATTTTTATTGACACGATTGAAATATATAAAATCATATTCAACTGTTTTGCTGTTGAGAATTTTGCAATGGAGGGAAGAATAGTTTTGAAGTAAATGTCTTATCTATATTAAATTTGGAATGCTTGAAAATCCAGTATGATTGGATAACTCAATCTATTTCCACTGCAACTCCCCTACAGAAAATAGTTGCTCTCAGATCTATAATGAATGTAATATTGTGTTAATTACAATACTACAGAGATAAAATGGAGGAAACACTAAAGGACTAATGGGCTAACTGTGCTAAAATATTTCCATTTCCAGGCAGACATATGACAAAATAATCAAAGTTCCTTTCTTACCTTATTCATTTTATAGACATGGGAAGTACAGTACCATCAAATTATACTAACAAATTTTTAAATATATTTATTATGTCTGCATCTTTTTTTTAAATGTCTGTTTCCCCTGGGCTTTTATCAGTTACTCCCTTTTTCTCATTTTCTTCCTTTTTTTTTTTCTGTAGTCCTGTGTTTATATAGATCATTTAATATAGTATTAAAGTATTTCACTATCACAGATTTTTCTTTTAATTTTCTAAAGTATTTGGGATCTTTTTAAAAATCAGAACCATAGATACAACTACATCATACAAGTACAAACAGAAGATAAACTAGGGGATGCTGTAGTGAGAGGCATGAAGTCTTCCAATTTGGCATCCTTTCTAGCTCTTCACTTCTACTCTCTATATCCTTGGACACCTCAGTGGAAGACAGTTTGAGAATTACTGATCTACCTAAAAATTCTATGTATTTAACTGTACTGATTATATTCCCCATCATGCCTTCTGTGTAAATACTACTCATAGAGCTGATTGAGTCATTTTCATATAATTATAGATATATATTCCCACATATAATTGTATGGAGCTATAACTGAATGTAGATGAAAGATAATTCATCTTTTTTAAAAAATTTGAGAAGTAATCATAAAATAGAATGTTTGGTCCTCTATTTATTTTAAATTATGACACAATTCCTTTGCAATAAAATTCTCAGCTAAATACGTAATATATGACATTTTCATGAGTTAGTTTAGCAGTTTGGTTAAAATATAAAATGTTTCATGTCTGTCTTGGTTATATATTTATTAATGCCATATGGTCGATCATCTGTGCAGCTGTCTTCCTAACTGGTTTCAGAGAGCTGAAAATGAAAACATGTTTGCTTTATAACTAATACAGAAGATAAATATTTTTCACTTATAAATATAAATATGATTGATTATCATCACTATAAAGTATACTTTTTTTTAAGACAAATGTATAGTTTATTTAATTCTGAGGAATTATTTATTGAAAGGGAAAAAGACATAAAATTATAAGATCTAAGACCTAGAAGGTCCTACAGGATTATCTTTTGCAACCCTCTCATTTTACAGATAGGGGAGATAATTGCTGTTTTAAAAAATTCAATATCCCTTCTAGGGTGAATGGTTTGAGAAATGGTTGATACCTCTCTGAAGGCCACTGAGCTTCAGGGCTTTAGATTTAATGTGACATTTCACACAAAACAGAAGTGTTGATTATGTAATAAGGAAAACATATTGCAGTGTAATTGCTCTACATGAGTTTGGAGTGCCCATAAAGAATGACTTTGGTAAAATATATGTCCTAATTGTGCTCATTAAGCAATCTGAATGTTTATCTGTGTGTGACTGAGTATTTTCTCTTAGAATAATACTGATGATATATTAAGTCCTCCACATGGTTCACCTGGATAATATCCATACTTATATGTGATGGTTTGTATGCAACTGCAACCTTTACAAACTAATTAATTAAGTAGTGTAGTGCTTTATTGAATAAAACTTAAAAGTAGTGAATAAAAATACTTTTGCTGTTTCAGCATAGGCTATTTTATATACTGAACACTTCTGCACTCATTCTTTGTCAACCAGTAAAAGAATGTGTGTATGTATGCGTATTTTATTTTTATGTATGTGTATTTTTATTAACTTTATTTCCCAATATAGTTAGATAAGCACTTGAGCTCCAGGACCATGGTTGTGTTTGTCTTTTGCAGTTTGTATCTAATATGACAGATATTGGGTCATGTCACACGTTTCTGGGATAGAACTGAAAAGATCTCTGTAGGACCAGTCATCCTCTCCTGTGGTCAAGGAGTTAAGATGATACAAAAGATTGTCCCAAACACATGTGTTTTGATATACCTAGCCGTGATAATATCAGTACAATAAAGATAAAGAAGGGCATAGAAGATATGAGAACAAATCATGTATATCTTTGGGAGAAAATGAATTATTCTTCAGAGAATTAGTATAAATCCCAGTATTTATGTATATGTCATTCTGAACTGCATCAACAAACAAAATCCATTTTCTCGGTTGTCAAACCCAAAATGTGATGCATAGCATCTTGTCAGATAACAATTGCTCTGTTTGGCACTATAATTAAGGGGTATTTAGGATGCTTCACACTGTCTCCTGTTTATATGCCTATTTACACATAAGAGGTTCAGAGGTTCTCTCACTGCTGGAGATCTCTAGTCCTAATATATCAACCCGCTGTCATGGTGTAAAACAGCTAAATTCTCTCAGCTGTAACACCACCTGTAGTGACTTTGCTTTACCTTTGCTTGCAGTTCAAATAAAACTTCAATAGTATTTCATTTGGTAATATAAATAACTTAAAGAATCTATGGCGATCTTTAGTTATCTCTTCCAACAGAATGCAAAAGGTAATGTTTTAAGGCTTGCTACTTATAGTACTCACTATTGGCTATCCAGGGCTTTATTTGGAATCTCTCCGTGGGCTGCTGTGGTCAGAGCTAACTCTGGAATAATAAAAGTCTTTTTTATCACCTTTATCCCCACCTGATTGATTTCATAGGACTAATAAGGCATCACACAGGAATAAGAACAGTGTTTCAGAAAAGTGTAAGAAGCATATTCTCAAATATTCTTGGTAGTACAATGTAATGTAATTGAAATGATCCAATTGTAATGAAGTTGGATCTCTTTTTGAGTACGTCTGCATTTTACAATCCATTCAAAGATCTAGATTCATACACATTGCTGAAAAAGAAAAATGTAGTTCAGGCACCTATAAAGCTCAGGTTGTATTATGCACTTTAATTGTATTATGAACCCAAGATCTGTACTGTTAGACAGAAAGAAGAGACAAAAAATCCTAAGTTGTGACATTAATTTTTATTTAAACATCTGGTTAGTGAAAACCAGATGGTTTTCTGGTTAGGTTAAAGGCTCTACCAATGCAGAATTTGAAATACCCTTTTCTACCATTACACATTAATTTGAATTTATAACTGCTTTCTTCCACACCTTCCAGAAACTCATATATAAAGTTTTAATGAAAGTCCCTAATGAAAGTAATGCCATATGTCTTACTTTGAAATTTTTACCAAATTTCAGATTATATTTGAGTAGAAGTCTATTGCTTTATGATACATTTCCTATAAAAAGGAAAAGTCTATAAAAAGTCTATTGCTTTATGATACATTTCCTCTTCCTATAAAAAGACCCAGTTCTACTGAGGTCAGAAAGTAAATTTTAATTCAAGGATTTTTCCTAACAGTGAATGGAATTCTTTAAGTAAATTTCAATGCAATTAGACTTGCTTTTCAGACGATTGTAATGTAATCCAAAGGGGCATGTTTCTATTTTGGTGTAAGTCTTCAAACTAACTCAAAATTACTTATGAGTAAAGTGAGGTCTAAAATCTGAGTGCTTATATTGAGCAATTAGAGTCTATCCTCTGAGATAGAAAAGTCATCTGTGATTGCCAATTGTTTGTGTCCTTAAATGATAGACCATAATTTTTCCCTTGTGCATGCCACTCTCCTCTGAGTCCTAATAGCAGTTGATAGCATGGAATATACACGCTACAGAAACCAAGATGGGAATCTAATTTGAAGACTGTCTTTCTTCTCTATTGGATTGAGATGAGGGCGTATGTCATATATGGCATAGTCACAATGACAGTTCACAGGGTTTCCCTCCCAGGCTGTATCCAGAGCTCTTAAAGTACTATGTTTCTGAATTCTACATACCACATAGGCTTAACTGGGTGGTTATACAACAGATGTATCTCAATAAATGAGTACTGATTAACTGGTTATTATCTCTGTGTGTCCTTAGGCATCTCAGAACTTCTTAGGCTATTATCCATAAAATGAGTTTGAAATACACTCGTATGTTCCACTCTAGGTCCAGTACTCTCTGATCACCAAGGTTCTTTACAAAGACATGTTAGCTCTCCTTTTTTTCTTAAATTAGAAAGCAGATGCTATAAATGATTGTGCCTCAAATTTACCATGAAAATGGATGAAAACACATAAGTTTTTATTTGTTAACTATTTAATTATATATATATCATACATATATATGATTTTATCATCTCACTTGCTAAATTGCTATATAGATTATAATATATATATTTATATATTACATATAAATATAATATATATTATGCATACTTCTCCATAAGAGAGACTTTATCCTAACATTTATCGCATAACCATTCATCTAGAACAGAGGCTGGAAAACTTTTTCATATAGGGCCAAGTAGCAAATATTTTAGGCTTTGCAGGCCATATGGTCTCAGTCTTAACTACTCAACTCTGCAGTTGTAGCACACAAGTAGTCACTGACAATACATAAATGAATCGGTGTGGCTTGGTTCCCATCAAGTTTTATTTACAAAAACAGGTGGTAGGCTGAACTTGGCTTGTCAGCCATAGTTTGTCAACTCCTGGTCTAGGTCATGTGGAAAAAATTCTGAATATATTCACCCTCTAATAAACTATGTTCATTGTCATTGTGACTTCATTTCTGCCACAGCAAAACAATATCTATAAAGATCACTAGTCTATTAGATGCTGATATTGTTTTCCTTCTCATACATAAAAAATCATTGAATTCTAGCAGAAGTATCTATGCAAGTAATTTAGCATTATTCTGAACTATAATGAAGCAATTTTATTAAATCACTGCACTGTCCCACACAGTGGCCCTTAGCCAAGTGAGGCTATGTAAATAAGTATAAATTAATTAAAATTAATACAATTAATTCCATTTTTTAGCTGCACACGACACATTTCAAATGTTTTTAGTGGTTACCATATTGAATAGCATAGGGAACATGTTCTTTTTTGTAGAAAGTTCTGTTGGGCAGTGCTGATACTCGACTAAGAACACGTACCTAACCATTAAAGATAAAAAAGCAAACATTCTCATGTAAGTGATAGAATTAAAGTGTGCCAGAAGGAAATAAATTTTAAACTTTCAGAATCTACAGTTACAAGTTTCATACTGGCAAAGATTTCTGTTTGATATTATTAGCACAGAAATTTCCTAGAAATTTGTGTCATACCCTTGTATATTCAAAGGAAAATTCTAGCTCTGGGTCTGTGATGTAAAGAAGCTATACAACTAAATTGCTTCTTGTTGACTTCTGTTACTCAGAATTTATTAAATAATTTTAAGAAAATTTAATTTAAAAATCTGAGCTTTCATGCACCCAAAAGGGGGTTTTCTGTAGGCTCTTCTCTTTATGTATGTATATGTGTGTGTGTGTGTATGTGTGTGTATATGAACTGTATTACTTCATTATTTCCCCTCTATGAACTCACTTCCAGCCCAGGGCATTAAAAATAATTTATTTGTGTTTATATAATGAATAGCCTAAAGAACTTTGAATCAAGACACATCTTGGCTTGTAGAAGGCTTTTATTTGTTCACAAGCTCTTATTACTGAAATGTTTTAGAAGTTTCAGAAAAAAATTGAGATTCTAAAGGGAAGTACACAGGACAAGTTTTAATTTTTTAATCTAGTCAAGGCAAACAGCCTTGAATCAATTACCTACAGTTTTCAACATATAATCAAGGATTTTGACAATATTTAGATGTTGAATTGCCAAGCTATTAGCAACCAAGAGATCTGATTATATATCCATATTAATAAACACCTGTCATAATAGCATAACAGATGTTCTAGAAACACAGCTAACCCAAAATGTAAATTTAAAAATTGTGTTCATATTCCTCTACAATGTGTTACCTAAATTAAATATTATAATTTATTTGTTTTATTAAAATTCAACTGCTGAAATAATTTCTCTCAATAGAAAATGTTTATTTTAAACATAAAAGGTTTTCATGGAAATCAAAGCCTATTGCACAAACATTTGAAACTTTCAAAGTACATTAACAAAATACTGATGAGAGGTTGTGTGTGTGTGTGTGTGTGTGTGTGTGTGTATAAAACACATATATATTACCCAATTTAGGGTATGCTATTTTAAAATTTGTGATAATACATGTAATATTAATTGATACTAATATATGTAAATTACATAGATTAATAGTTTTTGACAAACGGCTTAATTGTTGAATACTGGTCCACTCAATACAATGGTTTTATAATGTACTAAACTACTGAAACTAATGTATTCTCTTCTAGGAGCATATTTCATGAAAATAATATAGACAAATAGCATATGTAAAACAATATTGATTATTTGAATAAATGTAATATGTAGTGTATATTACCAAAGAAACAAATGCATGCACAAGACCAAAAATAGTCTCTATCCACAGTTGAGTGGAGGGGTTATTTTATTGTATAGACGTGCTTATTTTTCTCAGCACAACTCCAGATATGGAGAATTTCCTATGCACATTTATATAAGGCAGGTATCAATTTAAGAGAGTGTCTACTAGTTAACTATGCCAGATTATTAAAGTATTTGTCTCAAAGAATTTCAACATCATATGAAGATATTATTAATAATGGCATTCATATATCTCTGCAGAAATTTGAAGTACACAAAGTACTTTCATATGCATTAACCCATTAAACTCTAGAAATTATTCCATGAGATGGGCAAGACTGACATAATATGTATGCCCTTTTTAAAGAGGTGAGATCTGATACTGAGAGACGTTAAGTAGAGAATGCCTGTAAGTGATTCCTGTGCCTCACACCTCAAGATTACAGCACACTGACATGAGCATCCAGATTCCTGGGGTTGACACAGCATCACTTTTGACAGAGGCAGAAACCAGTCATTAAATGGAGTAGTATAAAAATTCAAGGATGGTGATAAAAACAAACAACCGAGGGAGAAATGTTAGGGTGCTGCATAAGCTGAATATAGCCTGAACATTGTCTGTAAGGAGACGAAACTTTGTTAATAGAGAAGAGAGTCAGAGATAGATAGATAGATAGATACATACATAGATACATACACACACGCATACTTTGAGAGGATAGAAAATTAACCATAGTGACTGTTTAAAAATTGATATGGCCATGAAATTTATACCTGTTTCCATTTATTAACAAAGTGAGTTTTGTCCATACGGTTAAATGCTAGAACATTGAGTTTTATGTTAAAGTGCAAATATCATCTTACTATAAATTTAGTTCCTACTGAAGGTTGAAACAGAAAAATTACTGTTTCTCTTCCTTACTTCTCTTCTCTCTTGATCCCTCCCTCCCTTTCCATAAAGCCACCAGCCTTCCACAGCTTCTTTTGCAAAATGTCAATTCTGACACCTTAGCTCTTCATAAAACTCGTCATATCATGGATGGACCTAGAGAGTATTATGCTTACTGAGAAAAGTCAGACAGAGAAAGAGAAATACTGTTTGCTCTTACTTATATGTGGAATCTAAAAAAATGAAACAAAAGAATGTATATAACAAAACAGAAACAGACTCATAGATACAGAAAACAAACTAGTGGCTACCAGTGTGGAGACAGAAGGGCATTCCTATACACTAATGTTGAAAAATCTGAAAATGAAATTAAGAAAACACTCCCATTTACCATTGCAACAAAAAGAATAAAATATCTAGGAATAAGCCTACCTAAGGAGACAAAAGACCTATATGCAGAAAATTGTAAGACACTGATGAAAGAAATTAAAGATGATACAAATAGATGGAGAGATATACCATGTTCTTGGATTGGAAGAATCAACATTGTGAAAATGACTCTACTACCCAAAGCAATCTGCAGATTCATTGCAATCCCTATCAAACTACCAATGGCATTTTTCACAGAACTAGAACAAAAAATTTCACGATTTGTATGGAAACACAAAAGACCCTGAATAGCCAAAGCAATCTTGAGAAAGAAAAACGGAGCTGGAGGAATCAGGCTCTCTGACTTCACACTATACTACAAAGCTACAGTAATCAAGACAGTATGGTACTGGCATAAAACCAGAAATATAGATCAATGGAACAGGATAGAAAGCCCAGAGATAAACCCACGCACATATGGTCACCTTATCTTTGATAAAGGAGGCAAGAATATACAGTGGAGAAAAGACAGCCTCTTCAATAAGTGATGTTGGGAAAACTGGACAGCTACATGTGAAAGAATGAAATTAGAACACTCCCTAACACTGTACACAAAAATAAACTCAAAATGGATTAAAGACCTAAATGTAAGGCCAGACACAATCAAACTGTTAGAGGAAAACATAGGCAGAACACTCTATGACATAAATCACAGTAAGATCCTTTTTGACCTACCTCCTAGAGAAATGAAAGGAAAAACAAAAATAAACAAATGGGACCTAATGAAACGTAAAAGCTTTTGCACAGCAAAGGAAACCATAAACAAGATGAAAAGAATTGTATTCTTAACAGTATTTAATATATGACTGACACTGGTACTGCCCTGCATATCCCAGGCAAGAGATTTCAGTGGCCTAGAAGGACTGATTATGGTGCCTTCACTTGTTCAGTAGCTTTCAACATATCACAATTAATGTACCTGTTTAACTGGATTTATGAATTACATTATCTAGTTTTAACTAAGCTAACCTAACCTTCATTAAATAGGATACATTGCTTTAAAATTTTCAGAAAAAACAAACAAACCAAAAAAACAAAACAAAACAAAATGAAAACATGGATTGAGGATCATTAGAAGACAAGCTCAAGCAAAAAACAAGATGTCAGAGTTAACAATTCTCTATTCCTAAAAGGAGTTATTGGTGAGCCATATTACAAAGGAAGATCAATGATGATCTAATCAGAACTGACAAGAACCGGGCTAATAAAATTAGTTACCAAGAAGACTGCTTGAATTGTGGATTTACATTCCCTAATACTCAGGTTAAATTTCTCCTTAAGGGAGTATTGCATCTTGAGATTGTTTTAATGACATTATCATTAGCAAGATATTTAAAATAGTTTCTTTTATCTTTAATTGATCTCTTTACAATTGACATTTCTGTATATGTTTTGTAATATACATAACTTATTAGCACAGTAGTACACACGTAACATAAATAAATAGCAGATATAGAAGATGAAGGTAAAACATGTGTTATTCTATGCTTGACAGGGTAGGATGTATAAAGGCCCCAAAGCAACCTATTTGGCTATGAATATGAATGTTTTGCTAATTAAAACACCAACAGTTCAATATGAAGAGGTCTTCAGAATGCCAGCTCCTAGCATAAACATGTTTGCCTTCTTAGAGCTAATTCCATAGAACAGGCATAATCGTAATGATTTTAGCCTCTGGGAAGATGTCATGTTTTTCCATCTGGGGGGTAGATAAAAGTTACTCAGCACCAGAGTCTAAGCCATAGAAATGAATTTTATGAGCTTCCTCTTGAGAGGTGCAAATCTGGATTTTATTCAGAGTAACCATCCTATCACGTGGCCATTTATTTTCTCATTTCCTATTCTTTTCTTCCTAAATAACCCCCACACTTCATTGGAATCCCAGTGTCTCACATTTCGAAGAACATTTTCAAAAAAGAAACACTGGAGTTTGGAGAAGAGTTCTAGGCCAGAGAGAAAGGCAGCTATTTGAGTCGGGTTTGATATGCTCGCATGCCATCATTAAAGTTTTCAAAAGAATTTCAGGAAACATTTGAGGCCTATTTTCAGAAAGACAGAACGGACAGGCCTTAAATGAAATAGACCCCCTATAGAAAAGGGTGGAGGAGGTGTGTGCTATGATACATCCTGGCACCAGGGCCCAAGGCACACTGCTGGGGCAGCACCAAAGCACTCGCACCTAAGAAAGAGCAACACGATCTAAGAAAGTTACAAAAGAAAAAGGAAGGAAGGAAAAAGAAAAATCTCAGCCCTGACTTTTCTTTTCTATATGTTTCTATTGTAATTTTGGTTTAATCAGAAATAAATTAATAAGTATACAATTCAAAACTAGTTTATAGTCCTTTTAATATATTTCAGTCTGGTATCACCATGTGACCCTCTAGACAGAGCCATACAGTATAAAAGCAGGTCCAAATACCTGGGTATGGTATGAGTTTATCTTATCCCCAAGGCAAGAGATTTTTAGGGCAAAGGCTGGCACGTACAGACAAGAGGGTGGATCACACAGCTGGGCATAATACTGGATGACTACTATTTTACAATAATATTGTTTTAACTTTTACTTGAGGAGGCATTACATATGTTGTCTCACATAGCATTAGCTAAATAGTTGACTATTAGGCCAAATAGGGGGAGAAAGTAAAAAATAATGTGTTTGTCTAAACTAGCACTGATTATTTCATTCACGGTTTAAAATCATACCCTTTACTTAAATGAAAATCAGCTTTGGGTCACTGTACAATAAAATAATTCAATATAGCAAATCATTGGAGAGCAGCAATAGTGGCACATTAACAAAAAGACTAGCTACAGAAATCAGGATATCTCAAGTCATACTCAATCTGAATGAGCCCAATGAAAAAGGTAGGCCTTATAGCGTCCTAATATTTAATAAACTGCAGCTATATCTGACTAGACTAGGGGAGGGAGGGCATGCCAAAAATTTACTGGCAGTTTTTATCATCTCCAAAACATCAAAGTCAGATACTGGTGGCAAGCCAGACACTTGAACCCCCTCTGTACTCAATCTATTAGCTGTGATAAGCCTTTACGAAGTTAGTGGCCTTTTCACCCCCTGTATGTTTCTTCAACTGGACCTTGGGATAACATTGGGCCATGACCAGATTTAGAAGTGAGTTGGTATGTTGGTTTTAAGAAGGTCTAAATGTCGAATAATAAAAGCTAAATTATATTATTGTCATAAATTGAAAATGATTATTTTCTGAGCCCCAAAATCTGGTCTGATATTAAAGGAACAGGAGCAGCCCGTATATCACAGTGGTTTAAGGGGAAGCTGGAAAAGGTGCCCAGGCTCTGTAAGAGATCATGTACGTGATTAATGCCGAGGCCACTGCCAACAGGAAAAAGAGGGACCGCCACAGTCGGAGAGTGTGATTGTATTTACAGTGCATTGGCTTGGGCTGATGTGTGCTCAGAGAGGTAATGTATAGAGGGTGAGAAAAGACCTGTTTTCAAATGTTGGTGCTCAGTATGGGTTTTCCATTATGTCCTGAGAAAGTATCGATGAATAATGACATACAGTCCTATTTTTTGGTGGTGGTGGGCTTTGCTGCTGCTGGAGGGATACTTTCCCATGAATGAGGGGACGTACAAATGGATTTCCTTGTCAGTTTTCACCCCCTGTGTGAGTCTGGAGAGCCACCACTGAGACGTTTATCCCTTATTTCACAGTTTCTTAGCCAGTTGCTTCTAAGAGGTTTCTTAAATGATTGCAACCATAGTGTCCCTAAATGACCCCTTTACGTAAGCAGCAGGTACACTTTTTGAATGTCTTAGGAAAACAAGTTTCAGAGTTTTCAAGGCCTGTAGGTCCAAAAGAAAAAAATGAATATTTATAATAATCATCTGAAAACCATTCCCCATCTCCCCCAGAAGAGGACTTCTCCTCTCATTTTGCCCCATGTTAGACTTTGACATGCTTTCAGGCAGTGGTTGTGTGTGTTTCACGGGCAGCTCCAGGAGGAGAGAGAGGCACGCTGAAATCACTGTGTGCTGGATGGGGAAAGGGCAGCACCCGGCACAAAAATAGTCTCTCTGGGTAACTCTGGTTTTCCCAGATCTTCAGATTTCTTCAGGCGCCACCCTTTGATATGAATTGTAAGGAAAGGAATATACAGCTAGCAAACCATTAAGAACTAAGAACCTGAAACTTCCACTGGCAGTTGTAAAAATAAAGAGCTGGCAGGCTGGAGAAGCAACCACCAGAGTGCTGTCAAGTTGTTCGAGCTGATTTGGTCTAAGTTCAGGAAGACCAGTAGTTCCCTCATAGGAGCCAAGTCTGACTCCTTGGTCATGACTCTTGAGGATCATGGCAGCCTGAACAGTGGCTCTCCAAGGTGTGCACCTTCTGGTCCTCAGAAGCTGTGACTGTTACCTTCTATGGCAAAAGAGACTTCGTATATGTAATTACATTAGAGATATTGAGATGGGACAATTATCCTGGGTTATCTGGGTGGGCCTGATGTAAGCACAGAGGTCCTCACGAGAAGAAGCAAGAAATCAAAGGAGAAGGCCATCGATGTGATGACAGGCAGCAACTGCAGTGATGTGCTCAGAAGACAGAGGAAGGAGCCACAGCTAAGGGACACAGGTGCCCACTAGAAGCTGAAAAAGGCAAAGGAATGGATTCTGGCCTCAGAGCCTCCAGAAGGAACCAGCCCTGCCAAGCCCTTGACTTCAGCCTGGTGAAAATTCTTTAGAACTTCTGACCTCTAGAACTGTACAATGATATGTGTGTTGTGTTAAGCCACTGAGTTTGTGACAGTTCATTACAACAGCAGTAGGAAATGAATAAAGTGACTCTTCTTGAAGAAAGATTAAGAGGACAATTGATTAAATATAGAGGGAGCAGTGAGAATCGGCATCCGTGCGACTACCAACTATAGTTTTCTCTTTAGGTTGATACAGGCATTTCCTTGCCATTGGAAAAGTGGTTGATAGTGACAGTGTTTCTTAGACGTCTATGATCTTTAGGTGAGATAGTAAAACAGCTTATTTTATTACTCACAAATTGGGCTGAGTTCACTAGAAAAAATTTAGACTTATACACCACAAATTTCAACAGTGCTACAATTCTCAAATGAATATTAATGGCTTCATTTTTGGTTCTAGCAAACTTCTGATGATCAATCATGGGCCCCCATCACTGGGCTACATCTCTCTTTGAACCAAAACTCAAAAATCCAGTTGAGAGGGAAAAAAACAATTGTGATTTTCTTTCTCCCTACATATATCTTCTTTTAGCCCCAAGTAGAATGGGGAAAAAGGAGAAAGAGAAAGATAAATGTTAGGTTACTGATAAAAAAACATTCATTGAAAAAGAGGTTATTTATTTCATAACCCTTGGGAATGTTCAGATAGACAGATAATGATGTTTTAATAAGACCCCACTCAGGACAATGGCTAAGAATCTCTGCTCTTGTATATTTCTTTGCAGTATATGAAACATTCCACTGATTCAGAGCTATCCATTGAATTTCAGTGTATCAAGATGCATACTGACAGAAAACTTATGACAGTTTCCATCTACATGATTTCTTTTTAATTGGCTCTGAAAGTACCAATGACTTAAACTCCTTGCTTTTAAATTTAGACCAACTGATATTCATATAGCTTGGAGAAAAGTTAAGGGACTTTGAACTTCTAAGCTTTTGATTCTTGTTTGTAGGACAAAGATAATAGATTCTAGGAGCAGAATGAGCATGTAAGGCTGCATAAATTGTGATATGCACTATTATGGGAGTATCCATGATATGAATGGCAACTCTTAAATTTGTGCGGTGAACAACCTGCACAACACTATGCAGCAGTGCCGGGCATGAGAAAATTGAGTAACTTAACAGTGTCTGGAACATAGTAAGCACACAAAAAGTTTGTTATATATGCTTTCAGTACAAAATTACATAGGAAAATAGTAAAATCTTCACACTTAGGAAGAACTGAAGAAGGTTGTCTATCTGTTTTGCTAAAGACAAAAAGAAGACTGTCTGGCTAGGTGACCTCTTCTTTGCCTACAAGTTGGAAACAAATGAGCTTTGCTAAATAAGGTCTATCCCTATATAATTATATAGAATTATAATTAAAGAATTCTAATTCTTCTGCTTCCACCTAGATGTTTAGCGTTTTTGGTTCTTTAAGGGTATTCCATGAAATCTCTAAATTTTACAATCTGTCTAGGATTTGAAACAACATTACCAGGTGGAGAGTAAATTAGAAAATTTGAGAGTTAAGAATAAACAAGATTTATGTCTCAGTTTTTTTTTTAGAAAATTAGTTTTTACATTTGAGGAAGGGAATTCCTACTTCACACGCACACACACACACACACTCACACTCATGCATGTACACAGAGCCCATAAACACACAGACAACAACTGCAGCAGCAACAATAATAATATTAAAATAATATTAATAACTTTAAAAGTATTCTCTCCAGGCTGATCCCCCAAAAGATCTCTAAAATAAGCCCTATCCTTGTTTCATAGACAAACACAACATTGAACATGAAAGGCTATTATCACCATGCACAAAGTAAACTTATGTAATTTTTATTTTTAATAATAAACCATCTACATAGTGACAATTTCAAAACAAAAGATAGAATTGGTCTTCTGCCCAGGCAAAGTACATCTCCTATAATTTCAGCTGTATTGGTGAAGAGACTTGGGATTTTCCCAATATTTCCCCACCTACTTGGTGACATCCAAAATTCCCTTCACAGGGAGCACACACTTTCGTTGCTAAAATGACAAAAGAAAATATAGGATTTTAGCACCTCTGGGACTGTATATAGAGGAAATGCTATGATTTCATAAAACGCTGTTTTCTTTTCTTCCTGTGCCCAGATAGAATACTTCTTCCAGCTTTCTTTGCAGTTACATGAGTCTATGTGTCTGGATTCTGGAATACGGGTGGGAGTGATGTATTCTAATTCTTATCCTGATCCCTAAAATTTCCCATGAGATCCTCACTCATTTTCCATGTCAGGTGTCTGGATGCAGTGAATCCTTCTGAGGGCTGTGAAGCCTTAGAGGTTAGGTTATCTTATAATGAGAAGGAGCCTGAGTTCTTAAATGACTGTGTGGTACATGACCCATCACCCACAATCCACCTTGACTGTGATGTGAGAGAGGAATAACCTTTATTGGGTTAAGCCCTTACGATATTTTTATGTTGTTCTTATAGCAGCCAGGCTACTCTGAATAATATGGAATGAGGGGAGCAGAAATGAAAAAAATACACATATGCAATGTTCAGACAATATTTTCCCTCTTTCATGGGGCAACACCTTTTTCAGACTTGAATCTCAAAGATTCCTCAGGATACTAATTACTCAGGATGGTTGTTAGCTGATAACTCACTAGCTTATTTTCCAAGGACTTTTATAGGGTCCTCAAAACTTGAGAATGACACTTTACAAGAGAAAGTAACACCCAGAGGGAGAGAGTTGCCTAATTCAAGTTTCATGTTTGAATAGCACAGAAACAGTATGTCCTTGCTTGAGTCTGGCATCTCTCTTTATCTCATCATTTTCAGCTGCTTCCATGATAATTACTTTTTTCTTTTGTATCTGAAGTCAGAATTATAAGTAAGAGAATTCTGACAGTACCTTTGTAGAACTAAATCATTAATCTTGGGACATTTATAACAGCAAAAAGACCTGTCATTAAATGTAATTCAGCTCCTTAAAAGCAGTTAAAGAACAGCCTTGAACAACAATAACAAGTACACACACACACACAAAGTTTATAGGTATATTTATATTTTTTTATTAGTAAAAGGATATTATGGACAAGGCTGTACAGAGTTATATTGTCAGCAGGTGTAAGAAGGAACTCAATTTAATCGTCAGTTCATATCGTCTGGCAAGTGCTATAATTATTAAATAATTCAAAAGGCAAATTTTTATAAAATATTTGTAAAGGGATTAGGAAAATAAAACATAAAATTTGCTGAGCACCTAATGTGTGCCAAATATTGTGTAAAATACATGATTTTATGTATCCTTACCATGTGGCAAGTAACGCAATTATTATTTTAACGAAGAGAAAATAAGCTCAGACCAACAACTCATTTACCTGAGGCTACATGGCTAATAAGTATTAGGACGCAGACAAAATGTATTTCTCAAGTCCGTATTCATTTCGCTGTACTTTATTGCAGCACTAAATTTCAGTGTTAGAATTAAATAACTATGTCTAAAGCTGAGATTCTCAGGTAAAAGTTCTATTTGTTGTTTTATAAATAAAAGTCAACATTCCATCTCTCATCCTAGTGTGGCATTTATAGCGGTTGAGTTTTGAATTTAGTGATTAGAATCCAGGGAGAAAGGGAGAAGGGAGGAAAGGTACCAAGAAAAGTAATAAAGAAAAGTTATAATATCTCAAGAAAGAAATCTCAAAACGGTAGGCAACTGGTGCTATTTCAACACTTTGACGAGACTGAAAAAGCCTGTGTAATGTGGCACATTTTTATTTCATTGGGTCTGGGACACATTTGGTTTGTGTTCCTTGAGGCTGTTGTGTGTGAGCAAGTAACTGCTGGGGGGGCCTCCTTGCCACCTGGTGTCTAAATCTAACCCTCCTCTTTGCTCTCTATTGCATTCACGGTAACTCCCACCAGTGTCTAAGGAGATCTTTTTAAATATTGTAATGTCATCTTAGTATATTTTATTGGAAGTCGTGTAGAATAGTCATTAAAAGCAGATTCTGTAGCTAGACTACCTGAGTTAATTCCCATCTCTGATACCTAATAGCTGTGTAACTTGATAAAATATATATTTAATACCTCTTTCCCTCAGATTTCTCATCTGCAAGATAAGGATAATAATAATTCTAAATTCATAGGATTATTTTAATCAAATTAATTTGTGTATGGGATAGTATATAGCACATAGAAAATACTAAGTGTGTTAACTACTGTTATGGACCATAATATATGCTATCATTGTTTTCATCTCTTAAGTTAACCACAAAGTCATGAGACTTATTCTATAAAAATATAAAGGAAGAAAGAATTAAAGGAAAAGTTTTTGGTCGTGAAAGGGGGAATAATGTTACATTATCAAAGATTTAGGGGCTACAAAGTGCAAAAGATATAAAACAAGCCTTTTGTTTTCATCAGTAGCAGAAAATACCAAGTTGTTTCAAAGATATTCTCTGTCCCTAAAAAGATAAAATAAGTCCACGACACTTATTTGATATTTTCTATTATCAAACCAGATCTCTAGTTAGTTGAGCTGTTACTGATCAGCTATACCATCTTCTTGCTTCTCATGCTAATCAGTAGAAGGAAGGGAGGGGTGGATGCCAGAACTTGAGAGACGGCAGGGAGAGGAGTGAGAATCCAGGTTGGGGCAGTATCAAAAATGGCTGAGAGGTTTGTGTTGTACCAATAAATCAAGTTTCAAAGACATCCCTTTCACTTGTTAATAAAATTGTCTATGGTATCAACATCACTGGGTTATTTCAGCCTTTCTCATTATACCTTCTAAGCTATAACTTAAGAGATTAACTGGCAGACTGTCTACTCCAGAGCTTGGTCTGCCCTCTTTTTTGAGGAGATAGATAGATTATTATTGTAACCACTATTTATGAAAGATTTCTGGCCTCTGGTTTCCTTAACATATTTCCAAAGTCTGCCCCCTCCTCCTTGGGTATCTTTCTCTGCAGGATCCAAATTCAATGATTTAAGACAGAAGTGGCTGACAGAGATCCCAAAAACCCATTATGAAAATGAAGGCAGAAACAACCTTTGTATTTTCCAATTTAAAAAGCCTTCATGACATAGCACATTTCAGGCTGAGAATGTTAAAAATTTATCATAGTTTCAGTAATTGCAGCTTCCTCTGGAACTTGGCATAAGATGGAATCATTTGTAAATGTATATTTTGTTTGGCTCTCAGTAGGAAGCTTGCCAGGCAATACATTTAATTAGGAGCATGAGGAAAAGAGAATAATTGTAGTCTGTCACAATATATTATTGTTACTTTTAAGTTCTATATGTGTTTAAGATAGTCGTCTCATAACAAGGTGTGTATTTAAAGCTAGAGGTAAGTTCCTTTTCATCAGCCCAGGGTTTTTATACGGGGACATATATTCTTTTTGAGGGGAAGGGTACGTTAGCTACATCCCTTAGATAAAACTCTGTGTCCATTGTTTAAGCTAAGTGAGCA
Source organism: Lagenorhynchus albirostris (assembly GCF_949774975.1). NCBI lineage: Eukaryota > Metazoa > Chordata > Mammalia > Artiodactyla > Delphinidae > Lagenorhynchus > Lagenorhynchus albirostris. Next base: position 18,942,252 of record NC_083110.1, on the reverse strand, counting down.
TTAGCCCCTCTCCTTAGTAACAAATTGTGTCCGTTGTTTAAGACCTTGCAAATTGATGCATTGCCTTTTGGGAGCTTGGACAGCTTTATTTAAGTTTAACTTTCTCTGGAGATGCATAGACATAATGAAATGCAGTGCCCGTCTTGAACATAACCATGTACATAACATCTAGTCCTGCCTGATTCATAAAGTAAATTTGATAAGAGCAAGTCAAAAAAATTGTAATGATTAATGTTGATTTTTTAGAAAAATTCAAAGCAACCTGTGTCAGCAGATTCAAAGAGGAGAAGTACGGTGATAACTATCTACTGAGGCCAGGTTTTCATCCTCTTAGCTGTGAGGTTCCATTTTTACAGGAAAACTTGCTTGTAATGTATTTGAGAGGCCCCACGAATAAAATGCAGTGAAAGGGCCTTTGACATACTAGTCACAAGTGATTTGATGTTCAGGTTTTCAGGTGTAGAATACTCTGATCATTTTCCTTTGCATGAATCCCCCTATGTTGTATTAGTATAGAATGATAGTCCCTACGTGAACAGAGATTTTTCTCTTAACAACACATCTTATTAGATTTAACATTAGGGCATCTACCCTCAAGACTGGTCCAAGATGTAAATAAGATATTGGACAAAGGTTGTGTCCATTTCCCTTCTCTTCAACTCCACTGTATTTTGGCCTCTCAAAATCTCCCTTTCCTCACCCTGACTGGCTTATTCCTTCTTCCCACCTTCCTCACTCTTCTCACTCCCAAAGCATCGAAACAGATGGCAAAGCATCAAAACAGTTGCATTAGTGAGTGATTTCTTCAGGGTCCTATTCTCTGCTAGGAACAAGGAACAGAAACCACATAATTGGAATAGCCAGTGTGTCGATACTCAGTAGAGGGTTAGGAATTGGGCCTAAAGGAGTAAGGAGAGGAGCAGTTTTAGGTGGATGGAACATTTATATTCATTCAGGTCAGCTATTCATTTATTTTTGAGGAATGAGAAGACAGAAGAATATCTCCTTATCCCACTCCAACTATGTAAGAAGTGTACTTCTTTCTTAACTACGTTGCAAATCCCTAAATAAACCTAACTTTTTTATTCCATGGCATTAGAAACCAAAATTATCTTAAAATAACAAGCACAAAAATAACAACTTATTGAATGCTTACTTTGTTTAAAACAATGTTCTGAGCACTTTGTGGAAATTAAATCATGAAGTCCCTAGAATGACTTCATGTGGTGGGTGCTCCTGTTTCCTCTCACTGGGACACTGGGGCATAAAGTGGGTATTTATCTTGTTCGACTTACACAAATGGTCAGAAGCAGTCTGTGTGGGGAAACAGTCCACGATAGTGTGACTCCAGATTCATACTCAACTACTCTGATATTACTAGGAAATAATTGTGGAGGAGACGTAATGTGATAAAAACAAAGTACAGTTAACCAGAAGACTGTAAAAAAAAAAAAAAAAGATTAAAAATAGAATTAACAGCATCCCTGCTAATCAAAGTACACTGTTGAACATATAAGATGTCCAAAATCTCATGTTTCCACCCCGAATGAAGAAAATACCTTTGCCTTCAGGGGTCTACGTCCACCAAAAGTATCTCTGGGCTAAGGTTTATTGTACAAAATACATGGGAATGAAGATCAAATGGAGTCCATCTTCTTGGCAAAGTATCCTGAATCTTAACAAAATAGGCCTTCTTTTTTTTAAAATTCTTCATTTAATACTGGAATCTAATCATGGCCTGTTTAAAACTAAGTATGTAAAACCAATGGCTTATACTTTGGGGTACAAATCTTATGTGTGTGTGTTTGTATCTTAGCATGAACCACTGCAACAAACATGTATTCTTTTATTTTAAGGGGAAAAGGACCACTGAAGCATACAACTGATGTGATCTATGCAGCTAAAATGATATCAGAATCAGGATCAAGGATGGACGTCCTTGCTCGGCAGATTGCCAACCAGGTGAGTTCTTTACAAATGGATGTGATGAAAGTTCATGGTAATTGCTCTCTGTCATTTGACATCGTTTAAAACAAAGTTGAATTTTTACTCTGTTGGATTGTTTTTTCCTAAATTATTATTGAATTATTTTTAATTTTTTTTGCATAATTAACACACAAGTAGTGGAAAATGTATTCTGAGGAATTTTATTTCTTGGTGTTTATTATTACTACTATTATCATTATTATTATTTAGGGTTGGATTATTTTTAAGATTTTTGAGCTTCAAATACATTCAAATTATCCTAAATATCAGCTTTATGAGTTTCAGATGTACTCAAATTATTTTAATTGGCTGTAATACCCAATGTTAGTATTCTTTTTCTTAATATCTCAGATTTCTTATTTTTGCTCTTCAAAATTAGGGCTTTTCAGAAGTATGTTAGGTTTTCTGTGTAAACAATATGTTCTGGCATTCTATGTAAAACTGTGAGACAAATAGTAATTAGTAGAATACTGAAGTGAAGATATAAAATGTAGGAACCATTTAATCCTTACAGATGCTCTAAATACTTGGTTTCCTTTCTTTAGATTTCTGATGTCTCTATTCCAGTTTTCTAAGCAGCAGCTACATTATTAGAGTTACCTTTTGCTTAACGTTAATTGAGAAATCTGTCCGTTTCTTTAGTTAATGTACTGAGATATTCAATTACTGTTTCAAACTGAGATATAGTATTCCTTTGCAGGTTTTACATTATTCAACTCCATAATACATATTTATCTATCTTTGGGGGAAAAAAAAAACACTTGTCTTTTTGAGTCTGAAATGACTTCATATCTTTTTTGTGCATATACTTTAAGAGAAACTTTATTAGGCTACTTATTATTATTTTATTTTTTTATCCTCTTTTTCTTGGAACCTGAGGAACTTTCTCTTATTAGATATTATATTTCTGGATATAAGGGAAGAGAAATAAACAAGGAAAAATAATAACAGAGACAAATATTCTAAAACATACTTGAATATATATATATATTCACATATATGGTCATATATATTTTTTCAAGTTCTTGCTACTACTCTATAAACATTTTATTAATCTTTTTAGTATTCAGCATTTACAGTTAAAAACAAACTCTATTCTAATATAATTCAAAATCTATTATGAATAAATGAGTGAAGCCCAAATCTGCCCATGGTTTTCTGTGTTCTAGAATTTTATTGCATTCACTTTTATGAGACAAAACAGTAGTAAGATAAGTGAAACCATAATACATTACACAGATGCATGTGTTCTAATAACTTTTAAAATACTTAATGATTCCTAGCAGTGTACTTCTGTTTGTTTTAGAATGCACAATTTTCAAAGTCCAAATAATTGTGTCCCTTTGAAGTTGTCCTTTTCTTCTTGACTGCTATTCTTCTTTAATTGGATTAGGTCACCTTGCAGTAGGTGCTTCTATAACATAGCTGTATTAAATCACGCTATTGTTTTTAACATTATTCACATTGCATGGAAGAGAGCAAAAGTATTGTCTCACTTCCATATAACTTTGACATTTTAAAAGAAGCTTAAAGAAACAGTCACTGACTAATGAAGAATTATGGATGACTCTCTTTGGCCTTTTCCATTTCATATAGTAAAGTAGTTTCAAATGATATATTTAATTTTCATCTGAAGAAATACGGTTCTGAAGAATCAGAATTGAATCACTTATTATAGTGACTATCTGGGAAGATCCTCTATGATTGTGCTTCGGATATTTTTTGATAGGTCAACATAAAAAATTTAGACAAAAATAATTACTGAAATTGGTTGTGGAATACAATTGAATAATGTAAATAAGTAAGGCAGTTTTTACAGTGTCAATGTATATTATGAAAAAACTCTGCCAGAACATCGCTTGCTTTTAATTTTGAACAAACTAATAGCCCAAAAACCTTTTAATAATTTTTATGATGCTTTCCAGTCTGCTTTTGGCTAGAGTGTCAGAAGGTCAAACATCAATCAATTTTCAATTCTATCCAACATGGATTTGTGAAATATATATATCTATGGGCCAATTTAGTTTCATTCTATAAAGTTTCAGAGTCAAAGTTCATATGTAGAGAGAATGAAATGAAATCAAATTGAGACTTCTAGTTTTGCCTTCCTGGATTTTTTTTTTAACCCTTCTTCCCTGTCTTGCTTCCTTGAACATATGTTTATTGTATATAACTACATACAATTTACTACTCTGGCATTACCATTAGGTAGCTAGGAAGAGATGATTGAAAATCTTCTGTTGTAACATACAGAAGCATAATGTAAGCTTACTTGTCCCAGTCACTCAACATCTCTTGGATTTAGAATTATCTTGAGATGGTGAGGTAGATTTCATATGCCATCCAAGACCATGTTGTTTAAGTCCTATAGAACTCTGGTACAAATCCTGTCTCCATTAGCCAGTATATTCCTGAGGGTCAGGATGTTGTTAGTTATCACAATTCTTAAACATTTTCCTCATGAATAAAGAGAATGACAAGTTGGAGAAGTATGCTTCTTACAAATTTAGTATTTCGGACTCTTGGTACACATCTCTTTCTATTCTTTGACTTCACGGTAAATCATCATGTTAGCAGGTATTCTAAATTAGATGAACTGGAAAATAACTCACAAGGTAGGAATAATACACTGAAAGATCTCAATTAGTCACAGAAGCAACCTACCTCAAATAGAAAAGAGGTGAATAGGAAACAAAATAAAATTAACATCTGCTAAAGTGTTTTGTGCAAGAAGAGGACAAAATTGGACTTTCTAATCCCTGAGTGTTGTGTCTGAATCCTAATACTCCTTCACTGTAAATTTTCCAAAGCAAAGATATCCAGATTGTTGACTGGGTACTCCCACCTAACCATAACAGGGCACAATTAAAATGAATTTTCAGTGTTAAATATATTGAAAGCCAAAACTAATTTAAGAAAGATGACATTTAAAAAACAAGATAAAGAATTACAAGGCAGGGCTTCCCTGGTGGCGCAGTGGTTGAGAATCTGCCTGCTAATGCAGGGGACACGGGTTCGAGCCCTGGTATGGGAGGATCCCACATGCCGCAGAGCAACTGGGCCCGTGAGCCACAACTACTGAGTCTGCGCGTCTGGAGCTTGTGCTCCGCAACAAGAGAGGCCGCCATAGTGAGAGGCCCGCGCACCGCGATGAAGAGTGGCCCCCGCTTGCCACAACTAGAGAAGGCCCTCGCACAGAAACGAAGACGCAACACAGCAAAAATAAATAAATTAATTAATAAACTCCTACCCCCAACATCTTCAAAAAAAAAAAAAAAAAGAATTACAAGGCAAATCATACACAGTGCACTCAACTATGAACAAAACAATCTCCAAGGGTAATTTATATTGATATTTTGACAAAATATTTTTGGTGGCTAGCCTGATTTGTATTGTTTCCTGCTGATGTTATGAGTAAAAAAAATGTAATAAAACTACACTAAAAAGAAACTTATGAAGCATTAATTACATCATTCTAACATGTCTCTTAAGAATATAACTTCTAGATGCATCTTGTGACAATATTTGTATTTTGACACAATTATTTGTCTGAAATTTATCTTGAACAGAGAATTTGATACCTAGATTTGTTCTCCAGATTAATGAACCCCTACTTTATAAAAATGAATGCATAGCAGTTCTCAGAAATTAAATAGGAATAGATAAAATACTGAAAATATTTTATCTGTTTGCATCCTTGAAGTAAGAGTTTCCTGTTAAAAGTCATGCTGCTTTACTATTTTTCTTTTTTATTGGGTCTTTGTCATTTTCCCATTGAAACAATATCTTAAATGATTGGAGGGTGATTATGTATTCAGTATTATTTCATGTATGCAAAACTATAGCCTTGGGTACCCAGAATAAGGTGTTTTAGGGTCTAGGAAGAAGGGGCTATTTGGTGTAAGAGGGGAAGACGAAAGATGAGGAAAGTTTCTCCTTACAGGTGGCCGGCTGACTTTAACCAAAAATTCCAAAGAATCAAAATTTGTCTGAATTACCTTTCCACCATCCTTACCATATCCATATTCTTTATACAGGGTAAAACATTTGTATAAGTTTATTTCAATCCCGTAACTCTTCAGTTGACATGTTTCAGGTTTCAGGGAGGGAGATGATGTGTTTTGAGTTTTAATCTAATACATAGGGAAACCAATCCTTCTGAGAATTTCTCATGGAAGTCAGCATAAAGCAGAAAAGTAGGTTGGGCCAGAACTTTATACCTACTAAAGGATGAAGCTTTGATGAAGATGGAAAATATCTTTGTCTTTAATTTGTATTAGTGTTCAAAGGATATGTCACTGATAGCAGTCTCTCAATAATTGTATGTCCAAACCAAGTTGAAACATTTGAAGCAGTTCTTAAACTCAGAACTATTTTAGGGACTTCCCTGGTGGTCCAGTGGGTAAGACTCCATGCTCCCAATGCAGGGGGCCCAGCTTCGATCCCTGGTCGGGGAACTAGATCCCGCATGCATGCTGCAACTAAGAGTCTGCATGCGTAACTAAGAGACCTCACGCTGCAACTAAGACCCGGCACAACCAAAATAAATAAATATTTTTTTAAAAAAGACCATTTTAGGGACATCCCTGGTGGTGCAGTGGTTAAGAATCCGCCTGCCAATGCAGGGGACACGGGTTCGAGCCCTCGTCCAGGAAGATCCCACATGCCACGGAGCAACTAAGCCCGTTCACCACAACTACTGAGCCTGTGCTCTAGGGCGCGAGTGCCACAACTATTGAGCCTGCATGCCACAACTACTGAAGCCCGCGTGCCTAGAGCCCGTGCTCTGCAACAAGAGAAGCCACCGCAATGAGAAGCCCGCACACCGCAACAAAGAGTAGCCCCACTTGCCACAACTAGAGAAGGCCTGCACGCAGCAATGAACACCCTGCACAGCCAAAAATAAATAAAACAAATAATTTATTTTTAAAAGACCATTTTAGTCTAAATAAGGAGATGTGACAAAATTTGAACAACATATACAATTTCTGGTAAAACAACATTTATGCATTGAAAAATGCCAAACTATAATTTCCCAAATATAACTCTCACAAGTCAGCAGGTCCACTGTAGACCATATGAATCAATGTCGTCCTCCATCATGACATCATAAAAGAGTCCCACTGTATTTTTACCATACTTCCAGAGATACCCTTCTCTTTTGTGTCTTAGAAACCGTAGTTTGCTAAAGAGCAGCAAAGATAGGCATAACAAAGAAGAAAAACGTTCAAAGTGTGCTGAGATTTCTGGATGTAGAATCAACCCAAATAAATGACTGACCAAATTTAATAGATGGGAGAGAGGAAGGAAGCACTCTTTATTGAGATAGTTAATAGAACCGGAAAAATGGTTTTATAATAGGCAAGATGGAATATGAGACAGTGGGGGGTTATATGTGTTGAGTGTGAAATCTTGGTAAGACAGTGAGATGAGCTGGGGCAATACAATATGTATATGGATTTTCTGAAGACAGGGCTGGATGATAGAGATTTAGTCATGTTTATTTTGTAAGTGATCAATGAAGCCAGAGCAGCATATATTGATAGTATTATCCAAGAAGAGGATAAGAGTGAAAAGATGCCCAAGAATGAAACCTCAGAACACCAATAAGGGTGGCATTGAAATGTTTTAGAAAGCATGTTCGTGAACAAGAGGAGAGAAAGATGGGATTACAGGGTCGAGGGAGGGATTTTGGTTTGAGGGACTTTATGTTGATAGATTCAAGGATAGAAAAAGACATTAAAAGTACAGAAAAAGATGGGATCATGGGTGATCTGTGACCCTGAGGAAGGTGAAATGAGACAGCCTCTGGGCTGGAGTATAGGTGAAGAAATGAGCCCTGTGGGAAGGGAAAGGTCATGGACACAGAATGCTTCTGCTCTCACTGGTTGCTTGAAATTTCTACTCTAGAAATTCACAATGACACCTAATAACTTTCCCTTAACAAACTTTGCCAGCTTAGCAGAATTTGTTGTCTGTAATTGCGAAAGTCATTTTAATTGTGTCTTAAATAAAGTTTAAACTCCATTATGAGCAAAAAAAAAAAAATAGCTAAACTAATGGAATAAAGGTCTTTAAAAGTATTCACTTTGCTAATACCCTTAAAATTCAAACTGAAAGGTAATAAATGTTCTTCACTTTTCCTCTCATTACTAAATGATGTATTCTGTATTGGTATGAAGCATCTTACTAGAAGAGTGAAAGCCGGTTTAATGTGCCAAAACCACTTAGGCTAACATGCCATCTGCTTGTCTGTAGTGAGTGTCCTGGTGGTTATAAAATTTAAATTAAAAAAAGAAAATCCATGAATTAAAAAGCTAACCAGGTGTCCTGGTTAACATCTCCTATCTCAATAAACTGGGACATAATAACCAAACTGTGTTATGATATTCTACCACTTGATTTGACTAAAAGTCCCTAGCAGTATTCCTTTAAAAGTGTTTTTGTACAAATTTTATTTTTTTGAAAAGTAAAGGACATGAATGTTCTATTGGGTGGGCTGAAAGGTTTCTTCCTTAAGATGGCTCTAGTAGCACTTAGTAGTCTTTAATTTCATTTGAAACAATTTTGTTAGATCATGGGTGGCAGCTGTCGTATCAGTGTGCATTTATAAAAAAGACTTATCAAAAGTGGTGAATTTTTATGTAGCCATTTTAATATTGAATATGGAAGAAAGAAAGCAACATTTTCAGCATATTATGCTTTACTATTTCAAGAAAGGGAAAAGCCAACTGAAACGCACAAAAAGATTTGTGCAGTGCATGGGGAAGGTGCTGTGACTGATTGAATGCGTCAAAAGTGGTTTGTGAAGTTTTGTGCTGGAGATTTCTCTCTGGACAATGCTCCATGGTCGGGTAGAGTTGAAGTTAAATCAAAACAGTAGCTGAGAACAATCAACGTTATACCACTTGGGAGATAGCCAACATACTCAAAATATCCAAATCAAGTGTTGACAATAATTTGCACCAGTTTGGTTATGTGAATCGCTTTGAAGTTTGGGTTCCACGTAAGTTAAGAGAAAAAAACCTTCTTGACCATATTTCTGCATGCAATTCTCTACTGAAATGTAATGAAAACATTCCATTTTTAAAACAAATTGTGACAGGTGATGAAAAGTGGATACTGTACAGTAATGTGGAACAGAAGAGATCGTGGGACAAGCGAAATGAACCACCACCAACCACACCAAAGGCCAATCTTCATCCAAAGAAGGTGATGTTGTATATATGGTGGGATTGGAAGAGAGTCCTCTATTACAGGGGTCCCCAACCCCCAGGCTGCAGACGGGTACTGGTCTGCGGCCTGTTAGGAACCGGGCCGCACAGCAGGAGGTGAGCGGCAGGCGAGCAAGCAAAGCTTCATCTGCCGCCCCCCATCGCTCCCTGTCGCTCGCATTACCACCTGAGCCATCCCCCCCCGCCCCCAGCCACCGTCGGTGGAAAAATTGTCTTCCATGAAACTGGTCCCTGGTGCCAAAAAGGTTGGGGACCGCTGCTCTATTATGAGCTCCTTCCAGGAAACCCAATGATTAATTCCAACAAGTACTGCTCCCAATTAGACCAACTGAAAGTGGCACTAGACAAAAAGCGTTCAGAGTTCGTCAACAGAAAATGCATAATCTTCCATCAAGATAATGCAAGACCACATGTTTCTTTGATGACCAGGCAAAAACTGTTACAGCTTGGCTGGGAAGTTCTGATTCATCCGCCGTATTCACCAGACATTGCATCTTCGGATTTCCATTTATTTTGGTCTTTACAAAATTCTCTTAATGGAAAAATTTTCAATTCCCTGGAACACTGTAAAAGGTACCTGGAACGGTTCTTTGCTTAAAAAGATAAAAAGTTTTTGGAAGATGGAATTATGAAGTTGCCTGAAAAATGGCAGAAGGTAGTGGAACAAATGGGTGAATACGTTGTTCAATAAAGTTCTTGGTGAAAATGAAAAATGTGTCAGGCACTTTTTTGGCCCACCCAGTACCAATGTAGGTCCCAAACTTTTTCAATTAGCTTTATGTAAAAATATAAAAGGTGAGGAAAACATAATTTGATTTTAATAACGGCGATTTGGCAAATAGTAGAAGAGCATTCTTAAAGTGGGAATGATTCATTCTCCTGGTTCTGCTTCTGGGCAGCTAAAAGTGACTCAGAAAGACTTTCCAAATGTCAATAGAAAAGAAGGCTTTAACAAGTCTTATAGTATGGAATTTACCAATCACTATGTTTTTCATACTTCACTTATAAAACTACTATCTTTAGGTGTAACCAACATTTTCATCAATTCTGGGAATGAAGGATAAATCTGGATCAAGTAACTTTGTTTTTGTTTTGCGGTGCGCGGGCCTCTCACTGTTGCGGCCTCTCCCGTTGCGGAGCACAGGCTCCGGACGCGCAGGCTCAGCGGCCATGGCTCACGGGCCCAGCCGCTCCGCGGCATGTGGGACCTTCCCGGACCGGGGCACGAACCCGTGACCCCTGCATCGGCAGGTGGACTCAACCACTGCGCCACCAGGGAAGGCCTGGGTCAAGTAACTTTTAATTTCCAAAGTTCAACTTCAAACTTTCTACTCATTTGACTCATTCTTTGCTTAACACAATTCTAGGCTCTTCTAGCATGGCCTTGAAAGTGTCTTGAGAGAGACTGTATGTTTTGCTTAAACTTAGGTGATTGCAACATTGGTTATCAGTTAACAATCTGATTATTAATTTGCAAGTTTGATTTTATCAGAAGTTATATAGTGGTGCTGGTCTTTAAGGAACAAATTCACCCAAATCCTACCTACAGTATACAGATAAGAGTGTCAATTTAAGCAACCAGTTTACAAATCAGTGGCAATTTACTGTTTATATATAAGACAAAACTGGCAGGAAGACTGATATTGTTCCTAGACCTTAGAGGTAGGGATTGGAGCCAGATCATGTGAGTCTGAATACCAGCTTTACTATTTCTCAGTTGGGCAAGTCAATTAACTTATCTATGCCTCAGTTTCCTCCTTTTTTAAGGAGGAAACTGAGGCATAGAGAAGGAGGCATAGAACTTGCCTCATGAAGTTGTGTGATTATTAAAAGAGTTAATATAGGTAAAGCACCTAGAAGAGTATATGACAGATAGAACAGTGTATGTGTCAAAGATTATCACTGAGTCCATCCATAAGAACAAACAATAGATGAGACCATTCATTACTCAGGATAGACAAAGCAACGTTTTGAATGAATGTCATAAGAGATCATTGTGTAGTGAATGAAACAGAGAAAACTCAATTCAAATCTTTACGCAAATCATAAATTCTATCCAAAACCCAGCTTGCAAATATGCAAAATGACAATAATTAGATCTCAGTAAAATGACTCTATGAATACTAACTTAGAATTATGCATGTAAAGGACATGGCACAGTGCCTGACACGTAAGAAGTACCTAATAAAGATCAACTTCCTGTCGTGGTAAAACAATGAGATGACTCGCCTGTCATCATTATAGGTAATTCTAGATAGCTAATTTTTGTCTTTAAAAAAATCTAAGCAATCTTTATTTCAAAATAGACATAGTTTTCCCATAAATTCTCTTTTTCCTTGAAATTATGCAACCCATGGTAATCTGTGATTAAAAACAAATTCATTCCAAATTCTCCTAAGTTCAGCGATTGAAAATAAAATGGATTTAAAAGCAAGTAGATATGGATTCAAATACTGGCTCTAGCATAAGCTCTTCAATCCTGGGAAAATTATTATGCTTTCTAAACTTCTCATTTCTCATGTGTAAATTGGGGAAATCCCTTCCTTTACTTGTTTTTTGCTGCTTCTTCCTCCTCCCCCCTTCCCTTCTCTCTCTCTCTCTCCTTTTCTTTTCCTTCCTCTCCTTCTCTTTCTTCTTACTTAGTTACAGTTTAATCCTCCTGATGAGACTTGTGGGAGTATCCTTTCTTCTGTGTTAAAAATTTGAGAAACGCCCTTAATATCAAGGTCTCTCTATCATCTTATCTGATTGTCTGTCTGTCTGGTTATCATGTGTCATGTCATCTGTCCATGCCTGTCTAGCAGGTTGATAGTATTTCTGCAGAAGAATTTATATCTTTGCTACCTTTGTTGACTAAATTTTACTCAAAAGTCACATGTTCTCATCTTGTCCACACATTCTGGAGCTATGTAGATTAGTCTATTTAGCAAATATAAGAGAGAATAAGATTCTCAGGATTTTTTCAACAACACTCCAGCTTATTAACTACTACGTAAAAGCAGAAATGCATGGAATACTTTCAGGTCTTTCGTCCTGCTTTTCAGTTTTCCTTTTAGGCTATTAGAATTAAAGCTTTTTAAATAATAACATTTTTATTACTATAGAGATAATATAATTTAAGTAATATATATTAAGATATGTAAAATATGAAGAGTGAAAAATATTGATTATATCGTGTTTATTTACCATTTTCACGTATTTATTTCCCTCTATGTTTTAAACACAAGCATAAACATATTTTTTTACATACTTTGAGATAGTACGTGAAATTTTTTTTTTTTTTTTTTTTTTTTTGCGGTACGCGGGCCTCTCACTGTTGTGGCCTCTCCCATTGTGGAGCAACAGGCTCCGGACTTGCAGGCTCAGCGGCCATGGCTCACGGGCCCAGCCGCTCCGCGGCATGTGGGATCTTCCCGGACCGGGGCACAAACCCGTGACCCCTGCATCGGCAGGCGGACTCTCAACCACTGCGCCACCAGGGAAGCCCAGTATGTGAAATTTTAAATGCTGTGTGTTTTCCTTCCAAAAACATTTTCCTTTGAAAATATTAATTTTTGAGACTGTATAATATCACATTATGTAGATATGTATCCTTATTTAATCTTTTCACTATTATAGAATATTTATTTCCAAATTTTGCTATTGTAAGTAAGGCTGCAGTGAATATCTTTGCATATAAGTTACAGTTCATATTTCCATATCCTTATGAATGTTTTTAAAGTGAAATTAAGTTATCGGGGATTTTTAAAAATCTATTCTAATTGCATAGGAGAAAGAACACAAACATTAAACACTGACCACAGACATTTATCATGTTATGATTAAGCACAAAGCTCTACTCCAGGAAATTCCTTACAGAAGCTAACATAATGTAGGAGACTGTTTTTCGTAAAGAAATTTAATACATCCCTAGGGCTTCCCTGGTGGCACAGTGGTTGAGAGTCCACCTGCCGATTCAGGGGACGCGGGTTCGTGCCCAGGCCCGGGAAGATCCCACATGCCACAGAGCGGCTGGGACCGTGAGCCATGGCCGCTGAGCCTGCGCGTCCGGAGCCTGTGCTCTGCAACAGGAGAGGCCACAACAGTGAGAGGCCCGCGTACCGCAAAAAATAATAATAATAATAATAATAATACATCTCTAAAACATGTATGCTGCTGCCTCTTTCTTGGCTCCAGGTAGATCCCCAGCTGTTAGCTAAGGTGGAAATGATTTCTTTTGTCAGTAATAGCTAAAAACATTAAATGCTGAAAGTAATAGAACATAATATATGTTTTGTTGCAGATGTTTTTAATGCCCATATAAATAACGAAGGACAGACAATGCAGAACTATGGGTCCCGAGGAGTATTCTAATAGCAACTTTAGATGAAGGGAATAATTGCATTTTAAATACTTCTTCAGATTTACCTAAAAATGAAATCTAAGGCTTCTAACCTTATCATAAATTAAAGGCAATTATTTCATGTACCTTTTCATGTCTGGAAATTCCTTTACTACTTCTTCTGTCTATGCTAAAGTAGTTAAGGTTGGAACATGAAGAAACTCTTCTAATGGTGGAAGCATATCAGAATCTACATGGCCTTGGTCAGAGAAATGGGACTCAATGCAAATAAAGTCATAAGATAAGATACTTGCAATCTCAATATTGAATTGCTTATAAGATATAAGATACTTGCAATCTCAATATTGAATTGCTCTGATCTACTTACTCTTTGTTTTGCTATTTCCATTTTTATCTCATGCGTGTTTAGTGCCCAGATCCATCATGCAAACAGGACTTGCTGGCCTACCTGGAACAGATTAAATTCTACTCTCACCAGCTGAAAATCTGCAGTCAGGTTAAAGCTGAGATCCAGAGCCTGGGAGGAGAGCTCATCATGTCAGCGGTGAGTACTGCCCCAGACTTACCCCACCACGTGTGGCAGAGGCTTGAAACAAAGAAGCTACACCCCACCTTACCCACCAAATCGTTTAGGGCCACGTAGGTTAGAAAAAACTCAACTGGAGTATCTAAAATTGCATGAAACTAAACGAGCAAGAAAGCTTGCCAGATTTCTTAAAGAAATGTTAAGTCAGTATAGCTTGTCTTTATTTACTTCAGAGATTTTACAGTGAATCAGGTTTGGTAAGCCCCTTGTATAAGAAATGGATGTGAATTTAGAGCATGGTTTTCTGAATTGAATCCTCTAGTTTTTTAGAAAAATAAGGGCATATGTAGTTGCAAATCAATGAAATAATTGCTTTATTACTATTAATTAATATTCACTTTCTCATTATTCATTTTTATATCATAGAAATTCAGGTCTTGAAAACTGTTATCTCCAGATGTAATTGTAGCAGTAGAATATGATAGAATGTAAATAGGTTTAGAGGAACCTTCATAAATTCTTTGGTGACCCTGAGTTTCAAATTGCTATAAAATGACCATCGTAGAAATAATGTCTACCTATTCTACTCATCTTTTAATAACAACAGTAGATCATTCCTCTAGAGTGGGTCTGTAATAAAATAATATTTGATGTCTATATTGGATTCAGTTATCAGTGACTTTGAGAAGGACATTGACCAGGATTATAAATTTAAGTTAAAGTGAAACATCATGAACATTCTAGGAACTTATATTCATGAGGACAAATTTTTTAAAACAATAGCATACATATAAATGTGTCAGTCTGGGAGCTCTTTAGCCAGACTTTAGTCTTTCCCCCAATGAACTAACATTTTTCAAAAGAACATAGTTGCAAAAACAAAAGCAAAGGGAATTCCTCGGCAGTCCAGTGGTTAAGACTCTGCACTTTCACTGCCAAGGGCCCGGGTTCAATCCCTGGTCAGGGAACTAAATCCCGCAATCTGCACAGTTGGCTTAAAAAAAAAAAAAGAAAGCAAAGAATTACCATCAAGGGTAGACGGCTGGGAACTAATCCTTACTGACTATCTCTTGCCTATATTTTGTCTCATTTAATCTTCACAATAACATACCAGATAGATTGTTTAGTTGTTTGTTTTATGTTCTTTAAAACTTGAAAAAAAGGAAATTTAGAAAGGTTAAATAGCTTCCCCAAATTCCTATTAGTAAATATCAGACCTGGGGGTTTACCTTCAAAGGTCTTGCCTTCTCTGTTCAGGTGGACAGGCTTGAATCTATGATGAAACTGAAAACCAAAAATTAAAAGTGAATAATTTGGAAATTATGTCTAAGTAATTATTAGGGATAAATTTGATATTCAAATTGTACAAAAACAGTAATGCAAACCAACATAACCTGTGCTATATTGGTTCCCTATCATTTTTCAAAGGAAAATGCATTTTAAGTAGTCACTGTCTATCCACACAGACATGTGTGTGGGTATATGATTCCATGTGTGACTACATATATGCATATATACAAACAGAATGCATATACGTATATAAACATTTAAAAATATTGTATCTTTATTTTGGATTATTAGACACTCAGTCTTCATTTTCTCACTTAACATTATACTACTTTATTTTTGTATTTTTAAAATTCATTTATTTTATTTATTTATTTTTGGCTGTGTTGGGTCCCCTTTGCTGTGTGCGGACTTTCTCTAGTTGTGGCGAACAGGGGCTACTCTTTGTTGCGGTGCACAGGCTTCTCATTGCAGTGGCTTCTCTTGTTGCAGAGCACGGGCTTTAGGCGTGTGGGCTTCAGTAGTTGTGGCACACGGGCTCAGTAGTTGTGGCTCTGGGCTCTAGAGTATAGGCTCAGTAGCTGTGGCACACAGGCTTAGTTGCTCCAGCATATGGGATCTTCCTGGACCAGGGCTCGAACCCGTGTCCCCTGCATTGGCAAGTGGATTCTTAACCACTGCGCCACCAGGGAAGTTCCCATCATACTTCTTTAAATGTGTAAAAAATATATTTATTTGTATACCCAAGCCTGTCATCTGTTTACTTTTCTCAGTTTCTCACACTCACCATCATTCACAAGGTCTAAATCCATATGAATTTTCTTTTCCAATTATATATTTACCTCTTCATGTTGTCTGAAGCTAAGCTTTCAAAAATGTTGATAGAAGTTTGGCCTATACATTATGTTAAAATGTATTGCTGTTAATGGTCCCTCCAAATATAATTTCCTCCAGATGTACAAATTGAAATTTTATCCCTTCCTGTTTGATATGACAATTCAAATTCATGAATTTTACATATTTTACAGATAGATTAAGCATGAACCATTTAGAATCCATTATTTACAATTTAAAAGCTGTCATTATATAAAATGAAGAATAGCATTGCAAATCCAAAGCTATTTTGTCATCATTTCACCCACAATTTTCCATTAGAAAAAATAACTCTGAAGAAAGGGAGCATGTCATGCACCCTTTTACATGCCTTACTGCCATCTGCTTGCAGGTAGATCCTGGAAAGCTTATAAAATACATTTAATTTGTGTGTGCCAAAGCACAATTGCTTTATTCTCTCTGTGATCCTGAGTTCTCGTCTTCTTTCTTCTTTAAATTGAGAAGAGGTTCTAAACTAAACCATCATTTTTCTATGAGGTCTTCTGAAAAGTAATAAACCTGATTGTAAAGCAGGGAAACCCATTAAAAATTACAGAAATTTGGTATTCAAAACTACACTTTTCAAAGTTTGCATTCCCAAATCAAGTTCATGAAACATTACTTTTAACAAATATATTTGGTTAGAAGGAAATAGGTATGAATGGAATGCATTTCTGGAGTGAATGGGCAGAATGTATTCTGGGTCTGGAGTGTCAGGGTTTAGGATAAAGAAGATGAGTTCATAACATAAAGGAATTTGAAATCATTCTCATAATAGACCATTTAATTAAAATAATTTTCCAATGATTCTTATGTCTATCTGCAAGCATTTAGCCTGAAGTTACATATTTTATTTATAACGAAACCAAAGTGTAGTTAGTCCAAAACTCCAGCTGTGAATTGAGCATCCTCTCAGTACCAGGCATCTGAGAACATCTGGGAGATGCAAAGCCTCCTTTAAGATCCTCAAATATGTGCAAAATTAATGTACATAAAATATACCTAAATATTCAAAAATGACTTCAAAATAATGTAACAGGCCATATGATAGTTGAATGAACAAAAGCATATGGTAAGAGGTGAAGGAATAATTAATTCCACGGATGTGGCAAGTGAACAAGAGAAAGCTCCAGAAAGTGGTTTGACTCTAATTTGGTCCTTGATTAATAGGTAAAAAAACAAAACAAAACAAAACAGCTGTATATTTATGAGGGAAGGAGGGGAAATGGATTTGAGGTAGATAGAACAACTGAAGTAGAAAGATAGAAATAGGGAAAGATGAGGATTTTTATGGAAATAACAAACAGTCTGAAGTGATTGCAAACAACTGTACTTGGTCTGTTGGTGTGTGTTAAGAGGGGTGGGAAATAGAAGAGAAGCTTTAAATGAAACTGAGAATGTTTCTAAAGGATCACTAACAGCATTTCAACTTTATCCTGTAGGCAATTGAGAGTAATTGAAAAAGTTGAAGTTTGAAATAGGTATAAACCAATATATGTATTCGGAAGTTAACATTTTTTTAAAGAGTTCATACCTAACCTTTTATTTTTATTGAAGTATAGTTGGTTTATAATAATGTATTTGTTTCAGGTGTACAACATAGTGGTTCAGTGTTTTTATAGATTATATGCTATTTATAGTTATTATAAAATGATGGTTATATTTCTCTGTGCTGTGCAATATATCCTTGCATCTTTTTTTGTTTTATTGAAGTACAGTTGATTTACAATGTTGTGCTAATTTCCACTGTACAGCAAAGTGACTCAGTTATACACATATATACATTCTTTTTTTTATATTCTTTTCCATTATGGTTTATCCCAGGAGATTGTATATAGTTCCCTGTGCTATACATAAGGAACTTGTTGTCTATCCATTCTAAATGTAATAGTTCGCATCTAGTAACCCCAAACTCCCAGTCCATCCCTCTCCCTCTCTCCCTTCCCCTTGGCAGCCACAAGTCTGTTCTCTATGTCTGTGAGTCTGTTTCTGTTTTGTAGATAGATTCATTTGTATCATACTTTAGATTCCACATATAAGTGATATCATATGGTATTTGTCTTTCTCTTTCTGACTTACTTCCCTTAGTAAGATAATTTCTTGTTGCATCTGTCTTGCTGCAAATGGCATTATTTCGTTCTTTTTAATGGCTGAATAGTATTTCATTGTATATATGTACCACAACTTCTTTATCCATTCATCTGTCGATGGACATTTAGGCTGTTTCCATGTCTTGGCTATTGTGAATAGTGCTGCAGTGAACATAGGAGTGCATGTATCTTTTTGAATTATAGTTTTATCTGGTTATATGGCCAGGAGTGGGATTGCTGGATCATATGGTAATTCAATGTTTAGTTTTCTGAGAAACCTCCATACTATTCTCCACAGTGGCAGTACCAATTTACATTCCCACCAACAGTGTAGGAGGGTTCCCTTTTCTCCACACCCTCTCCAGCATTTGTTATTTGTAGACTTTTTAATGATGGTCATTTTGACCAGTAGTAGTAGTTTTGATTTATATTTATATGTAGTTTTTTATATTTTATATTTTTATGTAGTTTTTTATATTTTATATTTAGTATATATTTATATGTAGTTTTGATTTATATTTCTCTAATAATTAGTGATGTTGACCGTCTTTTCATGTGCCTACTGGTCATCTTTATGTCTTCTTTGAAGAAATGTCTATTTAGGTCTTCTGCCCATTTTTTGGAAAGGGTTGTTTGTTTTTTGTTGTTGAGTTGTATGAGCTGCTTGTATATTTTGGAAATTAAGCCCTTTAGGTCACATCATTTGCAAATATTTTCTCCCATTCTGTAGGTTGTCTTTTTGTTTTTCTTTATGGTTTCCTTTGCTATGCAAAAGCTTGTAAGTTTGATTAAGTCTGATTTGTTTACTTCTGTTTTATTTCTATTGCCTTGGGAGACTCCTTGTATCTTATTTATTTTATACGTAGTAGTTTGTACCTCTTAACACCCTACCCATATCTTGCCCCTCCCCACTTCACTCTCTCCAGTGGTAACCACTGGTTTGGTCTTTATGAGTCTGTTTCTGTTTTGCTATATTTATTTGTTTATTTTTTAGATTCCACATGTAAGTAATAGCATTCAGTATTTGCCTTTCTCTAACTCACTTATTTCACTAAGCATAATACTTTCTTGGTCCATTCATGTTTTTTTGTGCAAATGGCAGAATTTCATTCCTTTTTACTGCTGAATAATATTCCCGTGTGTGTTTGTGTTTGTGTGTGTGTGTATGCATCTGCATGCTACATCTTTATTTTACCAGGGTGGTGATAGATGGAAAGATGAGGGACTGGAAGATAGAAGACTCTTTAGGAATGATTTTTTTTAAAGTCCGAGAGCATTAACAGTGAGAACCCAGGTTAAGGCAGTCTTGGTGAGAATGGAGATGTATGTATCCTTGCAAGAAAAAATTCTGAGGTAGAAATGATTAGAATCAACGATCTATTGAATTTTAAGGATGAAGAAGAAGGAATAATTAAGACTTACCCCAGTGTTTTGAGAGTTGTTAGCTTTCATAGTTAAAAGTGGCATCATTAGCCAAAAGCTATACACAGAAGAAAGAGCAGATCAAGAAGGGTAAGGCAGCTCATTCAGGTTTTAGTCATAAGTGACTTAGTCATAAGCAACTAAGAGGTATCCAAGGAGAAAAGTCTAGGAGAAGTTGGGTATATGGTTTTGGAACTGAGGAGAGAGGTATGAAGGAGAAATAGATGGGATCATCCAGTGAAAGTATGCTGAATAAGACCAAAAATAGCTGAGACAGAGATCCAGAAAGAATGTTTTTCCTACACATGTTATTCTAATGTGCCTGTGTCAGACACAGAGACTTAGTTGTAGTCATTTAAAGAAATTGGGAGTTTACTATCTCCATAAAAAAAAAATAATAAATAAATCCAAGAATGGGCAGTTCTGAATGTCAGCTTCACAGAGTCATCAGGGAATCAGGCTCTTATGTCTTTCTGGTTTATTATGCTTGGCTTCTGGTTTCCATTTTTATTAATATCAAAATATGTCTTCTCTAACTCTAGTAGCTATGGCATTTGTATTCCAGACAGTAAAAATGAAGAGAAGCAGAAGCAAACATTCCTAAGTCTTTTTTAAGTCTCTTGCAAATGCTTTCTCTTACATATTATTGCCAAGACTTCAGTTATATGGCTACGTATAACTGCAAAGGACACCACAAAATGTAAAATTTGTTTGTTTGTTTCTGTGTGTTTTAATCTAGGCATGTTGCTTTCCCCAACTAAATCAGAGTTTTGTTTCTATGAAGAGAGAATAGTTATTGGGTGACAACTAGCAATTATACCATATCCCTCTATTATGACCAAATTCACAGCAGTACTCTTGTATATTCTAATTATCTGCTATTTTATACATTTTCTCCTTTAGACTATAAAGTCCATGAACATTTTTGAATGATTGAAGATACAATAGCCAGTAACTAGAAACACAGAAAATTCAGGTTAACTGAGCCCTAAAGCACATATTGGATTTTATATTTATAAGGTATCTTTACATCTTTTCTGAAGCAGGATCAGTAATATGGTGAAAGCAAAAATTAGGCCATAGTGGGCTGAATACTGAGTATGCAGTAAGAGAGAAAAGACAGTAGCTTACACTAGATTTTCCAGCAGTTTGTAGTTGAAAGGAAGGAGAAAGTCGGGGTTGGGGAAGAGACTGAGACAGACTTGGGCAAATGGAATTGCTGGAAGCTTCTTCTTATTACTTTTTTTCCCTTTTTTTTGTTAGCATTTTACTTATGTACTTTTTAAATGGTAGTAATTGAGCAAATGTTTATGTAAAGAGCAAAAGGCCAGAAAAGAATGAATCTGTAAGGATTAAGACAGTAACTGATAGAATAAAATCTTAAGCAAGGGAGAAGGAGTAGAATTAAGATAACAGGTAGAAAGTGTAGATTTGGGAAAAAAAGAGCTTTTCTCCTGAGCAACAGATACAGATAAATGAAGAGAAATGAGGATATAAAAACATTTAGATACAGATGAATGAGGATATAAAAACATTTAGATACAGTCATTTTGGTAAAATGGGAGCAGTAATTTCCCATTAAGATTAAGACTTGAGTGCTCTATCCACAGTTTTATTTTGGCAAAAGAACAAAGTAAATATGTCCATATATTCAAAGACTTTCCAGTATTGCTTAGAAGAGAAAATAATCTAAGTTAATACCAATGATTTGAGATAGTAATCAGATATACTGTGTGCTAGACATTATTCTACCAGTGCTGAGCTCCAGGACATTGCCTGGATTATGCAAACTGACTCAGCTTCATTTTATCCTTCAGTCACATGAAAAGGAAGCCTTGCAATGGCTATCCTCTCTCACAAAAAGGGGGAATATATAAAAGCTTAATTGAAAAAAATGATAGCAAAACACAGTGAAACTATGTAATTAAACTTACTGTTGCAGATCATTTTCCATAGGCTTCTTGACTTATTAATGTGCTAATTAGGAATACATTACAAATATAACTCTAAGAAGATTAAAATGTACCTGGGTTACCTAAGGGCATTCCAATAAATTATCTGTCAATCGTTCCTCTAGCGTCCTTAAGCATGGTGCCAAGTGCGGAAGCTATTTTACCTTGTGAAAGGAGTCTTGCTATAAAGAAATAAATATTCTTATCTTCTAGCCTGTGTGTGTGTGTGTGTGTGTGTGTGTGTGTGTGTGTGTGTATATATATATATATATATATATAAAGTTTAAGAGAAAAAAATCAAATAATTAAAATTGTTTTAAATTCTTAAAATTACTCTTTCCCAAAGTGTTATGCTTCTAGGCTAGCAATTTTTTATACTACCTAAAGCTGATTAATTACATAATCACCATGTTTTGTGCATTTCCTTTAATGTGTTTAATTGTGCTGTCTTACCCTGAGCAGGTGTGCCAAAGCCACAATTTTAAAAATTGGATAAATAATAAAACTGATCAGTCAGGGGGGGAAAGATCAGCACGATGGAAAATTTGCCAAACAACAGCACTTCAGCTTTAGCTGAAATCAAGGGGCAGTGCACATTCAACTAGGAATGATAGGGAACAGTAACAATGCAGCTATTGACTGAAAGAGCCACTAGGGCCTGCAGAACGCAGGCAATGGATTGCATACAGAATGATTTAGTAGGTTAATGTGCTTGCCATGTTAAGACATTAAGGGAATTAGTTAATGAGCTTTCTGAACCTGCTGCAGTCATTGGTAGTCATCAAGAACACTGGGAAAACTAAAAGATTTGGAAAATCACCTGAAGTATTTAGAGATTTATAGAAGGACTAGGAGATGTATGAAATGGAATGGGGAGAGATGAAAGAAGTGACAAAGGGGAGAAGGGCGAGGAGAAAAAGTAAAGAGAAGGAAGAAGACACCTGGCCAATAAATTTAACTGTCAAGAATGTTGGGAGTTTTCAGTTTGTTTTTAATGCTGAATAGGAGGGAAATGGAAGTAATAGACCTTAGTAATTCAAAGAATATATTTTATTTTTTTGTTTGTTTGTTTTGTTTTGTTTTTTGCGGTATGTGGGCCTCTCACTGTTGAGGCCTCTCCCGTTGCAGAGCGCAGGCTCCAGATGCGCAGGCTCAGTGGCCATGGCTCACAGGCCCAACCGCTCCGCGGCATGTGGGATCCTCCCGGACTGGGGCATGAACCCGTGTCCCCTGCATCAGCAGGCGGACTCTCAACCACTTGCGCCACCAGGGAAGCCCAGAATATATTTTAAAAACAAGAAAAGGTGTGGGGGTATTGTCTTTTTTTTTCTTTCTTTTTTTTTTTTTCCTTGCAATGTAGTAAAGTAGTCTATGAAATTCTCTTGGTATTTAGGTAAGCTGATATCACAGTGGATTAGATTTTCTTGATTGTGCTATGCATCTGGTTGTAATAACACTTGAAGGAATCTTATAATCTCTTCATGTTATAACTAACTCAAATTAGCTCTACAATGAAATAGGTCAAGGACTTTCAATGACTTGCCTTAGTGCATGACAGTATCTAACAGCAGAGTCAAGGCTAGAATCTAATTCTCAAGTTCTTTACTCCATCACTACTGAAAGTAAGCTCTGTAGCCTCCGAGTGGGGTTAGCGGCAAAATGGCAGGAGGTGGTCTTGGTATACTCAGCTGGGATAGTTGCTGTGGACATCAAGAGATAAGGAATTATTTTTTAATTGGGGTATAGTCATTTTACAATGTTGTGTTAGTTTCTACTGTACAGCAAAGTGGAGTTCCCTGTGCTATACAGCAGGTTCTTATTAGTTATCTATTTTATACATATTAGTGTGTATATATATATATATATATATATATATATGTCAATCCCAGTCTCCCAAAGATAAAGAATGGTTTTAATAGAAAGATGTGGAAAACACTGACTTGAACACAGTATTAACTGATAAAAATGATGATTTAATGTTCTCAGATTTTTAAGAAAGCCTGACCAGAACACATTCTTCATCTTGAACATGAGAAGCTAACAGGAGGGAAAACTACTGGACTCCAAATTAGGAGACCCAGATTGTAGTCTAGATCTTAATCTCTTTGGGTTTGTTTCTTTATCTATCTCTTAAACTAAGGTTTGGAATTAAATGAGCTCTATGGTTCCTTCCAACTCATAATTTCTGATCTTATTCTCTTTTGTACTGAATATTTAAATTTCTTTCTCATTCCATCTTCTGTATATTCTGTGGCTATTTTATTTGTGATTATCATGGGGATTATGTTTAACATCCCGAAGTTATAACATTTTAACTTGAATTTGTAGCAGCTTAAATTCAATAACATACAAATTCTTTCCTCCTTAACAGCTCTATTCTCCACTCCTTTCAGTTGCTGATGCTACAGAATTACATTTTTATACATTGTGTGTCCAAAAACATAAATAAAATTTTTAATGCATTAGTGTCTTAAATTATGTAGAAAACAAAATGTGGAGTTAAAAACCAAAAATACATTCATACTTACTTTTAGACTGATAATTGCTTTTTTTAAAAAAATGTTAGCTTCTTAAATCACATGGAAAACAAAAAGTGTAGTTGCACACTATTGTTATAATAATACTAGCTTTTATAATTGCCCATGCATTTACCTTTACTGAGACCTTTATTTCTTCATACAACTTTGAGTTACTCTCTAGTGCCTTTTCATTTCAACCTGCAGGACCCCTTTTAGCATTTCTTTCAGGGCAGGTCTAATGGTAGTAATGAACTATTTCAGTTTCTGTTCACCTGGGAGTGTCTTAATTTCTCCCTACTTTTGAAGAACAGTATACTGGATATAGTATTCTCAATTGACAGTCTTTCTTTTAGCACCTTGAATATATCATCCCACTACCCTCTGGTCTTCAAAGTTTACAGTGAGAAGTCTGATTATTATCTTAATGAGGATTCCTTGTAGTTGATGGGTTGCTTCTCTCTTGTTGCTTTCAAATTCTCTTTTTGTCTTTGTCTTTCAACAGTTTGATTATAATGTGTCTTGGAGTGAGTCTCTCTGTTCATCCTACTTGGAGTTTACTGAGCTTTTTGGATATTTATGTTCATGTCTTTCATCAAATTCGGGAAGTTTTCAGTCATTATTTCTTTAAATATTGTTTCTGCCCCCTTTTCTCTCTTCCTCTGGGACTCTCACAAATGGGTATGTTGGTCTGTTTGGTAGTATCTCACAAGTCTGTTAGGCTCTTCTTCACTTTTCTTCAATCTTGTTTCTCTCTGCTTCTCAGACTTGTTCATTTCTTTGTACTATCTTCAAGGCTGCTGATACTTTCTTCTGCCTGCTCAAGTTGGCCTTTGAATCCCTTTAGTTAATTTTTCATTTCAGTTATTGTATTTTTCAACTCCAGAGATTCTTTTTGGCTTCCATTTATTGATATTTCTGTTTTGTTCATACATCATTTTCTTTCTCCATATCTTTCTCTAGTTCTTTATCTTTAAACCAGTTGTTTTAAAGTCTTTGTCTAGTAGATCTGCCATCATGTCTTTCCCAGGGACAATTTCTGTTTTTTTTTTTTCCTTTGAATAGAACATACTTTCTTATTTCTTTGTATGTTGTGTGCTTTTATGTTGAAAACTAGTCATTTGAATGTAATTTTGCAAATCAGATTCTCCTTCTTCCCCAGGGTTTGCTGTGTATGTGTGTGCTTGCTTTTGGTTTTTTGTGAGGTCTTTTGTTTTGCTTTTTGATTATTGCAGTCTATCTCTGTGTCAGTGATCAGCCTAAAGTGTAACCTGGCGGTCTTCTCAGGTGTTTTATGAGCCTGTGCCTTCCCCTGGGTATGTGCAGTGACTTTCTAATTCCCCATGTATTTGTGGTTAGTTTTGAATGTTCTAATCTTCAGTATCTGGCTTCCAAAAGAGGAAAGAAAAAAGAAAAATGAGGGTAAAGACAGGTGCCCCTAGAAGTCACTTGAGCCAGAGTGGAAAGGGCTTATAACAATGAGGGTAGGTGCAACAACAGTGGCCTCTGCCACTTTGTCTGTACCTTTGTGATGAGAAGCAGCACTCAGGGATAAGATCACAGATTTCTGATATTGAGACAGCATACTTTTTCCCCCCTAGCTCTCATAAGTTGCATGCAGGCTACTACAGGAACATGTGCACGGCTGCCTGTCAAGTGGCTAAGGATTGGGGGATGGATAGCTGCTACTGTGCTAAGAGCTGAAATTGACATAATTTGACAAAATTGACATAAATTGACAAAACTTCCTTAGGAAGTTGGAAGCCTTCAGTAGACTCCATTGTTCCTAAATAGTTACATAAGTCAGATTGGACAACTGTACGGTACAGTTGTGGTCTGTGTGGGGCGACAGATTTTTGGTGCTTCCTATTTCACTATCGTTTCAGAATCTTTCTTCTTATTTCCTTTTGCTCTCACTTTCTCTTCCCAGTTCTTATACAGAATTTTCCTCTAAGCACCAATTGCCAAATTATAATATGACATAGCAAGATGTTTTATTTTTACTTGTTTTAAAAGACTGCTACTGGAATTTTGCTTAAACAATATCCATCAGTGAGAATGAGATCAGATGCTTTAGGAGTTACCTGTTAATTTTAGACCTAGAGAAAAGTGAGAGATGTGTATTAAAATGGTGCAATATACTGTCCATAAGTATAGGATTGATTTGACATGGCTTTGCTGAGACTGCTGTGGTATCTCTCACAGAACAGCAGTGATCCGTTTTGTGAAATTTTCTTTGTGAAGTTGAGATGGAGAGGATAAAACATCTGGATAATGCATATACACACACACACACAAAAGTTAAGAAGAAAAGAAATGGAGGGGGAAAAGGAAGAAAAATATAAATGTGATGTGAGAGTCTCTACTGTTAAATTTACTTCTTATAATTGTTGCCATGTTCTCATTGTATGTCAAATAGTTCTATATTATTAAAAAGGAAAATACTGGAAGAATTTAAAATTTAATGGAAAAGACTATTTCTGTTTTAGAAAAAAAGAATTACCTTAATTGTTAACAATCCTTAGAAAAGAAGATAAGGGGCTCATTATTTCTATTGTGTGCTAAACAACCTGAAACACAGAACTTCAAAGAGGTGGGAAGAGAGGCCTTGAAAGCGAGCATGATGTATTTGACAGCTGTAGGATGGTGCCAAATTCCCCATTAGACAAAGTGCAGCTGAAGGAAGAGAGCAGAGCTGGATGCAAACATCCTGATGTTCACTTCATGCTGAGTTCAGCTGCAAGCCAGGGAGAAAAAGCACAGAAGAAAAGGGGAGAGAAGGAAAAATCAAGGAGCTAAAGATTCTAGGACAGCAAAGTGTTGGTGTCAAAACCCGTAAAGGCATGGGCAAAAGCAGATGTGACAGAAGTGAAAAAAAGGCACAAGGCAGTATGGATGGCATTTGCAAAAGTGGTCATTTCAGTCTGTGGTTCATCTCATGCTGAATCTGTGCCTGTTGATGCAGATTATGAAGTAATAGTAGTTACATTTACAAGATAAAAAGTTCCTGTGAGGGTGTGTTTGTGTATGTGTGTGTGAAATCAATACATTTTCCCCTTTTCTTTTCTATAAATTTATTTATTTACTTTATATATTTTTGGCTGCGTTGGGTCTTTGTTGCGGAGCACAGGCTCTAAGCGCACGGGCTTCAGTAGCTGTGGCGTGCAGGCTCAGTAGTTGTGGCTACGGGCTTATTTGCTCTGCAGCATGTGGGATCTTCCCGGACCAGGGCTCAAACTTGTATCCCCTGCATTGGCAGGCGGATTCTTAACCACTGCACCACCAGGGAAGTCTGACATTTTCCCCTTTTGATTCCTAAAGTCTGAATAATATTAATAGCAAATCAATAACTGTGAATAAAAAATACTACACATTGACTTCTGTATCTGTTTATTCCAGGATTTCTCATCTTTGACACTATTGGCATTTGGGATTTAGGGCTAGATAATTATTTGTTCTGGGGGGCTGTCCTGTGCATTGTGAAATGTTTAGCAGTATCCCTGCACTCTACCCACTAGATGCCAGTGCCCACCCCATACCCTCTCACTCAGTTGTGATAACCAAAAATGTCTCCAGACACTGCCAAATGCAAAATTGTCCCTGGTTGAGAACTAGTGGTCTAAGGGAAGATAAGAATTAAGGGAATAGTGCTGCTACTGATGTTGTTACTCCTGCCAGATCCCTTAACCTGGTAGTTCTCCCATCTTCCAGCTGCTGCAAGTTCTGGCTGCTGACATCTCACAGCTGCTCCCCTCTCTGGATAATTGTTTTCAGTCAAGCAGGAATCACCCTGTCTGGTTATGAACCACCCCCCCTGCATGCCTGGAAGCCTATAGCCAGTGACTGACTTGAGAGGAGGATACAAAAGTCCAGGTTCCTTGCCTCAAGATGGAATCACCTCTGCTGTGCAGTTTCACAGCCCCCTATGCAATCAGGCCAAAGCTGGCCTCTGGTTGATACTAGTAATGTTATTTAGCTTTACCCTCACCCACCCTATTCTTCTTTCTTTCTTACCCTTTTCCTGAGGACAGACCTTCAGTAAACCACATGCACAAACTCCTTTCAAGCTCTCTTCGTAGGTACCCACTCCAGAGACAAATGATAGCATCACTGTGTCCTTTACTGTCAATTTCTTTGTATATAGAAAAGAGGTGATAGGAGAATTTGCTGAATACACCACTCATTTTGACACATTAGTATATATTCTCTTATCCTCTCAACAGTGCTACAAGTAAACTTGTGAACTTGCCAAATGTTATATGGTTAGTAAGTGATAGAGTGAAAATGTGAATCCAGGCTCTGGTTTCAGAGCTCTTTGTGTCACTCTGCACTAACATATATTTATTCTCACGTTGCTGCCCTGAAACAATATGGAGATGAGTCAACAATCCTTGTTCTCAAGGAATTCAGTTGAAAAAAAAAAACAGCAAAAAAGAAAAAAAAGTTAACTTTAGGAAATGCTAACTCACAAATAGAATTTGTATTCCTCATGCTTCTGAAAAGTTTTAGCAGTTTTATAAATCAAGAAAAACATAAGAATTCAACACTAAAACTTAAAACATACTTTAAAGAGTATTTTTTAAAAAAACAAAGAAATGTGTATTACCAAGCTTTTGGCTAAATTGCTCTAGTTGAGTATATTAATCTGGAAATTAAATAAGTAACTGTATTATATAGTTTTCATTGCTTGATGATAAGCAGCACAGAAATTTCTTTAGAGAGAAAAAGGTTATCAGGCTTTAAATTTAAAAAGAAATGTAGTCTGTGTGCTTATTATTTGAGTAACAATTGATAATGTAATGAATGATGTCCTAACCTAGGGGTCTGTAAAAGACAGAAATGTTCAGACAGACGTTTGTAACACTGACCCTCAATAAACCTAAAGTTGCCACATAAAACCTCAGTTTAGTCAAGGCTTTTCAGCAGGGAGTTATGATAATATGGTCTGGAAATGCTGCTTTCGGATGTTGTAGCTGATGACAAAAATAATGCTCTGACACCCCAAGGGAAACAAATGCATTAAGTCATCTCTTTGCAACATTAGATGTCTCAAGAAAGGTTCTGGTCAAGGCCTGGGTCACAGACAATTCATGGTTGAATTTTATGAAAAAGCTCTGTTTATTCCAAAAGGTGCATACAGTTTAGATATCACTCATACATTGCAAACACTGAGCAAGTACTGTGTGTATGCTTTTGTGTGTGTGTGTGTGTGTGTGTGCGTGCACACATGCATGGTATTATTGCTAATGACAAAATTGACCTCCTTTTATGAATGTTTTAGGAGCTTCACTTATACTTTCAGGCAGATGTAGAGTACAGATTAACTCCCCTTTGCACAAAAATAAATCATTTTTAATCTAGACTCAGGTTCTGCACCAAATAGCATAGAAAAGAATATCTATAATGGAAAAAAGAAAGTTAAAGAAAGTTTTTCTAGTCAACAACCCTGAGTTAGTCCATTTAGGTTAGATTCTGCTGTCATAACAAATGGTTCCAAATTCTCAGTGATTTAAAACAAAGTTTTTACTTTTTGGTCACTTTTAAGATTGATACAAGTTGTTAGGGAGCTTTTACTTACATAGTTAATCAGAAAAAGGGTTTATGTACTTTCTCAAATCTCACTGTGAGACCTCCAACATCTCTGTACTAGGAAACGAAAGGCTAGAAATGTTGCTCACTGGCTGATAAACACCTTCCAGGAGGGAAATAAAATACTGCATGTAAGTTCTTAGCATAGTGTTTGGCATATAGCAGGTGCTCATTAAATATTAACTGGTGGCAGTAATAGTAGTAGTAGCAGTAGTCATAGTATTAGCTAATGTGGGCTAATGATAAGTTTTCATGAAGTGATATTATTTATTGATGTGTTTCATCTAGTTATAAATGTTTATTTCAAATTACATTTAAGGAGAAGCCTAGGAAAACATTCTCCTTTTAGTGAGATAATTCCTCGGCATATCGTAAGACTGCTTATTGCCCATCCCTTTTTTAGCAATGGCATTTGATAAGGGCTTTGAGGAAGAATAATTATCTTTGCTTCTGAGCCAAGGTTGGAGTTTGGTCCATGCAAGTCTGATGAGTATTGGAAGAATTGTACAAAGTACAGCTTGGGCTATCCTTGACTGCATTCAGCATAAGATAAAGGATCTTCAGATAGACATTTGGACTGTAGTCTACTTGTTGCCAATGCAAATGGAGACATTTAACTCTTAGACTTTAAGAAAGATTGGGCACAGAAATATTTTTATTCAACATTAGAATGTTTATGCAAATGTCATATGTTCAGAATTATTCAATTGCAACACAGAGTAGAACTTAAGCCACCCCTAATTTCAGGGGAATCGTTTTGGCAAGACCAACATTTCTGATAGCATGGGATTTTAAGATGTTGGGCAGAGGACATTAAGTCAATATGTTACAGAAATGCTTAAGAGTAGCACCAAATTAATAAACAAATACGTTTTAAGCAATAAATGACCAAGATCTGCAGCAAAGAAAGCACTCTGATTTGTATAGTCTGAAGAACTTCACAGAAAATTTGAGCTAAATAATAAAAAAAAATTGGACGAATTTGGTTAGGTGGAGAGAAGAAAAGGTCTATGAAACTGAGCTGAAATTATGAATTGATCTAAAATGTCAGATAATTTAATAAATGCTAGATAAATAATAAATCAGGAAAGGCATGTCTGGATTAAGAAATAGTGTAAGTATAAACCCCTAAACATCTTCCCTGCATAGCGTGTGTGTGTGTGTGTGTGAATGAATGAATGTGAATGAGAATGAGAGAAAGAGATAGAAACAGAGACTGACGACGACAGAGAGAATGAACCATATGACTAGGTCTCATCAAGCTAAAAGATTCTGTGACTCTAGATTTTAGGGAATAAATGGTGGTGTGTGTGTGTGCATGCAAGTATAGCTCATATATGTAAACCATATAGGTAATATATGGATGTCTGTGTATGTACATGAAACTGAGTGCTCATTAATGCTAAGCATTGCCCTAAATATTTGAAATGCATTTGCTTTTATAGTTTTTATCAGAAAGTTTTATTGCTATTTTATAGATATGGAAACTGAAACTTAAAGAGGTTGAACAACTTCTCCAAGACCACAAAGCTGTTAAGAGGCAGGGCAAGACTTAAACCCAGTCCTCTGATTCTAAAGCATAAATAAGTAATACTAAGTTGCCCAGCAATGCGCACTGAAGCTCTAGTGAAAATGGAAAATTGAGTAGATTCGGGGTCCATATCTCAAAATGTGAGCAGATGAGGCACTTTTTTACGACAAGGTGCTTATTCTTCACTTCTGTGATAATTACAAGAAGAATAATGATAGCAACAATGATAACCATTTATTGAGCTCTTAATAATCACCAGATATTTTAAATCCCTCACATATATTCATTATTTTATATACAAACAATGCTCTGAGGAAAGTCCCACTATTATTTCCATTTTAAAATGAGAAACTAAGGCTCAGAGAGCTTAAGTACAACGAGGGAGATCTGTCTCTTTCTTCCTCTCTGCCACCTTCATTCTCTCATCTAGGAGGGGCTCCGCTGCCCCCAGTGTCCAGTGATAGTAGCTTTGGGGTCACAGAAATAAAATCAGAGTCCTTCTTCATCTTTCCGCCTGTTCACATAATGCTATCCCATATTTCCAACATTGTATTATGAAATAGCCAACCCTGAGTACACTAGAGTCATCCTCATGGTCCTTTACACACTGTCCTTTCTGGAGTGGAACTTGAAACACAGCACTTTTAGAGCTGCTCAAAAGCATTACACCTAGTCTCCATGAGCTCTTAATCAAGTCCATCCAAGGAAAGGGCATTACCCTAAGGCATTTCTGCACATAGCCAGCCATTAAAGTAAAATTAAAACTAACATGCTGCTGCACGTGTCAATGCCAGACTTCAAAGGCAGCACTAATTACTTATGGTCATGACAACATCTAATCATTTTTCACAATTGGGCTAACAATAGCCTTTGAACTTTTGTTCATTTCTATGCTTATGTCTTCCCTATGTCTCACTACATGTATCTGCCTGGTTGTTACTCTACTTTTTGACCTTTATTTAGTCTCTTTTGAGTTTTAAGCAATTACTGGAGTCTATGAAAAAAGCCTCCCCTTTGTACTATTTAATTAAATTAGACCTCTCATTTGAGCTCTTGCTGAGTCAATATTTAATTCCTTGTCTGTACCCCTGGGACAACCTGCAACATTCCATACGCCAGCTAAATGGCTTAACATGCACGGACGTATGAGCCGAATGCCTTAGTTTGCATTCTCTTTCCCTGCACGATATCCAGGGGACGTCTGCCACCTCAAAACTCCTTCACTTTGCCTTCCCCTTTAATTGTGCTCCTCCATGGTTTACCTGGCAGTTCCTTTTTCTGGATGATAAATTATGATGGAACAAAAGGAAGAGCAATCCTCGGCATTATCTCACTGATTTTGTTTGTAGAGCTCTTTCTCTAATGTAGCATTTTCAAATAGGTCCATCATACATCTGCTTCTCCAGCTGGGGGCACCAGCCCTGCCAAGTGAAGTGTCATCAGTGGCATACTTTTGCCTAATGGCATTAAGTGCCGGGGAGTGAGCTGCAAAGAAATGGGAAGGTGATGAACAAAGCTTCAGTACAAGCCCAGTTTGCTTATACTTTGGAGGGGTCAGTGTAAATATTTGGACTGTGGTCCATGTTGGGAAAAGCAATTTGAAAGCTGAGAAATATGGTCTACTAATTCATACAAGAGGACTTAAGAATCTGCTCTTGCCAACCTTTCAGATTTAAAGGGCTTCTCAAGTAAAAAGGATTTTGTTTTAGCCACGATCTCTGGGGACGTATACCAAGGGCCTTTGCCTAAATATGAAAATACGTACATATGTACACATATACAAATATTAGCTTTTTTTTTAAAAAAAAGGTAAGTTTGTGCTTGATTTTCCAATTTAATGTTTAGATATTATAATACAAGAATAGCCAGTTTGCTAAAGCCTCATTATATATAAGCAGCTATGTTTTATATACATCATCCCTTTTAGTTCTCATCTGCCTAGTGTGTGTGTATTATCATCTCCACTGTACAAATGTTGGGTCTGTGTCTCATAGAAGTTTAATAATTTGTTCAGGTTCACATACCTATTGTAAGGTAAAGCCAAGGGGGGAACTCAGGCTTCTCTAACTCTAAAGTTCACCCACATGCTTTGTTAAGAGGTTCTCCTGCTTTTTCAAGAAATGGAATAAAAAAATAGGGACCGGTCCACGATGCCTAAACCCTCCAGAGACCCCATAATGTTCATGTCTGTGGGTCCAAGAGCCTATGGAAATGGAAATCCTGATAGAAAGTTCCACTTTGCCACTCTACC
The DNA here is from genome assembly GCF_949774975.1 of Lagenorhynchus albirostris. NCBI lineage: Eukaryota > Metazoa > Chordata > Mammalia > Artiodactyla > Delphinidae > Lagenorhynchus > Lagenorhynchus albirostris. Next base: position 18,908,652 of record NC_083110.1, on the reverse strand, counting down.
ATTCACCCTGCTAGCTGCATGCAGCAAATGGGTTTGATGTAAGGCAGGGGTCCCCAACCCCTGGGGGGCAGACCACCACCGGTCTGTGCGGCCTGGTAGCAACGCGGCCGCACAGCAGAAGGTGAGCACCCGGAGAGCGAGCGAAGCTTCATCTGCTGCCCCCCATCGCTCCCTGTCGCTCTTATTACCGCCTGAGCCATCACCACTACCCCCCTCTTGTGGAAAAATTGTCTTCCACGAAGCTGGTCCTTGGTGCCAGAAAGGTTGGGGACCGCTGATGTAAGGTCATTTGGAGATTTTGTTTTTCCTACATCATATCAGAATATGGTATTGTTTCTCATTAGAGTATCCCATCAGCAATATTGGAGAGTAGTTGTGGTTGTGATTTGTATAGATCTCTGTGTAAAACTATCACCTTAGCATCTGGAACACAATGCATATTTAGAAATAACATTACTATTACCAATAGCAACAGTGACAATAGTTAACTCTTACTGGGGCCTGCTATATGCCAGAGTGTTTTAAGTTCTTTACATGAATTATTTTATTTAATCTTTAAAATAACTAAGTTAGATATGTTATTGCTATCACAACTTTGCAAATTAAAACCTGAGGCAAAAATTAAGTATCTGGCCCCTGAAGTGACACAATTAGAATGTGGTAGAGCCAGGATTCAAATCTAGGCCTTTTGACTCCCGAGCTTGCACTCCTACCCAGGATATTTCGCTGTCTCTCAAATCTAAATATTCTTTAAGTAAATGAATAATTTTAGCTTAATGATATAAAATTCCTCTGTTCTAAATATCTTTTTAGTTCTTATTCTCTCATTCTCCCTATAAGAAGTTTCAATAGGAAGACATATTATTAAGGAGAAGAGAAAAGAGACAAAAAATAAAAGTGAATTTGTAGGGATGTGTCTTCTGACAGTGGCAGTTTCCTTGCTGTCATCCCCAAGCTCTCGTGTATCTCCAGCAGCTCTCCACACCACCAGGGAGCCTGTCCCTCATCCTGCTCTAAATTTTATTTTAATGATTGTAAGATCAGCTTGCTTTCATGAAAATTGAACAGATGAGTATAGAGTTCTTCTCTGAAATCTAGGTAAAATCTACTCCTTTGGGGCTTCCCTAGTGGCGCAGTGGTTGAGAGTCCGCCTGCCGACGCAGGGGACACGGGTTCGTGCCCTGGTCCGGGAAGATCCCACACGCCGCGGAGCGGCTGGGCCCGTGAGCCATGGCCGCTGAGCCTGCGCGACCGGAGCCTGTGCTCCGCAACGGGAGAGGCCACAACAGTGAGAGGCCCGCATACCATGCAAAAAAGAAAAAAAACAAAAAAACTACTCCTGTGACACTTTTAAAGATTCACCTATGTCTAATATGTTTTCTTTTCATCTGTACTATCTAAACAAACAGTAAAATAAAACAAAACAAGTGATGGGGGCTCTGGGGCAGGAATTTACATGATATGAACATTCCATGTTAAAATGGAGTGACCCAGAAACACCAGAAATAAATCATAAACAGGAGTTGAACTTTTCCAAAAATGTGACTTTTACCCACTTACATTCTCCCCATTATTGCAAGTCATCAACATCTTCAGAACATCTTAGGACTATACATCTCAGGGTTAGGTTTAAGCATGTGGAACAAGCCACAATCATATTTGGGAGGTAAACATTAGAATCAATTTAATAAAGATATTAAACCGAAAATTGGGAGTGATGGTTTTAAATTATTTAAATACAAGGGAAGCTCTTTAATAATGCTTAGCAGATAACAAGTTCTGTTTATTGTGCATTTAAACTGTATAAATATTAGCTGTTTAGACTAGACTTGTGATCTTGGACAAGGTAATAAACCTCCCTTACCTAGTATAAAATGGGAATTTCAATTTCACATATCCCATTGAATTTTTTTGGTTCATCTGCAGAAATAGATGTGATAACAGATGTAATATTTTTGTTGTAATGAATCAGTAAATACTAATTATTATTTTGGGATTCATGATAACCATAGATACTTTATATATAACATGAGTTAAATAAGAAAGATTTAGTAGATAGTCTGAGAAAGCATACTACTACCATGTATAATATTGCTTTCTTTTTGAAAAGCATTTCAAGTTTTACAAGTTGATTTCTGAATAAGCTATAATCCCCGAATTTGATTGGGAATCCGTAAATGCCAGTATTTTGCCATGTATAAGACTGAAATACTTAGACTGTTATCCTTAGATAAATTTTGTTGCAGTGCACGCATAGAAGCCTATGCATCTAAATTCTGTTTTTGCTAAAAACCCATGTGTATACAACCAAGGTCTGTAAGTAAAATGAACCCCCAGATTTTCTGAATAAATATGTCAGTACTCTTGCATTTGTCCCAAGTCTCATCTAATCTCTTCTCAGTATGTTGTAAGAGGGGCAGTATAGGTTGCCTAACAAAATATAGTATATATTGGTCATGAATATATAAAAGACATAGTAAAATAATATGTTTTGCTAGCTTTCTGTTATGGTAGGGTGAGGCCAAGAGCTGTAAATGACCATACTCTAGATGATTAATGTTTTAGACTAATCTGGGGCTAGATATCATCGAATATAATATTCCCTTTCAATAACTAGCTGCTAAGTTCCCTATTATTATGAAATAATATTGAATAGGTCTTTTACAATTTATTTTGGTTTAGAAGTGCAAGGAACAATTATACTCCATGCTTAATAGTGTAGTCCATCTGAATTTTTACAACATACTGATTATTTAGGGTCCTTCTTACAGAGTTAGAAATGCTTTTTATGCAGGAAATACTGAGTTCCATCAAACTGAAATTGAATTATCAATACAAATTAGAAGTGGATGTCTTGTCTTTTGGTTGGAGTATTCTATTAATTATTAAATTTATCAGTTAGTAGGTACACAAATACATTATTTAATCAACAAAAATCTGTTGCCCAATTCAAGTTGACTTATTTTTCCATGAATAATACACAGTTCCCTACCTGGATATTTCATGTTTCCCCCTTTATTGATCAAGATTAAAAGCTTTGGTGTTCAAGTTGCTTTTGCCCCAAACACCACCATATTGTGTTTTGTTGTAATCTTGCTAAAGCAGAAAGGATCGTACAGTTACCCAGTTTATCAAATAATTACACTCTAGCACATTCATGCTTGTTCATATTACCAAACTGTGCTATGATAATAGTTTGAGAATCTAATATATATGTAAATAGATGATGTTTTGTTAATTGATATGTTCATTGAGAATTTAGAAGGGATACACCAGGGAGGCTAGCATTAGGGGATAATGCAAACTCATAGAATTCCATTAGGCTAGGGTGTAGTTTCTAGTAAATTATGAGGAGTGGGTAAAATATCTGTATAGTATAGGATTATATTCCAAATATCTCTACTAACTCAGGAGAACAAGTGGCATGTGTGATGTCTTAGTCTGCTAGGGCCGCCATAGCAAAATGCAATAGACCGGGTGGCTGAAACAATAGAAATTTATTTTCTCACAGTTCTTGAGGCTGGGATGTCTTAGATCAAAGTGCTGGCTGATTTGGTTCCTGGTGAGAGTTCTCTTCCTGGCTTGCAGATGACTGCCTTCTTGCAATGTCCTCACATGGTGGAGAGAGAGAGAGAGAGAGAAAGAGAGAGAGATCTTTTTTTCTTTCTTTTTTTTTTTTTTGCGTTATGTGGGCCTCTCACTGTTGTGGCCTCTCCCGTTGCGGAGCACAGGCTCTGGACGCGCAGGCCCAGCGGCTGTGGCTCACGGGCCCAGCCGCTCCGCGGCACGTGGGATCCTCCCGGACCGGGGCACGAACCCGCGTCCCCTGCATCGGCAGGCGGACTCTCAACCACTGCGCCACCAGGGAAGCCCTGAGAGAGATCTTAAGTTACTAATCCTATCTGATTAGAGCCCCACCCTTATAACTGTATTTAACATTTTTTAAATTTTAGCTTTATTGAGATATAATTAAAAGTTATAAGATATTTAAAGTGTACATCGTGGTGATTTACTGTACATGTACATTTTAAAAGAATTTCCCTCCATTTAGTTAATTAACACATCTATCTGACATTCTTTTGTTGTTTGGTGAAAACATCTAAGTTTTACTCTCTTAGCAAATTTCAATTATACAATACAATGTTATTAACTATAGTCACTACCTTTTATATTATTTTCTTAGACTAACCTTATTTATCTTATACCTGAATGTTTGTACCCTTTTATCAGCCTCTCCTTATTTCCCCTACCTCCCAGCCCCTAGAAACCACTTTTCTACTGTTTCTATGAATTTGACTTTTTTTTTTTATTATTTTAAATACAAGCAATACCATGCAGCATTTCTCTTTTTGTCTGGCTTATTTCACTTAGCATAATACCTTCAAGGTTCATTCGTGTTGACATAAATGTCAGGATTTCCTTCTTTCTCATGGCTGAATAGTATTCCATCGTATATATACTACTACTTCTTTAATCATTTATCTGTTGATGGACACTTAGGTTGTTTCCATATCTTGGCTATTGTGAATAATGCTGCAGTGAACATGGGAGTGCAGACTTGTCTTTGATATCTTGTTTTAATTTTCTTTGGATATATACCCAGAAGTTGGATTTACAGATCATACAGTAGTTATTTAAGTTTTAAGAAACCTCTATACTGTTTTCCATAGTGGCTGAACTAATTTAAACTTCCAACAGTGCACAAGGGATCCCTTTTCTTTATATCCCTGCCGATGACTATTATCTCTTGTCTTTTTGATTAGGAGCCACTCTAATATTTTATTGTGGTTTTGATTTGCATTTCCCTGATGATTAGTGATGTTGATTACCTTTTCATGTACCTGTTGGCCATTTTTATGTCTTCCTTGGCAAAATATCTATTCATTTTTTCCTGTCAATTTTTTATTGTATTGTTTTGCTGAGTTGCATGAGTTCCTTATATATTTTACATAGTAACCCCTTGTCAAATGTATGATTTACAAATATTTTCTCCCATTCTGTACATTGACTTTTCATTTTCTGATGGTTTCTTTAAATGTACAGAAGCTTTTTAGATGGATGTAGTCTCATTTGTTGATTTGTGCTTTTACTGCCTTTGCTTTGTCAAATCAAAAAAAAAAAAAAATCCTTGCCAAAACCATTGTCAAGGAGTTTACCTCCTTTTCTTCTAAGAGTTTATGTCTTCAAGGTTTTATATTCAAGTCTTCATCCATTTTGAGTTAATTTTTGTGGATGGTGTAAGATGGTAGTCTAGTTTCATTCTCTTGTACGTGGCTGTCTAGTTTTCTCATAACCTTTTTGTGAAGAGACTATCATTTTAAAAACAAACCTTTTTGTTTGTTAAAGCCACCCTTTTGTTCTTAATGGCTCCCAAGATTTAAGTTGTACCAAGATTTGTCAGTGTACCAGAGGAGAGGATCACACTCTACACTTAGATGCAGGTTAATTGGAAGCCAGACACTAAGGCAGCAGCTTTTAAATTATTCAAATAGACTTATTTCACGTGAAGACTAAGAGATGAGAGTTCCTCTCAGTTCCCTCCGAGCCCCTGAGGGGTGGGGGTCGGGGAGAGATAGCTGGTTGAAAACTGTTTGCTGCTCTTGTGTGGAAGAGGCAAACACAAGCCAGTGAGAGCCTGGCGATCCAGGGGTGTGTCCCCAGAGTGTCAGCTGCAAAAGCCATGTTGCCAGGCCTGAGCACAAACTCCTTCTAGGGACACATCAGCGATTTGTAGAGGTTCCAGGCAGAAGGTGGAGACGGTGTCCGCTTGCTGCCTTGGTCTCTGGGGAAGATCACATTCAGCCCGTAGGTGCTAAATTAGCAGTCTAACCCGCAGGAAGCAGCTTTTAAGGTATGCAGTTAGGCCTTCTTTAGGGCAAGACTGGGTATGGGAATTTCTGTCTGTTCCCTCTGCCCTGAGCTCTGGTGGGAAGAGGGGGTAGGCAATAGCTGGTTAAGAACCGTTCCTTGGTTTGCAACAGTCCTGTGTGGCCTGGGAACACAGGCTCCGCTGTTCACCAGAGCCAGGCAGTCAAGGGGTCCATCCTCTGGGCGGCAGCTGCAGAAGCTGCGGTGCCACACGTTTATAAGCCCCTCCAGGGAGCCCGCAGGGCCCGGAGCGAGCCAGACGGAGAATGTGGACCCACTGGCCTCCCCAGTCTCTGGGAAGGAGGGCAGTGAGCTCCTACATGTGCGCTGAATTAGAAGCCTGACCCTTGGGCAGCAGCTTTTACAGTATGCAAATAGACCTCTTCCAGGGAGAGACTGGGAGATGGGTTCTTCTGTCTGCTCTCTGTGTTGAGCCCTGGGGGGATAGTCGCAGCAAGACCTCACAAACCTCTCAAGAACTGTTTATTGGACGGTTTATTGGATGAATTGGACACTGCCACAAAGGTTAGAACATTAAAGTTCTCTTGAAAACCCATAGATGAGAAAGTTTATAAATCAGACTTCTTCCTGTCAAGTCTTTACCAACCCCTTTGAGCCTCCAACCAATGTTACTGCCTACTTAATTCCAATAAACAGTGTCAGGGTTGTAAATGTGGCCAGTCAAGTCACGACATCAGTGATATTTTGCATCATCTCTCTGACACAGCAGGGAGAAACAAATTTGGCTGAGAAGAAATTGTGTATTCTCTTCCTGGTGCCATTACATTACATATAGATTACTCAGGTGTTTTGGTTAGGGTGGTTTAAGAAGCATATTTAAGTATCAATGTTAGGAAAGTGGAACAGAGCATTAAGATTCCAGTTTTAATGGAGTCAAGTACTGCAGAATACAACATTCAACTAAGTTCAGAGGGTTATTGATTTTTCACACTCAATCCAGAGATAACTGTCACCTCAACTGTAGCATTCTTACTGAGACTGCTCACAACCATTGTTCACCTTAAAAATCTTTTTTTTTTTCCTTGATGGAGTATTTTATTCAGCCGCCTCTATTCTTTTAAATGTTCTTGGTTTGTATTAAGGCAACATCAAAAGAGCCTGCTAATATGTTTTGTTTTTGTTTTCAATTTTTGGATATAGGACAGTAAATCTGAACCTGTTTTGACTAATTGGCATTTCTCTTCAACTCCTTATTCTGATTGTTCTTGTGTGGCAGACATGCTTGCAAAGTGTCATGATTTACTAGATCCACAAAATCAAAGAAAGTGATAGCCATCTATCTAGGATTTTTTAAAAAAATGTAATCACCACTTAATGTGGGCCAACAACCAAATAAAATTAGAGTTTGGTTTATCCCACATTTTTAGTTTTGCATCTCTGTTTTCCACAGTGAAGATCAATGAAAGTAAACAGCAGTTCATTATGGTAAGTGCTACTATAGAAGTATGTGCAAAGTAAAATAGCACAGAGAAACTAATGTTGGTCTCTATCTGAAAGGGGAAAATGGAGTAGGGGAAATCATGACCATCTCACTGGGGAATTACTGGAATAATCCAGCTGAGTCTTGAAAAATAAATATCAATTCAAGAAAGAATTCTTGAAATAGAGGCAAACATCCACAAAGGCAAGGTGGCATGGTTTTCATTGTATGCTATGAGAAAGGAACTATGAATAGTTGGATTGGTGGCAAATAAGATGGCAAAGTCCCTTTTCTCTCGGTGATGTTGTGGTTCTATTAGGTGGTGAAATCTCCAGTTCTGCAATGCTAGGCCCCAGTTTCTGCTTTAAAAAGCCACACGGCTTCCTAAAAGGAGTGACTGTCTTTTATAGGTCCCCAATCAATGTTTATCTAAGGTGAAAAGTCTGACCTCCTTGTACCTAAGGTCTTTCACTCCTAAGGGAGCTTGCCTTTGGTCCTCAATGCAACAACATTTGTGCCTTGACCTCTTTCCATTCTCCCAGAAGTTTATCCTATCCTTTTTTCAGAGACTTCTCTGTCCATTTTTTATTTCTTTCTCAGATTGTTGAACAAGATCTCAGTATCATGCTGATTGGTTCCATACCTACAGACACTGTTTTCATTGAAATAATCGATTACTTTGCTTTAAAACCTGGATTTTAGAGGTGGAAATCGATATGAATTAGGTGAGTGTGGTGTGGTTTCATAGGTAAAATAGTTTGCGATTCAAATTGTGAGGCAGAATGAACTAGGTGTAGGTGAGCAATAGCAAATGCAATGATCATGCTTAAGTAAAGATATGACCTGGGAGAAAAATAAGTGAGTGCAAAACCGAGTACCCGTAGTATGAAACCCATAGTAAAGAGTTTCTGTATGTTCTTGAACGAATAGTGCTGGAGGGAAATAGCTGCAACCAATGTTTCCATGATGTTTGGGATGTGGAATACCAGCTAGGAATATGATGGCATCATCTTCCTCTGTATATTTTGGGCTGGGCTTACAGAAGTGGTAATAGGATTTGAGAGAAGAATGATTTTAATTGCAAGTAACAAAATTTACTGTCAATGGTATAAACCATAACAAGAAGTCCAGATAGTGGTTGCTCCAATATTTAATAATATCATTAAAGTTAGATTCTTTCCATATTTCCCTCTACCGTCATCTCTTATAATTTAAATGATAACATTAAATTATAACGTTCCCTTATAATTTCAGTATGAATGCAGCGGCTGCAAACTTCATGTTTTTACACAGCTTTTTAAGAAGTAAAATAATGAGCTTTCTCTTTATATGACATGATTTTTTATTACAAAAATATCTTTCCCAGACTCACGCCCAGGAGATTTTCCCCTACCCAGTTGTTCAGGATTGGGTCACATAAAACACCCTTAGACCAATCATTTGTAAAGGGTCATAGACCAATGTTTCATCTCTCAATGGTGGGTAAATTTCTGCCTGAATAAAAATCAGGCAGAAATTTAGTTATTAAGGAAGAATGGGGAAATGACTATTGGGTACTCAGCTGCTAGTGTCCACCATAGAAGACACTGTGGAATATGAAGCAACATGAATTGGATACTTATGAAATGTATAAAACAGAGATTACTAAAAGTAAATTAGACCTTGAATCTTAGAAGATGACCATATTATTTATTTCATATTGGTGTTATGGGGAACACCTTTGAAGGGAAATAATCTGTTTAGTCTCAGCCTCCAGTTACCAGAGAACAGTAACTCTTCGTTTTTGTTTTGCTGCCATGACATGCGTTCATATACAGAACATATTTCTTATGAGCAGACACACTTCACTGAACACTGTATTGATAAAGTGGGCTTCTGGCTTAATTATTAGGAAACTAGTTTTAGTTCTTTTCTTTTTCACTCCAAGAAGTATATCAGAATGCAAGTGAGTGAAAGGATATAATTAGAGGGATAACCTTGAAGCCACTCTAATTTATGGGAAAACAATTCCCCAATTTCAGTATCTGAACTATTATTATTACCAACAAATTCTGAACCCTGTGACACATGGCACAAGTAATTGAAATGCACCAGTGTGTCTGAACTCTGGGTTAAAAACTTTCAACTAGAGGACAGCCCTCTTCTTTCTTTGTGACCACTCTGTTATTGTCATTACATTGTTGTATTTCCTGGACGTGTAGATGTTCAAGTTGAATAGTGAGATTAAAAAGAGAAGAGAAAACCCTAGGCATCTGAAGTGGTAAACACTCACACATACACACAACACTCAGCCGTTAGGCATGTAATAAACAGTCAAAAATCGTGTTCTACAAAAATAGAGATTTACCTATAAATTCAAACAATTTTTATCAGAAAAATCAATCATTCTCTTGATTAAGATGCAGTAGGAAAATTATGAGCAATCACATGTGGCACACATTTCTGGAGTACAAGACTGGGGAGTGCCATTCAGAGAAACTGATTGGAGATCACTAACAGAGTTAAATGTTCAGGGCTTAAAAGAAAAAGACTCCCCAGAGAAAAAGGAGGAATACCTCAGTGCAACGTATTTGAGGGAGAACAAGAAGAGTGGGTTGGGAGGTCGCAGCCAGAGCAAAACAGTCCCAAACAAGACTTTTCACTAAATTACAAAATATTTTTCTTGAGAGCATAGCAGCACAAGATGGTTGAGCGAGCAGGGGATTTGGAGTTATAGAGATCTGGGCTTAATCCCAAAACCTCTTACCAGGGACAAGGCATTGAAATTCTCTGAGTCATAGTTCTTAGATACCTTATCTGATAAATGGGAAAAATAATACCTACCCCAAAGGGTTGTTATTAGGATTATAGATACTATTTTAAAGCATATGGTCTTGACACAAGTTTACAAAATAGGGGTCACTATTACAACTTCCCCCTTCCTCATTCTTTTACTTTGTGCAATAACCAGTGGGAATGGAATGTTGTTGTTTTCAAAACCTTAGTAATATAATAATGACAGTGAATCAGTGTATATATATGGTGCATTGTGCTATATCCTTAATCTGTCCGCATGGCAATCCTACGAGGTAGATGTTGTTGGTTTTCCATTCTACAGAGGAGAAAACTGAGACCTAGAGAAAGAACTTGTTTGGATTTAAATAGTTTGTCACCAGAGTCCATATTCCTAACCACCTGGCTCTCCTTCCTTCCTCCCCTCTCCCCACACATACCTGCACACCTATACAGTAACCTACCAACCCTGTGGGCTTTATTCTTTAAATTCACACAAAAGCTAAGATCACAGTGATTTAAAAACACTCACGGCTTCATGTTTCTGCTGGCTGCCTGCTGAATCCCAGTGCCTGAGAGCTAGTTTACATATCTACTGCTTTGGGCTTGGGGCTTGCTGCCAATAAAGTTTCCCATTTTCCAAGCAGCTGGGAGGAAACAACCAGCTGCTCTGAAATGCCTTTGAATCTCATCCCCTCAACTAAGAGACAGCTGTGATTATCTATAGAAAGACTCTGGAAGAGGGTTTTCTGTTTTATAACGCATTCTAGGCAACGAGAGAGATTTCTGATTTGAAAAGAGACTAAATTCCAGAACAGAACATTTTAGTATTTCCCCATTGTGGATGCTTTTCTAACCTCTGATATTTACTCAGATACAAAGTTTGTGAGTCTCAAATAAATAGAAGACAGTCATTTTTCAAAACACTTTGTTTTCCTCGAGGTACGGTTTTTACACCTGACGTATTCCATGCTTCACATTTGAGATAACAGCATTATGTTGCTCCAGGCTTTCCCTGGAATAATTTCTGAAGCACTGCTCTGTCTTGTTAACCTGCCGCCCTTTCCTTCCAGTGTGTGGATGAAGCAATAATGGTAAGAGTTAAGCTGCTTCCTATCCTAGATTCAAACCACTGACACAGAACATGACTGTAATGTCTGTAGGACATAGTGGGCATGAGGCTGGAGTCGCACCCAGATCTACCATTTAAGTGAGATCACAGGAAGCATACGATATTAAAAAGGTACACAAGAGTCCAGAAAACTGGCAGTTACCTAAAGCGAGTCATGGTTTCAGTATAGCTCTTATTTTATAGATAATTGTGAAATTGTTTTTAATTTTAAAATAGAAACTAATGCTATATTTTATAGAGTTATGTTTAAACCATGGTCAACATCAAAGACTCTGGAAAGTCTAGGTTGGAGAGGAAATTTGTAACATGAGGTGGAATTTCAGATGTACTTCAAAACAGGGAAGGTGACATCTTACTGTCGGAAAACCACGTCCTTTATATAAATATATAAAATGTATGTGCTTATCTATATAATATTTTAGAGTTCATTTATGCACTCCCTTATTCCTGTAGCCTCTATTTTCCCAGCAAAATAGCAAAAATTTTCTAAAGAATCATAGATGTGTTTGACAGCATCATAAAGATCGTTAAGTATGTAAAATCTTTGAGAGCTAAAGAAGCCAGCATTCCTCCATATTTTTTTTTTTAACTAAGAATAGAGGTAGGAAAAGAACCACTTGATTTTGTGTAAGCATTTGTTTGATTTAATGACAGCAAAGACATGAACTTTCTTTTTCGAACACATAATGGAAAGGTAAGTTCTGTGAGATTTTATGAATGAAAGCATGACACACTGAAACTGAGGGGATGTGCTAGCTCAGGCAAAAATCTTATTTTGCTAGTCACGGTCACTTTTGCTCCCAGAACCTTTCTCTACCCAAGATTTTTTTGACTACTACTTTTTAGCTAGGCTTAACCAGTGGGAGCAATTGGCATCCTATTGGCAGGCAGTCATCCACTTTTGGTGTTTTAGCTGCTTGTCATAGCTTCATCTTTTCCATTTCATTCAGTACTAGGAATGGTAATATTTCATGCTGATGGCAAATTGAGGACTGCCTCACAGTAATCAATTTTCTGTGTTAAATTCCATGTTTGAAACACCTGAAATAGTTTATATCTTCCTCACTGGACCCTGACTGATACACTCACTGAAAGAATTGTGATGAGCAGAACTGGCTTCATGCTAATTTGAGACGTGTGTGTGTGTGTGTGTGCGCGTGCTGGGATGAGAAAGAGTCTTAGTACTTGTTCTTGCACCTTATTCTCAAGAAATGTTCTTGTGCTGTTCCTGGCTTTGAAAACGTAGGTAGAATTTGTCCTTAGTTTTGTTCCATCCACATCTCCAAATTCTGTGTTGTATTATTTGCCAGTTGACTTTATAGATTTGTAAAAGTCATAGCTTCATTATGTGCATCTGTACATATATGTGTAGAGCCCTACCTAAGTATCACACTTAATCTTAACAACCAACCCTGAAAGGAAACAGAAGCTCAGGGAAGCTAATTAATTTCTTCCCCGACTGCATATCTAGGATGTGATGAATTGAGAATCAAATATAATGGTTATATACTACAAAAATGATTTTATTATTAGGCTATTACATATCTTATTGATACTACATTTAAATCACTCAGTGATCTTTATCTAAATGTAGGAATTTGTAATTTTCTGCCAAATAATGAAAAGCATCATTTAATCAAGAATGCCATTTCTAGACACCAGAAAAGTTTGTTTTATGGACCTTGGCGGCGGAATGTCTGGGAAATATTGTTTGGGGGAAGAATAGAAGAGAATAATTGAAATCATGCCTATCTTTGAAAATATTTTATATATGGGTTTCTGTACTTATAGTTCTATAACTTATATAAATATTTCAAATAATTTTTAATTTTATTTTATATTGGAATATAGTTGATTAACAATGTTGTATTAGTTTCAGGTGTACAGCAAAGTGATTCAGTTTTATATATATATATATATATATATATATATATATATATACACACACACACATGTATCCATTCTTTTCCAATTGAGGTTATTACAGAATATTGAGCAGAGTTCCCTGTGCTATGCAGTACATCCTTATTGGTTATCTATTTTAAATATAGCAGTGTGTACATACCAATCCCAAACTCCCAGTCTATCTCTCCCCACCATTCCCCCTCGGGTAACTAAGTTCATTCTCTAAGTCTGTGAGTCTGTTTCTGTTTTGTAAATAAGTTCATTTGTATCATTTTTTTTTAGATTCCGCATATAAGTGATATCATATGATATTTGTCTTTCTCTGTCTGACTTACTTCCTTCACTTGGTATGATAATCTCCAGGTCCATGTTGCTGTAAATGGCATTACTTCATTCTTTTTTTATGGCTGAGTAATATTCCATTGTATATACATACTATGTCTTCTTTACCAATTCATGTATTGATGGACATTTAGGTTGCTTCCACGTCTTGGCTATTGTAAACAGCACTGCAATGCGCATCAGGGTGTATGTATCCTTTTGAACCATGTTTTTCTAGGGATATATGCCCAGGAGTGGGATTGCTGTATGATATGTTAGCTCTATTTTTAGTTTTTTAAGGAACCTCCATACTGTTCTCCACTGTGGTTGTACCAGTTTATATTCCCATCAACAGTAGGATGGTTCCCTTTTCTCCACACCCTCTCCAGCTATTGTTTGTAGACTTTTCGGTGATGGCTATTTTGGCTGGTGTGAGGTGATATCTCATTGTAGTTTTGATTTGCATTTCTCTAATAATTAGCGATGCTGAGCATCTTTTCATGTGCCTCTGGGCCATCTGTATGTCTTCTTTGGAGAAATGTCTGTTTAGATCTGCCCATTTTTTGATTGGGCTATTTGTTTTTCTAATATTGAGCTGTATGAGCTGTTTGTACATTTTGGAGATTAAGCCCCTGTCGGTCGCATCATTTGCAAATATTTTCTCCCATTATGTGGGTTGTCTTTTCATGTTGTTTATGGTTTCCTTTGCTGTGCAAAAGCTTTTAATTTCAATTAGGTCCCATTTGCTTATTTTTGTTTTTATTTCCATTACTCTAGGAGACAGATCCAAACAGATATTGCTGCAATTTATGACAGAGTGTTCTGCCTATGTTTTCTGCTAAGAGTTTTATAGCATCCAGTCTTAATTTAGGTCTTTAATCCATTTTGAGTTTATATTTGTGTATGGTGTTACAGAATGTTCTAATTCCATTTTTTTTTAACATTTGCTGTCCAGTTTTCCCAGCACCATTTATTTAAAAGGCTCTCTTTTCTCTATTGTATATATTCTTGCCTCCTTTGTCATAGATTAGGTGACCATAGGTACGTGGGTTTATCTCTGGGCTTTCTATCCTGTCCCATTGATCTATATCTCTGTTTTTGTGCCAGTACCATACTGTCTGTCTTGATTACTGTAGCTTTGTAGTATAGTCTGAAGTCAGGGAGCCTGCTTCCTCCAGCTCTGTTTTTCTTTCTCAAGATTGCTTTGGCTATTCGGGGTCTTTTGTGTTTGCATACAAATTGTGAATTTTTTTGTTCTAGTTCTGTGAAAAATGTCATTGGTGATTTGATAGGGATTGCACTGAATCTGCAGATTGCCTTGGGTATAGTCATTTTCACAATGTTGATTCTTCCAATCCAAGAACATGGTATATCGTTCCATCTGTTTGTGTCATCTTCGATTTCTTTCATCAGTATCTTACAGTTTTCTGTGTACAGGTCTTTTGCCTCCTTAGGTAGGTTTATTCCTAGGTATTTTACTCCTTTTGATGCAGTGGTAAATGGGATTATTTCCTTAATTTCTCTTTCTGATCTCTTGTTGTTAGTGTATAGAAGTGCAACAGATTTCTGTTTATTAATTTCGTATCCTGCAACTTTACCAGATTCATTGATGACCTCTAGTAGTTTTCTGGTAATATCTTCAGAATTTCCTGTGTATAGTATCATGTCTTCTGCAAACAGTGACAGTTTTACTTCTTCTTTCCCAATTTGAATTCTTTTTCTTCTCTGATTGCCATTGCTAAGACTTCCAAGACTATGTAGAATAAAACTGGTGACAGTGGACATCCTTGTCTTGTTCCTGATCTTTGAGGAAATGCTTTGAGCTTTTCACTGAGGATGATGTTAGCTGTAGGTCTGTCATATATGGCCTTTATTGTGTTGAGGTATATTCCCACTGTGCTCACTTTCTGGAGAGATTTTATCATAAATGGGTGTTGAATTTTGTCAAAAACTTTTTCTGTGTCTATTAAGATGATCATACGGTTTTTATTCTTCAGTTTGCTGATGTGGTGTATCACATTTATTGATTTGCAGAGACTGAAAAATCCTTGCATCCCTGGGATAAATCCCACTTGATCATGTTGGATTCGGATTGCTAGTATTTTTGTTGAAGATTTTAGCGTCTATGTTCATCAGTGATATTGGCCTGTAATTTTCTTTTTTTGTGGTATCATTATCTGGTTTTGGTATCAGGGTGATGTTGGCCTCAGAGAATGACTTCGGGAGTGTTCCTTCCGCTGCAATTCTTTGGAATAGCTTCAGCAGGATAGGTGTTAATTCTGCTCTAAATGTTTGATACAATTCACCTGAGAAGCCATCAGGTCCTGGACTTTTGCTTGTTGGGAGCTTTTTAATTACAGTTTCAGTACTTGTGATTTCTTCCTGATTCAGTCTTGGGAGACTGTATCTTTCTATGAATTTGTCCATTTCTTCCAGGTTGTCCATATTATTGGCATAGAGTTGCTTGTAGTTGTATGGTCCTTTGTTACTTTTCCTTTTTCATTTTTAATTTTATTGATTTGAGCCCTCTCCCTTTTTTTCTTGATGAATCTGACTAAAGGTTTATCAATTTTGTTTAATCTTTTCAAAGAACCAGCTTTTACTTTCATTGATCTTTTCTATTGTTCGTCTCTAGTTCACTTATTTCTGCTCTGATCTTTATGATTGATTTCTTTTCTTCTGCTGACTTAACTTTTTGGGTTTTGTTTGTTCTTCTTTCTCTAGTTGCTTTAGGTGTAAGGTTGTTTGTTTATTTTTCTTGTTTCTTGAGTTAAGATTGCATTGCTATGAACTTCCCTCTTAGAAATACTTTCGCTGCATCCCATAGGGTTTGGATCATTGTGCTCCAAACTTCCTCCTCAAGTTTCTTGTGATGAAAGACACAGGGACTCATAAATATTTCAAGTTATTTTTGTGTCTAATATTTCCTGTAACCTGTGTCAAACAATTAGGGTGAAAATGAGAGTATTATCTCTTCTACATGGACCTCATTGCTTAATGTTAGATGAAATATAAATTGCTGTAACAACATATAAAAAGGTGTTCCAGCCTAGTCTAGGTATCATGGAATGCTTCCCTGAGAAAGTGATATTAATGTAACACCTAAGGGAAGAAGAGTTCCCTTATGCAAAGGCTTGGAGGTGAGGAGAAATATGCAGCATATTTAAAATACTTTAATTAGTTTAGTTTCATTGTATGGCTGGACCTCATAATGTAAAAGCAATAAATAAAGTTGGTTAAAGCAGGAAGAGACAAGATAATTTAAGGCTTTGGGATCTGTAACAAAAGCTTAGAATGAAGATAAGTCTAATGAAAATCCATCAGTGCACTGTAAAAGAAATGTTTTTTTTTTTGTTTTTGTTTTTAAGATCATTTTTAGTTTTAATGTAGAGAATGGACTAGAGGGGAGCAAAATGGATAATGACCTGCTCTAAGGTAGTAATAGTTTAGGTTAATCCTGTCAATACAAAGTGATACTAAAATTTCCCTATTGAGTTTACAATGTTTGTTTAGAATTGAAATTCAGGATGACAGACAGTATTGTAAAAATTGAAATGAGTGAGTAGGTGGAATTCAAATTTTCTATGATTCTAGCATTACAGAAGTGTGGTATAAGTAATACTTTATATTAAACCTTAGTAAATCAATCAAAAGTAGTCTAAATGTATATATAACTGAGGAGGTACTAGGGAGTAAAAAAGGAATAATGTAAAATATTTCATTAGCCTCCCAAAACAAGAAAGAAGAAAATAATAATATGAAAATATGTAAAATGAAACAATGAGTAATATGATAGTTGTAAACATAACCTGAGAAACCACAACACTGAATGAGATATATATTAGAACTATTTTCAAATACTGGTCAATAAATATCAGAAGACCACAATCTCTGAGAGAAGGAAAACAAACAAGGTGAGCCCTACATCAACTCCAGATTTCTTCCTAGAGACAATTTGGACTGTAGAAATGTTGCAAGAAACGAGACCAAAATACAAAAAACTAACAACAAAAATCCATTATATGTCAGCAATGAAAAATTGGAGAATGACATTTTCAAAATAACCTTTACAGTAGCATCAAAAAATAATTAATAGGGAAAAAATAATTAATAGGGAAAAATCTATTGTTATATATGCAAGAAATCTATTGTCATATGTGCAAGATGTTTAAACCAAAAACGACAAACTCTCTTCATAGGTTGAGAGTCAATGTTGCTAAATTGTCATTTCTACCCAGCTTGATCCATATACTAAACATAATCCCCATCAATATCCCAGTAGGCATTTTGTAGGGCTTACTTACCAAACTACTTAATTTTATAAATCATTTTTATAAATCATATAGCAGTTCAAATGACCTAAAATAATCAAATGGTTTAAAAGAACAAGTTTATATTCAATATATTTTACTTCCAAACATAAAGTTATATAGTATTTAAGATAAAGAGAAACATAGAAATGGAATAGAAATGAAAGTCCAGAAATGGACTCAGCTACATATGATGATCAATTTAATTTTGACAGTGAGTCCAAGATAATTCAAAGGAAAATAGTATTTTCACCGAATGGTGCTTGAAAACTGGTGGGTTATCAATAAGAAATAAATGTACTGTACATCACTCCATAAACAGAAATCAATACAAAGTTGGCCCTAGCCTTAAACATAAATCTAAAACTTCAAACATCTAAATCATAAAAGAAAATCTTTAATAAATATTTCATCAAATTTAAAAACTTGCACTTCTCAAGAGACTCAGACAAGAACATGAAAAGAAAAATAAGACTGGAAGAAAATATACAAAGGACTTGTATCCAGAATGTATAAAGAAAACTTAGAAAGATGGTAATCTAAAAAATGAAGCAAAATATTTAACAGTTAAAGAAGATGTGTGAAGATTCATTAAGTACTCTAATATATCCTCGACCTCATTAACAATCAGAGAAAAGCCACAGTAACATTTCAGTTCATACTCACCAGAATGTCTAAAATTTAAAAAGATCAAAAAAACCAAATATGGCCTAGGATGTAGAGTAATTATAATTTAATATTATTGCTGGTGGTAATTTAAAATGGTAACATAACTTTGATCAACATTTTGATAGTTTCTTATAAATAAAAACATACTACAAAATAATTGTACAAGTATGGCCATAGCATCTTTTTTCATAATAATGAAAATTGTAAAAAAAAAAAAAAAATGCTAGTCAACAGATAATTGGATTAGTAAGTTTTGGTATACATATAAAATTTAATACTCCTCAACAATAAACATAATAAACTACTGATACATGCAGTACCATGGGTGAAGCTTGCTTTCCCTCAGCATTGTATTTGTAAAACACACAAAAAGTACATGCTCTAGAATTTCATTTGTATGCAGCTCTAGAAAAGGTACATCTAATCTATATAGTGATACAAAGATCAGTTGTTGCCTGAAACCTGGGATGGGGATGGGCTTGACTGAGAAGAGGCTTAAGGAAACTATCTGATATAAAACAACACTGATATAACAATACTAAAGTTTACTTTCCTGTATTCCTGACACATATCAAATTTGACCACATGTTGGGTCATAAAGAAAGCCTCAACAAATAGTACATTTTTGAAAATCATTCAGAGCATGTTCTCGAATTACAATAGTATTTTACGTAGAAAATAAGAAGAAAACCAGTAAATCCTCTCTTACCAGGAAATTCAAAAAAGTATCTAGTCCATGAGGTAACAAAGAAATCAATGCTTAAATATTGAAAACATTCTCTGGTATGGAAGATGAATAAAATAAAACCTGGTATCACCACTTCTGTACTGGTATTTCTATGTAGTGTAATAATGCAAGGGAAAAAAAGAGAAAATAAAAAAGAAATATAATGGTCAGTATTCATAGATGACATGCTTTGTATACTAAGAAAATCCAAAAATCTGGAAAAATATTTAAGAATTATTAAGAGCATTCTGCAAGGTCTCTAGATGCAGGTTAGTATAAACATAGAAGAATATGCTCAGCTTCATTAGTTATCAGGGAAGTGCCAATTAAAATCTTAAATATAAACCTGACAAAATGGCTAATGTGAAAAAGATGTTGGGGAAAAAGGCATAGGTGAACTTGTGTTGCAATTGGAACTCTCATATATTGCTGGTGGGAGTGTAAATTTGCAACAGCACTTTGGAAATCTGTGGATATGCATTTTTATGACTCTGCGATTGTACTCTCAGGTATCTACCCAACAAAGTTTCATATATTTGTTCACCAAAACATACATGCCAGAATATTTATAAATTGCTACTCATAATAGCCCCAAAATATGTAAAAGTCCATCAACAGAAAAATGGCTAAATAAACTATATACTCTTTATGTAATGGAATAGTACGGCAGAATGAGAATTAATTGATCTTATAAATGAAATGATTGAAAGAAACCAAATATACAAGATTACACATTAAATTACTTAACATGTGTTGTATATTTAACACATATGTAATGTTAGATATTTTAATTATATATTAAACCCTATATATTTAATATGTGTATATATCTATCAGTATCTAGTAGAAAAAAGGGAAAACGTACTAAGAGTTTGACTGCTTGAGAATAAGTGAGAAGTGAAGAAAATATTGTCAGGGAGTATAGAAAACCTTTCAAAAACATTTAAATACTACAGTGAATGAGGAGAGAGATCAAGATGGAGGAGTAGGAGGATACTGGGCTCACCTCCCCTCAAAAACACATCAAAACTACAACTACACGTACAGCAACTCTTGATGAAATCAACCTGGGGCCTAGTAGAACTGCTCTTCTGCAACCAAAGCTATAAAGAAAGATCCACATGGAGTCTGGTAGGAAGGGAGGAGAAGTGATCTGGTTGAGACACACATCCCTAGTGGGGGACAAAGAAGAGGAGGGATATCACAGACTAGGGGATCTTCCCAGGGGAAAACATGGTTCAAGCCACATATTACTGGGATTTGACACTGGCAAGATGAGCCCCCTTAGCTGGTTTGAAAACTGGTGGGGATTACTGGAGGGCTGTAAGAAAGAAACCAAGACTCTACTCTTGAAGAATACACACACAGACTTGCTTATTCTCAGTCACAGCACAGAGGCAGCAAATTTAAAACTGCCCGGGGCTCTGTGCCCCTCAGCCTACACCAGGCTCCTACTCCAGACCCTCTTGCTTCAGTGCTGCTCCCCACTAGTGCAAGGCAACCATTGCCAACAAGAGTGCACAAACTTGGAGAGAATGGAGGCAGCTCAGACCCCGGCCCTGCCTCTGATCGGGGCAGAGGCAGCCACTCCCAACTCTCTCATCTGTCCTTGCACACACTCTGGAGGGAGCAGTGATAGCTCCAGGCAGAAACCACCATCACAGGAGCATGTGTTTCTTGCCCATTTGGGAGGGGCGGGGCCAGCTCAGTGGTGTGGCATCAACCTCTCCAAAAATGATCCAGTCTCCAGCCAAGGAATACACACAGGGAAAAGTGAAACAAGCACAGAAGTGTAGCCTCAAGCCCCTAGGTTCTGGCCACATCTGAAACCAAGTCAGAGACTGCCACCACACCCAGGAGAAACCCAGCTCTCTCAGGGCCTCAGCTCCAGCTCCTTGGGGCTCACTCCCAACCCCATTAGGGCCGTGATGGCCACTGAGCATAGGAGAAGCCACAGTGTGCACCTGGCTCAGGCTCCAGCCCCTCCAACTCTAGCCCTATATCCCAAAAAGATTTTAAGAAAATTGAAATCATATCAAGCATCTTTTCCAACCAAAGCTCTATGAGACTAGAAATCAACGACAAGAAAAAAAAAAAAAAAACTGCTAAAAACACAAACATGGGGAGGCTAAACAATATGCTACTAAACAATCAATGGATCACTGAAGAAATCAAAGAAGAGATCAAAAAATACCTGGAGAGAAATAAAAGCAAAACACAATGATACAAAATCTATAGGATGCAGCAAAACACAATGATACAAAATCTATGGGATGCAGCAAAAGCATCTAAAGAGGAAAAAGTTCTAAGAGGAAAGTTTATAGTGATACAAGACCAATTCAGGAAACAAGAAAAGTCTCCAATAAAAAACCTAACCTTACAACTAAAGGAACAAGAAAAAGAAAAAAAAAAAAAAACAAAGGTGGTAGAAGTAAAGAAATCATGAAGCTCAGAGGAGAAATAAATGAAATAGAGACTATTAAAAAAATCAATGAAATTAAGAGCTGATTCTTTAAAAAATAAACAAAATTGGTAAACCTTTAGACTCATCAAGAAAAATAGAGTGAGGTCCCAAATCAGTAAAATGAGAAATGGAAAATGAGAAGTTATGATCGACACCACAGAAAAACAGAAGATTACATGAGATCACTAAGAACAACTATATGCCAATAAAATGGACAACCTAGAAGAAACAAATTCCTAGACATGTGCAGTCTCACAACACTGAATCAGGAAGAAATAGAAAGCATGAACACAACAATTATCACTAATGAAATGGAATCAGTAAAAAAAAAAAAGAAAATCCCAACAAACAAAAGTCCAGGACCATATGGTTTTACAAGTGAATTCTACCAACTTTTAGAGAATAGTTAACAACTATCTTTCTCAAACCATTCCAAAAACTTGTAGAGGAAAGAATGCTTTCAAACTCATTCTATGAGACAACATTAGCTTGATATCAAAATCAGACAAAGATATCACTAAAAAGAAAATTACAGGCCAGTATCACTGATTAACATAATGCAAAAATCCTCAACAAAATATTAGCAAATCAAACCCAACAATATATTAACAGGATCATACATCATGATCAAGGGGGATTTATTCTAAGGATGCAAGGATGGTTCAATATCCACAAAAGGATCCATAAAAAAAATCACATGATGCATGAAAAGCTTTTGACAAAATTCTACATCCATTCATGTTAAAAACTCTCCACAAAGTGGGTAGAGAGTGAACATACCTCAACATAATAAAGGGCATCTATGACAAACCCACAGCTAATGCTATACTAAGTGGTGAAAAACTGACAGCATTTCCTCTAAGATCAGGAACAAGACAAGGATGCATACTATCACCACTTTTATTCAACACAGTATTGAAGTCCTGGCCATGGCAATCAGAGAAGAAAAGAAATAAAAGGCATCCAAATTGGAAAGGAAGAAGTAAAAGCGTCACTATTTGCAGGTGACATGATATATAGAAAACCCTAAAGTCTCCACCAAAAAGCTGTTAGAACAAATAAAATGATTTCAGTAAAGTTGTAGGATACAAGATTAATAATACAGAAATCTGTTGATTTTCTATATACAAATAATGAGCTAACAGAAAGAGAAGTCAAGAAAACAATCCCATTTACAATCACATAAAAAAGTATAAAATACTTAGGAATTAATTTAACCAAAGAGGTGCAAGATCTATATTCTGAAAACTATAAGACATTGATGAAAGAAACTGAAGATGATATAAATAAATGGAAAGATCCCATGTTTATGAATTGGAAAAATGAATATTGTTAAAAATATCCATACTACCCAAAGCAATCTACAGATTTAACACCATCCCTATCAAAATACCCACAACATTTTGCACAGAGCTAGAACAAATAATCCTGAAATTTATTTGGAACTACAAAAGACCTCACATAGCCAAAGCAATCTTGAGACAAAAGAAGAAAGCTGCAAGTTATCATGCTTCCTGACTTCAGACTATACTACAAAGCTACAGCAGTCAAAACAGTGGAGTACTGGCACAAAAACAGACACATAGATCAATGGAACAGAATAGAGAGCCCAAAAATTAACTCATGAACTTATGGTCAATTAATCTATGACAAAGGAGGCAAAAATATACAACAGGGAAAGAAAGTCTCTTCAAGTGGTGCTGGGAAAACTGGACAGCTACATGTAAAAGAATGAAATTGCAAAAACAGAAACAGACCCACAGACTTAGAAAACAAACTTATGGTTACCAAAGGGGAAAGGTGGTGGGGAGGGATAAATTAGGAGGTTGGGATTAATATATGCACACTACTATCTATAAAGTAATCAACAAGGACCTACTGTATAGCACAGGGAACTCTACTGAATACTCTGTAATAACCTATATGGGAAAAGAATCTGAAAAAGAATAGACATACATATATGTATAACTGAATCACTTTGCTGTACACCTGAAACTAACAACATTGTAAATCAACTATATTTCAATATAAAATAAATTTTTTTTAAGTATGGAATTATAACATTTTCTCACACCATATACAGAAATAAATTCAAAATGGATTAAAGACCTAACATAAGACCTGAAACCATAAAACTCCTACAACAAGACTTAGGCAGTATACTTTTTGACATAAGCCTTAGACGTATTTTTTTGGATCTGTGTCCTCAGGCAAGATAAACAAAAGCAAAAATAAACAAATGGGACCTGATCAAACTTAAAAACTTTCGCACAGTAAAGGAAGCCAACAATAAAATGAAAACACAACCAACTGAACTGGAGAAGATATCTGCAAAAGATATGTCATATAAGAGGTTAATTTCCAAAACAAATAAATATCTCATACAGCTCAGTATCCAGAAAACAAACAATCCACATTAAAAAATGGGCAGAAGATCTGAATAGACATTTTACAAAGAAGATATACCAATGGCAAACAGGCACATAAAAGATGCTCAACATTTCTAATCATCAGGGAGATGCAAATCAAGACCACAGTGAGATAGCACCTCACACTGGTCAGAATGGCTACCATCAAAAAGACAAGAAATGATAAATGCTGGTGAGTATGTAGAGAAAGAGAACCCTAGTTCAATGTTATTGGGAATGTAAATTGGTTTGTGGAAAACAGTATGGAGGCTCCTCAAAAAATTAAAAATAGAACTACCACATGATCCAGCAGTTCCACTCCTGGATATATATCCAAAGAAAATGAAAACATTAATTTGAAAAGATACATGCAGCCCAATGTTCAGAGCAGCATTATTTACAGTAGCCAAGATATGGAAGCAACTAAACATCTATCAGAAGATAAATGGATAAAGTAGATGTGGTGTGCGTGTGTGTGTGTGCGTGTGTGTGTGTGTGTCAGGAAAACAGAACATTACTCAGCCATAAAAAAGAATGAGATTTTGCCATTTGCAATAACATGGATGGACCTGTACCATATTATGCTTAGTGAAGTAAGTCAGACAGAGAAAGACAAACACTATTTTTTCACTTATAGGTGGAATCTAAAAATACAACAAATGTCAGTATAACAAAACAGAAACAGACTCACAGATATAGAGAATAAACTAGTGATTAACAGTGGGGAGACACAAGATAGGGGTATGGGATTAAGAGATACAAACTGCTATGTATAAATAAATAAGATACAGTATGTAATAATGTACAGCACAGGGAATATAGCCAATATGTTGTAAAAGCTTTAAATGTATTATGATCTATATCACTGTGTTGTACACCTGAAACTAACATTGTAAATCAACTATACTTCAATAAAATATATAAAAAATAAACAAATACTACAGTGAAAAAGCCAATAGAAAGGAATAGAATGAAGATGCATTGGTAGAAAATAATTAGTAATTGTGCAAAATCTCCAAGAAGGCAGAGAGGGAATAGAGTCTAGGGTATAATTAGAAGTATCATTTATAGAGAGAAAAAGAGATAACTTTCATTTTAATAAAAATGGACAAGAAGTAAGGACAAGTTCAGGCAGTTTCATTTTGCTGCTTCTGTTTTTGTTACTATTTTGTCTGCTTGCTTTCTTGTTTGTTTTATATTTTAAGTGACGTAATCTGCAGAACAAGTGAGAGTGTGAGGTGACAAAGGTTTGATTAGAGTGGAAGTTTGAAATAGTGTTTGGGTAGAATGGGTGCAATAATTGGCTAAAGACACAAAAGCATTGTCTGTCAGCTTCAGCTTGGTGGCCACCAATTTATCTAGAAACCCATCTGGCCAATGAGGGGATTCTCTAAGAGAGAGTAACCTATGGATCAGTGCTGGGAACACGGACATCTGTCTTCTACTGGTTGGTTGTAGCAGACAGAAGCAAGCCAAGAAATGTTTACTACTGCAACTAGAGGGATTAAAATGGTAGAATGATGATGATCAAGACAGGTGGAAAAATAGTACTGAGGAACGTGAGAAGGTCTATGAAATGGAAGTCCTTACGTGGATTGGAGAACGATGCTCTTTGGATTTTTAGCTTCACACAACCTAGTTTTTCCTTACCTGTGGTCATGCAAGAGATGAGTGTACGATCTAGGACCAGCAACGGTGCTTTCTTACTCTCAGCACAGAGTCCTTGCAACGTCACTAAGATGTCAGGTTGAGTATTATCAGTAGATGTCTGTGAAAAGGGCAGAACTCAGAGCGCTGCCTGATGCTGGAGAGAAGAACAGCACAGGCTGAAACACAGAAGGTCAGAGAACCATGCCAAACCCAGCCCCTCCTGCTAGCACTACTTAGTAAAGAATCTGTGTAACTAGTAGCTGGGGTATAATTGTTATAGAAAATTAGTTCTTCAGCTAATCATTTGCCTTAAGCCAACATGACTATAGGATAGCTAATCACTAACATTACCAATAGTATTTCCAAAATAGGCCATTTCAGATAGAATTAAAAAGCATTCTGAGTAGCCACCTGAATTGGTGTTATGTTTTTTATTATTTCCTTTTAAGATGACATAAAATGTTTTTGGCCTGGAAGATGTGCTTTAGAAAACAATAAGATCTGAAAATTGCTTTTTGACAGGACAATATATTACAACTGAATAAATGTCATATTTCACTTCATGTATGGCCCTTTCAGCAGTGTTAAATTTCTTTAGTTATTCCATACATTGATTTTCCCCCTTTCAACTGAAGTTGTCCTTTTCTGTTATGATCTGATGGAGAGCTGGCAAAGGACAAATTTACAAGATGAATCCTATCAGTGGCCCAGTGGAGTAACTCTTCATTTTCAAAGAAGGCGCCACCTTCTCAATTTAATTATAAGCTTGACAATTTCAATTTGGATGTATAACTCCATTTTGACTAGCCTTAACAAAGCCCCTTATTTGATTTTCCCATTAAGGCAGGCTGGCTCTTTAACATTTTTGAATGCAACCTAAAAAGGAGAATGTTTTCAATACAGGCCATTCTTCTAAAAATCTGTTCAGAAACAAAAGAATGTGTTAAGCACGTATTTGGATAAAATTAGGTCCTCAAAAAAAGTTCAGGGTGGATACTAAAAACATGTTGAATTAGATGATGTATTTTTGCCAACAAATGTTTATTTAAATATTTCCTATGGTGTACAACTACCATTATTAGATCAATCATAAGTTAGAAAGACTATAACAGTGTTTACTTTTAAGAAATATTTAAGCTGTCACTTGTTATCTACCAACACACATATGTAATGCCCTTTAACGTTACTTACCTGTGTTAACCTTATTTCCAAATACTTTAACTGAGCATTTTAAAACTAAGTACAGGTTAGCGAGCAACTCCAGGGTCTGGGGACAAAATCCTGGTTTCTACTGCAAAACCAAGGCAAACAAATTTATTTAATTTTGTTTGAGAATCAGAAAAAAAAAGTTTTCTTTGTATTTACAGTATGACACATTTTAAAGATGAAGTAAATGTTATACAATTCCATGTCCTAGAAACTATAATATGATTTGTTTATGGTTTATCTTTGCCTTATTGATATGTTTACTGAGATCTACATTTTAAAATTTTAAAAGGTTTTTTTAGAAAATATCTTTAATCTCCAAGTCTTCAAACTGTTTGGGGCTTATGAGGATGACTGAGTATTTCTATTTACTATTTCAAAAGCATGCTGCTTGGAAAATAATGGAGTATAAACATTATCAAACTATCATCCTAACAAAATACATTGGCAAGTAAGATACCCTCATTTTTCTTAGTACCAACATGCATACAAAAATTCTATAACCTTTCTAAAAACAGTTATCTAATAGTCATTTTTTTAAAATTTTAGACATTGTATTAATGTTGGTGCAATTTCTTCAACTATACAATATCTGAAAATAAATACACATTGGAAGTGACATATTACTGAGAGGCAGTGTTGTGTAATGGGTAAAAGTACCAGGTACTTGAACAACACTGCCTTGGCTCCAATTCCAACTCTACCATTTAATAGCTGTGTCGCCTTGAGATAGCTACCAAACCTAGTTCCTTTGTTTCCTCATCTTTAAAATGGAGATAATAATAGTACTTATCTCATAGGATTGCTGTGAGTTAATTTATGTCAGCTGTTTGGAACAGCGCCAGCACGTAGGAGGCACACAATAGATATTAGCAATTATTATAAGCTGTTACACTTGGAGCCAAACCGCACACATTTGCCTTTCAAGTACTACTTTTGTGCAGGTGCTACATCCACCAGGGGTCTTTAAGTTCAGGTAAGCATTGAGACTTACAAGAATATCATAGGCTACCTTGGCACCAGTTTACCTAGAAGGTTATAGGACAGGAAATATATTTCTCCAGGCAACACCAGGCTTTTCTCTCCACAGGAGTGCCAGCAACTGTAGTTGCCATGGCACTTCACACAGGGGGTGGGGAGCTATCTATGCTTTCCCCAGGTGACAGCCCAGGCGCAAGGGTATGGGATCTACATCAGTGGGAGTTAGCAACCTCATGCAAAACACATTTCTGACAAAGGTCTTGTACCCAGAACGTGGAGAGTTACAGTAGTATAGTACAAGACATTCTGGTGTTCTGACATAACGTGGATGAGGAACTTACAAAATTAAAAGAAGGAATAATTAGCATGTCTTTCTTGGATACTCCTCTTAACTATCAATAATTACAGTGAGATCTGAACAAAGATTTGCCAGCACACATTCCACTCTGATGTGGTTGTTGAGGACTTTTATCACAGGTATTTAACTTCGAGTTTTGTAAAAAGATCCAGCCATTTTATACATGAACAAAATTTTGACATTTTATGAGGGAAAAGAACATACCTTTTATTGTTGTTCTAACCCTTTTCCACAACAAAGGCTTGCAGACACATGTCTAACTAGGACCAAGCCTTTTGTCTGAAAACATTCTTAGAACTGGACAGATTTGTACTGTAGCTTAACTGAAATCACAGATTACATACCACAAAGCACAAAAGAGACATTACCATAAAATGAACTAAGATCTGTCGAGTGATAATATTGCGAAGGACTCTATTTAGATGGTCTTAATTTGGATTATTTGCAAAATACATCTTGCAGTTAGAGCTAACACTGGGCATCATCTCTACATTCATGTAGATCCTCAAAAAAAAAAGAGGCAGAACTTATGAACTATGTCCGATTTACTTTTGAACATAGACAATATTGAAGATCTTATTGTGACATTAATAGACCCTTAAGTTCAGTTATTTTGAACCCACATCAGTATTGTAAGAATAAGCACAGGTCACTACCATAAGAAGGATGGCTGTATTCCTATTTACTATGGTAGGAGAACAGACTTCCAGTTTATGTAGATCACAGGCCTTTAATTTGGATCAAGATCTCATTTTTTTTAACCTCATCCACTTCTATGGAAAGAAGGCAACAGGAAGCTGCTTATATGTACTTGCATGCAAATATTTACATATAACCTTAGGAGGTTTCAGGGCCTTAGAAGCCATTTCATTTCTCAGTTGATACCCTGATCAAGAACTCTTCATCGAAATCAGAGAGGATTGTTACCAGATGTTAGGAAAAATAGCTCGTTTTATGGCAAACATTTCAAGTTACATTTACGTAGAAGCCTTTTCCGTTGATGAAAGCGATTTGTAATGGTAAGCGAATTTTTGGACCTGAGTTTTATAGTCTGACTGGCTTACCAGGCCTTTGGAGGAAAATAATATTCTCGCTGGCACAGGTACACTTGTGAAATTCAGAGAACTTTGTTCAAGAAATGGAACACAGAGATCCCAAAGTGGTACATTAGCCTACTCAAATATGCTTTGTTTCCACAACGGGAATTCTTCTCAATTCTTCCCTTGGAGGATTTTTCATTAAACTAAGCCTGGTAAGAGGACTTACACTACTTTTTGGAGACATGAAATTGTGCAGTTATTCTCTATGAGTAGGCCTGAGGCACTGCTTAGGCCTCAAACAAAATTCCCTACCATTTGCTTGCCTTGTCTGTGCCCCTTGCTTGTGTGGCCTGTGATTTGGCTAATAGCAAAAAGTCAGGCCTCTTAGGGCATATAGCTCTTGGACCTCAAAGATCCTCATAGAATGTCTTACAAGCTTTCCTCGTGAAATAACAGTATTCTTGCAGCAATTGTCCTAATCTGTCTGCAACACTAGTTTTCATGCTCTCCTAGAGGGATAATTTGTCCTGTGGTTTTCTTCAGTCTACTGGAGAAGTCCTACTACAGGCATTTAGGATTTTTAAATAAAAAGATTTGTCAGAGGCCAGAATAAGAAACCACAATGGCACAGACAGGGCTTTGCTGATTCAGTGAGGAAAGAAGACAAGTCAATTTCCACATTTTAAGTCATGAATTTAACTTAAACCTCCTTTCAAGACTATAGGTTTATATATAAAACCCACTTGTATGGGTGGGTTCATTTGCTTCAAAAGCAAATGAAATAAATACAATCTATACATGACAAGATTACAGAGTCAAAAGGAGAAGAGAATGTAAGTTTTAGGGTGGGAAGGCCAGAGGCCCTGGTGAAATCTTGAATGACAGCAGGTCCCTAGGACCTTCTTCTCCAGAAGACTTCATGGCAGCACAGAGCCCTGAGAATACACCAAACAGTTTCATGTTTGAAAGAGATGACCAAGGATCCTCAATACTATTCAGGTTGATTCATCACTTAGAAAAACTTTCTTCTTACGACAGTGAGATTGGAAACGACTTTCAGAATCTAACTAACTAGTTCTAGGAGGTCTTTAATGAAAACTGCTAATTATTAAACAGCAGATTTTAGCATGCAGTTTGTCCACAGTGTAACGTTAATTACGAAGTGTGTTATTCTATTCAAAGTCTGTCTTTTTTTTTTAAGTTGTGTACAGATTCAGAAGTTCTGAGTGTTCTGTGAAATACATGTGAGTGCTTCATGAAATCCTGTTTAATGTTTGTAAAAAAATTTTGTCATTCCTGACACATACAAAGATTTTACATTTCTGGCTTCAATAAGTAAAAAGACTCAAAGATGTGTAGTTTTCAAGTATTACTGCCTTTCAAATTACATATTTTTTGGTGTTACCTTTTTAAGGATTTCAGGGTTAGCATTATAATGGGGCTAATTAAATTTTTCACTGAGGAAGCAGCCAGCTAGACCACTGCCCCAGGCACATAACCTGAGCTTACTACTTTCCTTCGCTCATTTATTCTGTGTGAGATGAGATTCCTCGAACTGCAAACTGAGTAGAGTACTCAGGCCAGTCAGCTGCTGATGGATTTCAGTGACTACAGAGGCAGTGTTTGAGCCTCACCCTGACAGCACACATCACAGCCAGGTGACAGCGGAAGCACATCTTCCTGTGTGAGTTGGCTGTGGGTGACAATCTGCCAAACTAAAATAATGGAAGAGGCATTATTTATATAAAAATGAACCAACTGGGCTTAGCGCTAAAGTATTTTGCAAGATTCTAGGACTGTCACCTCGTTTTGCCCTGAGATGGTTTTAGTGAACAACCCAGAAAACATAACAACAATTACAAAATAGAATCATGTGGGAAAAGGTGTCTTTCAGTAATTTCATTGGTATATCTTTAAAATTAAGCAATTTTGTCAGCCTTCCCAAGAAACAAAGGAAATAATTAATAACAACTATGTGGCAGTCTACTAGGCTCTTTACACATGTTATTTAACTTCAGTAAGTACTCTTTTCCTATTTTATATCTGAGGAAACTAGGAGAAAACAGTTAAATGATTTGTTTATGTTACTAAATGGCAGGCAGATCTGGAATTTAAACCAACTTTGACAAAAGATCTGTTTTAATACACTGCCTGATAGGTGTAAGAATTATGTGTTTTTAAAAAAGAGACTCTTGTAGGTGGAATTATTTGAGAAATATTCATGAAAATGAGTGGTATACATGCATGTGTATATGCATACGTGTGTATGATATTTATTGTAGACTGTGAATTCCCTGAGAAGATTTTTCAGTTGTTGTTTTATTAAGTTACTTATATATGATATAGCTTTTACTGTAGACAGTCATTTCTTACAAAAGGGGTGAACATTAACCCTGGAAGTATGGAGATCCATTACAAAGAAAGCAGTGACCATCTGGTTCTTATAGTATGATATAGAAGGTACAGAACTGACTTCACTGAAAACCAAGAAAGAAAAAATCTAAGCTATCATCTTAGAAAATAGAATATGGAACTACTTATGCATCAGATGACTAGATAAATGATTAAAAATAGATTGATGTGATAATTTACCTAGGTGTATAAAATGAGGAATAACTCATTCGTTTCTGGGATAAAAACAAAGTGGCACATTTCATTTTCTGTAAGATTAAATCTCTTTAAATTCCTGATTACATTCTCTGAATAATAATTTGCTTTTTGTTTTTTTTTCTACAGTTGGACAGTGTCACCTCCCTGATCCAAGCAGCCAAAAATTTAATGAATGCTGTAGTGCAAACAGTGAAAATGTCTTACATTGCCTCAACCAAGATCATCCGAATTCAGAGTCCTGCTGGGCCCCGGCACCCAGTTGTTATGTGGAGAATGAAGGCTCCTGCAAAAAAACCCTTGATTAAAAGAGAGAAACCAGAGGAAACTTATGCAGCTGTCAGACGAGGCTCAGCAAAGAAAAAAATCCACCCAGTGCAAGTGATGAGTGAATTTAGAGGAAGACATATCTACTGAAACCACTATTCTACTCTAGTGTTTATATGACAAAGTCCTGGCTAAACACACTGCTTTATTTTTACACTTGATTAGTTCTGTAAGTTCACTAACTTAGAATTTAACCCACAAATAATGTAAAACACTGAAAGCCTAACCAACACGAGCAACGTATCTTGGGGATCATGCCACTGTCATTTCTGCATGGCCAGCACCTAATAAGGAATCAACAGATGCTTGCTGAATGAATGAAATCTTCAGGGTCATTCAGCCTCTCCCATCACGGAGAATATCTTATATTCATTACTAAATGAACACAGGAGACTCAAATGAGTCCTGTTCACCTGTACCAGCTTAAGTATACTCACCCTCTTCATTTTAAATTAAAATAGTGATATGAGCTCTTGACTTGGTTTTCAACGGAAACAAAAGATTTCATAAAATACTCTCCCATTTAATCTCCATACTTCCTTTATCTGATGTAACCTGACAGACATGCGTGATTCCTTCTACAGGAAAAAAAAAAAAATTCAATCTCTAGATATTTGTAACAACTGTTGTCAACTGATTGGGCTAATATCCATCAGAAACTAACCAAGCTTGAGCAATCAAGTTGCTTTCTGGATTTTCAAGGTCCGCCTTAATTATTTATGAAACAATTTATTAACATTATAAAGCTTACAATGAGTTTTCATGCCACAAGTGTGCATTTCAGGACTCCACTGTGCTCAGCTGTTCTGCACGTTGAGTTCTGGATTTAAAAAGGCCCACCGGAATACTACATATATGGAGGAAGCGTTATCATCCGTTGGGGAAATGGGCATTTAACTCTATCCCCAAGCGAGTTATGACTGATAACAGAAATGCAAGGAGTTCTGCATGACTCTGTTTGTATCACCTTGCAAGTATAATTAAAAGGAAAAGGCCAGTTTGAAAAATATTTTTTGTCATTGAGTAAAATACAACTCAAAAAATGTGTGTGGTACCGCTGAACTCTGAAGTAGAGTTAGTGGCAATGAAGCTGGAGTGATTTTAATAACATTTTTTAAAATAGAAGTCTGAGGTCATTTGATAACTGCAGTCATTGTGCTGATGCCGAATTGAGTTCATAATGCGCTTTATAATAGTTTCAGAGTCTAGTGCGTTGCTTCTCTCTTTCTACTTCTTTCTGTCTGTCTGTCTCTGGAGGAGTTAAGTTTCAGTTTTACCTTTTCTCATGCATAGAGTTCCCATTCACAGGATTTTAAACATGAATTTCCTATTCTACTTTATCAAAATTATACCCACATCGTAACTTCACCTTGTAAAACGTTTCCATCAATGAACTGTTTCAACAGCCATGTCATCTTAGTTTGACTAGGTAAAGTTTAAACATGCAACATCAGCTGATGTTAGAATGGCCGGTTTGGGTAAAAGAATGTGTGAAACATAAGAAGGCATAAAGGTTGAGAGCATGATGTGTGTGGTACGTTGAACAAAATGGTATGGGAGTATGTTGAACAAAATGGTATGGGAAAGGGATTTAATCGGTCAATATGTTAATAAATTATGGGGAAAATGTAAACTTTTCATTGTAATATGTTATATTGTTCTTCCAGAATGCTAGGTTACCTGGGCTCAGCATTGATACATACACTTTCTAAGAGTGAAAGCAATACGCTCCTGCCTCTCTTGCAGTGTGCACTGGCCCACGATCAATATTATTCTGGACAGAGTCCACTCCCTAAAAGAAAAGGCAGTGCAGAAAGGAATTAGAGAATCCAGATAATTATACTGTCCAGGACTCGCTAGCTAACTGAGGCAAAACAGGGAATTTCTTTTGTTGACATGCTACCATCATTTTCTGTTCTAAGATAGACATTACAGGAGTTACCTCTATGACACTTCCTTTTGTCAGGTAGAAGTGTGAATTTACAATTTAGTTGAGAAAATAATTTCTTAAAAAATTACCAAACTACTAGTATATCTTAGTTCCTAAAGCCACATGCTCAAGAATCGTAAGAGTCTCATTTACAAAATCTAATGTCTGTTTAATTCTACATCCGCTTTCCACAGGTTAGAGTTTAGAATGCAGCGCTCGATGCCAAAAGAGCATAACTAATTTGAAATTATACACTTATCAAATAACCTCTGTATCTGTCTTAAGAAAATGACTCTTTAAAAATGAGATGTGAACAAGTCCTCCTCTTCAAAGCACAGGGATTTCCAGCTTAGCTCAAAGCAAACAACTATAATTAAGCAAAACTTAATTTAAAAAAAAAACATTAACTTGGAGAATGTCCCAGGAGTAAAGTCTGGTGCAGTAATCAGAGGTGCAATAAGAACAAGATGTACAGAGCTGAGAAGGACATCTGTCCACCTGACTCAATTCCTGCAGTGGGCAGCATTTCAGGATTTAATTCAATTCAAACCCGCTAATAGTATAATACTTAGAAGAAAAATTAGCAGCAAATATATTAACAAATCCTCCCATTATAAAACCTAGTTAAATGAATCTAATCAGTAAGTATGAAGGTGGTGTATATATTTATAACTAAGCCCTTCTTCTGGCAGGGGAATGACAGAAATTTCTTAATGAGAGTGATTGCTTGGTGGCCCATCTATGCATCTTTTGAAATTGCATCACAGAGATTGGTGCTTCTTCTAATGATACTTTTGCTTTATCTTGCTAATCAAAACTCACCTTTCTCTTTTAGTGAAATTGAGTTATGTTAATTTATGAAGGAAAAAAAATCTTTGGGAGGGAGGAGAGGGTTTATATCACCTTTGAAGGATAGCAGTTCCGTCCTGGTTAGCCACCAGCATCACTGGCAAACATTAGACTGAAATCAGAATGATAAGTTAGAAAATATCTGTGAATCCACTCAAGATTTTTTAGTTAGAAAAACTGGAAGGTTTCCATTAAATAGGAAAGGTGATAAATATAAATCTTTCCCTTTTACTTATCACAAGTGGAAATTAATGGCTTAAAATATTTCCTTCTTTCTAATGGACTAAATGAATGAGTCTGGAAAAAAATTCAAACACTAAACTTCTAAGGAAATTTGTTAATTATTCCCTTTCTGCTTGTCTTATGACATGAACGAAAACTGAATGTATTAGAAAATACAATATTCTTAAAATTGCCTTCTGGTCTTTGCAAATCTCTGAATTTATCAGTATTAAGATAGCATATACGTTCCCCATAAAATTCCTTCTGTATGAGGGGTAAGTACCTCCACAACTCTATAGAAAGGCCCGCGTCGTCAGGCTGACATCCTTGCACACTTAACATCTTCAGAGAGCTCAGTTTTCAAGTCACAGTAAAGCAAGATATTTAAAATTGTGAACACACCGTTAAGTGCCCAATCTGGGCCTCAAACCTAATAATTAGTACTCCTCAAATTTAATGAGTGGCTGAAAAGACTAATGTCTGACAACACAGAAAGTATTTCCAGTGACTTCCTACACCTTCACATTCAGGGTGGTCTTTTCATCTCACCATCCCTGAGCTCCGTATCTTCCTATAAACTGCTGACAGTTTGCTACCAGAATGATGCAGCAGGCCTGCTCATCCCGATCAATTACCCCCAAATAATGTCCTTCCCTCTTAGTCCAAAATCTCTCTCGCTCATCTCTCATCCCCTTAGGAGACCATCCCACATATCAGTTGATTAATACATTCTGTAGCATTCTAGTTAAAATTATTAATTTTAATTCCCAATGCCATTATCTTTTTTCTTTTTTTTTTTTTTTCTATTCCAGAAAACATTCTTATCTTTTTCGGTGTCAAATGAACACTTCCATGCTAGGCACTGTGGTTCCCATGGATACATATTTCTGTACAGTGGCAGAATGAGTAGAGTGAGATCGAGACTTTTCCTGGTGATATTTACCTTTCTCTAGTGAAGTCCTTGCAGAGCTGCCAGCCTGTTTCACCTTCACTGTAAGTAATTCTCTAGGTTAGCAAAGCAAGCGCCAGAGTATCAAGTTGAGTAAAATCTGTACTTTCTTTTGTCTGCCTGTCTTTTGTTAAGACAGTCTGCTTATTGCATATTTAGGTATCAAACAGCCATTTTTCTTTTTGGAAAGTCAGAAATACTTCTGTTTGACTGCATCAGAAAATTTAGGGGCATCCAGTTAAAAGACTGTAACTTCCATATTATTTTAATAATTCTTTTTAAGTCAACTAGAAAAAGGTCTGCAACCTTAAAAATTTATATTTAT
This sequence comes from Lagenorhynchus albirostris, assembly GCF_949774975.1. NCBI lineage: Eukaryota > Metazoa > Chordata > Mammalia > Artiodactyla > Delphinidae > Lagenorhynchus > Lagenorhynchus albirostris. Next base: position 18,872,191 of record NC_083110.1, on the reverse strand, counting down.
TTATCATTTTCATTTATATGTCACATACCAGAAAACAACACTTAATCGGACAAAAACCCTATCGCATTTTTTGTCATAACTCTCTTTCCCTATAATATCTTTAATATTAGTAAATATTTTGCATGTTACTGCCAAATAAGCCAGGCCTAATGACAGAAGAGTCTACACACAAAGTAGTTTAAAGTTTTCATTTTGGTTCTTTGGGTCTATTAGGATAGAAAAATGTGGATGTTACTAAAACCAGGTGTATGCAACTAAAGAGGTAATCAAGGTTTTAACACTATCCTAGACATCTGAAAGAGAGAAGGATTAAAATTTTTAATGCATTCTTTTGCCATTTTAACTAATTTACATGAACAAGAAACATTTTCTATTAAAGCAAAAGAAAGAATTGATTTCCTGTATTAATCATTTTACATGTGAATTTTCTTCCCCTACCAAGATAGACAGGACTTATTCCTGAACACTTCAAAAGAAGATTATACTAACTGAGAGAACCGCTTCCAAATGGAACCCAACCTTACCAGAATCCCACCTACAGACAATAGATGGTTTGTAGGGCTGGCCTTTATGTAGATCCTGGGATGAGATGTTTCATGGCTGCAGGCTGGCTTCTAGAATCCAAGAGTCCCCACTGGTTTAGGAGAACAAAACCCAAGGAATGAACTTCAAAATGAATTTAACAAGTTGGAGGGGGAAGAAAGCAGTAAATACAGAGCAGTTCTAAAAGAAAGTGGGTAAGAAAGTGACAGAGGTAGAGGAGGGAATAAGAAAGGTAGTTGCAGAAGCAGGTAACTTTTATACCAGAGGGAGGAAGAGTTTTGAGTTCTATGAAGATTAGGCAGCCTTCTCCTGAGGAAGATTTTAAGGATAGGATAGGGCACTTATCTTTGGCAGTTTGGGTGAAGTCGTGTCAGGGCAGAGGACAAACTATATAACTTTTGAGGATCATTTAGTGATATTGTTTGCAAGATGAGAAATTGAAATTCAGCCAATTTTTTAGCACGTTGGTGGGTGAAATTCCCCCCAGTATCAGAGTTAATCAGGATATTATATATTTAACAAATATCTTTTGAGCAACTTCGATGTTCCAGGCACTGCTCTAGGTTCTTAGGATATACCAGATAACAAAACAAACAGTGACTCTTGCCCTTATGGGCAGACTCTGTGTTGAACGCTATTACCTTATTTAATTTTTTCAATAACCCTAGGAGATAAACATTATCAGCTCTATTCCTTAGAAAAAGAAACTAAGGAGACGGATCTTGCATGAAAACTCACTGGCCTTAAAATTTGGTTGCACTCTCGAGTCTGAACTTTTAGCCACCACACCATCCAGATTTCCTGGAAAATGGGATTGGATTTTTTAGTTGAAAATGAGATGCACATTTCAAATGCTGGCTGGCTTCCTATGTAAGAGCAAAAGGATCAAAACTTAAATATATATGGTATATAAATCCATGCCTACATCACTCAAAGCAAATAAAAAGCAGGTACATAAGTAATCAGCTGAATGTTATAACCTCTAATAATTGAATAAAAATATCAGATATATGAGGAGTGAATATTTCATCTACGTGATCTGAAATCAGATGAAAACACCAAATTACTTTCACTTCCACAGAGGTGAAATCTTCCATGGAGATGCCTGTTTAAAATCCATCTTTAGCATTGACTGGTGAAAACAATTTGTTGACACCATTTCTTTCCTTCTTTACTGCTAGTGTGTGTTTAAAATTATATATCCCAGGGAGGATGGGCCAAGGATTATTGAAATAAGCTAAAGTTTCTTTGTATTCCACACTGACTGAACCATAGGAAATGTATGTTTCCTTCTTTATAGAGGTAACAATGTATATAGTATGTGTCTGACTGTAAGCAAATTTAGTCCTTTAACTGTACATGGTCCTTCTTCCTAGAGACAACTGAAGTCTAGACTCTCCCTCTTGCCCATGTTGCTGAACAGACCTCCCTATCTCAGGCCTGGGGTAGTTAAATGACTTTCTAATCTGTCTTAGGGCCAGAAATGTTTCCTTAAACTGGGAATGTATTTATTTGGGGTCTTCAATTTTGGGTGCGTGGCAGTCATGATGGTGCCAGCTGCCAACTGTCATAAAAGGAAGCTCCGGAGGGAAACTCCTTCTGACAGGCTCAGGTTTCTAACAACCACCTCTAAAAATCTCTTCAATGTAGGATATATACAACCGCCACTTAAATGGTATTAGCAAAATACTAATTCTACTTATGTCCTGTGTTTTCATTCCAAATGAGGTATTTTTTAGTTATAAAGTTTTCTTTCCTTTGCATTTTCAAGAAGAATGCTTATTTCTTGTTCTGGGTATTTGGTCTTAAAGATACGTAGCATCTCTAAACATCTTGAAGTCCCCTTTCAATAATTATATCAATAGTTCAAAGCCGGCAGATTACTTTTTCTATTCAGACAACCATGTATTATGTAGTCCCAGGCCAGCCCTCAACATGTCCATCAGTTTCCCATCTTTATGAATTATCTGAACCTCTCTGTGATATTCAGTGATAGTCTAGCTAAGACTGACAAGTCTGGGCTTCTAACATCAAATCTGGATTGGAGTGTTTATTCATAAGGCAAAGGGGCAAGTCTGAGAGGTTAGTTCACACTCTCAGTTACACAGAACTTTTCTTCTTCCTTAAGCTTTAAACATAAAATTAATTTTGAAAATACTGTAGAGATAGTATTCCATTGCTTGCTGAATCTTATACCATTATAACTATTTTTATGTGCTGGTATACAATGAGATATGAGAATTTCAGCAACTGTCTTGCAGCGTTAAGCTGTGCTTCTGACTGATTTTGAAAATTGTCCTTGTGTGGTAAAATTCCTCCAAAGAAAATTTCATTGGCCCTGAATGACAGCATAATAATTTTTCTTTGCTATCCATGACTAACAACTCCCTGAAAACAGAAGTAGACATATGTTATGCCCAATTTAGTACCTAATAGTTGGGACTTTAAAAAATGAAACAAAATTTTCTTGAGCAAGTTTTTGGGTGATTAAATATGAATTAAAACTTCCAGTGAAAGATTTCCAGATGCCCCTGCTTTCCATTTTGATTACGTTTTAGTTCCATACTGACTTGGCAAAAAAAAAAAAAAAATTCACTTACTTTACCTCATGTACTTTTACAGGCAACAACTTCGACATTTTAAACTTAGTGACATTTCCGAAGGTAGCATGCACATTGTAAATCAGGATGAAGGGAGATTTAAGCTGACAGCCTGAGATTAAGTAAAAGCAAGCAGCTGATAATAGTCATGTTTATTGCAGCAATATCTTGAGAACTTAAGTTCAGTGGCATTTGAGGTGTTTCAAACTATCAGTACCTTGGCTTCTACACCTCACCCTGCTGTGCAGAAGGCAGAATGGGGCTGAGTGAAGCATCCACTCTAGTAACTGCCAATTCAAAGTAGGTTTATGGTTTGGCCATAGATAAACTTTGGCAAAAGCACTTGTAGAGCTTTCTGGTCATTATTTATCCTTAAAGTCAATTTCACCAATCAATAAAAATGAATTATTTATCCAGGAATAGATAAAGCTCTTTAATACCCTCACGACATTGACATAGAAGGTCAGATATTCCTTGTTTGGGATTCTGCATTCCTTTTGTGCTTAACTGAATCAAAAATTTTTTTTCATTGTGTTCTCAATTTTTTCACGCATGTAACACTGGGTTTGTTTTGAAATTATGCAGTATTATTTGAAACAATATTTATTTCAACTCATGTCACTGTAGTTTGTTAATAATTTGCTCAACTGATAATTAAACTATGTATGTTAAAGCAATAAAACTGAAAGAACTGTTTATGCATTTGGCGTTTATCTTTGGTGGTATGTGTCTTGAGTGGGAACAAAAAAGGGAAGGTAATGAATTGCTGAGTAGTCTAACCACTAGTCTAGGTATTACCTTCATTCCTACTCTCTTTCACTTATATGTACTACAATTTGGGAGGGTACTTTCACAAACTACCGTATGAACACAAGTAACATAGACCATATGGGATAGAATTAAATTTTCAGTTTAAGTGGCATTTTTTTGTTCAATATGGACATTAAGTTTTTTAAATAATGTCTGTGTAGTTAAAGAACTGTTCTCTAGCTTAAGACTTTATGAAAAGAACCAATAATTTTTCTAAGACTGAACACATACTACAGGGTGGGCACGGAATACCATTGGCTCTACTGATGTTTCTGCTTCTGATCCTCAAGTTTACAGAGACAGTAACTAGTGTCAAGGACAGGATTTGAAAACTCCTAATTCTCCGTGTTACTCTTCCAAAACCATCACTGCCGCCCTAGATAAATGAAAGTCACTGATGCGGAAAAGCCATGGGCTGTTTCTCACTCATTTGTTTATTCAACAGTCAAAAATATTTCTTGAAGGACTGTTATATGCAAAGGTGCTATGGGTGACAGAAAGAAGCATGAATGTTTTAGAATCAAGACATGGACTCATCAAGTTAATTAAAGTAAATAGCAGAGGAAGAGAAATAAAAACACAGCTCGTGGCAATCTCACCCAGGGTACAAGAAAGCAATGCAAGTTTCAGGACTCAAGGGGGACCTTTATAGAGGTTTTAATAGGAGAGTAGAGTTCAGCAGGATGAAGGAAGATAACATTCCAGGAGGATGGACATGACCCAAGTCACAAACACAGGAATGAGAACGTCACACATGGGGGTCAACTGGCTGAAGCAAAGAGTTCTAGATGACCCCATTGGGAAAGGAGCTCAGAAAGACACGAATGGGTTAAGTCACAGAGGATCTCAATGTCAGGCAAAGGTGCTAAAGCTTTAATCTGTAAATGGGGACAATACTCATATCTCCTAGCAAACAAGTTCTCTAATACAAGCAGAGTTGTAAGATGACTAGTTAGACAGTGAAATGCAGGGTTGGTATTCAGAGTAAGGAAAGTGAATAGGAAACATCAGTTGCAATAATCCTGTGTGATATAAACAAGTGCCTGGGCGAAATGATAGCATTAGGAATTAAAAGAGTATTTTCAAAATAAACTATAAAGCATCAAACATAAACAATCACAGGTTTTAAGTTCTATCTAAAACGTGGATACATTTTGCATTCTACTATTTAATATATCCTTATTTATTTTAATAAAGTATATTTTACTATAAAGGCAATTTAACATTTTCCTGTCAAACAGTGATAGTCAAGTAGGTGGCACCGTGTTTATCCTGTGACTTCACGTGGCCTCTGAGATCTGCTGGGATGGCTGTATCTGATTTAAGAAATGCAGAAACAGCCCAGGTGTGTGACTCTTTGTGTGGCAAGATGGCCCCATGGTGAAAAGAGAGAGATGACGTTTCAGAGTTCGACTGACAAAACAATGATGTGTTTTACAATCAACGTCCCTCATATTCAATGAAATGAGATAGAACCTGCCACACAGGATGGCTATGAGTATTGAATGAACGAATGTAAGTAAAGTACTTTTGAAGGATGCCTGGCACAAGGTAAACACAATATAAAATTTAACCATTATTATTATGTATACAGTTTATAAGCTTCAAGATTAAACACACACAGAACAGACTTCTGAAAGCTTCTTTATAGGAGGGCCAGGGAGAAAGAAAAGCCTAGAGCAGGAGAGCATAGCATGCCAGGGAATGGCAGAGAGTAGCTGACATACTCATCCAGCCAACAGGTACGTATACCCGTGGGCTGGATATTTTTCTAGGTGCTGGTCAGTAAAAACAATCTTCCTTCATCAAGGATTTAAAGATGAGCAGAGACACTAGGAGTTAATTAAATAACGGGTCCAAAAGTGTAAAACTGTATCTTTGACAATGGCCACATAAGAGACACACAGGTGCCATGAGGCTAAAATGAAGGGCTTTTGGCAGAATTAGGACAATCTGGAAAGGCTGGTCTGAGAAAGTGAGCCTTAAGCTGAAATCAAAGGAATAAGTAGAGTTTCAGCAGGTGAAGCGGGATGGGAAGAGTGTTGAAAACACAGTTAATAGTAGGTGCAAAGCTCCTGTCTGTGGGCCGGGGCCCCCGCGCACAGCGTGTGAAAGCAGGCTAGTGGAGAACGTGCAGGTTGGTTTGGGGGGACAGGAAGTCGGAGACGCAGCCAGGTTCCAGGTGGAAATGGTGGGGGAGACAATGAAGGGCCGAGACAAATCCTGCCCTCAGGATTCCCCAAAAGGCCAGCAAGGCAAGAGCCCGGCTCCGTGGCTGCGCTCCTCAAGGAAGCTCAGCCGTCGCTCAGAGCCCCTGTTCCAGCCCCAGGCCGCTGGCCCTCATGGCACCTTGACATGGGAGGGAGGGAGAGTATGTATGACCCTAGGCTGCATTCTTACAAATGGACAAAGTACATGGGCTTCTATTTCTGCCATCCATTTTACTGAATATGACGGAAATACTTCAAACCAAATAGAAGGCACTAACTCCTCAGCTACAAATTGTCTGTGTGAGTCACAGCCTCCGCTCTGGACCCCTTCCTCTGCTCAGGGCTCTGTCCTGTCTAAACCGACTCCCCATCTCACCCCTGCACAAAGGCTCTTCCTCTCGCAGGTGGGTTAGAAATGGGATTTCCAGTCCCTCTCTGAAACTCACACATTACGGGAGGAATTCGAGGTCGAGTTATTCATCCTTAGGAAGAATTTACAATGGGAGGTCCGAAAGGGAATGGCTCCTTTGTCATTTATTATGAGATATTTTAGAGGAAAAGAGACGAGAGGGAGGGAGGAAGAGGAGAAGATGCAGGAAATTTGTAATTACATATATATACATAATAAGCTCCATTTATATACATATAATCCTTCTATATATAACGTCCATCATATACGTAAAACATCATTTCTATATGCATAGATATTAAAATCTCCATTAGTTCATATATACATATACATATATATATATATATGTACACACACACACCCCCATCTGTGTATGTATGATCTCCATTGATTACTAAAGTGAAGATATCAAATAGCTCATAGATATCTGGTTAGTACCTGGTTAGGGCGTCTATCCTGGATGGGCTTTCACTGGAGTAGACAGGAAGACGATCAGATGAGACAGATGCTTTCCCCACAGGGACTCTGAGGAAGGGCTGTACAATGGTTAGAAGTGAGAACTCTGAGTGTGACAACCCAAGTTTGAATTATTTCATATCTCTGTACCTATGTTACCTCATCTGTAAATTGGGTACTTATTGCTTAGATTTGTAAAAGAATTAAACAAATAATGTATATAAAAGCACTTAAAACAATGCTTTATATATAGAAAGCTCTACACATCCATTAACGTTTCCCATTATTTTTTAAATTAATTTTTATAGGAGTATGGCTGCTTTACAATGTTGTGTTAGCCTCCACTGCACAGCAAAATGAATCAGCTATACACATACAGATATCCCCTCCCATTTAGGTTACCATAGTGCACTAGGTGAATTCCCTGTGCTATACAGCATGTTCCCATCAGTTGTCCATTTCATACATAATATCAATAATGTATATGTGTCAATCCCAATCTCCCAATTCCTCCCACCCCACCCCTTTCCCCCTTGGTACCCACACATTTGTTCTCTACGTCTGTGTGTCTATTTCTGCTTTGCCACTAAGATCATCTATACCATTTTTCTAGATTCCACATATATGCATTATTATGACATTTGCTTTTCTCTTTCTGACTTACTTCACTCTGTATGACAGTCTCTAGGTCCATCCACCTCTCTACAAATGACCCTATTTCATTCCTTTTTACATCTGAATAATATTCCATTGTATATATATATACCACATCTTCTTTACCCGTTCCTCTGTCGATGAACATTTAGGTTGCTTCCATGTCCTGGCTATTGTAAACAGTGCTGCTATGAACATTGGGGTGTGTGTGATTTTTTGAATTATGGTTTTCTCTGGGTATATGCCCAGTAGTGGGATTGCTGGGTCATATGGTAGTTCTATTTTTAGTTTTTTAAGGAACCTCCATACTGTTTTCAACAGTGGCAGTATCAATTTACATTCCCACCAACAGTGCAAGAGGACTCCCTTTTCTCCACACCCTCTCCAGCATTTATTGTTTATAGTTTTTTTTTTTTTTTTTTTTTTTTTGCGGTACGCGGGCCTCTCACTGTTGTGGCCTCTCCCATTGCAGAGCACGGGCTCCGGACACGCAGGCTCAGCGGCCATGGCTCACGGGCCCAGCCGCTCCGCAGCATGTGGGATCTTCCCGGACTGGGGCACGAACCCGTGTCCCCTGCATTGGCAGGCGGACTCTCAACCACTGCGCCACCAGGGAAGCCCTGTTTGTAGATTTTTTGATGATGGCCATTCTGACCAGTGTGAGGTAATACCTCATTGTAGTTTTGATTTACATTTCTCTAATAGTGATGTTGAGCATCTTTTCATGTGTTTGTTGGCCATCTGTATGTCTTCTCTGGAGAAATGTTTATTTAGGTCTTCCGCCCATTTTTTGATTGGGTAGTTTGTTTTTTTGATATTGAGCTGTATGACCTGCTTATATATTTTGAAGATTAATGCTTTGTCAGTTGCTTCATTTGCAAATGTTTTCTCCCATTCTGAGGGTTGTCTTTTCATCTTGTTTATGATCCCCTTTGCTGTGCAAAAGCTTTTAAGTTTCATTAGGTCCCATTTGTTTATTTTTGTTTTAATTTTCATTACTCTAGGAGGTGGATCAAAAAAGATGTTGCTGTGGTTTATGTCAAAGAGGGTTCTGCCTATGCTTTCCTCTAAGAGTTTTATAGTGTCTGGCCTTACATTTAGGTCTTTAATCCATTTTGACTTTATTTTTGTGTATGGTGTTAGGGAGTGTTCTAATTTCTTTCTTTTACATGTAGCTGTCCAGTTTTCCAGCACCACTTATTGAAGAGGCTGTCTTTTCTCCATTGTATATTCTTGTCTCCTTTGTCATAACTTTTCCCATTATTGTGGCTCAACCACAGGTACCATTCAGTGTTCACTGAATGTTAACTGAACAAATGAGTAAATGGATTAAATTAAATTCCAGCTGCACTGATGTAGCTGCAGGGTCTGTATACAAATGACACTTTTAAATAACTGGTGCCGTTGAGAATGAAATAGCCAATTCTAGAGACATGTTTTTCCCCATCACATCAACACATAAGGAGAAAACACAATTCATGTACCATTAGATCTTTTAACACGAGATCTCATAATTTTTCTCAGATGTGCCGAGATCTGGCAAAAAGGGTGGGAAGCGGTAGAGCCGTGGAAGCATCTCTATTTACTAGAACACATTTAAGTTGTAAATCACATTATAGCAAGAAAATAATTTCAGTGGGTTTTACTAGCCAGGAACATGGTGATTGCAGAGGCCTCTGTGAAAGTCCATGCCCCTGAAACACTGATTTCACATTCCATGTTCCCAACCCAAATCCATTTTTCCTGGTCAGAATGAGCCTGTTAGAGACTTAGCAAAAACCACTGACTGTGAAGAAAATAGTAATCTCTCTTTCACCATTCCAAAAAATCATCGTTTTATTCCATTGACTGAAAATTATATGTGGCTATATTCTTGATCACCAATATTCAAGTCATATGCTTTCCTCACTAGGTTCTTAAGAGGGTCATTGAAAGACTATATGTGGAAGTGCTTTGGGAAAAGTGTAGTCTTCACTTCCTATAAATCTGATGAGAGAGTCTTGCAAATCTGCGTAAAAGAGCATCACAGTCTAAATGTCCTTTTTAGCCACACAGCCCTGTTTTCAAATAATATCTTGTGTGACCTCAGTGTGAATGAGAGATGCAACGTAAAGCTGCTTGAGTTCAAAACAGAAAGTCTTCACACCTTGGGTCTTCCAACCCATGTTTCCTCAGAGGCAAGAGGATTCTGAGAAGATAAGAAACCCCAGATGTAGGCTAGGATCTGTAACCTGACAGCTATCTGCCTTCGTTTATATTTCACTTTGCTTGAGTTATAAGCAATTTGAATTTGAATTCCTTTAAGTTCAAACAAACCTCAGTCCTATCAACTCACTACTTACAATTGTCTTGCCCAAGGATGATGCTAATATTTATCAATATATTTGAATTTGGGCCCTTTTGTAGACCTTTTATGACTCTTAATGCTTTTAACTGGAATTCCCTTTAGATTGGCTGCTTCCTATTTTTTCCTTCCAGAAAGGACTCAAAAGAAGGAAGAAGGTAAGACTGGATGGAAATCCAGATCTACTTGGACAGAAATGGTGCAGAAGCAGAGGAAAATCCAGGGGGTACACCTGCTCACTAAGACTGTTCAAGGACTAGTCTGTCTTCAGCACCTTGGTTGAGAGAAAACTAAAGATAACCATAGGGCAACCTGTGATCCAGCTAGGTTCCAGAAAAGAGTCTATCCCTTACCAGTAACAAAACTTACCTCTAAATTTTATTCTCTTATTGTTCCTTTACTAACCATCATCTCCTGAGGAATTCAGGACATTAGATGCTAGAACAACATGGAAATCTTTGTACTGACTTTCCTCATTGCTTTTAACCTAAAGCTTTGGGGGGAATAGGTGGGTGGGTAATGTTTGTTGAGTACCTACCATATGGTAGACAGAATGACAGATCTTTACATATTTTATTTGATCTTCATACTAATATCGTTATCTCCAATTTACTGAGGTTCCTGGACTAACTTGACTAAGACATACATCTAATATGCATCAAGACAAGGATTTAAATTCCCTTCTCTTTGGCTCCAAAGGTCATGATTTTCTTGCCACCGAAGTATGTGTATCTTCCTGGTCCCTTAGCACAAACACTCCCCAAACTAATTTCAGATCTCCTCTTGCCATCTCTCAATACCCATTTTCCCAATCAACTCTTTTATTTCTTTTCGTATCAGTCGCTTCTTTACTTTCTACCTGTATGGGTATTTTCCTTCATTTTGACAATTAGCATCTAAATGCCTCTTGATATTTAGGGTTTTCACACTTTCAGCGTCTGATTTGACATGGGAAAAGCGTCTCTCTTTAAAGAGCGAGTTGCCAGGCACTTGCTTATGAGACTTTCCTGCAGTTAGACCCTGGCATTATCTTTGGCTACAGCACTCGATACATGCATTCTGGTCTTTGCCTCAGGAGCTAAATGCAGCAAAAACCAAGGGCTTAGGTGGTTGCTTCCTGGCAGAGGTAGTGAAGGGAGAAGAATTTTCCACATCAACCCAGGTCTGAGATGTGGTTCTGGCCATTTCTCCCGGTATTCCAGCTCTCCCATTGATTTTAGCTGCCCAATGTACTTACAATAAACTTGTCAATATTTTTAGGCTTAATCCATCCTAAGTCAGTTTCTGTTTCTTAAAATGTTTAACTTGGGAGAGAGAGGAGATGAAGATGGCAGAAGAGGAAAAGGTGGAACTCACCTCCCCATAGGAACATATCAAAAATACATCTGCATATGGAACAAATCCCACTGGAAACTGGCAGAAAAACTCTGTACACCAAGGTTATAAGAAGGGTCCACACACAATCAGTAGGAACGGAAGAGAAGCAATCATGTCAGGACCTGTGCCCCTGTGAGGGGACACAGAGGAAAAGGGAGATTACACAGGTGGAGCTCCTCCCTAGGGAATGGGCGGTTCCAGCCACATATTGGGCACCCCAGTCCTGGGGTCCAACACAGGGAAGGCTAGTCCCCTTGGCTGCCTGGAGGGTCAGTGGGGCTAACAGGAGGGCTGTGGGAATCCTGGAGTCCACTCACGAGGAGCACACATGAGTTGGTTTGCTCCCAAAACAGGGCAAAGAGGACAGATTGAAACTGCTGAGGAGGCTGACTCGTTTCCCATGACATCCCCAGCGTGAGCCCAAACCTGAGCCAAGGGAATGCTCCAGCCTGTTTACTTCACATCACAGCTCTACGACTACGGAAAAGCACGTGACACAGAGGCAGCTCAAATCTGAAGCAGCATCTGAGCAGGGCTGGGGCAGCCACTACCGGTGCTTGCACAAGCAGTGCATCAGAAGTAGCCCAAACTCTGTCTGTGGCCAAACCGCCACAGCCTGTGCCTCGATACATACAAAGAGCCCACATGGGCCCTGCCTGCACTGCAGTGCAGCTCCAAACCAGGGCAGGGGTAGCAGAGGCAAAGACGACAGATCAACTGTGAGGGACAAAGGAGACTCAGACCCAAAGTAGCACCTGAGTGGAGCAGGTCATAGGCAGCTGACTCAGGCACTGGCACTTGCATAGGCAGTGCATCACATGCAGCTCAGACTTCTGTATGTGGTCGGAGCACCACAGCCCATGCCCCAACACATACCAAGTGCTTCCATGGGCCCCACTTGCCCCAGCACTTCTCCCCTATGGGGGAAGTTTGCTGGTGCTAGCAGTGGGGAGATCACACACTTAAAGAGAACAGAGAAAGTTTAGACCTGTTATTCAGGGCTTCTGCTCCAGCAACGAGGGATGGGCCCCTGCCCCCGATAGGGTGATGATGGCCACTGAGCAGAGGAGGGGAAGCCCCAGCTGGCATCTGGTTCAAGCCCTGGCTCCCCCTTCTCCAACCTCACCTCCCACCAAGATGATAGCTGCCAGCAAAACAGCAAAGACATGGCTTACGTTCACATCAAATCCAACTCTCCCACCAAAGCCACACAACACACGCAGACTGTACAGGGAGGCTCCCACATAAGGGCACACCCTCAAGATCTCAAACAGGGAACTGTTTCACCAAATTTTCTAGAGACAAAAAAGTTGAACAAAATGAGAAGAAAGAGAAATTGGTCTCATTTGAAAAAGCAAGAGAAGAACCCCTGAAAAAACAAATAATGAGAAATAATGTATCAGATAAAGAATTCAAAGCATTAGTAAAAAGAATGCTAACTGAATTAGCAAAAAGAATAGAGGAACACAGTGGAATTTTAATCAGTCAGAATTGAAGAATACAATAACTGAAATAAAAAATACACGAGAAAGGATTAATACCAGAGAAGGTGATACAGATTAATGCATAAGTGATCCAGAAGACAGAATAATGGAAATCATCCAATCAGAACAGCAAAAGGAATTTTTTTTAATGAGATCAATTTAAGAGATCTCTGGAACAACAACAAGTATACCAACGTTTACATTATAGGGGTCCCAGAAGGTGAAGAGAGAGAGAAGGGGATTGAAAATATATTTGATGAAAATATGGCTGAAAATTTCATAAAACTTTAGAAGAAAACAGCTATGCAATCCAGGAAGCACAGAGGATCCCAAACAAGATGAGTCCAAACAGATCTACACAAAGGTATATCGCACTTAAAATAACAAAAGTTAAAGATACAGAGAATTTAAAGGCAGCAAGAGAAAAACAAAGAGTCATATATAAAGGAACCACCATAAGGCTATAAGCTGATTTTTCTGCAGAAACTTTGCAGGCTGGAAAGGACAGGCATCATTATTGAAAGTGCTAAAAGGGAAAAACCTGGTTTTCCTGTGGGACAACGGTGGTGGCGGTTGGGTCGGAAGAGTGAGCGACTCTTCGGCTAGTTTTTCCTGCTTGTTTTCTCCTCCCTTTTTTTTTGTCGGTAGAGCGTAGTTATGGGTCACAAGAAGAAGCAGGAGCTGAAGCCATGGTGCTGGTATTGTAATAGAGATTTTGATGATGAGAAGATCCTTATACAGCACCAAAAAGCAAAGCATTTTAAATGTCATATATGTCATAAGAAACTGTATACAGGACCTGGCTTAGCTATTCATTGCATGCAGGTGCATAAAGAGACCATAGATGCAGTACCAAATGCAATACCTGGGAGAACAGACATAGAGTTGGAAATATATGGTATGGAAAGTATTCCAAAAAAAGACGTGGATGAAAGAAGATGACTTCTTGAACAGAAAACACAAGCAGAGAGTCAAAAAAAGAAGCAACCAGAGGATTATGATGAATATGATGATGATGACTCTGCAGCTTCAACTTCACTTCAACCACAGCCTGTTCAACCTCAGCAAGGTTATATCCCCCCAATGGCACAACCAGGACTACCACCAGTTCCAGGAGCACCGGGAATGCCACCTGGAATGATGCCAACGGGTGGAATGATGCCACCTGGACCGGGAATACCACCTCTGATGCCTGGTATGCCACCAGGTACGCCCCCTCCTGTTCCATGTACTGGAATTCCTCCAATGACTCAAGCACAGGCTGTTTCAGCGCCAGATATTCTTTACAGACCACCTACACCAACAGCAACAGTTCCAGCTCCACAGCCTCCAGTTACTAAGCCTCTTCTCCCCAGTGTGAGACAGGCTCAGGCAGCTGTCCAAAGGCCTGTTGGTACAGATTTCAAGCCCTTAAATAGTACCCCTGCAACAACTACAGAACTCCCAAAGCCTACATTCCCTGCATATACACAGTCTACAGCTTCAACCACTAGTACAACAAATAGCACTGCAGCTAAACCAGCAGCTTCAATAACAAGTAAGCCTGCTACACTTATGACGACCAGTGCAACCAGTAAGTTGATCCATCCAGATGAGGATATATTGCTGGAAGAGAGAAGAGCACAGTTACCTAAATATCAACGTAATCTTCCTTGACCAGGAGAGGCTCCCATTGGTAATCCACCCATTGGACCAATTGGAGGTATGAGGCCACCACAGCCAGGCATCCCACAGCAACAAGGAACGAGACCCCCAATGCCACCTCAGAGCATGCCAGGTTATATTCCTAGTGCTATGCTGCCGTATGGGCAGGGACTGCCAATGGTGCCCCCTTACCAAGGTGGGCCTCCTCAACCTCCGATAGGAATGAGACCTCCTGTAATGTTGCAAGGTGGCCGTTACTGATCTTACTTCATCCAGTCTAATAGGTTTGGAGATTAAACCTTTTCTCAACTTGTGCTGTTTATATAGCCAAGCTTCTGTCAATAAGGCTTCATTGTGACTTTAACAAACATTATCTTCCCACATACCAGGAACTATTGGACATTTATTTTACATGCGAAAATTTATCTGGAATGATAAAGCAGGAACTTTTCCTGAAGTTGCAATTTTAAAAAAATAAAAATAAAAGGGAAAAACCTGCAACCTAGGATACTCTACCCAACAAAATTATCATTTAGAACTAAAGGAGACATAAACTTCTCAGACAAGCAAAAACTAAAAGAGTTAATCAATGTTAAACCTACTTTAGAGAAAAGTTAAAGGGTCTTCTCTGAGTGGAAAATAAAAGGCATTAACAAGAAGAAAGAATCCACAGGAACAGAAAAATCCCACTAGTAACGAAAAACATATAGTAAAGGCTGAGGATTAACCACTTAAATAAGCTAGTACAAAGAACGAAAGAAAAAAATTGTAAAAGCAACTATAACTAAAATACATAGTAAAGGGATAAATTTGAAGATGTATAATATGACATCAAAAGCACAAAATGTGGGGAAGGGAAATAAAAAATGTAGATCTTATACTGCTTAAAAGAGACTCACTTCAGAACTAAAGACACACACAGACTAAAAGTAAGAGAATGGAAAAAGATATTTCACGCAAATAGAAATGACAAGAAGTTAGGGACAGTGATATTCATCTCAGATAAAATAGACTAAAACAAAGTCTATAACAAAAGACAAAGAAGGGCATTATATGATGATAAAAGGATCAATACAAGAAGAGGATATTATACTCAATAACATATATGTACCCAATAGTGGAAGACTTATATATATAAAGCAAATACCAAAAGACAAAAAGGGAGAAGTTAACAGTTACATAATAATAGTGGGGGAATTCAACACCCCCACTGACATCAGTGGAAAGATTATCCAGACAGAAAATCAAAAAGTTTTAGATGACACAATAGAGTGGACTGAATAGGTATTTGAGGACATTCCATCTAAAAACAGCAGAATACACATTCTTTTCAAGTGCAGATGGAACGTTCTCTAGGATAGATCACATGCTAGGCCTATCTATCATCTAAAGGAATTAGAAAAAGAAGAACAAACAAAGCCCAAACCCAGCAGAAGGGAGAAAAAATGAAGATTGGAAAGTAAATAAATACAGAAATATTTTTAAAAATCAATGAAATCAAACCTTTGTTTTTAAAAAGACAAACAAAATAAACCTTTAGCCAGCCTAAAGAAGAAAAGAGAGAAAAGCCAAACAAAATAAGAAATAAAAGAGGAAAAATAACACCTGATGCCACAGAGATACCAAAAAAACCATATGGGATTACTACAAATAGTTATATGCCAACCAACTGGACAACCTAGAAGAAATGGACAAATTTCTAGAAGTTGTACCACCTGCCAAGACTGAATCAGGAAGAAAGAGACAGTCTGAACAGACTGATAACTAGACATGAAATTGAATTAATAATTTAAAAGACTCACAGAAAAAAAATAGTCCAGAGGAATTCTACCAACTTTATAAAGAAGAGCTAATAACTTTTAGTCTCAAACTATTCCAAAAAATTGAAGAGGGTGGGACACTCCCAAATTCAGTTTATGAGGCTACGTTACCTTGAATCCAAGACCGGACGAAGACACTACACAAAAGGAAATTACAGGCCAATATCTCTGATGAATACAGATGTAAAAATCCTCAACAAAATATTAGCAAACCAAATCCAGTGCTATATAAAAGGATCACATACCATATTCAAGTGGGATTTATTCTATAGATGGTTCAACACTCACAAATCAATCAATGTGATACACCACATTAACAAATCTAAGGGAAAACTCACGACAGCATCCCAACAAATACAAGAAGAAAAAAAATGCATTTGTCAGAATTCAACATCCATTCATGATTAAAACTCTCATCAAAAAGACGCAGATGTAGAGAATGGACTTGAGGACCCAGGGAGGGGGAAGGGTCAACTGGGACGAAGTGAGAGAGTGGCATTGATATATATACACTACCCAATGTAAAATAGCTAGCTAGTGGGAAGCAGCCGCATAGCACAGGGAGATCAGCTCAGTGCTTTGTGACCACCTAGAGGGGTGGGCTAGGGAGGATGGGAGGGAGACACAAAGGGGAGGGGATATGGGGATATATGTATATGTATAGCTGATTCACTTTGTTATACAGCAGTAACTAACACAACATTGTAAAGCAATTATACTCCAATAAAGATGTTTAAAAAAAATAAACTCTCATAAAGATGGGTAAAGAGGGAACATATCTCAGTATAATAAAAGCCATTTATGACAAACTCATAGCTGATATCATACTCAACAGTGAAAAGCTGAAAGCCTTTCTTCTAAAATCAGGAACAAAACAAAGACGCATATTCTCTCCACTTCCACTTAACATAGTGTTGTATTTCCTTGCCACAGAAATCAGACAAGAAAAAGAAATAAATACTATCCAAATTGGAAGGGAAGAAAACTGTCAATATTTGCAGATGACATGATACTCTATATCAAAAACCCTAAAGTATCTACCAGAACACTATTAGAATAAATGCATTCAGTAAAGTTGAGGATACAAGATTAATTATATAGAAATCTGTTAGTTTCTATAACTAAAAATGAACTATCAGAAAGAGAATGAAGGAAAACAATCCCATATAAAATTACATCAAAAAGAATAGAATATCCAGGAATAAACTTAACCAAAGAGGTGAAAGACATACTCTGAAAACTATGAAGTATCGATGAAGGAGTTTGAAAATTATACAAAGAAATGGAAAGATACACTGTGCTCTTAGATTGGAAGAATTAATGTTGTTAAAAATATCCATACTACCAAAGCTATCTACAGATGTAATGCAATCCCTATCAAAATATCCAGAACATTTTTTCACAGAACTATAAAAAAAAATCTTAAAATTGATATGGAATGACTAAAGACCCTGAATGTCAAAACAATCTTGAGAAAAAAGAACAAAGCTGGAGGTATAACCCTTCCTGACTTCTGAATATATTTGAAAGTTACAGTAACCAAACCAGTATGGTACTGGCACAAAAAGAGACACATAGATCAATGGAACAGAATAGAGAGACCAGAAATAAACCCACACACCTACGGTCAATTAATCTATGACAAAGGAGGCAAGGATATACAATGGAGAAAAGACAGCCTCTTCAGCAAGTGGTGCTGGGAAAGCCGGACAGCCGCATGTAAATCAATGAGTTTAAAACATTTCCTCATACCATATACAAAATAAACTCAAAATGGATTAAAGGCCTAAATGTAAGACCCGAAACCATAAAACTTCTAGACGAGAACATAGAACACTCTGACATAAATTATGGCTATATTTCTCTGTGGTATACAATATATCCTTGTTGCTTATATGTTTTATACAGTGTTTGTATCTCTTAATCCCACACCCCTATCTTGCCCCTCACACCTTCTCTCTTCCCATTGGTAACCACTAGTTTGTTCTCTATATCTGTGAGTCTGTTTCTGTTTTGTTATATACATGTTTGTTTTACTTTTTAGATTCCACATGTAAGTGATAACAGAGTATGTCTTTTTCTGGCAGACATAATAATTTTATATGGATTATAACCTATGGAAAGACTGAATCACTATGTTGTACACTGAAACAAATATAATATTGTAAATCAACTATACTTCCTTAAAAAAAAGAAAAAATGCAAAAAAATGAAAGATAAAAAACCTTTTAACTTAGACAGGGAGAGTATTTTTATAGTCACAGCAGTCACTCAGTGGTAGTTATCCATCACAAAACTCCAAGTAAACATACATCACATTTGCAGAAGTACATACATCCAAAGACAAACACAGCATGCTGGAAGTCACCAGCTGATAAATAAGCACCTTAACTTCACTGCCTATACTCACAGAACGTTAGATGCCTACATCATAGTGCTATTTTAAAGTTACATCAGCTCAATACACAAAAGATTACTGTGGTCCATTTTTTTTTTCTGTGTGAATACTGCTAACCTTTAAGCCCTTACCAGTCCCATTTCCTTTACTAACAATCTCAACCACCTAATTTTCATAACCTAGAGAGTCACATGCCATGAAAAACTCTCTACTTTGGCCTCCTTCCCATACTTTCTCTTCCCCTGCCTTTATGTGTGACCCTTTATATCATAATTTAGTGATTCCTCTTAAAAACCCTACTCCAAGCTCACCTCCACTAGAACTCCATTTCTGATTTATTTTCCTAAACTTGAGATATTTTCCTAGACTTGGGATAAGTGATAAGTTATAAAGCAATGAACATTTATTGTTTCTTTCTGTACAAGTATCATACATCCCCACCTTAGTGAACTTGTAAGTTGTCATTTGACTTACTTTGGTAATAGAATGAGAGCCCCAATGACATGTGCTGTTTCCAGGTGGAAATTTTAAGAAAAAGCCTGCAGTGTTTCACCATGTTTCTTTGTTTCTTGGGGTTTTATTTTTTTGGCTGTGCCACGCGGCTTGTGGGATCTTAGTTCCCTGACCAGGAATTGAACCTGTGCCCTCGGCAGTGAAAGTGTGGAGTCCTAACCACTGGAACTCCAGGAAATTCCCCACCATGTTTCTTTTAACACAAGCCCAGCCATATTCCAGATAAGGGCTTCCTACTCAAATTGGATACTAGAATGAAGACAACATGTAGAAGTATATATATATACACATACATAAGTTGACCTTTGAACACCACCAGGGTTAGGGCAACCCACCCTCTGCACAGTCAAAAATCTGTGTATAACTCTATAGTTGACCCTCCATATCCATGGTTCCACATCTGCAGATTCAACTAACCAGGGATCATATAATACACATTTATTGAAAAAAAATTTGCACAAAAGTGGACCTATGCAGTCCAAACCTCTGTTGTCCAAGGGTCAACAGGATAAATACCCTGAACAAGAAATGATCCTTTGCTGTTATAGATCTGATATTTTAGCTTCATTCATTACCTAACTAGTCCCTACAGTTTCAAGTGATGAATGCCAAAGTGCTTCAATGCTCAAGAAAGACAAAAGTGTAGTCGAACAAATAAAACCACAGAAAAAAGGATTTCTTATTGACATAAAAACAAAGATGTAAAATTGTAAGGCAAAAAGCAAGGTATGAAAAGAGAGGGAAAGTAAATATTACAGAGAAATGCTGAAAAGGGAAAAAAAATGTCACCCAGAAAATACTCATTAGTTAATATGAGATCCATGCTAATGACAATTAAATTTACTTTCATATTGTTTTAAAATTAAAAGTGAATTGTAAATAAATCTAATTGTTAGAACAGAAGAGATGGCAGTTGTTTTCTTCATTACTGTTCAAGCAAGCTGGGTTCTCAAAAAATATTTAGAGATGAATTATTTCTCTGGCATGATCAAGCTCTGCCTTGACAAGTATTGAGGTTTTAAAAAAAGTGTTTCTCAGAAAGCTATTTGTGACTTTATTATGTATTTTTCCTTTTTTTGTGGGAGCTTTTTGTGTGTTTGGTTGGTTTTTTGGAGGGGCAAACTATGGAATGGACAAGAAATACAACTGTTCCTATAGTAATTAAGTAAGCAGAGAGAAGGAGTAAAAGTCTTAAATCTCAGATCCCTAAAGAAGTATGTATCAACTTCCACCAAAAGCAGAATGTAGAAGAAAATGTATAAGCGAGTGAAGGTGAAGATCCAACAGGAATTTCTAAAGGAAGGAAAAAGTAAGAGTCTGTTTTCACTTTATTTTAAGAATAAGGCCCTATTCAACTAGCTATTCCTTCTACTTTGTTTAAATAAGAAAAATGGTAGTCCAAACACAAGAATTCATGATCTCTTTCAGTATGAAACTTTAGCTTTTCCACGTTTTTCTTGATTAACATTGCTCATTATAAAATGTATAAAAAATGGAAAATTGGGAAAAAAAGAAGTAAATGACTTTACCACACATAGATAACTTCTGATAACATGTTGGTCTATAGTCTTCAAATGGCTTCTTTATTTCCTTCCTCCTTTCTACTGCATTCATCGAAGAAAAATGGCTGTATATAATCTTTTATAATCACCATTTTTTCTTTAACAAAAATCATGGAAAATATTTAATATATAATAGAGATTTACAGTATCAATTTATATAACTGCATAAGTTATTATATATTTAAAATATAATCTATAGATTGTCTTGCCCTAGGATTTTGGAAAGAAATGATTAAATTGCAAAGAGGCAGATGTATTCATCCGTTATGTTTCTAAGTAGTTGTTTGAATGTATTTTGAGGACAGTCCAGTCATGGTTCTCCTACCTAGTATTAGGAACACAAGGAAAAACTGAGCAAATATGTTGTTTCAATCATTTATTCATTTATTCTTTCATTCGAGGAAAGTTTATTGAGTGCCTTCTGTTTGTTGTGTACTATTCTAGGTGTTAGGGATAATAAATATCATTACTTATTTGCAATAAATAAAACAATACAAACAAAAAGTTCTATTTTCATGTGGTGATCAGGTAGAGACAGACAATATCAAATATTGTAAATGGTGATGTTTGGGAGGGAAGGCAAGAAAGTAGGGGAGAGAGCTATGTCTCTCTGAGAGAACAGTATTCTAGGAAAATGAAAAAGCAATGCAAAGGCTCTGAAGTAGAAGTTATTTGAAATGCAAGCCAGTAAGTCTGAGGAGGAATGAGTGAGAAAAGTAGAAGGAGATGAGGTCAAGGAGGTTAGACTATACTGGGCCTTGCAGGACTTTGGATTAAGAAAGAAATTACTGAAGGGTTTTGAAGATGAAAACTTCCCTAATCTGGCTTATATTAAAAGAATCTCTGTGACTACTGGGTTGAAAACAAACTGAATGGAGATAATGGCAGAAGCAGAAAGACAAGTTCAAGGATTAATGCTATATCCACATTAAACATTACAGCGTTTGGACAGGTGAGAAAAGAGGTGAGCCGACCAGATTTCATGATGGATCACTGTACATTGTGAATAAAGCACATACGGCAAGGATCATCTCAAGGGCTTTGGCCTAAGCATCCAGAAGGTAGAACTGCCCGTTTGCTGCTTTCAAAAAGACAATAGGAGAAGAATGCTTCAGGATGAAGATCAGTAGTTCAGATGACTACCTGGGGTCTGAAGTACGGTTTGGGCTAGAAACAGAAATGTGATATTCATCAAAATATAGATAAAATTTAATATATTGTGACAGGATGAGTCTCCCAAAGAAACAGATGTAGGTAGAGAATGTAGAATCTTCAATCCACCACCTTGGAAGCTGTAGCGATGAACCAAAACCAATAAAAATTATAGCCAGTGAGAGTAACAAAAAAACAAGAAATTGTGTTGTCCTGAAAGCCAAATGAACAAAGTGTTCCAAACAGGGAAAAATAATCCAATGTGTTAATGTTGTTAACAGATTAAAAATATGACTACTGAGAATAGACAAGACCATGTAATAATGTGAAGACATTAACTAAACCAACATGATTTGAGCACCTGCTGAATTACTATGAAAGACCCAGGCATGGATAATATCTGGTTCTTGCTCTTGAAAATCTCAAAATTGAGAGCTGGGAATTGATACATAGGGTAAAATGTGATGGAAATTGGTAGAAAGTGAGGAAACAAAGCTGTCGCTCAACCTAGGAAAGAATGTGTAATTCCTAATAGATTGGTTCGAGAAACCTATATTAAAATACTGAATTATCAGGAGGGATGAAGATGGTAGAAAAGGAAGGCATGAACACGTCATGAACACGTCATGAACACATCAAAGATACATCTACATGTGGAACAATTCTCACTGAAAACTAACAGGAGACTGGAAAAAAGACTCCTATACAATCAAGGCTATAAGAAGGATCCACAGAGAATCAGTAGGAAGGGAAGAGAGGCAGTCAGGTCAGGACATGTGCCCCTAAGAAGGGACACAGAGGAAAAGGAAGATTACATGGGTGGAGACCCTCTTTGGGGAGGGTTCAAGCCATATATTGGGCACCCCAGAACTAGGGTCCAACACAGGGCAGACGAGCCCCTTGGTTGGTTGGAGGGCCGCTGGAATAGCAGGTGGGCTCTGGGAAGCCTGGATTCCACTCGTAAGGAGCACGTGCTTGCTTGCATCCTTACTAGCGAGTCAAGTGGGGGTAGTGGATAGAAGCCTGCATGAGTGGCTGTTCAGTTTCCTGCAACCACCCCGGGGCATACATCAGCCTGAGCTGAGCAAATTCTCCAACCCGGCTTGGGAATGATGCTGTGAGATACAGATACGGCTGGTCCCAAAGTGGTGTCTGAGCAGAGCGGGAGCTGGCACTTACACAGGCAGCTCATCAGAAGCATCCCTATTTCCGTCTGTGGCCAGACCTCCACAGCCTGCACCCTGACACACTGAGAGCCCACACAGGCCCAGCCTAACATGCAGCATGGCCCACACTAGGGCAAGAACAGTACCAGAGGCTGGGGGGAAGAGTCCAGCTGAGAAAAACAAAAGAGACTCAGGCCCAAGGTGGCATCTGAGAAGGGTGGAGGCAGCCATGGCTGGTACTTACACAGGCAGCATATCAGAAGCAATCCAGATTTTCGTCCCAGGCTGGATTGCCAAAGCCTGCACCCAGACACAAGCTGAGCGCCCATGCGAGCCCTACTGCTCCAGCACTGCCCCTATGGTGTGGAGGTGCAGGTACCTGGAGGGGGGAAACGTACCATAAAAGGGACCTGACACTCAGGGATTCTGCTGCAGTAACTTGAGACCTGCCCACGTCCTCTGATAGGGCTATGACAGCCAGCAAGCAAAGGAGAAGTTTGTGCTCACACCTGGCTCCAGCCAAACCCTTGTATCACCAGCCCCACTGCCTACCAAGGAGATAGCCACCAGCACACCCTGAAGAAAGACATGACTTGTGTCC
Organism: Lagenorhynchus albirostris; assembly: GCF_949774975.1. Lineage (NCBI taxonomy): Eukaryota > Metazoa > Chordata > Mammalia > Artiodactyla > Delphinidae > Lagenorhynchus > Lagenorhynchus albirostris. Next base: position 18,848,448 of record NC_083110.1, on the reverse strand, counting down.
AAATCAAATTCAGCTCTTAAAACCAACGGGCACACACAGACTGGATAGGGAAGCTCCCACATAAGAACACCCCTATAAGACCACAATAGGTTAGTATTTCACATAACTTTATAAAGAAAGAGAAAATTAAGGAAAATAAGAAGTCAGAGGAACTTATCTCAAATGAAACACTATGATAAAAATCTCTGAAAAATAACTAATTAAACAGAAATAAACAATTTAGCAGATAAAAAATTCAAAGCATCAGTAATAAGAATGCTAGCTGATTTAGGGAAAAGAATAGATGAGCACAGGGAGATGTCAACCAGGAGGAACTAGAATACATAAAAAAGAACCAGTCAGAAATGAAGAATACTATAACTGAAATGAAAAACACACTAGAATAAATTAATAGCAAACTAGGTGATATAGAAGAATGCATAGATGATCTGGAAGACAATAATGAAAATCACCCAATCAGAACAGCAAAAAGAAAAGCAAAGTTAAAAAATGAGAATAAATTAAAATAATTTTATAAGGTTGAAATAAATTAACCTTTACCCAGGCTCACCTAGAATAAGACAGAGAAGACCCAAATAAAATAAGAAATGAACAAGGAGAAATAACAATCAATATCACAGAGATGTAAAAAAATCATAATAGAAAACTATAAACAGTTATATTCCAACAAACTGGACAACCCAGAAGATACGGACAAGTTTCTAGAAACATACAGTCTGACGACTGAATCAAGAAGAAAAACACAATTTGAAAAGAGTGATCACTAGAAATGAAACTGAATTTGCAATTTAAAAAATTCCCAGCAAACAAAAGTCCAAGACCAGATGGCTTCACAGACAAATTCTACCAAAGAAGAGCTAATACCTATCATTCTTGAACTATTCCAAGAAAATTGAAATGGAAGGAACATTCCCAAGCCCATTCTAGGTTGCCATAATTACCCTGATACCAAAATCAGACTAAGACACTACAAAAAAAAAAAAAAATTATAGGCCGATTTCTCTGATGAATCTAGATGCAAAAATCCTAAACAAAATACTAGCAAACCAAATCCAACAATACGTAAAAAGGATCATACACCATATTCAAGCAGGATTAATTCCAGGAATGAAAGGATAGTTCAAAATTTGCAAAAGCAATGTGACAGACCACACTAAAAAAAGGAAGGATAAAAATTACATGATCATCTCAGCAGATGCAGAAAAAGCATTTGATAAAATTCAACATCCATTCGTGGTAAAAAGTCTTATCCAAGTGGTTATACAGGGAACATACCTCAACATAATAGAGGCCATTTACGACAAACCCACAACTAACATACTCAACTGGGAAAAGCTTAAAGCCTTTCCTCTAAAATCAGGAACAAGACAAAGATACCCGCTCTCACCGCTTCTATTTAACATGGTCGTCAAAGTCCTAGCTACAGCAATCAGACAAGAAATAAAAGTAAAAAGCATCCAAATCAGATGGGAAGAAGTAAACCAGTCACTATTTGCAGGAGACATGATACTTTCTATAGAAAACCCTAAAGTCTCCACCAGAAAACTAGTACTAGTAAATGAATTTAGTAAAGTTGCAGGACACATGATTAAAATACAGAAATCTGTTGCTCTTCTATAACTAATAATGAACTACCAGAAAGAGAAAGTAAAAACGATATCCCATTTAAAACTGCATCTAAAAATATAATATATTACCCAGGAAAAAAACTTAACCTAAGAGCTAAAATACTTACACTCTGAAAACTATAAAAATATTGATAAAGGAAATTGAAGGTGATATAAGGAAATGAAAATATATCCTATGTTCTTGGATGGGAAGACTTTTAACATTGTTAAAATGTCCATACTACCCAAAGCTATCAACAGATTTAATACAATCTTATTAAAATACCCATGACATTTTTCACAGAATTACAACAAATAATCCTAAACTTTATGAAATCAAAAAACACTTCGAATAGACAAGGCAATCTTGAGAGAGAACAAAGCTGGAGGTATTACGCTCCCTGACTTCAGACTATACTACAAAGCTACAGTAATAAAAGCCATGTGGTACTGGCACAAAAACAGAAACATACATCAAGGGAACAGAATAGAGAGCCCAGAAATAAACCCACACACTTATAGTTGATTGATCTATGACAAAGGAGGCAAGGATACACAATCAAGAAAAGACAGTTTCTTCAGTAAGTGGTGCTAGGAAAACGGGAGAGCTACATGTGAAAGAATGAGCTTAGAACATATTCACACACCATATACAAAACTAAACTCAAAATGGATTAAAGACCTAACTGTAATACGTGAAACCATAAAACTCCTAGAAGAGAACATAAGCACACCACTCTTTGATGTAACTCATAGCAATATTTTTTTTGATCTGTCTCCAAGGCAAAAGAAACAAAAGCAAAAATAAACAAATGGGTCCTAATTAAACTCACAAGCTTTTGCACAGCAAAGGAAACCATCAACAAAACTAAATGACAACCTACTAAATAGAAGATGTTTGCAAATGATATGACTTAAGGGGTTAATATCCAAATAATATAAACAGCTCATACAATTCAATATCAAAAAAAACAACACAATAAAAAATAGGCAGAAGACCTAAGTAGACATTTTTCCAAAGAAGACATACAGATGGCCAACAGGCACATGAAAATATGCTTAACATTACTAATCATCAGGGAAATGCAAGTCAAAACCCCAGTGAGATATCACCTCACACCTGATAGAATAGCTATCATCAAAAAGACCACAAATAACAAATTCTGGTGAGAGTGTGGAGAAAAGGGACCCCTCACACACTGTTGGTGGGAATGTAAATTGGTGCAGCCACTGTGGAAAACAGTATAGAGGTTTCTCAAAAAAACTAAAAATAGAACTACTGTATGACCTAGCCACTCCACCCCTGGGTACGTAACTGAAAAAAACAAAAACACTAATTTGAAAGTATTCATGCACCCCGATGTTCATGGCACTATTTATAATAGCCAAAATATGGAAGCAACCTAAGTGTCCGTCAACTGATGAATGGATAAAGAAGATATTGTGTATATATGCATAATGGAATATTACTCAGCCACAAAAAGCATGAATTTCTGCCATTTGCAACAACATGATCATCTGGAGAGTATTATGCTTAGTTAAGTAAGTCCAACAAAGAAAGACAAATATTGTTGGCATTCATATGTGGAATCTAAAAAAAGGAAACCAACAAATGTATATATAAACATAGAAACAGATTCACAGATACAGAGAACAAACTAGGGGTTACCAGTTGGGAGAGAGAAGTGAGGAGAAGCAAGACAAGGGTAGGGGACTACAAGATACAAACCACTATGTAAAAAAGAGAGAAACAAGGATATATTGTACAGCACAGAGAAAAATAAGCATTGTTTTTCAGTAATTTTAAATGGATTATAACCTATAAAAATACTAAGTCACTATGTTGTATACTGAAACTAATAAAATACTGTAAATCAACTATACTTCATAAAAATTAAAGTGGAAAAAATATATAAAATTATAACTTATGGTATGAGCTGACTTTAGCCTGTTGGAAGTAGAAAGAATATGACTTCAGTCTTAGAGATCAGGAAAAGCAAAGGCAAAGACTGTAAAAGCACACAACATAGTCACAGAACAGGTGCAAAGGAGCTACACAAAACATTCCCCATTTTCATTCTTTTTTTTTGTTTTTGCGGTACGTGGGCCTCTCACTGTTGTGGCCTCTCCCGTTGCGGAGCACAGGCTCCGGACGCGCAGGCTCAGCGGCCATGGCTCACGGGCCCAGCCACTCCGCGGCATGTGGGATCCTCCCGGACCGGAGCACGAACCCGTGTCCCCTGCATCGGCAGGCGGACTCTGAACCACTGCGCCACCAGGAAAGCCCCCCATTTTTCATTCTTGTTTCACAGTTGATTCATTCTTAATTTGTCACAAGCCACCTTTAAGGTAATGGTAATGAAGCAGGCTGTTAACCAAGAAGAAAATGATATAGTAACAGTCATTCTGGAAGTTAGCAACTGTGTTATCAGAGTTAATGGACATGATGTAACTGTAACAAGATCAGGGAACAGAACTCATCCACCACAAGAACAGGTGTATTTTACAATAGTGTCTTTGGGTCTTCAATTTCCTCAAATATTTCTAACTTGTGGTATGGGATCCTCTGATTTCAAAAAACCTAATTATCATCAAAACTTTATCATCTAAGCAGTATTCACACCAAATGTAGCTGAAGCATAGAAACATGGATCTAAATGAGATCTCCCATGAGCCTTCATTACAGAAATTATCTCCTTCACAGTTTGCCTTTGCAAAATAATTCAAAGATTGCTATTCTCCATTTCCCATTCTGTTTTTTTTTTTTTTTTCTGGTTTCTTCATGCCTCTCTCCATATAAGGAGACTATACTGAATCTTTTTGCTATGGAGAAGATACCACATGTGGGTGACGCCAAGAGGGATAGATACCACCTGAGGGAAGGCCCCGCTACTAAGGAGCTGAAACTCTGCAAATGATTGATTTGACCGTTGGACGTCATCAGTGTTCTATGGAGCACCTGCTGAATAAGCTCTGTGTCAGGGAACATCTTGCATTAAAGGTAGCAATTTGTTTATTGCTTTGATGGCGTATTGGCCTACCTCTCAGTTAAATAGTGTGAAGAGAGTAACAAAATTCATTTTTATTAGGCAGTATTTTAAGGTATCTAGTAATAATGTTTTCTAAAAAAAGAACTACATACCCTGAGACAGAATATATGAATTTGACAGACTCAGTCTTGAGACTAAGCCAGTTGCTAATGCAAACAGATCAATTAGCCAGAATTGTAGCCAGAGATTTTATTTCTGGTGATTGAATTGATCTGGGATGTATGATGGCTTTTTTTCCTGCTACTTCCAGGAATGTAATTCTTAATGTTGGACATTTGGGGATATGCAGGTACATCCAAATTTTGTTGTTGTTGTTAGTTTTCAGCTTACACAAAGGTATACCAGAAAAGAAGAAAAACTATAAACACCTAGGATTAATGGGTACTGTATTTCAAGTAAAAATTTTAATCAACTTATGGAGATTTTTTTGAACTACTTGAGAATGTTAGTTTTTTCAAAGGTTATTGCTTTACATTTTTAAATTGTACAAAATGATGCATTGATATAGTATTACAATAAAAGAATCCAAAAATACTGAAATATTTTAACTAATAATTAAAATTCCCCTTTAATCAGACACAACCACCATCCCCTTCTTCCCACTACACACTTTACTCCTTTTTTTTAAAGGGGGCGGCCACTGTTAAATGTTTTTGTGGGCCCTTAAGGACCTTTTGGTGTATATTTATACAAGTTTCTATACACTTTTACAGTTATTGTTTCAGGCATTTGAAGGTTTAAAATACTAGCTTGGAACAGATCTACAGCGGTGTAAGTGCAGCAGGTCTGTATTGTTAGAGAGTGAGTGGGAAAACAATTTTAAGTCTATCCTCACATCATGTCTTGGTTACTTAGGGTTAGAAGTAAGATTTAGAGTGTTATTAGACTTTATTCTACATAGTAACATACAAATTATTCCTTCAAGTCTCCCAAGGTCTTTATAGGTACCGGGGACATATATAAATACAGGAGATTCAAGTTGACATTGACCTTCAGTTGGCCAGGAAGAGTCTGTCTTCATTAGGGAGTGCCGGCACATTAACAGAGTAATAAATTTTGATTTCTTTTCTTCACTTCCATTGTTATCAGATTTCTTTTTATTATTACACTTTTGTTGAGCCAACAGGCTTTAATGAAGACTAAATATCTCTGATCTGTATTTGTTCAGTAAATAAACCATTAGATTATACACAGAAGGTCAAGAGGGACAGAAGTTAAACAATCCTGCTCTACTTTAAACAGTATCCATTGCAAGAGATTAATAACATAACAAGTGATATTTTTGGCTAGGGAAAAATTAATACTAATGTATAAACAACAAAAATATAGTATTTTTTAGTTTGAATATTCTGAAAGTAAAGCAAAATAACATTTAAGCTACTTTTTCCCACATAGCATTGAGGAATTAATTGGATATATTAATTGTACGTTTATAACATTTGGCTTTGTTCACTCATAGATTGTTATTTCTGGACGTCTCACACAAAGAGAAGATGACAAATGCATGGAAAAGAAAGCCCTAGAGGAAAGATGAAAGAAATTGAATTCATTCATTTTGGAGAGAAGCAACTTGAAGGGCAAAGTAATAATGTTCTTCACATAAGTGGAGACTTCCCAGAGAGAGAACAGTGACTCTTGGGGTGTGCTTTCCTCCAACACAATCCCTGCTGGACAGGAGGGCACTTAAAGGAAGAGAAGTACTTATTTTATAATTAACTAAGGGCAAAGGATCCACTTTAAAATCTTGCTTGGAGACTTGCAGTGAAAATTCTCCACTGTCAGCACTGATAACAGAATAAGAGGAAACCCAATAGGAAGAATTCTGGTTATAGACCATGGTTTTAAAATTTATCTGAGCAAGACAGAGAAAGTTGTTACTGGTGAAATTGGACAAGGACATGAAAAACTGAATGACTGCATCAGTCTAGGATGGTTTGGTAGTAAGGATGGATTTTTTTCTCCAAGTTCTACCATGCCAATAACTTGATACTAATATCTTAAATAACTGAAAGTGGGAAACTAGTAGTTAATTATGGGGAAAAATGGGTGGAGTGGGCTAAGGATTAATATCTGTGGAGTCTCTTCTCAGTGTGTTTTCCATTAGGACACATGTAAATAAGTTGCACCCTTGACATGGTTTGTCAGCTGACCTGAGTCCCACTACATGACTTTGTGGACCTCCTGTCACCATATACCTAGACTGCAGGTAAGAGTCATATTTCTGAGTCTACTGGAAAGATCAGTAAGGCTGAGTAACTGGGCTCTCTTTTGATAGTAGAATAAAGGCAAAATGTGCATATGGATATTCCCATTCTACAGGAGAGAAAACTGTGATCTAGAAAGTGGATTCACTACACAATTTTCCAGAGGGCTTAAAATAAATAGTAGTTGCTACTAGTCACAAAATGATCTTGGAAGAAATTACGTTTTCCATTTTCTCATTGAATGACCAAAGAACTTATCATCCCACAACAGTTTACCAGTTGTCCCTGTTCCACCATTATAATATTATTTAGTATAATAATAATGACCAGTTAGTTAGTCTTCAGCCCATGCAGTCAAAAATGTCAGATTGGAGTTACAAGAGTGTACCACTCCGCTGTCCCTACACTTTGCCCAAACATATGTTTCAAAGTTTTAGTAGGTTTAACATGAAAAACAAAATTATGGATACCTTGGGAACAAATGTGCCAACTTTGTTCTTGAAGTTTCTTTTCAGATTAAATGCTTTGTTAGTTAATATTTTAATGAGACATTAACAGACGTATTTTCTGAAAATAATGTTATCTATAATCAACTGCTTTCATTGAAAACTATCTCAAAATTTTATTCTTTTGCTCTGCTAGAACAGATGGCAAGCCAACTGTCAGCAACATTTTTTTAAAGCACAGAAATGGAGGCAGGAAGAAGAATAAAGGATGCTTGCTCTTTGTTAGATGTCTAAATTGTATTTCCAAAGTAATTATTTTAATGTTAGAAAAGATAGCATTCTAGGATCCCTGGAACTCAAAATGAGAAACAGGCACTATTCAGCAGAATTGAAGATGAACTTGCTAACCATTTGAAGAGTGTAATTTAACTAATTACTAATTTTTGCAGCTGTCTATGTTTCCCTTCAATTTCAAAGTCAATTTTAACTTTAAAATGTTTTCCCCCCACAGGAATAACCTAAGCCTCAAATTTTTTAAATTTCTCATGATTTTCCCTATTAAGATAGTCTCAGTATTCCCATTTTATAATGGTTTATTCCAATTTTCACTTTCAAGTGATTCCCAATGATTGTTTGCACCCTAACGTTTGAAAACCACAATGACTCCAATCTTCTGGATCAATAGTTTTCAATTTGAGTTTCTCAAAGACCTAAAGTTTAATGAAAGATTCTCAGGACTATAACAGGGTACAGGAGGGAGACCAAGAAGGAGGAGAAGCTCTAGATAACTTGACTTTAATGAGAGTAATCCATTTCTATATATTTTACAAATTTTAATGAAATTCAAATTTGAAAAAATACAAACTGAACAGCTGTATCCTGTTTAAATGTTTGTGGCTGTCAATTTCCCCTTTGGTTTCCCATGGACTGTACATCTTTTATTTGATGAGGGAAAAAGAAGGAGCATTTAGTTTTTGCCCATTTGAAGAAATAGAGAAAGGGACAACAATATTCTCCTAAGGCTGGCATGGTATTAGGAAGAGGAATCAGAATGGAGACTCCCTCAGGCAGAGAGTCTAAAACTATGGAGTAGATTGTCTAAGACTGCATTTCAGCAATCATGTGCTAGAATTTGACCTCCCGAAAAGACAAGCCTTAGAAAATGTTTACACTACCTTCTGTTTAAAAAGGGCCAGGGTAAAGGGATATGTTATGATTTGAGGTATGGGGATGGATGAAATGCATTTTTAAAATCAAGCCTATGTAATAAAATGTAAAATTTCTTAATAGATTGTTCAAATTGTTTTAAAAAAATATTTTAATTTTTAAAACTTTACAGAAGGGGAAGGACAAAGAAGCTTGAAATAGCAAAAGAGTGTTACAACTGGCTTGTAAGAGAGAATGAATAAGGGTGGACAGAGAAGAATGTTAAAGGAAAATCCATGTACAGGCTGAAGGACTCTCTCCCCTTGTCATATTAGAGAATTCCTTCGTAGCTGCTGGGAAGCATAGAATGGTTCTACCTGTAATCATCAGTGCTTTGTGCCATTCTCAGAAAAGCAGGAAGCATTGACCCAGACCCTAGAAATTGCCAAATTCATACAACCATGATAATGCTTATTTATCCTGCTTTCACTAGTTTCTAAACTTTCTTCTGGGATCTTGTATTTGGTCATTCATTGTACCAGACAGGTTAAACAGGCAAGGAAAACTGTATTCAATATATTGCAATAAAGGAGAAAGAATGAACTCAACTCCCCTGAAACAAAAAGTGGGAGAGTTGTGAAATGCTGGGGTGAGCTAGTGGATAAATGCTGGAAGATTTTAATGGGAGGGGTTGGTCAATATGATTAGGCCATCTGTGTTGGCTAATTGGTGTTGATCTAAGATAGACTTGGACTCCCCTATGGAGACTGGGAGGTGGGGGTTCTATCTTCCTTGATGATTAAATTTCAAATGGATGGTGCCCAGGTCCTTGACAAAGACATACCTGGGTTTTAAAATGGCTGTGAGAATATTTATACCTTGTAGGGACAGAGAAAGGATTTACAATCATGAGTTTTCTAAAGTAAATACACTAAGAAAAAGGAAGTCAGGGGCTTATAGTCAGGAAGAAAGCTGTCTTAAATTTATTCAAGCTGAAGGGAACATTAAGGCACTCTTGGTTACCCTCAATACTAACATAGCAAGCAATGGTGCTCCTTTTCTAACCCATAACATCTCAAACTTGCTTTTCATAGGTTAAAAATATGTTTATATGTCTATCTTTCCAACAAGACTAACACTTCTACTCCTAGTAATTACTCCAATATTAAATGGTGAAATTCTGGTGTGGGGTAATACCTCATTGTAGTTTCGATTTGCATTTCTCTAATAATTAGTGATGTTGCGCATCTTTCCATGTGCCTCTTGGCCATCTGTATGTCTTCTTTGGAGAAATGTCTCTTTAGAGCTTCTTCACATTTTTTGATTGGGTTGTTTGTTTTTTTGATACTGAGATGCATGAACTGTTATGTATTTTGGAGATTAATCCCTTGTCAGTCGCTTCATTCGCAAATATTTTTTCCCATTCTGTGAGGTGTCTTTTCGTTTTGTTTATAGTTTCCTTTGCTGTGCAAAAGCTTTTTAGTTTAACTAGGTCCCATTTGTTTATTTTTGTTTTTATTTTCATTACTCTACAAGGTAGATCCAAAAAGACATTCCTCCAATTTATGCCAAAGAGTTTTCTGCCTATGTTTTCCTTTAAAGGTTTTATAGTATCCAGTCTTACATTTAGGTCTTTAATCCATTTTGAGTTTATTTTTGTGTGTGGTGTTAGAGAATGTTCTAGTTTCATTCTTTTACATGTAGCTGTCCAGTTTCCCCAGCACCACTTACTGAAGAGACTGCCATTTCTCCATTGTATATTCTTGCCTCCTCTGTCAGAGATTAATTGACCATAGCTGTGTGGGTTTATTTCTGGGCTTTCTATCCTGTTCCATTGATCTATATTTCCGTTTCTGTGCCAGTACCATACTGTTTTGATGACTGCAGCTTTGCAGTACAGTCTGAAGTGAGGAAGCCTGATGGTTCCAGCTTTGTTTATCTTTCTCAGGATTGCTTTGCTTATTCAAGGTCTTTTGTGTTTCCATACAAATTGTAAAATTTTTTGTTCTAGTTCTGTGAAATATGTCATTGGTAATTTGATAGGGATTGCATTGAATCTGTAGACTGCCTTGGGTGGTATAGTCATTTTTGCCAAAACTCACATGAAAAGATGTTCAACATCACTAATTATTAGAAAAATGCAAATCCAAACTACAGTGAGGTATCACCTCACACCAGTCAGAATGTCCATCTTCAAAAAGTCTACAAACAATAAATGCTGAAGACATATATGCACTACCAAATGTAAAATTGATAGCTAGTGGGAAGCAGCCACATAGCACAGGGAGATCAGCTCAGGGCTTTGTGACCACCTAGAGGAGTGGGATAGGGAGGGTGGGAGGAAGAAGATGCAAGAGGGAAGAGATATGGGGACATATGTGTATGTATAGCTGATTCACTTTGTTATAAAGCAGAAACTAACACACCACTGTAAAGCAATTATACTCCAATAAAGACGTTAAAATAAATAAATAAATAAATAAATAAATGGTGGTGAGAGTGTGAAGAAAAGGGAACCCTCTACACTACTGGTAGGAATGTCAATTGGAGCAACCATTATGGAGGACAGTATGGAGGTTCCTTAAAAAACTAAAAATAGAATTACCATATGATCTAGCAATCCCACTTCTGGGCATATATCCAGAACAAAACATGATTAGGAAAGATACATGCACCCCAATGTTCACTGAAGCACTATTTACTATAGCCAAGACACAGAAGCAACCTAAATGTCCATCAATAGAGGAGTGGATAAATAAGATGTGGTACATATATACAATGGAATATTAGCCATTAAAAAGAATGAAACAATGCCATTTGCAGCAACATGGATGGACCTAGAGATTGTCATACTGAGTGAAGTAAGTCATACAGAGAAAGACAAATATCATACGATATCACTTATATGTGGAATCTAAAAAGTGATATAAATGAACTTATTTACAAAACAGAGAAAGACTCACAGACTTTGAAAACAAACTCACAGTTACCAAAGGGAAAAGGTGGGGGGAGGGATAAATTAGGAGTTTGGGAACATATACACACTGTATATAAAATAGATAATCAACAAGGACCTACTGTATAGCACAGGGAATTCTACTCAATATTAGGTAATAACCTATATGGGAAAAGAATCCGAAAAAGAATGTGTGTGTGTGTGTGTGTGTGTGTGTGTGTGTGTGTGTGTGTGTGTATAACTGAATCCTTTTGCTCTACACCTGAAACTAACAACATTGCAAATCAACTATAATATAAAATAAAATTTAAAAAATAAAAAGTGACCTTCCATTTCTCAAAAGTATATTGACCAATTATGAGCATTTGGACTTCATTAAGTAATGAGGTAAGGATGAAGGACTTGGCTTCTTAGAGAGCTCCAGAACACCAGCAATGAGGTGATGACAAAAGCCAAGAACTCCATCATTACTCAGCAATTCTCAACTAGACTGTGTTGAACAACACATGTTGTGGACAGGGAAGGTCAGCTCAAATAAGAATTGGCAGTTAGTGTTCCCCTAACAGTTTTATTTTTATGTTTTTTTTTCTTCCTAAATATAAATGTTCAACATGACTGCCACAAACTTTCACACAGGTGAAACCACAAAGATATCATCTTAGGACACAAAAAATTGTTAAAGACATCATCTAGAGACTTTCCTACAAATGCTTCCCTTGTAGAAAAATAAATACACAAAGTTCTTTGTCCGTGTATATAAGAGCAAATTGCTCTTTATGGAATTAACTATAATCCTGATATTTATCAGTTCAGAAGAGAGTCTAATTTAGAAACTTGAAAGAGGGGAGTATGGAGTGGTTGTGGGCAGAGGTAAGTAGTGAGTTGGTATGGAGTGAGAGAATGGGCAGTTGAGTAGGTAGAAGATACAGCTTTTAAAACATAGTTTAGCAGAGAGTTCTTGATTTATATCTTGTAAGACATTTTCTTGCACAGATTTTTTTAACATATTGAATAATTAAAATATTTAAGATCTGAACTGAATAAATTATTAAACCTGGTAATGGTTGAACTTTAATTTTCCAATTACAATCTGTTAAAAATGGACTTTCATAATGGAATTGAGGTCATGAAATTTGGTGATAATTCAAGTTAACAACAAAAAACGATTCTACTTCCAAAAATATTTTTTCCTTGACATGTCTTTTTAATGCTATCGTAAGTGGAATCACTGAATACTCTATTCAGTAATAAGTATAACTGGCTTCAGTACAAAAATATGGAATTGATTTGTCTGTTGGTCCACCATAACAGAAGCCTGAATCCAGTTTCCCCAAAATGTGGTGGCCTGAAGCATCTCAGGTATCCTGTGGAAACACTGGTCCATGACAGTGGCTTTCTGCTTCATTTAGATAAGCTGTGAGTCATCTTATATAGAAACTCAGTGACTAACCTTTACATCTTGAAGATCAGAAAATATAGGACTATATGACCTTATGAGTTTTTCTTCAATAATGACGTTTATCATACAAATATTTCCACCTACATATTTTCAGAAACATGTGGGTTGAGTCCTTACTGTAATTGTAGAATCATTGTAATTCTACAAGAATGCTTATCCCATTCTGCTCTGATTCTCAAAATAATCTGTGTGAACCTCGATGGCATAGTAGCAATATGATTTTCCAGTTGTAAAGTTTTGGTATGTTCAGAGGGAATATCAAGAGTGTATAAACTCATTTCAGATATATAGGTAATCATGCACTTGAGATGGATTAATGAACAAAGGAGTGGGCCATTTTTTTCACTCAAAGGGTATTTGGTAATTACATTTTCAGAGGTGTTATTCTACCTCAAAGTGAGCTGTGGGGTGAAAAAATATTTTTTTCTCTTAATGATGAGTAGGGTTAATTTCAATTAGGATTCATTAAAAGTCTGTATTAGAGGCTATAAACAGATCCAAATTAGATAAAAATAAACACCTATCAAAACAATACTTGATATAATATCATAAAATAAACAAAACCTTATTTTCCCTTATTTCTATGCTAAATATCTCACTACAGACATTCCCTGACTCTTCTGATTGGAAGAGCAGAAACTGAGTTAGATTAGAGGGAGTGATATCAGCAAGATGGGAGAATAGGAAGTCCCAGCCCTCACCCCCCAACAGAAGCACTAATTTAATAACACTTTAAGGAACAAAATGCCTTTATGAAAACTCCAGAATCCAGTAAAGAAGTTGCAGTACATTAGATGAGTTCAAAACTGAGAATAGTCACACTGAAATAGTTAAGAGTAGTTGCATTTTACCTGTGTCAGCTCTTCTACTAAACCAGCATAACTTAGCAGCCAGATAGATCCCCTCAGCCATCAATTTCTCCATAAGTGGAAAGAGTTAACTGTGCAACAAGTCTCAAGGCATTTCAGAGACCTGTTACTGTATAATCTCACCCAAAATGCTGAGGGAACTGGCATAATTGCAAAACTTGGAGACAAAGAACAAAGCAAAGGGGCAGACAGCTTTCAGCAGCTGGCATGGCCCTGCAAAATTGGGAGAAGGTACATAATCTTGAGACTTTTCCTTCAGGAGAAAGAGAAGTGGAGCTTCCACTCAATGTCCCAGAATTTCAGTACACTGACCTAGGGAAAAGGAATGAGTGGCTCCCAGCAGCCAGTATGGTTCTGTGATACTGGGAGAAGATGCTCAATGCTAAGACTTGGTCATCACAAGGGAGGGAGAGGAGTTGAGTGTGCATCCACTGTTCCTGTCTTTTAGTGTACTGCCTCAGGAAAGGGGTAGGAGGCTTACTGTGACCAGCACATCTCTGAGACTAAGAAAAGTTACAGCTTTAATCTCCCAGGAGGAAAGAAGAGGAATAAAATGCATACAATCATAGAAAAGTTTCAAGAGTTTCCCAGAATCTCTAGCCAGTCTGACTGGTGAAGGTCTTTCCTTGATGAAGCAATTCTGTAAAGACTCAGAGAGGTGACTGTTCTTCCAATGCACAGGCATCAATGCAAAGCCACAGGTAACATGAAGAATTAGGAAATATGACCAAAAAAAGGGAACAAAATAAATCTCCAGTAAATGATCCTTAAAAGTGGAGGCCTAAGAATTGTTTGAGAAAGAATTCAAAGTAATCATCTTAAAAAAGCTCAGTGAGTTATAAGAGAACACAGAGAGATAACTAAATGAAATCAAGATGCCAATACATTATCAAGTCAGATTTATGGGGGTGATACAAGGATGGTTCAATATATATAAACCAATTAGTACAATATGCCACATTAACAGAACAGAGGGTAAAAATCACATGATTATCCTAACAGATGCAGACAAGGAATTTGATAAAATTAAACACACTTTCATGATAAAAAGCTCTCAAGAAACTGGGTATAGAAGAAATGTACCTCAACATAATAAAGGACATATATGACAAGCCAATAGCTAACATCATACTCAGTGGTGAAACATTGAAAATTTTGCTATAATCAAGAACAAGTCAGGGATGTCCACTCTCCACACTTCTCTTCCACACAGTATTGGAATTCCTAGCCAGGACAAATGGAAAAAAATAAATAAAAGACATTAAATTTGGAAAAAGAAAATTATCTGTTTGCAGATGACATAGTAGTAGAAAACCCTAAAGATTCCATAAAAACTGTTAATTAAATGTGTAGATGGGAAGAAGGAAGAGAAAAAAGAAAATGAGATGAAAAAAGCAAACAATCTCACTTTTTCATAAGTCTGAATACCTTTCAAAACAATATTAAACACTCTAGAATGGAAAATGGCATATTTTGCATCCATTCCAAACTAGAGACATTAACAAAAAATAATAAAAATAATGCCATCAAAATTAAGTGAATGGAATTTCCGAGCTACCACTCAGGTCTTCTAAACAGTTTTCTTTGCTGTGTAATGCTAAATTTCCATGACTGGTGATTTTTTTTTTTTTTAATTTCGGTCTCCTTTGCACTGAAAACTCCTTCTCTTTTCTTTACATTCCCCCTACCATTCTCTTGACTTTGTGGAGAGAGCATACATGACCCTTGGAGATAGAAAAGGGGAAGAAGGCAGTTAGCACACCCTAAAGGTTTTACTTGGTTTCACATATGTGGGGTTTACTGGTGGCATCTTTCACAAATTTGCTTCAGAAATTTGTCAGTGAACTTAAATTGCTTTCAATAGTATGTGATAGGCTACATTAAAAGTAGCCCACAAAACTCTATTTGTAATCATTGCCCTCTTCAATCCAGTCTACTGATTATGGTGGCATTTTTATTTTTTCTTTTCTTTTCTTCTTAAATAGTAGAAGCACCTTTTTTGTCCTATTCAGGGCATAAACAGAAAAACACTATTACAATTATTACTACTGCTACTACTCCTATACCAGTACTACTACTACTACTACTATAACACATACACACATATAGTTATCTTAGATACCCTTGGAGGTTTTATTAAGCCGCAGACTACAATTTCAATACTGTATTATAAAATTCTAACCATACTGGAAAGAACATAAAATCTTAAGAGACTTTACAAAAAACAGGATTAGCATATTAAATTTTAGAATGTCCACAGGGACAACATAACATTCAGAAAAAGATTACGTATCTTCAAGTAGGACTCTGATTGATATGAGAAATAATATTCCTAAAAAAAACAAAAAGAACATTCCTTGATGTTCAGTCATGTTTTGTAGTGGCATAGGATTTTCACAATAACCAAAAATAATAATAATAGTGCTTTTATATACCTCTTACTGTGCTAAGCCCTTTATATGAATATAGTCACTTAATAATAGCAATCACAGTAGGAGTGTTTACTATTTTTATTCTCTAACACATAGATAAGAAAACTGAAACTTATCCAGAATAATGAGTCTAAGTGATAAGGGATAAAGTAGAGTTCACAGACGTGACAGGCCTCAGTAGCAACAGTAAATGTTCACGATTATTATTTTTTTAAAAAGAGCTTTCCTCTAAGATGAACTCTAAATATTTTAAGATGGTCCACAGACCTCCAAATTCAATCAGCCAATGTGATTATGCTGAAGGCCTAGAACCGAGCATAATCCCTCAGAGTGTGAAGGCAGACCAGATGCCAGGGTTTTCTTTTTCTTTCTAAATATAATGAAAATAAAGTAGTTATTGGGGTGTGGTAATAAAAAATGATTGCTGGATTTCCCCCAATCTCCCCTCATTACTCATTATCACTACCAACTCCTCTGTCCCGTCACTGTGTTTGCTAGACTCTGGCAAAATCAACTGTTGCTCATGCAGTAGGCTAAAGATTGTTACATAATTCAAGCTTCTCCTAAGTTCTGTAAATTATCTGTAACTTTCTAGAATAATACCAATAATGAAACTATGACTTTAGCCAGCACATGTGATAATTAGTGATAATGTTTGGGTTGACTTATGTTCCTCACAGATCTTTCTGTGACTTTGACTTCTCACAGATCTTTCTTTACGTGGGCTGCTGCACTGCTTTCTAATGCTCTAAATCCCCTTTGAAGATGCTGAGACATCTGTTCAAGATGGGACCTGAATAATAAGATGCAAACATAACTAATATAACTTTAGTGCCTCTTTGTGCCACTGTCTATCCGTTGGTTAAGGTTCTACTTCTGTCAAAGGCTATAAAAAGAAAAGAGCAGACAGTTAAATTCTCCCCTCCTTGCTCATCTACTAATGCTTAAAGAGATAATAAAATGGACATTTATTCTCAACTGCAGCTCAAATGAAATGTTATGATGTTTTTGGTGACTTCCGAAGGGTAATGGAAAATGAATGCCACCTGTTTGTGATGTGCGGTCAGGGAGATGGTGCTTCTTAGATGAATTCTACTTAAAATGTCACATTCTTTATTTGGTCGTGGGTTGTTCTCTGGGAGAACAGCTGATGCCTAACTGCATAAAACAAACAATTCACTTGTTTCATTTGTCTTCACAGTTAGTGCATGGAAGCCCATTCTGTTCGGCCCAGAGATTGCAGATAATGAAGAAAACCAAAATGAATGGATTGGTTGTATCTCCGATTGGCCAATTGTGTTAAGGAGAGAAGCCTTTCTGACTCCTCCTCTCTTTCCCTTTCCCAATGGACTTTTGATTAGGCTGTTTGTGGATTTCCCTTTACTCCTTTAGCTTATTTCACTTCCATCTCTTTGTTGGGGAATGAGAGAGGTGTACATATTTTTAATTAATATGTTCTTTGTGTTGAACACTGCTAAGCTATTAAGTATATATTTAGTTATTTATTCCTCAAAATGCTTATATGAATCATGTTATTGGTCTCATTATATTAATAAGGTAAGTACTGGGGCTCCTGGATCCTTATGCTTCCAAATTTTAAATTAATAGGAAGGAATAGACAGAGGTACTCAACTTTTCTCACTGTGTCACACTTTTGCAACAGATATAACTTGGATACCTGCACATGGGATAGATTTTTATCTTTGTCTATTTTGGGGTGGGAATGATTCTAACTAATTCAGCCCAAATAAGAAAAATAAAGCATACAGAACAATGAACACAACTGATGAGTGGTAAAGCAGAACCAGCAGAGGTGACAGACCATGTTTTTCCATTTTAACAACTATTACTCCCTCTGGGTATCTTGCATTCATTCCTGCTTAAGGAAAATCATCACTCAGGAGAATTCAGATAGGTTTACAAAACTATGTCCAGGGAGAGGTTACTAGAAGTGAATGATTAATCAGTGATAACAGCTGTGTGTGGGATGCCTTCTTTAGACAGCAATCAAAATGGCAGATAGTAGAGCTCTTCCAGAGAAAGCTTCTAGGGATCTCAATGATGACAGATTATCCTAAAGCAAAGGCTTGGTTCTCATGCATGTCCCTGGTGGTGAGCATGGATGGACAAAGGAAACTCAGACCTGACGAGATATCTAAGCAGGGCAGGGTCAGCCATTCGTTGCAATTAACAGGCAGGATGTGAGAAGTAGTGTAGATCTTCAACCCCAGCTGGACCACCTAAGCATGTGCCCTGACATACTCCAAGTGCCCACACCAGCCCCTCTTGCTGTAGCACCACTCCCCTCTGGAGTGAAGGTACTGTGGCTGGGAGCAGGGGGAGGATAAACAAAGCAAACAGAGTCAGCTTGGACCTGACCCTCAGGGCTACTGCTCCAGGGACTTGAGACTCTCTCACATTACCAATAGGGGAGTGACAGACACCGAGCAGAAGAGAAATCCTGGCTCACACCTGGATATAGCCCTAGCTTCTCTATCTCCAACCCTACCTCCTACCAACATTACAGCTGCCAGCACACTCTGATCAAGATGTGACTTGTGTTCACAACAGATCCAGCTCTGTCACCGAAATCACTGGGCACATGCAGACTGTAGAGGAACTTTCCCACAGAAGTACACCCCTTCAAGACCACAATAGGAAGGTTTTTTTTCACTTAATTTCATAGAGAAATAGAAAGTTAAGCAAAATGAGAAGACAGAGGAATTGGTCCCATTTGAAAAAACAAGAGAAGACCTCTAGAAAAAATGAATAATGAAACAGAAATAAAAATTTACCAGATAAATAATTGAAAGCATTAGTAATAAGAATGTAACTGAATTAGGGAAAAAGAATAGATGAACACAGTGAGAATTTTAACAAGGAAAAAGAAAATATAAAAAAGAGCCAGTCGGACTGAAGAATATAATAACTGAAACAAAAAACACACAAAAAGAAATTCATAGCAATCCAGGTGATATAGAAGAATGTATAAGTGATCTGGCAGATAGAATAATGGAAATCATGCAGTCAAAAAGCAAAAAGAAAAAAATTTTAAATGAAAACAATTTATGGGACCTGTGGGACAACATTAAGTGGACTAACATATGCATCATTGTGTCCCAGAAGGAGAAGACAGATAGAAGGTCAAAAATGTATTTGAGGAAATCGTGGCTGAAAAATTCTGAAACCTGTAAAAGGAAACAGATATCCAGGTATAAGAAGCACAGAGAGTCCCAAACAAGATGAACCCTGAAAGAAATAAACATCAAGACATATTATAATTAAAATGGCAAAGTGAAAGAGAGAATTCTAAAGACAGCAAGTGAAAAACAAAGAGTTATATATAAGGGAACCCATGTAAGGCTGTCAGCTGATTTTTCTGAGAAACTTCACAGGCCAGAAGGGAGTGGCCTGTTATCTTCAAAGTGCTGAAAGGGAAAAATCTACAACCTAGGGTACTCTACCCAGCAACATTATTATTCAGAAGTGAAGGAGAAATAAAGAACTTCTCAGACAAGAAAAAACAAAAAGAGTTCATCAATAGTAAACCTACCTATAAAGAAATGTTAAAGGTCTTCTCTAAGTGGAAAAGAAAAGGCTACCAGAGAATGAATCCATAGGAAATAAAAAAATCCCACTAGTAAAGGCAAATACATAGTAAAGGCTGAAGAACAACAACTTAAATTAGCTAGACCAAAGATCAAAGACAAAAAATTGTAAAATCAAATATAACTTCAATAATCAGAAAAGGGAAAAACATGAAGATGTAGAATACAACATCAAAAAAACAAACGTGGGGGAGGGAAATTAAAATTGTAGATATTTTAGAATGTGTTTGAAATTAAAGTGCTACCTGTTTAAAGCAAGTAGATATAGATATAGGTCAACATATATAAACCCCATGGTAACCACAATAAAAAACCCTCAATACATACACAAAAACTAGCGAGAAAGGAACACAAGCATACTACTTTAGAAAATAATCCAAAAAAGTGCAAGAAATAAGAAAAAAGAAGTACAAAAAATGGCCAGGAAAACGAATAATAAAATGGCAATAAGGACATATCTGTTAATAATTACTTTGAATGTCAATGGACTAAATGTTCCAATCAGAATACATAAGGTGGTGGTGATTTGATTAAAAAACAGGACTCATCTATATGCTACTTATAACAGACTCACTTCAGAGCAAAAGACACACACAGACCAAAAGTGAGATAATGGTAAAAGATATTTCAAGCAAATGGAAATGACAAGAAAGTAGGGTTAACAATACTTACAAAGTCTATAACAGAAGACAAAAAAAAGGGCATTATACAGTGATGAAAGAATCAATACAAGAAAAAATTACACTCATTAACATATATACACCCAAAACAGGGGCTCCTAAATATGTAAAATAAATATTAAACCTAAAGGGAGAAATTGACAACAAAACAATAATAATAGGGGACTTTAACACCACACATCAATGGACAGATCATCCTGTCAAAATCAATAACACAACAATGGTCTGAAATGACACAGTTGGACTTAATTGACATCTACATGACCTTCCATCCCAAAACAGCCATATACATGTTATTTCAAGTGCACGTGGAACATTCTCCAGGATAGATCACATGCTAGGCCAGAAACAAGTCTCAACAAATTCAGGAGGATAGAAATTATGTCAAGCATATTTTCTGACCACAACAGTATGAAACCAGAAATAAATTATATATATAGGAAGACAACTGGGAAAAGCATAAACACGTGGGGACTAAACAACATGTAACTAAAAAAGGAAGGGATCAGTGTAGAAATCAAAGAGGTAATCAGAAAATACCTTAAGACAAATGAAAATGGAAATATAACTTTCCAAAACTGTGGGATGCAGTGAAAGCAGTTTTAAAAGGGAAGTTTATAGCAATGCAGGCCTAGCTCAAGAAACAAGAAAAATCTCAAATAAACTACTTAACTGACTGTCTAAAGGAGTTAGAAAGAGAAGAACAAACAAAGCCAAAGTTGACAGAAGGAAGGAAATAATAAATACCATAGCGGAAAAAAAAAATAAAGATAAAAAAAGGAATAGAAAAGATCAATGAAACCAAGAGTTTTTTTTTTAAAGATAAGCAAAATTAATAAGCATTTAGTCAGGCTCATTAAAAAAAGAGAGAGATAGAGAAGACCCAAATAAACAAAGTAAGAAATGAACATGAGAAATTACAACTGATATCACAGAAACACACAAAAAAAATCAAAAGAGAATATTATGAACAGTTAAATGTCAATAAATTGGACAACCTAGAATAAATGGACAAATTTCTAGAAAGATGCAATCTTTCAAGACTGAATCGGAAAAAAATAGACAATCTGAATAGACTGATCACTAGTAGTAAAATTGAATTTATAATTTAAAAACTTACAGTAAACAGAAGTCCAGGATCAGACAGATTCACAGGTGATGTCTACCAACCATATAAATAAGAGCTAATACCTTTCCTCCTCAAACTATTCTAAAAAAATAAAGAGCAGGGAACACTTCCAAGATTATTCTATGATGCACAATTACTCTCATACCAAAACCAAAGACACTATAAAAAAGAAAATTACAGGCCAATACCTCTAATGAATATAGGTGCAAAAATCCTCAAAAAAAATACTACTAAACTGAATTCAACAATATATAAAAAGGATTATAAACCACAATCAAACAGTATTTATTCCAAGAACACAAGGATTGCTCAACATTTGCAATTCAATGTGATTTACCACATTAACAAAATGAAGGATAAAAATTACATAATAATCTCAATAGATGCAGAAAAAGCATTTGACAAAATTCAATATCCATTCATGCTAAAACTCTCATCAAATTTGGTATTGAGGGAACATGTTTCAACATAATAAAGGCCATTTATGACAAAACCACAGCTAACACCATACTCAATGGAGAAAAGATGAAATTCTTTCCTACAATATCAGGAACAAGAAAAGGATGCCCATGCTCACCATTTCTATTTAACAGAATATTGGATACCCTAGGTACAACAATCAGAGAAGGATAAAAGACATCCAAATTGGAAGGGAAGAAGTAAAACTGTCACTATTTGTAGGTGACATGATACAACATATAGAAAACCCTAAAGTTTCCATCAAAAGACTAAGAAATGAATTCAGTAAAGTTGCAGGATAAAGATTAGTATACAGAAGTCTGTTACTTTTCTGTACATTAATAATAAACTATCAGAAAAAGAAAGCAAAAAAATATCTCATTTAAAATTGTATCAAAAAGGAATACATAGGAATAAACTTAACCAAACAGGTAAAAGACTTGTACTATGAAAACTGTAAAACACTGATGAAGAAATTTGAAAATGATACAAAGAAATGGAAAGATATCCTGTATTCTTGGATTGGAAGAGTTAATACTGTTAAAATGTCCATACTACCCAAAGCTATCTACAGATTTAATGCAATCTCTATTAAAATATCCATGACATTTTTCAAAGAATTAGAACAAATAATACTAAAATTTGTATGGAACCACAAAAGACCCTGAATAACCAAAGCAAATCTTGAGGGAGAAAAAAAAAAAAACACCAAAAGACAAAGCTGGGCATATCACACTCCCTATCTTCAGACTATACAACAAAGCTACAGAAATCAAAACATCACGGTACTGGCACAAAAGCACATAGATCAATGGAACAGAATAGAGAGCCCAGAATTGAACTCACACACTTATGGTCAACTAATTTTTGAGAAAGAAGGCAAGATTTGCAATGGAGAAATACAGATAAATAAATGGTACTAGGAACACTGGACTGCTATGTGTAAAAGATTAATATTAGAACATTACCTCACACCAAATACAAAAATTAACTCAAAGTGGATTAAATACCTAAATGTAAAACCCAAAACCATAAATTCCTAGAAGAGTACATAGGCAGAACACCCTCTGACATTAATCATAGCAGTATATTTTGGATCTGTTTCATAAGACAAAAGAAATAAAAGCAAAAATAAACAAATGGGATGTAAGTAAACTTAAAAGCTTTTGCACAGCAAAGGAAACCATTGACAAAACAAAAACACAAGCTACTAAATGGAAGATAATATTTGCAAATTATATGACCATTAGGGGTTAATGTCCAAGATACATGAACAGTTCATATAACTCAATATCCAAAATAACCAGACAACCCAATTAAAAAATGGACAGACTTGAATATACATTTTTCTAAAGAAGACATACAGATGGCCAACAAACACATGAAAAGATACTCAACACTGCTAATCATCAGAGTAATACAAATCAAAACCACAAGATAGAACCTCCCACCTGTCATAATGGCTATCATCAAAAAAGAACCACAAATAACAAATGATGACGAGCATGCATAGATAAGGAAATGTTCATGCACTGTCTGTGAGAATGTAAATTGATGTAGTCACTATGAAAAACAGTATGGACGTTCCTCAAAAAACTAAAAATAGAACAACCATATGATCCATTGATTCCACTTCTGGTCATATATCCAAAGAAAACAAAAACACTATTTCAAAAATATACATGCACTCAAATGTTCATAGCAGCATTATTTACATTAGCCATGGTATGGAAGAAAGCTAACTGTCCATCAACAGATGAATAAATAAAGTGGTATATATATACCATGGCATATTACTAAGCCATATAAAAGAATGAAAATTTGCCATTTGCAACAACATGGATGGACCTAGAGAGAATTATGCTTAGTGAGATAAGTCAGGCAGAGAACGACAAATACTCTATATTATCACTTATATGTGGAAATCTAAAGAATAAAACAAATGAAGGTAGGAAAAAACTAAACAGACTCACAGATATAGAGAACAAACTAGTGGTTATCAGTGGGGAGAGGGAAGGGGGGCAAGATACGGGTATGGAATTAAGAGACACAAACTACTATGTATAAAATAAACTGCAAGGATATATTGTACAGCACACAAAAATATAACTATTATTTTACAATAATTTTAAATAATTTTATAATTAAATTTTATATAATAAATTTTATAATTAATTTTATAATTAAATAATTTTAAATCTAAAAATATTGACTCACTATGTTGTACACATTAAACAAATATCATATTGTAAATCAACTATACCTCTACAAAAACAGCACACAAAAAATTCCCTGTAATTAAACGGTGGCTTTCACTCTTTTCATGTCTAAAATGGTCCCTTGGATCTTAAAGTCTAATGATGAAAATTAATTTTTTTTCTCCTTGTCTTCCTCCTATGTAAAAAAAATAA
Source organism: Lagenorhynchus albirostris (assembly GCF_949774975.1). Classification (NCBI taxonomy): domain Eukaryota; kingdom Metazoa; phylum Chordata; class Mammalia; order Artiodactyla; family Delphinidae; genus Lagenorhynchus; species Lagenorhynchus albirostris. The sequence goes on along the minus strand of NC_083110.1, from coordinate 18,823,992 downwards.
ATTCTGAGCCCCTGATGCTATGCGGGGAATGCAATAGGAAAGGGTGGCAGACAAGTTTTAAAAACGGTTTATCAACATGTTTTAAAATAATATTTTCATACAGTCTTAATGTTCACCTAGGTAAAATTTACCTCTTTCTAAACTTAATGCTACATTTATCATCAATTTAAAACATACTTAAAACATAGAGATATACTATATTCTCTAAAATGTTTACATCATTGTCTCAGTGTCTCTTTTTTTTTTTTTTTTACTATTTTTCTTCAATCCTAAGTCTTATATTCCAAACTGACTGTAAACATTTAGAAGACTAGAGCAAAAACTTGCCTAGAGTCTTCCATGAAATACAGGCTCTACTCACTGATCTCTAAACACTACCCATCAACTTCTTGCTAGAACTGAGAGACAATGGCAGGTTAGATGATATCCACTGTGCCAAATAATTTATTAAAAAATATTAGGTACAAACTATATGCCAGACTGAGGCTCTAGGATACAATGGTAATTAGGCCTGGAGTTTAGACCTTGAACTTTATACTCTAATATAAGGTATTTCTGAAACGTCATAGGTGGCGCCTTCGTAAGTTTGGAAGTTGTATTACATTGATGCATTGATGTATATAACAAACTAGAACGAAAATTGATGTATATACCAAACTAGATCAAAAATGAAAAGAAGGGCTTCCCTGGTGGTGCAGTGGTTGAGAGTCTGCCTGCCAATGCAGGGGACACGGGTTCGAGCCCCGGTCTGGGAGGATCCCACATACCGCAGAGCAACTGGGCCTGTGAGCCACAACTACTGAGCCTGCGCGTCTGGAGCCTGTGGTCCACAACAAGAGAGGCTGCGACAGTGAGAAGCCCGTGCAGCACGATGAAGAGTGGCCCCCGCCTGCCGCAACTAGAAAAAGCCCTCGCACAGAAATGAAGACCCAACACAGACAAAAATTAATTAATTTTTAAAAAATGTAAAGAAATTGTCAAACGCCATAATATATTTCAAAGTGTAGAAGAACTTTTAGTATTCTGGGTAAAGTGCTAATTGAAAGGAACTCCTACAGCTGGGCCAAAGCAATGTCATAATGAATTAGGACTGTAAACAAGGTTTCTTATTTCCCCAATTCCATACAAAAGCTGTAATATCCAGGCACTTGGGGGCGTGAACTTACTAATGCGATGTAGATTCAATTTTCTCTACAAACATTGCCAAGATGTGAATTTAAAACTCAGTATTTCAGCCAGCAATCTACATCTTGACACCAGAGGAAAATCCAGAGCAATTCAGAATCAGGGAAGAGTAACTATTTTAAATAACAAATGGATTTTTGCCAGTATAAACCAATGGTGATTATCTTCCTTGACCTCCTAAATGTTTAACCTATACAATTATGTTTCACTTGGTGCTATAACCACAGAAAGAACTTTGTGAAAAACCAAATGATTATTTGTGGGTTGTGACTATAAAGTAATGGTACTTGTTCACTGTAAGACTTTTGGGAATTCTGACTTGAGTTTCTGTTTCTTTTATTTTTTTTTAATATTTATTTTTTTAATTTATTTTTTATTTTGGTTGTGTTGGGTCTTAGTTGCGGCATGCAGGATCTTCGTTGCGGCATGCAGGATCTTCCATTGCAGTGCACAGACTTCTCTCTAGTTGTGTTGTGTAGGTTTTTCTCTCTCTAGTTGTGGCACACAGGCTCCAGAGTGCATGGGCTCTGCAGTTTGCAGCACGCAGGCTCTCTAGTTGAAATGTGCAGGCTCAGTAGTTGTGGCTCATGGGCTTATTAGTTGCCCTGTGGCATGTGGGATCTTAGTTCCCCGACCAGGTATCGAACCCGCATCCCCTGCATTGCAGGATGGATTCTTTACCACTGGACCACCAGGGAAGTCCCAGTTTGTGTTTCTATTAAAAACAAGAATTAAAATTTATTCAACATGACAGAATGAATTAAGAAAGTTTTGATAATGAGCTGTATTTCTCTTATTTCTGAAAAGGTAGGATTTCAGTCTTCTAAAAGAATAACTTCTTTCTGCCATGTTCTAGCTGTATGAATCTGGATAAGTCAGCTACTTTATCTCTGTCTTAATTTATTTAACAGAAAAATAAGGATATATTACTTAGTTCTCCCTTACTGTCACAGATACTAGGATGATTAAAGATTATGTGAAATGTCATTGGAAATTAGAAATCCTAAAAGGTAGAAAGTGGTGGTAGAGTAAAACTGTACCTCCTTTCGGTGTGGACATGCGTTAAATTATGACAATTTGAATATATGCAAACATTAATATAATGAAATATCTAGATTCAGCTCCAATATGTAAAGAACTTGGAAGTCATCACTCTCATCCTTGAAACCTGATTTTCAAATTTGTTTTAAAGACACTGTAATCAAGACAGCATTATACTGGCAAAAGAATAAACACATTGATAATGGAACAGAACTGAGAGCCCAAAACAGACTCACTAATGTAGTCAACTAACTATTAATAATGGCACAGAGGCAATTCAACAGAAAGAGAATGATCTTTTCAAAAACTGGACTTCCATATGCAAAAGAATAAGCCTATACAGAGACCACACACTTCAAGCAAAACTTGACTCAAAATGGATCAGAGGCCCAAATGAAAAATGCAAAACTATGAAACTTCTAAAATGAAACATAGGTGAAGATAGGCATAAACTTGGTTTGGAAGATGAGTTACTGGTACAACACCAAAAGATCTAGAAGAATTAAAGAACAAACAGAGATGAAAAATACAATAACTGAAATGAAAAATACACTACAAGGAATAAATAGCAGAATAACTGAGGCAGAATAATGGGTAAGTGAGCTGGAAGACAGAATGGTGCAAATCACTGCTGTGGAACAGAATAAAGAAAAAAAGGATGAAAAGAAATGAGGACAGTCTCAGAGACCTCTGTGACAAGATTAAACATACCAACATTCGAATTACAGGGGTGACAGAAGAAGAAGAGAGAAAGAAAGGGCCTGAGAAAATATTTGAAGAGATAATAGCTGAAAAATTCCCTAACATGGGAAAGGAAATAGTCACCCAAGTCCAGGAAGTACAGAGAGTCCCATACAGGATAAACCCTAGGAGAAACACGCTGAGACAGAAGTTAATCAAACCAGCAAAAATTAAATACAAAGAAAAAATATTAAAAGCAACAAAGGAAAAGCAACACATAACATACAAGGAAATCCCCATAAGGTTATCAGCTGATTTTTCAGCAGAAACTCTGCAGACCAGAAGGGAGTGGCATGATATATTCAAAGTGATGAAAGGGAAAAACCTACAACCAAGAATATTCTACCCAGCAAGGCTCTCATTCAGATTCTACAGAGAGATCAGAAGCTTTACAGATAAGAAAAAGCTAAGAGAATTCAGCACCATCAAACCAGCTTTACAAAAAATACTAAAGGAACTTCTCTAGGCAAGGGGGGAGAAAAAAAGAGGCCACAACTAGAAACATGAAAATCACAAATGGGAAAGCTCACTGGTAAAGGCAAACATATAGTAAAAGCAGGTGTGATATCAAAACCAACAACTGTGAGAAGAGGAGATGCAGGAAATGGGAATTGCACTTGAAGTTAAGAGACCAGCAACTTAAAACAACTTTGTGTATATATAAATATAGACTGTTTTATCAAAACCTCATGGGAAATGCAAACCAAAATGCTAAAATAGCTACACACACACAAAAGAAAAAGCAACCCAACCACAACACTAAATATGGTCATCAAACCACAAGGGAACAAAAAAGGAAGGGAAGAAAAAAGACCTACAAAAACAAACCCACAACAATTAAGAAAATGGCACTAGGAACATACATATCAATAATTACCTTAAATGTAAATGGATTAAATGTTCCAACCAAAAGACACAGACTGGCTGAATGGATATAAAAACAAGCCCTGGGGGGCTTCCCTGGTGGTACAGTGGTTGAGAATCTGCCTGCTAATGTAGGGGACATGGGATCATGTCTGGGAAGATCCCACATGCCGCGGAGCAACTAGGCCCGTGAGCCACAACTACTGAACCTGTGTGCGTCTGGAGCCTGGGCTCTGCAACAAGAGAGGCCGCGATAGTGAGAGGCCCATGCACCGCGATGAAGAGTGGCCCCCGCCTGCCACAACTAGAGAAAGCCCTCGCACAGAAACGAAGACCCAACACAGCAAAAATAAATAAATTAATAAACTCCTACCCCCAACATCTTCTTTAAAAAAAAAAAAAAAAAGCCCTGTATATATGCTGTCTACAAGAGACCCACTTCAGATCCAGGGACACATACAGACTGAAAGTGAAGGGATGGAAACAGGTATTCCATGAAAATGGAAATCAGAAGAAAGCTGGAGTAGTGATACTCATATCAAACAAAATAGACTTTAATATAAAGACTACTGCAAAAGACAAAGAAGGACACTACATAATGATCAAGGGATCAATCCAAGAAGAAGATATAACAATTGTCAATATATATGCACCTAACATAGGAGCACCTCAATATATAAGGCAAATGCTAACAACCATAAAATGGGAAATGGACGGTAACACAATAATAGTGGGGGATTTTAACTCACAGCCACCCTGGATATGCATAGGCACATCAGTGCATAGGCACTAGAATGGGGCTCACAAAGCCCTCCAGCCAGAGAACCCAGGACCCATCTCCACCCACCAGTGGGCAGGTACCAGCCCCAGAATCCCCGTGCCCCAGCCCTGCTCACTAGGGCATCATCTCTAGCCTTGGGTCCAGCCTCATCCACCAGGGGCAGACAGCAGCTTCAAGAAAATGCAGACCCATAGTCTGTGGACCAGGCCTGCCTATCAGCAGGCCAAACCCTGCCTTGGGATCAGCTAGACCCTGGCCCTGCCCAACAGCATGGCTGCTCTACCCTCAGACCCAGCTTCACCCACCAGGGAGCAGAAACCAGCCTCAAGAAAACTGCAGCTGTGCATCTGTGGAGGAGCCCGGTCACCAGGAGGCCAGACCTGCCCTAGGACTGGCTGGATCCTGGCCCAGCCCACTAGTATGCCAACACAACTTTTGGGCCACACTGGAAACTGCAGCCAACTGTTTCAGGAACCAGTCCCTCCCACCAGCAATACAACACCAATTCTGGGACCCTGGGCCCTTGCAACCAGACCCCAGGACTCAGCTCTACCAGCCATTAGGTTGGCACTAGCCCTAGGTACTTATTTCAGCCACCAGTGGGCAGGCAACAGCCTGAGGGCCACCTGCACCCTGACACCATCCACCAGTAATGCAGCACTAGCCCCATGGCCCCCAGGGTCCCACAGTCAGCAGCCTTCTGACCCAGTCTTGCCAACCAGCAAAAGACAGCTTCCACACAAGGTAGGGGCTAACTACCAACTGGACTGGGGCCATGAAATTCCACCAGACCACCCATATAGTCAGCCCAGAAAGACCCATACAGCCCTCATAGGAGGAACCCCTAAAGCAAGTAGTACTGGTGAAGAAAGGGGAGTGCACTGATAGGAGGCATAGGCCATCTCCAACAAAGGGCCACTGCTCCAAGATCGGGAAATGTAAGCAACCAACCAGATACATAAAAATAAAAACAGCAACTTAGGCAAAAATAGGGTGACAGAGGAACAGGTTCCAAATGAAGGAACAAGATAAAACCCCAGAAGAAGAGCTAAGTGAAGTGGAAATAAGTAATCTACCTGATAAAGAGTTCAGGAGAGTGACTGTAAAGATGACGAAAGAACTTGGGAGAAGAACAGATGCTCAGGGTGAGAGGTTAGAAGTTTTAACAAAGAGTTAGAATATATAAAGAACAACCAACCAGAGATGAAGAATACAATAACTGAAATAAAAAAATACACTAGAAGGAATCAAGAGTATACTACTATGTGAAACACAGGAATGTATCAGCAGGCTGGAAGAGAGAGTAGTGGAAATCACTGATGCTGAACAGAAAAAAAGAAAACAGAATGAAAAGTAATAAGAACAGTTCAAGGGACCTCTGGGACAACATCCAGCACACTAATATTTGCCTTATAGGGGTCCCAGAACGAGAAAAGAGAGAGAAGGGGACTGATAACATACTTGAAGACATAATAGCTGGAAAGTTCCTTAACCTGGGAAAGGAAACAGACATCCAAGTCCGGGAAGGGCAGAGAGTCCCATACAGGATGAACCCAAAGAGGACCATACCAAGATACATTGTAATTAAAATGACAAAAATTAAAGATAAAGTGAGAATATTAAAAGCAGCTAGGGAGAAGCAACATGTTACATACAAGGGAACCCCCATAAGGCTATCATCTGACTTTTCAGCAAAAACTCTGCAGGTCAGAAGGGAGTGGTATAATGTATTTAAAGTGATGAAAGGAACAAAGCTACAACCAAAAATACTCTATCCAGCAAGGTCTTTGTTCAGATTTGTTGGGGAACTCAAAAGCTTTACAGACAAGCAAAAGCTTAAAGAGTTCAGCACCACCAAACCAGGTTTACAAGAAATATTAAAGGAACTTCTCTAAGTGGAAAACAAAAGGTCACAGCTAGAAATTTTTTTTTTTTTTTTTGCGGTACGCAGGCCTCTCACTGCTGTGGCCTCTCCCGTTGCGGAGCACAGGCTTCGGACGTGCAGGCCCAGCGGCCATGGCTCACGGGCCCAGCCGCTCTGCGTCATGTGGGATCTTCCCGGACTGGGGCATGAACCCTTGTCCCCTGCAGCGGCAGGTGGATTCTCAACCACTGCGCCACCAGGGAAGCCCCACAGGTAGAAATTTTTTAAAATTACAGAAGAGAGTATGCAACAAGAACATACTGATACATATGGATAATTACTTAAAATGTAAATGGAGTAAATGCTCAAAGACCTAGAGTGGCTAAATTGATTCAAAAACAGGCCCCATATATATGCTGCCTACAAAAGACTTACTTCAACTCTAAAGACACACACAGATTGAAAGTGAGGGAATGGAAAAAGGTATTCCATGTAAATTGAAATAAAATGAAAGCTCGGGTAGCAATATCAGACAAAATAGACTTTAAAACAAAGACTGTTACAAGAGACAAAGATCGACATTACATAATAACCAATGGATCAATCAGAGAAGAAGACATAAGAATCGTAAACGTATATGCACCCAACATAAGAGTACCTAAATATATAAAGCAAATATTAACAGACATAAAGGGAGAAATTGACTATTACACAATAATAGTAGGGAACTTCAACACCCCACTTACACCAATGGACAGATCACCCAGACAGAAAATCAATAAATAAACACTGGCCTTAAATGACACTTCAGACCACATGAAATTAATAGGTATATATGAATATTTCATCCAAAAGCAGCAGTATACACGTTCTTTTCAAGAGCACATAGAACATTCTCCACCACAGATCACATACTAGACCACAAAACAAGCCTTGGTAAATTTAAGAAAATAGAAATCATATCAAGCATTATTTCTGACCAGTGCTATGAGACTAGAAATCAAATACAGGAAAAAACTGCAAAAAACACAAACATGTGGAGGCTAAACAGTATGCTACTAAACAACCAGTGGATCACTGAATAATCAAAGAAGAAATAAAAAAACACATGGAGACAAATGAAAATGAAAACACAATGATCCAAAATCTATGGGATACACCAAAAGCATTTCTAAGAGAACGTTTATAAAGATACAAGCTTACCTCAGGAAACAAAAACAAACAAACAAAAAATCCCAAACAACCTTAAACCTAAAATAACTAGAAAAAGAACAAACAAAACTCAAAGTTAGCAGAAGGAAAGAAATAATAAAAACCAGTGCAGAAATAAAATAGAGACTCAAAAACAATAGAAAAGATCAATGAAACTAAGAGCTGGTACTCTGATGAGATAAACAAAATTGATAAACCTCTAGCAAGATGTATCAAGAAAAAGAGAGAGGGCCCAAATCAATAAAACCAGAAATGAAAAAGGCGAAGTTACAACTGAGACCACGGAAATACAAAGGATCATAAGATATTACCATTAACAACTATATGCCAATAAAATGGGCAACCTAGAAGAAATAGATGAAATGCTAGAAATGTACAATCTCCCAAGACTTAACCAGGAAGAAATTGAAAATATGAACAGACTAATGACCAGTAATAAAATTAGATGGGTAGCAAAACAAAACCAAAAACCAAAAATCCAGTACCAGATGGCTTCAAAGGTCAATTCTAAGCGAAACATTTAGAGAAGAATTCGTATCTATTCTTCTCAAACTATTCCAAAAATTCAGAGGGCCAGTGTTTCTGAACTTATTCTACGAGGCCAGTATCACCCTGATACCAAAACAAGACAAAGATATCACAAAAAACAAAATTACAGGTCAATATTACTGATGAACATATATTCAAAAATCCTCAACAAAATATTAGCAAACCAAATCCAATAATACATTAAAAGGATCAAGTGGAATTTATTCTAGCGATGCAAGGCTTTTTCAATATCTGCAAATCAATGTGATACACCACTTTAACAAACTGAAGAATAAAAATCATTTCAATAGATGCAAAAAAATCTGTTGACAAAATCCAACATCCACTTATGATAAAAACTCTCCAGAAAGTGGGCATAGAGGAAATATATCTCATTATAATAAAGGCTGTAGATAACAAGCCCACAGCTAACATCATACTCAATGGTGAAAACCTGAAAGCATCTCCTCTAAGATCAGGCACAAGACAAGAATGCCCACTTTTGCCACTATTTTATTCAATATAGTATTGGAAGTTCTATCCACAGAAATAAGGCAAGAAAAATAAAACACACCCAAATTGGAAAGAAAAAAGTAAAATTGTCACTGTTTGCAGAGGACATGATACTATGCGTGGAAAATCCTAAAGATGCCACCAAAAAACTAGTTTAGCTCATCAGTGAATCTGGTAAAGTTGCAGGATATAAAATTAATACTACTCAAGGAAATCTACAGATTCAATGTCCTTTGTATAGGATATTTTCACAGAGCCTGAACAAATAATTTTAAAATTTGTATGGAAAAACAAAAGACCCCAAATATCCAAAACTATCATGAGAAAGAAGTACAGAGCAGGAGGAATTATGCTCCCTGACTTTAGACTATACTATAAAGGTACAGTAATCAAAATAGTATGGTATTACCACAAAAGCAGTCACATAGATTAATGGAACAGAATAGAGAGCCCAGAAATGAACCCACACACTGACAGTCAATTAATATATGTCAAAGGAGACAAGAATGGAGAAAAGACAGTTTCTTCAATAAGTGGTTTTGGGAAAACTGGACAGTTACATGTAAAAGAATCAAATCAGAACATTCTCTAACATCATATACAAAAATAAACTCAAAATGGATTAAAGACCTAAATGTAAGACCAGATACTATAAAACTCCTAGAGGAAAACATAGGCAGAACACTCTTAGACATAAATCTCAACAATATCTTTTTTGGATCCATCTCCTAAAGTAATGGAAATAAAAACAAATTAAACAAATGGGACCTAATTAAACTTAACATTTTTTGCACAGCAAAGGAAATCACCAACAAAACAAAAAGCCTACTGAATGGGAGAAAATATCTTCAAATTACATGACTGATAAAGGGCTAATATCCAAAATATATAAACAGCTCATACAATTCAATATAAAAAAAGCAACCTAATTAAAAAATGGAGGAAGGCCTAAATAGACATTTTACCAAAGAAGACATACAGATGACCAACAGGCACATGAAAAGATGATCAACATTGTTAATCATCAGAGAAATGCAAATACTAACCACAACAGAACATCACCTCACACCTGTCAGAATGGCTATCATCAATGAGTACAAATAACAAATGTTGGCAAGGATATGGAGCTAAGGGAACACTCATACACTGTTGGTGGGAATGTAAATTGATGCATCACTGTGGAAAAGAGTATAGAGATTTCTCAATAAACTAAAACTACCATATAACCCAGCAATTCCACTCCTGGGTGTACATCTGAAGAAAACAAAAACATTAATTTGAAAAGATATATGTACCCCAATGTTTACAGCAGCATTATTTATAGGTGCCAAGATACTGAAGCAACCTAAGTGTTCATCAACAGATGAATGAATAAAGAATATGTGTTATAATGTCTTATAAATACATACAATGGACTACTACTCATTCATATAAAATAATAAAATTTTGCCATTTGCAACAACATTGATTAACCTGGAGTGTATTATGCTTAGTGAGGTAAATCATACAGAGAAAGACAAATACTATAGCTTTTCAATTATATGTGGAACTAAAAATACAACAAACGTGAATATAACAAAAAAGAAACAGACTCAAGATATAGAGAACAAACTAGTGGTTACCTGTGGGGAGAGGGAAGGGAGGAGGGGCAAGATAGGGGTAGATGATTAAGAGATACAAACTATTATGTATAAAATAAATAAGCTACAAGGGTATATTGTACAGCACAGGGACTATAGCCAATATTTTTATAATAACTACAAATGCAGTATAACTTTAAAAAATTGTGAATCACTGTTGTACAACTGAAAGTTATAATATTGTACATGACTCTACCTCAATAAAAAAATACAATAAAGCACTAAGAGAATAAAAATACAATGCACTAAGTGGGAGAAAGTATTTGCAAAACACATATTTGATAAAAGTTTTATGTCTACAATATATAAAAACTCTTAGTATTCAACTATAATAAAATAAACAACCCAAGTAGTAAATGAGCAAAATGAGGTATCACTAAAGACACATCTCAGGAAAGAAGATATACAGATGGGCAAATGATCATATGAAAAGATGTACAATATCATGTGTTACTATGGATATGCAAATTAAAGCAACAAGAAATAGGGAAGAGATCAAGATGACAGAGTTGGAGGATGCTGAGCCCTCCTCGCCCCCCACCCCGCCCAGAACACATCAAAGATACATCTAGATGTGGAGTGATTCTCACTGGAAACACACTGGAGACTGGCAGAAAGACTCTTCTACAACCAAGGTTGTAGAATCACATGGAGTCAGGTAGGAAGAGAAGTGATCAAATCGGGACCTGTGCCACTAGGAGGAAACATAGAAGAAGAAAGGGATTACATGAGTTCAGAGATCCGCCCCCTGGGGATTGAGTAGTTCAAATTACATTTTGGGCACCCTGGTCCTGAGGTCTGACACTTGGAAGACCAGTTCCCTTAGCTGGTTGAAAACCAGTGGGACTAACAAGATGGCTGTAAAAAAAACTTAGATTCAGTATATGAAGAGCATGCACTGGCTTGCTTACTACCCACAGTAAGGCAGAGGGTACAGATTTTAACTGCCTGGGACTATGGGTGGTTTCCCATGACAGCCCCAGCGCACTATGGTCCACACTAAGTGCCCACTCAAGCCCCTCTTGCTCCAGTGCAACTCCCTACTAGGGTGGAGACTGCCATCGCTAAGGAGAGTGTGCAGTTGTTGGGGACAGAGCTGGCTAGAACCCATCAAGGCATCTAAATAGCTCAAGGGCAGCTGTTACTGGCACTTGTGAAGGGGCTTATTGGGAGCTGTCTTGAACAAGAGTTCACTGTTATGGTGGGAAAGTCCCAGCATGAGTTCTGCCCTGTACCAGGTGCCCACTCTGGCTCCTCTTGTTCCAGGGCTAATCCCTTCAGGGGCAAAGTTGCCATAGCTGGGAGGTAAGAAAACGCAAAAATAGAGAGTACAAAACCAGCTTGGACCCGACCTTCAGGGCTTCAGCTCTAGCACCTTGGGGCCACATCCTGCCCGCAATAGGGCAGCTGGCCACTGAACACAGGCAAAGCCCTAACACATGGTTCTGGCTCTAGCCCCTCAAACTCCAGCCACACCTAGCACCAAGGTGATAGTTAGCAGCATTACTGGGGAAGGACGAGACGCACACTCATCTCAGAACCAGCTCTCCCACCAAAGCCACTGGGTATGTGTAGACTACATAGTGGTGCTCCAACGCAAGGACATTCCTTCAAGACCAAGTTAGGTAAGTGTTTTACATAATTTCATAAGAACAGAGAATGTTAAGCAAAATGAGAAGACAGAGGAATTTATTTCAAACAGAAGAACAAGAAAAAATAACCCTGGAGAAACAACTAATGAAACAGAGATAAAGAGTTCAGAGCATTAGTAATAATAATACTAACTGAACTAGAGAAGAATAGATGAACACAATGGCAATTTTAACAATGACCTAGAAAATATTAAAAGAACCACTCAGAACTGAAGAATACAATAACTGAAATAAAAAACACAGTAGAAAGAATTAACAGCAGACTAGGTGATACAGAAGAACACTTAAGTGATCTGGAAGACAGAATAATGGAAATCACCCAATCAAAAGAGCAAAAAGAAAAAAAAATGACAACAGTTTAAGGGACCTCTAGGACATCAAATGTACTAACATTCACAATACAGAGGTCCCAGAAGTAGAAGAGAGAGAGAAAAGGGTCAAAAATGTATTTGATGAATTTATGGCTAAAATTTCCCCAAAGCTAAAGAAGGAAGAGATGTCCAGGTACAGGAAGCACAGAGTCCAAAACAAGATGAACCCAAAGTGAACCAAAACAAGACATATCATAATTAAAATGGCAAAAGTTAAAGAGAGAATTCTAAAGGCAGCAAGAAAAAAACAAAGAGTCACATACAAGACAACTGCTGTAAGGCTATCAGCTGATTTTTCTGCAAAAATTCTGCAGTCCAGAAGAGAGCGGCATGTTATAAAGTGCTGAAAGAAAAAAAAATTCTACAACCTAGGATACTCTACCTAGTGAGATTATTACTGAGAACAAAAGGAGAGAAAAAGAACTTCTCAGATAAGCAAAACATAAAAGAGTTCATCAACACTAAACTCACCCTAAAAAGAAATGTTAGAGGGTCTTCTCTATGTGGAAAAGAAAACCTACAAAGAGTAAAAATCTATAGAAAAGGAAAAATGTCACTAGTAAACGCAAATATGTAGTAAAGGTTGTGGACTGACCACTTAAATAACCTAGTAAGAAGATTAAAAGACAAAAAATTGTAAAAAGCAACTATAACTACATTAACCAGTGAAGGAATAAACTGGTTCGATGTAAAATAGGACATCGAAAAGAAAAAATATGGGGGAAAGGAGAAAAATGTAGATCTTTTAGAATGTGTTTGAACCTGAATGACTATCAGTTTAAAACAAGTAGATATACTTATACGTCAACACATATAAACCCCATGATAATCAGAATTCAAAAACCAGCAATAAATGCTCAAAAACTAGAGAGAAAGGAACACAAGCCTCTACTAAAGCAAATCATCAAACCAGAAATTAAGAAACTGAAAGAAGAAAAGAACATAGAAGAATGATAAAAACAACCATAGAGCAAAAGGTCCAACCACAAGATGGCAATGACACACCTATCAATAATCACTTTAAATGTCAATGGACTAAATGCTACCATCAAAAGACACAGGTGTTTGATTGGGATAAAAAAAGACCTATCTACATGCAGTTTATGAGAGACTCACTTCAGAGCTAAAGACACACACAGACTGAAAGTGAGGGGATGGAAAAAGACTTTTCATGCAAATGGAAATGATAAAAAAGTGGGGATAGCAATACTCATACCAGATAAAGTAGACTTTAAAATAAAGTCTATAAAAAGACATGGAAGGTCATTATATAGGGATAAAGAGATAAAGAGATCAATATAAGAAGAGGCTATAACATTCCATAACTTATATGCACCTAATACAGGAACACTTAAATATATAAAGCAAATATTAAGTGACATAAAGGGAGAAATTGAGAATAATGCAAAAATAGTAGGGGACTTTAGCATCCCACTTACATCAATGGACAGATCATCCTGTCAGAAAAATCAATAAGGCAACAGTAGTTTAAATGACACATTACAGGAGTCATACTTAATATCTACAGGACATTCCATTCAAAAACAGAAGAATATACACTCTTTTCAAATTCACATGGAACATTCTTCAGGATAGATCACATATGAGGCTACGAACAAGTCTCAACAAATTTAGGAGTATAGAAATTATGTCAAGAATATTTTCTGGCCTCATCAGTATGAAATTATAATTACAGAAAAAAATGGGAAAAACACAAACAGGTAGAGACTAAACAACATGTAACTAAAAAATGAGTTAGTGAAGAAATAAAAGAGGAAATCAGAGGGCTTCCCTGGTGGCGCAGTGGTTGAGAGTCCGCCTGCCGATGCAGGGGACACGAGTTCATGCCCCAGACCGGGAGGATCCCACATGCCACGGCGCGGCTGGGCCCGTGAGCCATGGCCGCTGACACTGCACGTCCAGAGCCTGTGCTCCGCAACAGGAGAGGCCACAACAGTGAGAGGCCCGCGTACCGCAAAAAGAAAAAAAAAAAAAAAGAGGAAATCAGAAAATACCTTGAGACAAAAGAAAATTGAAACACAACTTTCCAAAATCTATGGGATGTAGCAAAAGCTGTTCTAAAAGGGAAGTATACAGTGATACAGGTCCAACTCAAGGAAAAAAAATAATCTCAAATAATCTAAGCTACCTTCTAAGGGAATTAGAAAAAGAACAAACAAAGGCCAAAGTCAGCTGAAGGAAGGAAGGAATTATTATCAGATAGATAATAAATAAAAGAGATCAGAAAACAATAGAAAAGATCAATGAAACCAAGAGCTGATTTTTAGAAAAGATAAAATTGATAAAACTTTTAACAGGCCCATCAAGAAAAAAATAGAGAGTACCCAAATAAACAAGATAAGAAATGAAAGAGGAGAAATTGCAATTGATACCACAGAGATACAAAAAAAATCATAAAAGCATATTATAAACAGTTATAGGTCAACAAATTAGACAACTTACAAGAAAAGAGATAAACTTCTAGAAAGAAAAAATCTTCTATGAGTTAATCAGGAAGAAATATATCTGAACAGACCAATCACTAGTACTGAAATTGAATTAGTTAAAAAAAAAAAAAAAACTCCCAGCAAACAAAAGTCCAGGACTGGGTGGTTTCATAGGGAATTCTACCAAACATATAATAAAGAGATAATACCTATCCTTCTCAAACGATTCCAAAATATTGAAGATGCAGGAACACTTCTAACACTCATTCTACAAGACCATCTTTACCCTGATATCAAAACCAGACAAAAACACTAAAAAATAAATTAAATTACAGGCCAATAATTCTGATAAATAAAGATGCAAAAATTCTCAAGAAAATATTACCAAACTGAATTCAACAAGATATAAAAAGGATCATACACCATGATCAATTGGGATTTATTACCAGAATGCAGGATGGTTCAATATCCACAAGTCAATGTGATATTCCACATTAACAAAAGGAAGGATAAAATCACATGATTCTCAGAAGATTCAACGTCTATTCATGATAAAAATCTCATCAAAGTTGGTATAAATGGGAAAATATCTCAACATAATAAAGCCTATTTATGACAAACCCACAGATAACATCATATTCACTGGTGAAAAGATGAAATATTTTCCTCTAGAATTGAAAACAAATCAAGGATGCTGACTCTTTCCAGTTCTATTTCCCATAGTATTGGACTTCCTAGCCAAGCAATCAGGTAAGAAAAAGAAAAGGAATCCATATTGAAAGGGAAGAAGTAAAACTATTTGCAGATAACCTGATACTACATATAAACATCCTTAAAGGCTCCCTCCAAAAACTATCAGAATAAATGAATTCAGTAAAGTTGAAGGATTCAAGATTAATATACAGAAATGTGTTGCTTTTCCATACATTAAAAATGAACTATTAGAAATAGAAAACAAAATATCCTTGTAGCTTATTTTATTCCTAATATTTTGTACCTCTTAATCCCCTATCACTATAGTGCTCCTCCCTAAGAACATAGCAAATATTTTGTAATAACTATAAAGGGAGTATAAACTTCAAATATTGTGAATCACTATATTGTACACCTGTTACTTATATACTATTATACATCAACTACATGTCAATAAAAAAATTTTTTTAAAGGGAAATAGAAAACAAGGAAACAACTCTTTTAAAAATTACATCAGATGATAAAATTCATAAGTATGAACTTAATCAAAGAGGTGGAAAAGAAACCATGAAAACTATAAAACATTGATGGACATTGAAGATGATACAAAGAAATGGAAATATATTCCATGTTCATAGATCGAGATAATTAATATTGTTAAAACGTCCATATGTACATGCCACTCTCTCACTTTGCCCAAATGTAAAACCTATAGTTAGTGGAAAGCAGCCAGAGCACAGGGAGATCAGCTCAGTGCTTTGTGACCACCTAGAGGGGTGGGATAGGGAGGGTGGGAGGGAGGGAGATGCAAGAGGGAAGAGATATGGTATAGCTGATTCACTTTGTTATAAAGCAGAAACTAACACACAATTGTAAAGCAATTATACTCCAATAAAGATGTTTAAACAAAATTTAAAAAAGAAAAATAAAGAAATCAGCAAACAAAAAAAAGCAAAGTCCATACTATGCAAAGCAATCTACAGATTTACTGCAATAGCTATCAAAATACCTATGACATTTTTCATAGAACTAGAACATATAATCCTGAAATTTACATGGAGCCACAAAAGACCCTGAACTGTCAAAGCAATCTTGAGAATAAAGAACAATGTTGGAGGTATCACACTCCCTGACTTCAGACTATATATTATAAAACTGCAATAATCAAAACAGTATGGTATTGGCACAAAAACAGACACAGAGATCAATGGAGCAGAAAAGAGAGCCCACAAATAAACCTACATACTTAGAATCAATTAATCTATGACAAAGGAAGAATATACAATGGAGGAAAGACAATCTCTCAATCAGTGGTGCTGGGAAAACTGGACAGCTACATGTAAAAGAATGAAATTAGAACATTTTTTTACACCATATATAAAAATAAACTCAAAATGGATTAAAGACCTAAATGCAATAACATAAATAGTAAAACTCCTAAAAGAAAACATAGGCAGAACACTCTTTGACATAAATTGTAGCAATGTATTTTTGTATCAGTCTCCTAAGACAAAGGAAACAAAAGCAAAATAAACAAACGGGACTTAATTAAACTTAAAACTTTTGCACAGTAAGGGAAACCACTGAGAAAAACAAAAAGACAAGTTGTTAAATGGGAGAAAATATTTGCAAATGATATGAATGATAAAGGGTTAATATCCCAAATACATAAACAGCTCATTCAATATTTTTTTTTTAATTAGAAGACTTGAATAGACATTTTTCCAAAGAAGACATACAGATGGCCAAACGGCATATGAATAAAATGCACAACATTTCTTATCACCAGAAAAATGCAAATCAAAACTACAAGATATCACCTCGTACCTGTTAGAACTGCTATCATCAAAAAGATCACAAATAATAAATGCTGGAGAGGGTGTGGAGAAAAGGGAACCCTCCTACACTGCTGGTGGGAATGTAAATTGATGCAGCCACTGTGGAAAACAGTATGAAGCTTCCTCAAAAAACTACATATAGAACTACCAAATGATCCATTAATTCCACTCCTGGGTATATATCCAAAGAAGACAAAACACTAATTCAAAAAGATTCATGCACTCCAATGTTCATAGCAGCAGTAGTTACAATAGCTAAGCTATGAAAGCAAGCTAAGTGTTCATGAACAGACAAATGGAAAAAGAAGTGGTGATACACATACACACATACACACACACACACATACACACGAGATATTACTCAGCCATAAAAAAGAGTGAAATTTTGCCATTTGCAACAACACGGATGGACCTAGAGAGCATTATATGTAGTGAAATAAGTCAGACAAATACCTATGTCATCACTTATATGTGGAATATAAAAAGTAAAACAAATCAATGAATATAACAGAGCAAAAACAGACTCACAGATACAGAGAACAAACTAGTGATTACTAGTGGGGAGAGGAAAGGGTGGAGGGGCAAGACAGAGGTATGGGATTAAGAGGTCCAAACTACTATGTATAAAATAAATAAGATACATGGATATATTGTACAGCACAGGAATGTAGCCAATATTTTATAATATCTTCAAATTCAAAACTATTAAATCATTTTGTTGTACACCTGAAACTACTATAGTATTGTAAATCAATGATACTTCAATTTAAAATTGTGTCAACCACCCAATTCCATGTTGAAAAAATGAATATAACTACAAGCCTATTAGAATGTTAAAATCCAAAATATTGACAAGATTCAGTTGCGGACTAGGATACAAAGAAACCAGAATTCTCATTCATTAGTAGTGGGAATGAAAAACAGTACTGACATTCTAGAAGACATTTTGGCAATGTCTTACAATGATAAGCAGTCTTACCACATGATTAAACATTTTCCCTCCTAGGAATTTGTTCATCTGAATACAAAACTGATGTTCCCAGGAAAACCCACACGCCAATACTTATAGCAGCTTTATCCAGGCTTGCCAAAACGTGGAAGCAATGACAATGTCCTTTAATAGTTGAATGGTTAAATACTGTGGAACCTCCATACAACGGAATATTATTCAGTTATAAAAGGGGATCAGCTTTCGATCCACAAAACAACATGTGTGAATCTTAAACGTGTATTTCTAAGTGAAAGAAGCCAACTTGAAAAGACTCTATACTATATGATTTCATTTATATCACATACTGAAAGTGGAAAACTTGTAGAGATGGGAAATAGGTCTACAGTTGCCAGGGATTGGAAGTTTGGGGAAGGTTGAATTGGAGAAGCACAGGTGATTTTTAGAGTTGTAAAATTATTCTGTGTGTTATCAAGGTGGATACATGACACTGAGTTTGTCAAAACACAGAATCTTACAGCATAAAGAGTGAGCTTTAATGTGTACTAATTGGGAAAAATAAGTTAGGAGATTGAGGAACCCCAAGATGGAATGTAGATTGTAATAAAAAGATCTAACTGTATCACAAATGTTTGACATCACCTCACTGAAGGGAGTTAGGGAAAAAGATGCTGATCTCAGTAATTTTGAAAATAATTGGAAACTGTAAGATTAAAGACAAAAAGAACTGTACTCTAGTTGATAAATTCTCCTCACCCTGCCCCAAGTATGGGACACAGGTAAACAGCTCTGAAATGACTCTGCATGGATTCTGGGGTAGGATGGTGGTTAAAGGGAAGTAGGTTTCTCACTGTTGGAGTAGGGGTTACCAATAAGCAAAGGGTGAAGCTTAGAAAGAAATATATGGTAATGCATGGGAGTAAGAAACATCAGTATGAATACTTGGATAGATTTATATCCAAAAGTATAAAGTGTGTGTGTGTGTGTGTGTGTGTGTGTGTGTGTGAGAGAGAGAGAGAGAGAGAGAGAGAGAGAGAGAGAGAGAGAGAGAGAGAGAGAGAGAGAGAGAGAGAGAGAGAGAGAGAGAGAGAGAGGGAGGGAGGGAGGGAGAGGGAGGCAGTAATCAGTATCAAGGCTGCAAAGAAGAAAGCTTTATTTGGGGCCTTGGGAATTTCAAAACAGTAAAACCAAAAGAGTGTTAAGGGAAAGTAAGTCAGGGGCTTATACAAGCAAAAACCGCAAGGTTGTTAAAGCTGTCTAGCAGGAATTATAATTGACTCTGGTGCAGGAAAGGGAATATTTGTCCTTAAGGGATAGGCTGTCATGAGTTATTTTAGGGCAAGGGCCCAATAAGTATCTTGAGTTTCTGGAACATTTGGTAGATGTTCTGAATGCCTATGTTAAGACAAAAAGTGGTCAAAAGGTCAGATTCCATTCAGGCTAAGACATGTGTAAGTCACACTTCCTCACACTTCCTGGTTTCATTTTAGAGAGCTCTCTTAGCAACACTGACTCCATTTTGATATTCCTTTCACAATATATACAGATGGTTACATACAGAAATATTCATAGATATATGTGTATACACAGGTGGTACACACATATTTAACTAGTTTTGCTCACTGAGAGTTCTGAAGCAATGATACACTGGTGGCAACAAACACACCCTTCACCTGTATCTTGGTTTCTAATATTCTCCAATAAAAGGAATCAAAGATCCTTGGAGAAATGGCTGATTCTAGGGTTGGGGCAGAGAATATACAAAATGAGCCTGGAGTATCTTATGGTGCCAGAAAATAAGGAAGTGCTTAAAAACACAAAGTGATGGAGATCTGTCAAAGAGCACAGGAACCAACTGAAATAGCCCCCAATGGCCAAAGAATTTGAGCAACAAAATAAATAACATAGTATTAGATTATAGCCCAAAGTACAAAATAACTATCTATGAGCCCATATGGATATACTTAAATGTATAAATAAATAGGAAAGGCAAATCTCTCATACAGAAAATTACCAAATAATTTATATAGATTATTTTCCCTAAAAGATATGGCAAATTTCTCCCCATTCCAGAGTGTGGATTGTTCATAGTGACTTCTTTCTAAAGAGTACAGTATGGAAAGAAGGAAAATGAGTAACTTTATGGTAGAGAAATCTGACAAATACTAACTCAGCCAGGTGAGCTGGGTTAACATCGTGAGTAACGGTTCATATTGATAGTATGCATTTTTTTTTTTTGCGGTACGCGGGCCTCTCACTGTGGTGGCCTCTCCCGCTGCGGAGCACAGGCTCCGGACGTGCAGGCTCAGCGGCCATGGCTCATGGGCCCAGCCGCTCCGCGGCATGTGGGATCTTCCCGGACCGGGGGCACGAACCCGCCCTCCTGCATCAGCAGGCGGACTCTCAACCACTGCGCCACCAGAGAAGCCCAGTATGCACTTTTGATATAATGTAAATTATACTTTACCTTTGTGCTCTTCCTCTGAAAACCACATAACCCTGGTCAACCATGAAAAAAACTTCAGACAAACCAAACTGAGGAACATTCAGTAAAATATCTGACCAGTATTCCTCAAAACTGTCAAGGTCATAAAAAAACAATGCACTTCTGAGAAGCTCTCACAGTCTAGAGAAGGCTAAGGAGACTTGACAACTACATGTAATGTAGTACCTTGGGTGGGATTCTAGAACATGGAAAGGATATTAGATAAAATCTAAAGATGTCTCAATAATAATAATGATTGCATTTGGGAGACACAGATGTGGGTAAAATTCAGACTGTTATGGGGAAGGGAGCCAAAGCCTTATAAAGGCCCTTCAGATCATAATAATGTATGAATATTGGTTTATTAGTGTGACAAATGCACCACAGGAATCTTAACAATAGGGAAAACTAGTATTTGGGAACTCTCTGTAATATTCTTTTAACTTTTCTATAAGTGCAAAAGTATTCTCAAATAAAAATAGATGACTTTTAAAAATAGTTAACGTGATGGGAGGAACATCAGTTAATAAGTCATGTTAAACACTACCACAGCCTTTATATTGATGCTAACTCTTGAGTGAGTTAAAAAACCTTTCATGGGGCTTCCCTGGTGGCGCAGTGGTTGAGAGTCCGCCTGCCGATGCAGGGGACGCAGGTTCGTGCCCCGGTCTGGGAGGATCCCACATGCCGCGGAGCGGCTGCGCTCGTGAACCACGGCCGCTGAGCCTGTGCGTCCGGAGCCTGCGCTCCGCAACGGGAGAGGCCACAGCAGTGAGAGACCCGCGTACCACAAAAAAACCCAAAAAAACCCAAAAAACTTTCATTATAAAACACAGACTCCAGGCAAAGAAACCTGGCCTGATGTGATGGGGAAATACTGAATTCTGAAATGTGATTCTCCCACAGTGCTTCGTCCTTGCCTTTAGCAGCCTCTGCATTTCATGTGAATGACTGTAAACTCTCTCTCTCTCTCACCAATGTTTGCAGATCATCCAGAATAGAAAGGTGTGGTTCCATGCCACGGTTGTTTGCCCTCTTTTCAGGCCACTGCTCTATTTTGTCAAGCCAGAGGGCTCCCTATCCTCCAAGAGGCTGTCTAAATGCCATATAGCTCTCACCTGTGTTCATTTTGTCATCACTCTAACATAATCTCTCAAAATTACTGCCTAGAAAAACCTAAACATATCTAATGATTTTCAATGTTCGTCAATGCTCCTTTAGGAGGAAATGTTCTCTGTGGCAGAAATGTCGAGGCTGATACCACATTTTGTAAATTCACATACTTGATTAAAATGACACTTGTTTAGAGTGTGAAAGAACTGTCACATGTAAAGAGTATATGTGGCTGAAAAATTCTCCAAAGAGTTTTGTTAAAAATAGTCTAAAGGGAAATTCTTTTGATCTTGTCTGTCATAAAAATTTTCTAAGTTGCTGTTAGTTAGAAACATGAAGTTTGCTATGAAAAACTGCAGAAAGACATCGTGTTTATTTTTACTTTGGAATTTCAGCACGTTGTGGTTTTATGTGAAACGTTTCTCAATGGATTTTTTAAGAATTATTCACAGACAAATACTTTATTCCCCTTTAGGTGAACAAAAAGATAGCAAACACATGTGGCCATGGTCCTGGGTCGTGGGTCAGAGAAGCCTGCTACCATCTGCCATTCTCTTGTTATGTTTCGCAGAAAAATCGTTTACATACATTACTGATAAGGCCCCAGGACACTTGGGAATGAGGACACATTAACTCCGTGATTCAGACTTTGTTCAAATTTGCCTCATCTTTTTATTTCGAAT
Source organism: Lagenorhynchus albirostris (assembly GCF_949774975.1). Taxonomy (NCBI): domain Eukaryota; kingdom Metazoa; phylum Chordata; class Mammalia; order Artiodactyla; family Delphinidae; genus Lagenorhynchus; species Lagenorhynchus albirostris. The sequence goes on along the minus strand of NC_083110.1, from coordinate 18,801,392 downwards.
GATGAAGATTCACAGCAAATAGGACATATCAAAAAGCCATCCATATAATTTTTTAAAAATGCCTTACATTTGAATAATACACAATACATTGCAAATCATTTTCATACACATAGCTTGATTCATTTTTTACAAAATCATCCGGTGAAGTAATTTACACTGTAATTTATAACTTCACCATGAAAAGAAGTTAAACAGGGCCCCTTACCCTTATCTAGAAAAAAAAGTTTTTCTAGCCCTCCCACCCTTCTTATCCCACCCCTCTAGGTTGTCACAGAGCACTGAGTTAATCTCCCTGAAGCACAATCATTCTTATCTACCTTCTACAGTGTGATAAAATTTTATGCCCTTAAGGAACCCTGAAGCAACTGACACAAGTGGGTTAGTTATCAACTTACCAAAGAGCAAGACGATGTTTAAGACGATGTCAATGTATTTCATTTTCCCTTAAGTGTTTAAAAACGGGCCCTAGATACATGATGAAAATCCAATATTTGAATAGCAGAAAATTCTAACTCCCTTGTCCCTGCCTCCACTTCTCCAAATAAGAGTGTTTATTGCATTACTGAAAATATCTTTCGACAAAAGATCTAAGAATTCTATTAATGAACAATCCCTGGATGAAGAATCCATGAACATTATACTATTGAGATTATTCAGTATATTTCTTAGCTTGGTAAATTTGTTTTGGGGGTGTAAAATTTCATGACCAAACAAATACCTTTAATATCTTACTGGCAAAAGCCTAGTGAATAAATTACAAGTGTACATGCTCAGTTCAATTTTGCTTTTAGTATTGAAACTTCAAGAAATATAATCATTGAATTGCTTCCCTGGACCTCAGTACTTGAACAGGATATAAACATAGGGTAGCATAAAAGCACTATCAATGAAGCTAGGAAAACTTGTTTTGAATGTTCCTGCGTCATTTCATACAACATAAAATAAGTACAGCAGAATCCTATATTCTTTTACAAATGATTGACTCTATGCCCCTAAAACTAACGGCCAAGTTTTAAAAATACCACAAACATCATTCTCATATTTATTACCTAACAATTGAATAATAATCACACCTCACAATTTCATTACAATTTTTAGATATAAAATAAGGCTCTAACTAAAACTCTTGTTTTAAGCTTGAAAATTTGAAACAAAATTATTTATATCCTGCAGATTTCCTTCTGATCCTTAATTTAACATAAATTGTGTGACATTGGCTTATCCACTTAGAAACTCAATTTATGTATGAAGACATACTGTCACTATGTAGTTTTATTTCATGAAAAGTAATGCTGCCGGACTTCCCTGGTGGCACAGTGGTTGAGAATCTGCCTGCCAATGCAGGGGACAAGGTTTCAATCCCTGGTGCAGGAAGATCCCATGTGCCATGGGGCAACAAAGCCCGTGCGCCACAACTACTGAGCCCGCGTGCTGCAACTACTGAAGCCCACGTGCCTAAAGCCTGTGTGCTGCAACAAGAGAAGCCACTGCAGTGAAAGCCCACACACTGCAACGAAGAGTAGCCCCTGCTCACTGCAACTAGAGAAAGCCCATGAGCAGCAATGAAGACCCAACACAGCCAAAAATTAAAACAAAAATTAAAAAGTAATGCTACCTCAGCAGCAAAGTTAAGAGCAATACCCCTGCATAGCACCCCTTCCTTATTCTGATTCCTTATCACACTCCCATATCTACTCTTTGAAACCTTTTTCTCTAGGCTTCATGTCCATAATCTCATTCACCACATGCTAGCTTAGTACATGTTATGTCTTGTCTTCTTGTCTTCCTTGCCACCTACTTCAAAAAAGAGATTAATGTCACCTATAAATGTTATGCATAATCTCATTTCTAATTAGCCCATTTCCCCTATACCTCTAAGTTCTAAAATGAGATTTACTGAACTCAAGTTCTGTGGTGTATAACTTGGGGGAAATGCTGGATTATCAATATGGAATTGGCTTTTTTCCTTAACTGTGGGATTTCTCAGGCTTTTTGATATTCTACACTACATTTTGAATTAGAAAGAGAATATAGAGGAGACAATTTCCCCAAGTCATTTCAATATCTGAACTATTTCAAGTAGCATATTAACGTTCCATAGAACGTGTTTGGGAAATGTGCTTTACGTTTGTGCTTCTCAATCTTGGCTACCGATTGGAATCACTTTGGTAATTTTAAAATCAATGATTCCTGTTCCCACTCCCACAAGTTCTGATGTAGTTGGGCAGAAGTGTGACTGGAGTATCAGAATTTTAAAACTCCCTGCTGATCATTCTTGTGTGCACCGAAGGTTGAGTACTAAGCTCTAAATCTATCTTCTCATCCTTCCCTTAAGTTTAAGAAGGTCTTCCCTCATACCCTCTAAAGATTACTGCACCCAGACACCATCCCTTCTTGGCATTTTCATTTCTACAATTAACTATTTTAACTTTCAGTATTTGGGGAACCAGGTAGATTTTTGATAAGGTTAAGTATACAGGACCAAATCAAGAAGCCTCTTCTCACTGAGTACCCCTTTCATCCTTTCTGCAGGTCCTAGGTAGTTTTACTAATTCTTTACTTGATCCATCTGTCTTTGTAAGCATGTGCAATTCTGTCCAATCATGTAAACATCTTCACTATGTCCCTCATTCCCTTGCTCTACCAAACTTTTAAATGAGGGATGTGCTTTCTTTGTCTCCATTTAGTCCCTCACTTGCTATCTGGTTTCTACTCCCAGTTTTGTTTCCAATTATGTTTCCTGTGCAAACATAATCCTGTAGCCTTGCCTCCATCTTCTTTCTTCCCATTCTCTCTTTTTAAATTACACTAGTGTATTTTGATCATACTTTTTCCTTGACATCTTTAAAAAAAATATTACTGAAATCATTTTTTTTACTTCTCTAACCTATTCATTTTTTGACAATTTTACTAATTGTGGATGTTCATGAAAAAGATGACCCTTAGACCATCAACCCTTCCATCTAAATATTGGAATGCACTAGGAGCCATCTATGTCATGTTCACATTTTGTGGCTTTTCTTTCTCCCCCACAAGGGTGTATTATCAGAATAAATGCTTTGAGCCTCTCTTTTCATCTAATTAACTCATTCTTCTTACAGGGAGATAGAGATTTACTCTTATTACCGAGCATCTAACATTTATACTAGGAGTTAAGGATTGCTGCATTAAGACAGTGTGTGACCCTTTCTCCCTCCTTTCTTCTCAGTGTCTTGCCAACAATTATGTGATGAAGTAAGTCTAAAATCTTCAATGTCAACAGCTATAATATCTCTGCAGACCCAGTTCTTTCCATCAATGATAATTGAGTTCTAAATGTGGGGAGATAGTAAGGAGCCCTCCACTTTGATGATTGATTCAAGCTGCATTTTCCAATTTAACTTTATTAGATGGCCTTATTCTTTCAGAGGACTGAGCTGCTGGGTACCTTCCTGACCAGTTATTAAAACTAACATATTGATCCCCAATTTAAATCCATTCCAGGCCTAGTTCATTGGGTCTATTCTTCATTGGTTATACTCCAAAGCAAGGAGGAATGAGTATTAGGCTTACTCTTATATCTCCCCATGCCACTGCAAATATTGAGAGATTAACAAGAAGTCCTTATGAATAAACACGGACACTGGTTTGGGTTTTATCAAAGTACTGTATAGTGAATCAGGCGTTAGGTGCCAGTGCTGTAACTGGCTTTAGCAGACCTAGGGCAAGCAAGAAATAAACTGCACATTCAGTAGCTTCTTATACTGTGACCATGGATATTCCTAAAGGCCTAGATGGTCTAGATGCTAGATTATCAGGAATTTTTTTTTGTTAATTTCCAGGTAAGGCTCACCTCAAAGAAAGAATAACATCACTATATAGGCTATTTAAGCATAGTTGGGTTGGCTAGGGAAGTGTGTCTTGTTTTGCATTCTCTTCTTTTATTATGCCATCACCAGAATGCAGACAATTATTTTCAATCACAGGTACACAGTATAAATTTTGTTCTATTTTATAAGCTCTGATTATCGCTGTTTAATTCAGAGACATAGCCTGTAGGTTAATTATGCTCAAATAGTACATCTCATTAAATAACAGATAAAAATGAGGATCCTTATTATATGGAAATATGTCATTTTCTTAGATTGAAGTAGAGGAATAATTTAATGTAATTTTACAAAAATAAAATCTTGGAAGGAAATTAAAAAGACTTACTTAGGGACTTCCCTGGTGGCACAGTGGTTAAGAATCCACCTGCCAATGCAGGGGACACTGTTCAAGCCCTGGTCCAGGAAGATCCCACATGCCACAGAGCAACTAAGCCTGTGCACCGCAACTACTGAGCCTGTGCTCTAGAGACCACGGGTCACAACTACTGAGCCCTCATGCCACAGCTACTGAAGCCTGCGTGCCTAGAGCCTGTGTTCCACAACAAGAGAGCCACTGCAATGAGAAACCCAGGAATCGCAATGAAGAGTAACCCCGCTCGCCACAACTACAGAAAGCCCACGCACAGCAACAAAGACCCAGTGCAGCCAAAAATAAATAAACTTAAAAAAAAAAAAAGACTTACTTAAACCCAGATCTTCTAGTTGCCATGTTTGTTCAGCAGAAGAATGAATGGTATAAATTGAAATCCAAAATGATCTTGCAGTTCAAATAGAAACATGGAAAAAAGAAAGACACATGGTTTGCTTGATGGAAAGAAGTGATTTTATTTTGAGAAAGACTGAGATCTTAGAGACCAAGCTATTAGTCTATCTACCTACCTATCTATCAATTGATTGATCACTCTATCATCTATCTATCAAATGGGAAGACAAGGCCTACCTTAAAGATGGAACTAAGAATAGGAGAAAATTGAGCTGTTGTTGGTTAGGAGGGTCACTAGAGCTGAAAATAAAAAAACAAAAATAGAAAAACCAACAAAACAACAAAACAAGAGGAGAACAACAAAACAAAGAGGAGATCTCAGATGCCTAATTGATTCCTCCAGAGGAACCAAGACCCCCGAAATCTGTAATGAGGACTCCTTTTTAAGCTGTTAATCAAAAATCAATTATGAAAGCAATTGAGAAACAGCTCCATAATGATTAAATTAGCTATGAGATGATTCAACATTTGGATGAATTTGAATGAAGAAGTCCTGAGAAAATTAATGTACAATACTTTTGAAAGTATGAAATACATTTTAAAGTAATAGAGTTAATATGAAGGATAGATTGGCAAATTTAAATAAATTCTAAATAAAAGCACAGAGAGATGAAAAATCAAAATCAAGTATTCATGAGAGAGAAGGTTATGTGAATTTACTTAAATGGTGTATGCTTTTGAAAAATTCAAAACTCATTGTTTTTATATGTCTCACTACAGGAGACTCTGCAAGACAGAATCTGGAGTACAAGACAGAAGGTAAAGGTTGGACCTGAAAGCAAGAAGAAGGAGGGTCTCTAAGTCCAGTGAAAAGTATGAGTGAAGTGGGGAAGGAAAGAACTAAAATAAGTAGTTTGAAGTGATAAACATATAGCTGGACTTATTTACAATAACTGGGAGGGGGGAAGTAAAACATTAGAATTATAGATAATTATTTGAAGAAAAGATGTATAAAGAAAGTATGTTCTGGGTAAAAATTCAATAGCTGAGGGACAGCGAATGTGAGGGATGTTGACCTGTCACGGATGATTTATTTTCTAGCATCACCAGTTGTTTCAATTCAACAAGTTATTGTGGAGATCCTCCAACTGAGGCAAAAATAACCTATGCATTTGAAAAATTACAGAAAAGGAAGCAGAATCTGCAAGTATGGAGCAACTAAAAATGTATTAAGATCACTCTGGGCACAAAGAAGAACAGCATATTGTATCTGTGCAAAATGCATGACAATAAACTGTGCTTATGGTGTTTCCTGTTATAAATATCAGATATTCTAATTGGAATGAGGAAAGGGGACGAAGCCTGTATATAGAGAAGGCCAGATAGCTAAGACTCAAAGGCAAAATGTTAAGTGGTTTTAAATATGTGGGATGAGTATTAAAGGGAAAGGGGAGTCTCAGAAGATGGGAAGCTGGAGGAGGTGGGTGTCACCACTGTATATACGTTTAAAATTTTCAAGAAAATGCAAAAGATTTCAAATGCTGCCCTCTGACAATAGAGGGTGTATGCTTATTTAGAACTACCTCCTCCAACATCAGGCGGCAAGCTTAGTATTTCAATTAACTTCTTAATATGAAGAGGCTGAAAAACATAATGAAATCTCTTTAGTGATTTTTTTTTTCTCTCTAGCTTCTTTTCAAGTCTCTACCATAACCCCTGATTTTCAGACATTGGAGATTTGTCTTATACTCTATACTGTGTCCAAGAAAAATTATTTCTTGGAATGATTATTATATGACTTGAAATATTATATGTGTTTTCAAAGTTTTATAGATGTGTGTAGGTATTATGATAATCATATAGACATACCCCATGACCCTTGAAGTAGTAAGGAAATTTGGAATAAGCAAAAAGATTACTGGGTATCTCCAATGGAAGAATGTACATTGTTGGGGCATAGCCTTATGGGTTATCCATTCTAGCCATTAAATTCCTTCGAGCTATTTTACAATTTTGTAAATCACAGATAAGTGGCAGCAATGTAGAATTAATTTTGTTTGTAGGTATTCAAAAGAATCCTGTCTGTTCGTGGGAAAACTCTTTTCCCACCTTGAAAAAGTCACTTTTATATCCATTTACAAGTTTATTTCAATATTTCTGATCTATAAATGTGTTTGTCTTTTTGGATTCTCCTTTGAGCTAGCTGTAATAACTACCTGGTTCTCTCATTAGTGTGAGTAAAATAAAGATTTTAATGTGTTCATTTTATGTGAGAATCCTGATTTTATCCTCTTTTAATATTAAATCCATTAACAGTATCTATGGAAAAGGAAGACAAGCCAGGATCAGGTTGGAATTGGACTTATTCAAATTTGGAGCATTCAGAGAAGCCAAATTTATTCTACTGGGAAAAAAATGAAGAAAAATGAAACAAGAAACTGCTAAGATACGTTGGAGGAAACTGAACAAACAAATGAATAGGAAAAGTGCTTGGCTTTTAATGTCTTTGAACTTCAGCTTAAGGTTATTTTATTTTATTACTTTAGTTTTTCTGTGGAAATTGAATAATATGAGTTTGATAGTGTTCACATTTGAGTTTTTTGTTCATTATATACTAGAGTTCATTGTGTAATCTCTGGTGAGTTACACTGAAAAACATGGTTGGTATAATTTGAAACACATAACAGAAAAGGCAGTAAATAACTGACCTGTGGTGCAATATGACTTGACAGAATTTGGATATTTCTTGGGGCATAAACTAAATTCTCTACCGATTATCACAGAGAAATCCCAAGGAATATTGTTAGAAATCACAGGAATGGCCTTAATGAGACCCAAGTTTCTAATTAATACCATGTTTGGTTGTTAAGATAAAGAGAACAAACATGGGGAATGTTGGAGGGTGAAGAAGGGTATTCTCACTTTACCCTCATGTTCCTACCAAGCAGTAGTTCTCAGTGTGTGGTCCTCTAAGAACAATATCACATCACCCAGGGACTTGTTAGAAATGCACATTTTGGGCTCCCACTCCAAACCCACAGAATCAAAGTCAGAGGGTTGGGACCCAGAAATCTGTATTTTAACAAGCCTTCAGGGTGGTTCTAATACGCTCAATTTTGAGAAGCTCTGCTGTAGATGACTCTTTACCTTCTTTCATCAGAGTTTGCTCATGTGTAATATTCATTATCATTGTTTCTACCTTATAGAATTACTGTGATAAGAGGGATAGTGCGCATATTAAATGCTTTGTACAATGAAGCACATAATAAGTGCTCAATAAAGTTACCTAGAAAAGGAGAATGTTGGAATTAGTTTCCACGTTCTTTTTGCCCCTCTTCTGAGAAACAGGAGTAAATAAACTAATTCGTGAGAGCTTGATATCCAGCAGCTCCTGTTTCGCTGGCTGGTGGGATTAAAGATCACACACAGTTCATGCCTCGGCTTTACAGTCCCTTGAGTCCGCCTGCACCTAATCACAATGAACACCTGTACTTCCTCTCTCCCTATGGTAAGCAGACTGAGCTAATTCTGCATATTTACCATCCTTTTCCTTTCCATATTTTCTAGTGATAATAAAATGAGGTAGGTGTTTAAGGGTGTATAGATGTGACTGTTTTTCATTCCAAGGGCATGTACAATGCTTACACCTTGGCTTCAGGTCCAAACTAGCCTCACTAATTCAACTCTACTGAAGAACTGTGGATATTGTTAGATCCTTGCCTGATCCCATTTATCAAATACACCCCAATCTGTCCCAGAAAATTTCCCTGTATCAGAACATGAAAGCACCTGTCAGTGAAGCACTTGCCTATGTGTCGGATACCATTCTGAGCATTTTACAAGTCCTAAATCTTTTAATCAAAGCTTTGGAAAAAATGGTTTTAAATGTAAAAGAACCAGGGGAATTCTGCATCCCTGAGTCTTTCTTAAAGAAACTACTAGAGGATGAGCTTCATCCAACCTTCAGCAAAAAGACTGATGGTAAATACTTTAACATGTATGTGTAGACTCAAGGCTAAAACAAAGGTGGAAATGAGAGTAGATGAATACACAAATAACAAAATTAATGGATACTCTAACACAATATATTTCATTAATAAATCAACGTCTACCTTCACATATCCTGTAAGGTACTTACAACCTGTAATTTAAAATTCTCCACCAATCATTTGTGATATCTGGTCATACCTTTAAATTTTGCATATACAGTAAGAACACAGCACATACTACTATTTTTGCCTTAGATAGTTATCTTTTAGAACTATTGAATATAAGGACAATGTAAATGTTTTATTTACCTTCATCTATGCCATTTACAACACCTTCATTCCCTTAGGTCTAGGTTTGATTTAAACATATTACTTTCACCTGAAGAATCCTTCAACAATTCTTTAGTTGAAGTCTGCTGGCAATTAACTATCTGTTTTTGTTTATATGAAAAAATATCCATTTCTCCTTTATTTTGGAAAGTTATTTTCACTTAGTATGGAATTCTGTGACAGTTTTTTGTTTTTTTTCAATTTCAGTACTTTAAAGATTTACTCCATTTTCTTCTGGCTTGCATGATTTTGATTAGCAATCTACTGTTACTATTATATTTTTTATTTGTATGTCATTTTTTTATGGTTGCTAAGATTTTTTGTCTGTGTTTGGTTTTCATCAGCTTGAATATGATATGTTTAGTTTTGTGTGTGTGTGTGCTTTTGTTGGCATTTATCCTGCTTTGCTGACTTATGAGTGTCTTGGAACTGTGATTTGGTATTCATCATTAATTTTGGACAATTCTCAAATAGTATCTTCTAAAATATTTCTTCTGTTCTGATTTCCCTCTCTTCTCTTTCTAGATTCCATAATCTACAAATGAACCTAACTGCATTACAGATTCATGACATAATCACAGTGAAGAATGTTGAATAGAAAATAACTCATCTAAGTAACTTTGAAAAAGGAATTTTGACTGTATACTGGAAAGTTAAAAACAAAAAGAAGGATACAAAATACTCCATTTAGCCAGTACGTTTTTCAGAGGGTTAAATAGGTTAACAATTTTGAAGGTATTTAACAAAAAATTTAAAGTACTCCAGGATTGAGTAAATAAGGAAATACCTGAGGAAATGAGTCAGGTTTCTCATTTTCCATACAGGAGTTATAAATAAATAAAGGTTAGAATAAACCCTATGGAGTTAGACTGCACTCAGAGCTATCAGTATGAACTCATGTCTTGTATATATAGATAGATAAATAGATTTAGTTATATGTATGTATATCTGCTTAGAGGGCCTGGAGGCAAAATATACATGAATGGTAATGAGAATATCTAGTGTTCATATCTTATTTTCTAAATATAACTGACTAATATAAAGACTGCTGGGACAGGGAAAACACAAGGTGATCCTGGAATATCTTGTAGTCATGGAAAGTAAGAAATGCTCAAAAAATGGTGTTATGTCAATAGCCAACAACTTGAAGGGGCTGTCAATGGAGAAATCTGAGATAATGTAAACAAAATACCTATGATTTCATTCTAATATAAGTAGAATAAAACAATACTAGTATAAATAAATTGAGAGGAGAAAACCCTTCTTAATAGTAAAAATTCAATTTCATAAATATGGAAAGAATGTCAGAAATTGAAAAGTGTCTTTTGGCAAACAGTACAGTAATAATTGTTTCCAACAAGAATCATCACTGTATTCTAAAATTGGTGAGCAAAAATATGATAAGCAGGATGTTTGCATAGTCTCAAAATATCTTCCCATAATATACTTAATAATATAGGGCAAAATAGTAACTTGACAGTGGAGAAACTGGACACACATCACCTTAACCAAATTACTAAGGTTAGCATCACCAATACTGATGCATACTGATGTTATGTGCCTTCCAATGCGGTGTACTGAGAAGGTGACAACTCAGAACATCACTTGGTGGCATTTCTACTAAAAACACATTACCTGAATTTAGTCATGAAGAAAAAAAATCAGTCAAACCCAAACTGTGGGACATTCTACAAAATAATTGGGCAATATTCTTCAAAAGTGTTCACGTCATGAATGAAGAAAGACTGAGGAAATGCCACAGATTGGGGAGGACTAAAGGGACATGACAATGAAATATCAGAAAGGAAATGTAAACAAACAGATCCCTTTTAAAATCGAATCAAGGAAACAAAAAAAAAAAACTTAGGAATAAATCTCACCAAGGAGGTGAAAGACATAGGCTGAGAACAACAAAACGTTAATAAAGGAAACTGAAATTGATTCAAGGAAATGGAAAGATATCCCATGCTCTTGCATTGGAAGAATTACTATTGTTAAAATGGCCACACTGCCCATAGCAATCTACAGATTTAATGTGATTCCTATCAAACTACCCATGACATTTTTCACAGAACTAGAACAAAGAATCTTAAAGTTTATATGGAATCATAAAAGACCCAGAATTGCCAAAACAATCCTGAGGAAAAAGAACAAATCAGGAGGTATAACCCTCCCATAATTCAGATAGTACTACAAAGCTAACAGTAATCAAAACAGCATTTGTTATTGGCACAAAAAACAGACATATGGATCAATGAAACAGAATGAAGAGTCCAGAAATAAACCCACATGCCTATGTCAATTAATCTCTGACAAAGGAGGCAAGAATACACAATGGGGCAAGAATATGCAATGGGGAAAAGTCTCTTCAGCAACTGGGGCTGGGAAAATTGGGCAGCCTCATGCAAGTCAGTGAAGTTAGAACACATCCTCACACCATACACAAAAATAAGCTCAAAATGGTTTAAAGACTGAAACGTAAGACACAACACCACAAAACTCCTAGAAGGGAACATAGGCAAAACATTCTCCGACAATGTTTTCTTGGGTCAATCTCCCAAGGCAATAGAATAAAAGCAAAACTAAACAAATGGGCCCTAATTAACTCAAAACCTTTTGCACAGCAAAGGAAACCACCAACAAAATGAAAAGACAACCTACAGACTGGGAGATAATGTTTGCAAAATGATGAGACGGACAAGGGCTTAATTTCCAAAATACACAAACAGCTCATTCAACTCAACAACAAAAAACACAGAACTAAAAAGCAATTGAAGGGAGTTCGTCAGAGAAATCATAACATTAGATTTACGTATACCTTTGGGAGTGCTGGTGGAATTAGAAAAAATAAAAGCAGCGTTTAAAAGCTATGACTCATTGGAACTCACCTGGAAGCCACCATGAGTCTCAGGACTTCTGAGGGAGACGCTGAAGACTGAAGGCAGTCTCAACCTCATGCTAGAATGTAGATGGTAAATCTTAGCTTCACCGGTCCGGAGACAACCAGGTTTGTTTTGCCCAACGCGCAGCAAGTCAGGATACTGCAACCTTTGGCGTCCCAAAGGTGAGGGGCCTGGGCTACCTACGGAATAAAGAAGGAAGAAAGAAGGACGTTCTGACACGTAGAGAGCGTAGGGAACGTGGGATACGTGGGGAGCGTGGGGAAAGATGATTGGGAAAATGTGTGTAATCACCGTTCTGCGCAGGCGTAACTACGCGACAAGGCCTATTCACATTCAATTTCAATCTTAACCAGCTCAGCTCAAAGTAGACACAGCTGACTCCAAATTGCTGAAACACACAACTCAGGCAAACATCTTATTGTTTAGGCTACGAGCCTCTTGGAGGACATGCAAGTCTTTTGTAGCAATAATTAAAACGAGCTTGGTTAGTGAAAACAGGTGAAATGGATTTGACCGATTACCCACAGTCTCAACAACTTGAAGCTCTAGGTATGCAAGAGTGGCCACCGCTGCCGCAGATTTTATTTGCCCACATCCTTAAGGGAGACCATGCTCAAGAGCTCAAACTCTGCCTATGGGTGAGTCTTTCTAAATGGTCATCAGAATTTACCCATTTGAGTGCTTCTTAACTGAAGCCTCTAAACAAGGAAAAATGCATAGAAGGAGATTCTACAAAATTTAGTTCCAGGATTCTCTTGAATACAGGTGAGCCTTTACAACAGACAATCAAGTAAAAGTCTGTTAATGTTTCTATGTATGATTCATTTTCTTATCATGATATATTTAATCTAATTATGTATTTAATGTTCACACTGATATCATGACCCAGAGTTTGATAAACACTGGATTAATGAGTGAAATTATCTGATTATGCAAAAACAGAAATTTCAATATGGCTTTATTCTCCATAAATTTTATATTTAACCCTATAAAACTCTTATGAAATGAGAAGGGTCAAAATGTGGCCATAAGAGGACAGCTGCTTGTACTGATGATGGAAATGAAGGGGATGGGGAAGGGGAAAAAGAAGAGGGAGAGGAAGAAGGAGAAGACAACTGATGATTAAGTGATGAGTTTTACCCATCCTCACCCAAAGATATTTCATTTGTCTGTTTTTAAATAATTCAAGAATTGGAAAGTCAGTCCCTTGTGGCCATGTCTGTGATGTCAATAAAGATACCACTCAGTTCTTTGGCAATTAAAGAAATGGGATTCATAAAAAGACAGAGCTCCAGAAAATGCAGACATTTCCCATCACATTAAAGATAGAATTTTAGCTAGGTTGGAAACTGAGGTAACTTGTTTTATAGGACACAGCAAAGTTTCTCATATGACTCACAATAAAAATTTTAAATAAAAGAAAACCAAAGGCCTCTACAGAAATGTTTGAGACACATTAAGTAATAAATTCACTAATGCAACTATAGAATACGGATGTTTGCTCTATTGGTCATTATGAGAATTTTATGAAGCCTTTTTCTCTCTCTAAAATGAAGTTAACAGGTAAGATGGTTTCAGCTTAACAAGTTTCCTGCAATGTATTTCCTCACAATCTAAAGATGGTTTTGACTTGGACAAGTGTGAAAACATACTGAAGCAAAAAAAATGGCCAAATTTAGACAGACTAACATGTTTGTGAAAGCTTTATTGTTGTGTCAGGTTTGTTCTATAAACCTGTGAAAAAAAACACTTTTAATGCAAGAATAAAACCACGTTGGTCATGTTTGAACAGTTCAATAAAAAGGTGATGCTGAGTTAATTTTATAGGTGGATTTTACCAGGGAAAAAGAAACATATTTTCCTTGGCTGATTATCACTTACTCTTTCTCACTCTGTTCCCTGATTCTGTAGATGTTATTGACCTACAACCAGATTCACGTTTTCATATTCTCATAGGTTTTTTCTCTCCAAGAAATATCTACACTCCTTTCCCTGGTGCATCTCACATAAAGGATGGTTGAGAGTGTATTTGTTAATGTTTTATTCCTCTTTAAATTTATCACCTGAGGAAACTGCACCTAGTGCTCAATAAAATATCAAGCCACCTCACCTGGTTTAAATAAACAGATTAAAGTAAAAGAAGTTAAGAAATAGTTTAACATCGTTTTCATTTAACATAATTTTCTATAGGGGAAACAATGTTGTTATCATAAAAAAATCAAACTATTATATTGTGTCCATGTATTTCTAAGAACAATGGGATTGCTCTTAATGCTTTTGATTAATAATAAACAATTTTTACTGAGCAATCACTATGTTCTTGGGACTGTCATTAGTATATTACTTAAATTATTTCATGTAATCACAAAAAACATACTGATTCTATTTACAAATAATGTAACAGACACGTTGACATAAATAACTTGATAGGGTTGATGACTGTCATCTTCCATAAAAAGACCACCAGAAAAACTATTGATCAATCAAATTTAGCTCTTACTTTCTTAACTTACTTACTTTAAAGGGGAAAAAAATCATAATTGGGCGACATTTGTAATATAACAGTTTAGGGTTGGTAGACACAGCAAACTGAGAACTGAAATGAATCCATGTAAGTAAACTATTCTGTGAAAAGTAAGTTGTTTTCTCAGATGAGCAAACTCTTTGTTCAGATAAATTGTTTTGCAGTGAAGTTACGAATTGGTTTAACTGCCTTCTTCTTGATCACGAAATCCTTAGAAAATGTTGGTCTCTACTCTCAATCCTGATAATTAAGCTATGTGCGCAGAGCTTAACATCACAAAGGAAGCTTCTTGGAAATAAAAATATTAATGAAAACAACAATACTAAGATATACCTTCATTATTTCTGCCTTAGATATTTGAGAAGTGTTAGGACTTTGTATAACATCAACCTAAAAAGACAAAGAATATAATTGCTAAATTATGTTTATAAAAAATAGCTCAAAAGACAAAAAGCAGCTGTGTGGTATGAAAGATAAGTCATGAACTATGTGTTGAATTATACTAGAAACTTTGGTAGACCATCAGCCTAACACTAGACTACAACCAATATGTTCTTGGTCTAACAAGAGAATGTGAATTTGACAATGAACATGTTTCTGCTCCATTTTCACAGTATAATTTTTATAATCTATATGATACAAATAAACATTTTCAGCCATGTATCTTGGGAGCATTTTTCTTTGAGGAATATTATCATTTATGGATAATAAATGAATTTATTATCCATTGAAATTGATATTGTAAAATGTTTCAAACAAATAAAGCAAATCTAAAAAAGGTAAATTGTACCTAGTAAAATATAAAACTGGTACAACCACACTTCCCTGCAAGATACGTTATTGCAGCCCAGTCAGGCAAATGTGTGTCACTTGTTATGGACCAATCACACTTTAAGGACATTTAACCAGTCAAAACCCAGCAATTCTTTGGTCTTTTGCCAATAATCAAACTCCATATTTAAACAAGTAATGTGAGGTATCCTTCTTTACAATGTAATCTACCTATGAGCTAGGACAAAATAGCCTTTATCAGCTATTGGTAAAATCAAGTTATCTTTAACCTTTCACCTATACCTCAGCCCCATGTCATACCTTGTGATAGCCTGACACAATCCCTCAATTATGCATTTTCCCATCAAAGCTTACTTCTTTCCCTCTGAGCAGTTCCTTCCATGTGGACTTCTGTACCATGTCTAAAAGACATAAAATGCTCAGCGTTTTCAGCTGCATTAGCCTCTGGAAATAATTCAACCGCATAATGGCTGCATGGGATTTATAACATATATTGAACATAAGAGAAAAAAAATAAAACAGTTTATTAGAAATTTCTATTCTGTGAAATATTCTTTATTCACATGTACCCAGTGGCTGCTCTCTTCATCTTTCCACAGCAGCCAAGAGCACATGCTTTCATAGCCCCGCTGTCATCTCTTGTTTTCTGTCATCTTTTCTAATCTCAACACTATCCCTCCTCCTAGGAGAAAACAATACCAAGTCAGCAATAAATGCATCTCTTTATTTATTTATAAACCATTTTCTCTGATGCTTTACTGGCAGCCATCCCTCAGGCATTCAGGGCATAATTTTCTATCTTAATCACTCATTGATGAATTTCTGAAAGCAAAGACAATTCCCTCCCTAGGAGGAATTCTGGAATTGATTTTCTAATATTGTTTACATTGTGGAGCTCAAAACACAAATTAATGGAAAAAGTTGAATTATCCAATTATTTGATCAATATCATAAAAGTGTTAACCCGCTGAGTGCAAGCTTTAGATGCAAATTAGAATGTTGAAACACAAGAAGTCTAAAAGTCCATTCTTTAGAAAAAGATATCTTGTCCTTAAAGGGGGGAGGGGCACACCCACTCTAGAACTCAGCCATAAGCTATACCTAGCATATTCCTTTTTTCAGTCATGTCTCTAGAGGCCCAGGTGTTTTGTGCTGGTTTTGTTACCTGAAAACTGGGTTCACCTCTTGGTGGGTATCTAGTCAGAGGGCACAACCAAGTTAAGGAGCAAGAGAAGAGAGGATTTTATTCCTTGCAACAAGTAAGGGGAACACCAGGGATACTTCCCAAAGTAGTGTCTCACCAAATAGCAAGATCAGGGAACTTTTAAGCTAAGGGTGCATGCATATACTATGTGAAGGAAAGGTATAGTCGTTCCAGGTAGAGAGACAGAGCCCTAGGGGTGCTTGCCTGGTGGAGATGAGATTTCATCACAGAATTGGGGCAAAGGTCATTCTAGGTTGACAGAGTCCAGGCTCTGATTGAAGTCATGAGGGCCAATAAGGGTTGGCCTCAGTGATTCTCAGGCTCCAGTTAGTCCAGTGGTTGAGTGCTCAAGCGGTTTGAAACCCTCAAAAGAGCTCAAGAATGTGCAATGTGCGCCAGGCTGATCTTTACTTTCAAACAGAACTGGGAGTCTGTGGGACTGATTTATTGTCTCAGATATGGTCAAACTATTTTCCTGGTCTGGTAATAGATGCTTGTTCTTGCATTCTTTGTTCCTTTAAAATCATTAACTACTGAGGCCTCTTCTTCTACAGTTTCAACCAGGAAGTTCTGCAAGAAATGTGCTTGGGCAAGTATTGAGGTCAGGCATAGATCACAGAATGGCTTGGGGCCTAAAATGGCTTCTCTTATGTCAAGAAAGCTATGTCTTTCCCTTCTTTTTCTGGGGACTCCTAACCCTATCTGCCTACGGTCTCAGCATATGAGTAACCTGTGTTGTGGCTTGACCAACGCTTGTTCTTGTGATTACAAGACACCCTCAGCAATAACCGTTTGAGAGCGTTTGAATAGACAAGGCTTCATACTTACAGATTCTGGGGCCACATGGCGAGGTCACAGAGAGCGAGACAGAGAGAACACGCAGGCCTGAAATTCTGTTTTTATTGGGTTGAATGGTGGAGGCCTAGGGTGTCAACTTAAAGAAAAAATGCACAACATAAGAGTTGTGAGTTTAGGTTTTACTCAGGATCTTACCTAGGACTATAGCCCAGGAGATAGCCTCTCAGTAGCTCTGGGGAAATTGCTCCAGAGAAGTAGGGGAGAAACCAGTATATAACTTTTGGCTAGGGAATATGTGCAGTCCAGCATACGTACATCTTGGTAAAAGATTACAGCTAGTCACAAAGAACGGATATCCCAAGTTCATGATTCTAGTGCTTTTCTATGTATGGGAAGATGCAAGAATCTGCGTTCATTAGAATTCTTCCTGAGATGTGCATCTAACTACCCATACGGCCTGTTTATCCAAAGCACAGAGTGCCTCATCCTGGTTTTCATTCTGAATTCTTCTCAGGGTGCACTGTTGGTTGGTGACTGCAGGGACTAATGACTCAATCCTTGTAGAACTAGTTGGTAAGCAATGCTCTTTTATTTCCCTTGTTTTATAAGGGTTTTGTGGGCTCACTTTTTATTGGTGAATTTAAAACGTAAGAGTGGAAATTTAAAGCTTAGAAAGAGAAAAACAAGAGGCCCAAGTGGTCAGTTGTTAAAATCAACCAAGATCTCTAAAACCAAGAGTCTGGGTATGTATGTGGGGGAGAGGGGAGTGCAGGGGGCACATCCTGGCTCTTTATCTAGCCATGTGGTTGACAGTGTGTTTATTCAGAGAGCCCTCTTTGAAGTGGATGCCACAGCAATCAAAGCTTAAGTCAGGTAACTGCATGAAAAAAAAAATCAATCGTTAAGACTTATACTACACCTAGGTCATGCCCCTAATATGGCCAATAAATTACACAAAAACAGAAAGTTTAAGATGTACAATGGGATGATTTGGTACGTACATGCATAGATTGTCAAGTGATTACATGCAATCAAGTTAATTAACTCATTCATCGCCTCACATAGTCACTTTTTCTGTTTGTTTTTGTTTTGGTGAGAACACTTAGGATCTACTCTCTTAGCTAATTTCATCTATACAATATTGTATTATTAACTATAGTCACTATGCTGTACATTAGAATTAATGATATGCTTTTTGACTCAGGGACTTTTGCTCATCCTCCCAACCCACCTGCTTTGTCACTTACGCTTTCAATGACAACCCCATTTACTATGAAATCTTGGCCTTTTTCTTCATTTTGCTTTTGCAGTTTAAATTTCAAACCTGAATTAATCCAGTTTTTTTGATAAGCAATTTGTTTGTACTTGGATTGGCCTCTCAATTTATTCCATGAAATTGATAGTTTGCTTTTGGACAATTTCCCAGTAACATTCAGGGTCCCTGACTGATGCTACTCTAGCTAGCTGTTTCTTGGTCTCTCTATTACATAACTTTGGGTACAAGACCCCGACCATTCCTTTTCCTTCACAGGCCTCTCCTCTGTCTACCCATTCTTGGTGTACTCCTCTTCATTCTCTATATGTTCACTGAGCAATTTCAGTCCCTTTTATGCTTTTTTTTTTTTTTTTTTTTTTTTTTTGCGGTACGCGGGCCTCTCACTGCTGTGGCCTCTCCCGTTGCAGAGCACAGGCTCCGGACGTGCAGGCTCAGCGGCCATGGCTCACGGGCCCAGCCGCTCCGTGGCATGTGGGATCCTCCCGGACCGGGGCATGAAGCCATGTCCCCTGCATCGGCAGGCGGATTCTCAACCACTGCGACACCAGGGAAGCCCCCTTTTACGCTTCTGAGTTCTAAATGCGTGTGCTAATGACTCCCAGCTCTATATCTCTAACCCTTTCAACTTCAGCCTATATACTCAACTGTCCGTTGCAAATATCCCGCTAGGTTATTATAGGCATTCATTCTTCATCAAGATTCAGATCAGGCCTCAGCTCTTAGACAAGCTTTTATTCAATCCTGAATCTTTGTTAACTGCCCTCCTCCATCTTCCTACTGTGTCCTACAAACACCTCTATCAAAAATTTTGTGTCCTGAGTCAGGATTATCTGTTTTACCTGTTAATCTCCTACTGGACTGCAAGTTATCTGGGAGCAGGAATTTTGCCTAAATCAACCTTGCATTTCCAGCATCAAATAGAGTTTCTGCAACATTAGGGGTGATAGATAGTGTAAGTAGTTTAATTTTTTTTGTTTTGTTTTTGTGTTTGTTTTTAATGTTCAGGCCCTTCAACAATGGCCTAGTTTTCCTTGGAAAGTAATAATGTATGTTGCAATACCTTTTAAGCAGCTACTTTCCTGGGAAAATGTAGTTCTGGTATATGCCTCAGGTTGGCAGTTGGACTATATAGCCTCTAAGATCTATAAGCTTTAAATTATATAAATCTAGTCTCCTGTAATGCTTCAAAAATAAATAACATAAGAAGGAAAAGATAACTTTTTTGGCACATTGTCCAACGTTTCTAATTAATCATTTTGCCAGTACTAAATGTATTGCTTAATTATCCAGAAATCAAATAACATTAACGCTACCAAAAGCTATTGAAAATTGGCACAAATACCATTAACAGATGAGGTATCATTTAAATTAAATGCTTCATTCATTTCATTATTTTAAAGTCATCACATGAGTGTAGAGTAAATGAGCACACAACTTATGACAATTTACTTTTGGCAAGTATTGGGGTCTTCTAGGGACAGAATCTGTGTGTTCTCACTCAGAAACAATGAAGAGTGACCTCCAGTTTGGCTTTATTCTTAATGAGTTTTTCTATGTTGACAAAGAAGTATATTTGAGCTTATTGCAAAATGAGAGAAGTGAGATGCACATATTTTCATGCTGAGGCAGAATGCAAGCTCACCTTCAATAACTAGAGGGTTTTTTTTTTTGAAAAATCATGACTGGATTCTTTTGCAATGGTGCCAATCAGTCATCTTCAGAAAAACATACATTGCAAGAGAAAAAGGTGTGGACAAATCTGGAGGTGTTTTTGAATCAGTTGTACAAATGGATAGTTTACATCTATTTTAAAGAAGAAAAAAAAATATAGACTCAGAAATTAAGTGACTTGCTTAAGGTTCCAACAAGAACAGAATAAGAGTTCACGTTATTCTTTCTTGTATTTATCAGTTTATGACTACTTCTCTTCTGCTGAATGTTTATTTCTATAAGGTCTTTTAGAGCCCATAGAACCACAATGGAGACCACACCCTTGTGGCTTTCTGCACTTGTGTTTTGTGGGGGTGGGGGCAGGAAGTGATTATGATGAGGTGGAGATAGCAAGTTGAGATGGCAGAGATAATGAATTGGGGGATTAGATGAGATGCTCAGAGTTTGACTCTTTTAGAGAAGACTAGTGTTTGTTCTCATATTAATAGGTTAGCTTCTTGTTTTCCTCTATCCATTCTCAGCAACATAAAATATTGGCTACCAATCACAATACTAAAAGTGTAAAAGAGAAAAAATTCCCACGCTCAAGGTAGAGAGTGAAGGACTAGACCCTGAGAAACATTTCTAGACCCTCAAATTTTCTCTAAGCTTAATTGCCTTGGACATATAGCTACCTTCATAGGCCATTTTTAAAGTTTCTATGTACTTCAAGAACAATCCGGTAACTGTGACTTAATATTTAATTTTCTGAAACTTCAGAGGTTTGAACTTTGACCAATGGCAATGGTTCTGGAACCAACAGACGATCCTTAGCTCAGTAAAATTCCACTTAATGAGGGTGAAAGTAGCCAAAATAGTCTTCAGAAAGTATTTTAATTGTCACTGGATTATTCAATAGCTTATCCTTTTCCATCCACAAATACACATATACCAGCAATTTAGGCATTCTAAACAATGTGTTTTCTCTATTTAACTGCAAGAAAGGCATATGTTCCCAATTTAATTAATCAAGCTGAGCTCCATTTCAAGGGGCTGAATTGTATGATCATGAGGCTTTAATAAATTATAAACTTTTCAATGGGTAAAGGCAACACTTCTCAGACTTAACATAATGGAATTGGGCTAATTCATTCAGAGCTTTATTCACCAGGACTGAGATATGCTTGCCTCCAGGCAAGTGGCATGAATTTCTAAAGACATTTCTTATAAAGAAAGTACACGGTGGAATTAGAAATCTCTTTCCAAGATCCAACACAATGTTTCTGCTCATTCTACATCTTTAATAATCACTAGTCATATAGGGATAAGTATTAATGTTAACTTCCCAGCTAACAGGAATTTTACACTGAAGTAATAGCTTTAGATGTTGAGAGAAAAGTCAATGTCATAAATGAAGTTGATTACCCTTTGAGAGACTAAAAAATTGTTAATATATTTTCTTTAAGATTCCATTTTATTCTCGACTGAAAGAAGGTAAGTCAGCACATAAATTGGAGTGCAGGTTATCCCCCCAAATTTTAGAGTAAGCTGCAATAATTCACATAGTTTGGGAGTTTAAATCTTCCTCATAGTCTCTGAAACAACAGAGACTTTGGGGTCAAAATCAACTCCAGTATAGCTTAATTTAAATGCTGACCTCTTCAGAGCTTCCCTGGTGGCGCAGTGGTTGGGAATCCACCTGCCAATGCAGGGGACATGAGTTTGAGCCCTGGTTTGGGAGTATCCCACACGCCAAGGAGCAACTAAGCCCATGAGACACAACTACTGAGCCTGAGTGCCACAACTACTGAAGCCCGCGCACCTAGAAGAGCCCACGCTCTGCAACAAGAAGCCACCGCTGTGAGAAGCCTGTGCACCACAAGGAAGAGTAGCCCCTGCTCACCGCAACTAGAGAAAGCCCATCTGCAGCAACGGGTACCCAACACGGCCAAAAATAAATAAATAAAATAAATGAATTTTAAAAAATAATAAAATAAATGCTTACTTCTCCAAAATGTTAACTGCTACAGAGGCTATTTGTACTGGATAATATTTTTATTTACCACTAGTCACATGAAAACTTGAAAATGTATAACCCAAAATAACTTGTCCTTTTATTTAGGTGCAGGTGTGAAACTCTGTGTACAGAGAAGACAGTGAGAGTTTAGTCACTTCGTAGCATCCCCACATGATGTGGCTTTAGATCTTTCATTATTGCTTATCAGGAACTGAAGAAGTGTCTTGAATTTTCAGTTTACTAAGTTTAAATTTTTCTTATTGTACTTAATGGGAGAAATTATATTTGATAATTTGAGAATTGCTGAACAATATTCATATCAAATTCAAGGGCTTAGTATATAATGTTTTTTTATTAATATCAAGATATTCAGTATCAAAATATTATGGACAGAACATTAAGTAGGTAAAAAAGGACCATGATTCATCTCAGCTCCAGCACTCTTAAAATGTGTTCCTTGGAACAAATTCTAGTTCTTCAAGAGGGTAGAAATCTGAATGCCATTTCTTGACATGTCTTTCTTATCTCCCACATCGTTGTTAAGTCCTGAAAATTCTTTCTTTTCCAGCTTTATTGAGATATAACTGACATGTAATGTTGTGTAACATATTCCAACAAGGTGTAAAATGTGTTGATTTGAAGAAATGTCTGTTTAGGTCTTCCACCCATTTTTTGATTGGGTTATTTGTTTTTTTGATATTGAATTGCCTGAGTTGTTTGTATATTTTGGAGATTAATCCTTTGTCAGTTGCTTCGCTCGCAAGTATTTTCTCTCATCCTGAGGGTTGTCTTTTCATCTTGTTTATGTTTTCCTTTGCTGTTCAAAAGCTTTTAAGTTTAATTAGGTCCCGTTTATTTTTGCTTTTGTGTCATTAAACATACAGATGGCCAAGAGGCACATTAAAAGATGTTCAACATCACTAAGTATTAGAGAAATGCAAATCAAAACTACAATGAGGTATCACCTCACACCAGTCAGAATGGCCATCATCAAAAAATCTACAAACAGTAAATTCTGGAGAGGGTGTGGAGAAAAGGGAACCCTCTTTCACTGCTGGTGGGAATGCAGATTGATACAGCCACTATGGAGATAGTATGAAGGTTCTTTAAAAAACTAAAACTAGAACTACCATATGACCCAGAAATCCCACTACTAGGCATATACCCTGAGAAAACCATGATTCATATACCCCAATGTTCATGGCAGCACTATTTACAATAGCCAGGACATGGAAGCAACCTAAACGTCCATCGACAGATGAATGGATAAAGAAGATGTGGTACATACATACAATGGAGTATTACTCAGCCATAAAAAGGAATGAAATTGGGTCATTTGTAGAAATGTGGTTGGACCTAGAGTCTGTCATACAGAGTGAAGTAAGTCAGAAAGAGAAAAACAAATATGTTACCGCATATATACGGAATCTAGAAAAATGGTATAGATGATCTTATTGGCAAAGCAGAAATAGAGACACAGATGTAGAGAACAAACCTATGGACACCAAGGGGGTAAGGAGGGTGGGATGAATTGGGAGATGGGGCGCAACATATATACATTATTGATACTATGTATCAAATAGATAACTAATGGGAACCTACTGTATAGCACGGGGAACTCATTGCTCTGTGGTGACCTAAATGGGGAGGAAATCCAAAAAAGAGGGGATATATGTATACATATAGCTGATTCACTTTGCTGTACAGTAGAAACTAACACAACATTGTAAAACAACTATACTCCAATAAATTTTTTTTAAAAATACCATGTATAAAATAGATAGCTAGTGGGAACCTGCTGTGTAGCACAGGGAGCTCAGCTCCGTGCATGGTGATGACCTAAATGAGTGGGATTCGGTGGGTGGGTGGGGGGGTGGGAGGAAGGTCCAAGGGGGAGGGGATATATGTATATATATAGCTGATTCACTTCATTGTACAGCAGAAACTAACACAACATTGTAAAGCAATGTTTTTACACGCCAATAAAACAAGTGTTGATTTGATACACCTATATATTGCAAAATGATTACAACCATAGCTAGCTTTAGCTAACATCTCCATCATGTCACCTAATTACCATTTCTTTTTATAGTGAGGACACCGGAGATTCACTCTTACCAACATTCAAGTATTTAATTCAGAATTATTAACTGTAATCATCATGCTGTACATTAGATCCCCAGAATGTGTGTATCTAACACTGGAAGTTTGTACTCTTGAATCCATAGCTTTCAATTCCCCTTACCCTCCCAGCCTCCAGAACCAGCATTCTAGTCTCTACGGTTTCAGCTATATTAGATTCCACATGTAAGTGATACCATAAAGAATTTCTCTGTCTTATTTCACTCAGCATAATGCCCTCAAGTTTCATCCATGTTTTTGCAGATGACACGATTTCCTTCTTTCTCATGGCTAAATAATATCTGTAATATTTAAATATATGTGAGATATATATCTGTATCTATATTAGATAGATAGATTCTTTATATATTCATCTATTGACATTTACATTGTTGCCATAATCTGGCTATTGTGAAAAATTCTGCAATAAACATGAGTGCAGATGTCTCCTCAAGATATTGTTCATTTTCCTTTGGGAACATAACCAGAGGTGAGATCACCTAATCCTATGGTAGTTCTATTTTTAATTTTTGAGGAACCTCCATACTGGTTAATCCCTTACATGATTTGCAAATATTTACTCCATTCCATAGGTTGGCTTTTCATTTTGTTGATGGTTTCCTTTTGTTGTGTAGAAAGTTCTTAGTTTCATGAAGTCACACTTGTTTGTTTTTGGTTTTGTTGCCTTTGCTTTTGGTGTCAAATCCAAAAAACTTCGTCAAGACTGATGTAAAGAAGTTTACCACTACTAGGATCTCTTCTAGGATTTTTATAGTTTGAGGTTTTATGTTCAAGTCTTCAATACTTTTTGAGTTAATTTTTGTGTATGGTGTAAGATGAGGGTCCAGTTTCATTTTTCTGCATGTAGTTATTCATAGATAATCCATTATGCCTCACCAATTAATCCTCCCTTCACATATAATCCCTGTTTATTGTCCTTACAGGTTTGCCTTTTCCACGATGGAAAAGTGTAGTATGTAGACCTTTCAGGCTATCTATCTTCCTTTACTCAACAGTATTCACCAATATTCATCCATGTCTTCTTCTGGCTTGATACATCATTTCTTTTTATTACTTAATAATATTTCATTGTATGCATGTGCCACATTTGGTTCATCCATTCAACTACTGAAGAATATATAAGTTGCTTCCAATTTTCAGTGATTATGAATAAAGCTGCCATAAACATTTATAGATAGGTATTACAGCTTTTAATTTTCCTTTCTTGTAGTATCTTTATCTGGTTCTGGTGTAGGGTAATTCTGGCCTCATAGAATGAATTAGGAAATGTTACCTCTGCTTTTATTTTTTTGGAAGAAATTTAGAGAATTTGTGTCATGTCTTCCTTTATCGTTTGATAGAATTCACCAGTAATGAAAGTCATATGGACCTGATTTTTTCCTATTTGGAGGTTATAAAAATCATTTAGGTGTGTCTTTCAAGAAATTGTTTTATTTGATGTATATTATTAAATTTGTGGGCCTTAAATTGTTCATGATGTTACTTATTATCGTTTTAATGTCCACTGGAACAGGTTCATCAACTTCCCTGATTTTTTCAAAGCACTAGATTTTGGTGTCATGATTTTTATATTATTTTCCTCTTTTTTGAATTTCAATAATTTCTGTGCTAGTGTTATTTTTTCTCCTTCTTGATTTAAATTTAATTTGCTCCTTTATCTCTAGTTTTCTAATGTAGAAAATTTGGTTATTTCATTTTTATTTCATTTCTGACATGCGTATTTAAAGCTATAAGCTTCTTTTTAAGCACTCCCTCTACTCCATCCCACGAATTTTGATGAATCATACTGCAATTTTATTTAGTTCAAAATATTTTTTAAAAATCCTCTTGAGATTTCTTTTATCCATAGGTTTAGGTTAGATGAGTATTATTTATTTTCAAAGATTGGAAGATTTCCCAGCTATATTTCTGTTATTGATTTTTAGTTTAAGTGAACTGCAGTATGAGAACATACTTTGTATTATTTATACCCTTTTAAATATGTGAATGTGTGTTTTATGACCCAGAATACGTTCTACCTTGGTGAATGTTTCATGCAATCTACAGAAGAATGTATATCCTTCTTTAATTGGATGGAGTATCCCATACATGACAATTACATCAATTTGACTGTTATTGCTGGTCAGGTCATGTTTATGCTTATTGAAAGGAATGCTAGCAAAGTCTGCAGTAGATAGGCGTGGCAGTGTCTTCTCTTTTTTGTTTTTGTTTGTTTGTTTTTGTCTTTTCATACTTCATTTGATCATGAGGTTTCAGAAGTTCCTTTCTCAGGAAGGCAACAGGGGTAGTGCATGTATGTGCATGGGATGGGGATGTTTATTCATAGAATAGGAAATGTTTTCAGTGAAGCCAAATTGTATAGTAGATAAAAGGCATTAAATGAGGCATCTCCTAGTTCAAATCTGTTTATGCCACTTCCAATGTGACTTAGATTATGTCCCTTCCAGTTTTCCGAATTTTTCTCAACTGCAAAATATGGATCCAGGGCTGTATATTTAAAGGCCCTTCTGACTCTGCTTTTAAGCCATGAAACAAAAGAACAGTGGTAGGATGATAGAATAATGTGTTGTGATTTTTGAGACAATGGAGCCAAAATTCCATATAATACAAATTAACCTGTAAATGAGAGATTTTTAAAAAGAAAGCCTTATCTTGGGACCAAATTCTAATTAGCATCTATTTGTTGCTCAATGGAAGGGAAAACATCTGAGCTTCTCAGGGGAGGAATAGAAAAATCTGCTGCTGCTGTGAAGCATGCCCTCTCATGGAAAGAGAGTTCATGTAAGCAATATGCTTTGGCATCCCTGAACAAGCAAACAGACACACAAACACAAGAGTTGCATAGAGAAATTTAGTAGCATTGTATGAAATGATATATCTAAATATCAAAATTTAAGTGAAATATAAAGGGAATTGAGGATGTTTTCCCAGACATGGCAACATAGAGCTAGGGGTTTTACATATGGGATTTCAGTGAATTCTCACAACATCTACAGATTCAAACAGTAAGTTTAAGGATAATAACTTCTCTGTGGCAGAACTGGGATTAAAATCCAAGTTTGTCCAATGTATAAAACTCTTCTTTGGAACTATAGTCATGGGAAACCCTCAGGTTTGTAGCTGAATGAATAAAAATCTCACTTGAAATATCATTGAGACCAATTTTGACTTTCAGATCAAACAGAACCTCTGTTAAATTAAACGGAATGTGCTAAGGACACATATACTATTAGTAGATATATTTTGGTTTCCAGGTGGTAAGGTGTGGTATGGGGAGGTGGAAAGTGAGGGCAGGAAATATAATTGAGGAATTAAGAAAACAATTTCAACACCTTTAGAATGTAAGTGCAAACCCTGTGCTAGGAAGGAGAGCATCACACTGGCATACTAACACATGAAATGTCAAGAAAACTGATGTATAGACTAGTTCTCAGAAAACGTGAATCTCTGAAAATTAACCAAACAATTAGGTACGTTTAAGAATGAGATCCGGACTTCCCTTGTGGCATAGTGGTTAAGAATCCACCTGCCAATGCAGGGGACACAGGTTTGAGCCCTGGTCCGGGAAGATCCCACATACCGCGGAGCAACTGAGCCCGTGCGCCACAACTACTAAGCCTGTGCTCTAGAGCCCACGAGCCACAACTACTGAAGCCGGCGCACCCAGAGCTCATGCTCTGCAACAAGCCACCGCAATGAGAAGCCCGCACCTGCAACGAAGAGTAGCCCCTGCTCACCACTACCAGAGAAAGCCTGCGCACAGCAGTGAAGACCCAATGAAGCCAAAAATAAATTTTTAAAAAAATAAATTTAAAAAAAGAATAAGATCCATATGCAATTCATATCTCAGACCTCTGTTGAGTTGAACTAAAGTGACAAAACTATTTAATCACTAGATGAGGGTACTCCAGTGACAACTTCTTAAGCTGATCTGGAATTCGATTGCTATGTAGGTACACTTATACTATTTTAATCAAGCACAACTTTTGTTTCATGTGTGCTTTTACAAATGGCTTGCATTTTACATAAGTAATGTAAATTATATAATCACGCTTAACAATATTACTGCCAAATAATTATACAAATATTTTAAAATAATTGTATTTTAATTAAGCTTAAATTAAAAGCCATATGCCTTTGATTAAACTACACTTAAGCCATATTGCTAAATGACTGTATTTATAAAAATGTGCTCGATACTTACTTAAGAGTTATGAAAAGGCACCCAGTTTTGTTTGCTGGCATTTCAATCTCTGTGTACGTATACACACATTTAAGGACTGTAAAAGAGAAACCACAAATTAGTGATATTCAAGTAGAACATAAATTATTTTCCTTGTAAGCTATAACTGCAACAACAAAAAGTTTTATCTTACGTTTTTGTCAGTAATATGAATGTTAAAGAGTTGAAAATTTATGTTACGAAGCACCTTCAAACAGACTGTGAAACAACAGATCTTTGAAGAAGCTATTAGCATGGATTGTGTCAAAAGTATGCATCCTAAAAAGTTCCTAAATATGTATTTATGTAATTGAAGTTATTACAGTTTATTATGTCATTTATCCATGCACTAATGAAGAAAGAATCAACAGCTTAAAACACTCTTATTAGAGAGCCTGACAGTTATATGCGAGCAACCCAATCTTGAGCTTTCCAGGAGGTTAAGGAAAACAATTTAGATATTCTTGTGACGTTCTCTGTTATATCCCTAAACACAGCTTCTCTTTAATAATAAAAGTACAGTATATACTTGTGATGACTATCAAATAATAATTATAGGACTATCATAGAAATCAAATCATATCCCACAAATTGTGTCGAGCTGTTTTGGAATAGAAAGACATGAAAGTAGGAGAAATAATCACAACTTTTATAAATACTAACAATGGACAGCTCTCTGCTTTCATTGAATTGATATCTATATATGAAGACACAAAGGGGACATTATTTTCATTCTGTAGGGAGATCTGAAGACTAATGGGTAGCCTTTGCCCTCCAGTGGTGTTGTTACTGTTGATGTTGTTCTTGCCTCTTGTTGTATTTATTTATTCTAGTGTATTTATTCTAGATTGGGAGAGAAAGGACTTCTATAGAGGAAATGCTAATCACCTATACGGAACAAAAGCACAATAAATGTAATACTGCCTTAATTGCTAAATGAGTGGTAAATCATAAATGCTACCACTTCAGAGAACGTGTAAATACATTTGCAAGAGTTAGGCTGATGTTGTCAGTTTTCATTCAATGTCAATTTCCAGAGGATTTCAATGTAAAAAGAGTTTTCATTTGCAGACACAGGATAAAGATAACGCTAGTTCAGGAGACAATTTATGAACTAGCGGGCTGAATTATTATAACAAATCCCACTTGACTAAAGATGATAATGATTTGATAAATACTGTCTCTTTCCCTAACCTTCTCTAGAAAGAGACCTTAGTAGAAATGACTTAGCAGTTGTTTCAACAAACACATAGGAAATCTATTATTTTCTTTCAAGTCAGGGATGGCTGGTATGAATAAGAGGATTTGAGGTCTGTACCTAACTTTGCTAGTGTAGAGATAACTAATATAACCTAGACAATTACAATTAGCCCATAAACTATTCTTAGCCATTTTAATCCCCTGGTCCATTTTCAGACACTGAAGTTCTCCCTAATGCAATATAAAAAGGTTATGATACATGGTTCCAAGTTAAGAACTGATTTTTTAAAAAACATGTTCTATGTCATGACTACTTTTTCAATCACTGTATTTTTGGCTTTTATCAATTTCCTTATGTAGCCCACTGATTCAATATATATTCTTAGCAAATTAGCATGAAAATTATGTAGGAATGTTGGACATTCAATACTGAGAAAGGAAGAATTCAATAGGAGAAACATGTCACCTACCATTATTCAACTAATTGAGTAAATAAAGAATGTTAATAATGTACATAATGCTAGTATAATTTTAGCTGAAGATTTGCCCTGATAAATATTAAAATCCTTGTCAAATTAACTTTGGTAAAAGTTTTTATATTTTTTTAATTTAACAAAATAATAACAATGCTAAATATATACAAGTAAATGTTTATTGAGTGCTGTGCTCACTACTTTATATGAAATTACCCTTTACTCTCAAAGTAATAGGAGGAAAAAACCTAGAGGAGCTCATAGAAGTTAAGCAACAAACTTTCAGTACACACCTGGGAAATGATGAAACAAACAATTCTATTTGATAATGAAAAAATTATTAATCTAAATTTGATTACTCTGCTTATATATGTTGGTTCACTCTGCTCAGAATCTCCCTCAATCCCATTCCATTTTTGTATCTGCTTATAAAGGTCTTATCTATAATTCCAGAGAAAGCTAATCTATAGTTCCCTTGAGAAGTCTTCTAGATCCCTTAACTCAGAAGCATCTCCATCACTCCAAACTCCTATTGTATGAAAATACATTTTTATTGAGCATTTATAACACTCTACTCTGTTATTAAATTATCCTTACAGGTATTTGTTCACCCTAACTGGATTATGAATACTGAGAAGTCAGGAATTATGATCTCGTCATATTAAATTCTGCACAGACCCTACTAAATTGAACATTTGTTGCATTTATGCTACCTTCCTACCTCTTAGAAATATACCTTAGAGTTCAATAAAATTTAAATTGGACCTTCATGATTACATGTAAAACAATAAAAACCTATGCACTATAGAAAAATATAATGGTTCTACTCTAATAGAACAGTTACATAGGAAAAATGTTAATATAGATACCATGATGAGCAATAATGTCAGTTAAGCACCATGATAATATAAAACAGATTTATAAAATTGAAAAAAATATTTACTTGGCTTGTTTCTCCAGTATTGCATCATTCAGAAAAACATAGTTGACAATCTTGTATGATATTTACTGCAATAGTAGAAGAATTCAGATAATGGCTGTGTTTTTAATTTTTTGTGTGCATATTCCATTAATTGAAAAATAATTCAAAGAGAAAAGCATAAGCATTAGCAGGAAAGATTTTGAAAATGCCCAGAATGTAAACCATCCATGTCAAAGAAATGACATAAAGGTTATATATAGGAAGAGGTCTCATTGGGGATGGAGGATTGGTGTCTTAAAAAAACAGTGATTAAAATATTTAATATATGTTTTCTTTTGTTTATTTAGATAGTGACTACTTTTAAAAGCAATGATTAGTAGATTTGTTACTTGTTAAACTTTCTGACATTTGTAACAAGTCTTGTTGTTCAGATTGTTTTTATTAAATTATTTGCATTTTCTTTGTGAAACAAAGTTTAATACAGCAGAAAGCTGTTTCTACCATTATCTCTTGAAAGCTTAAGGAGAGAGAATGCCCATCGCATAGCTCTACTTCAACTCTTCTTTTTTATAACTATTGCAAAAAAAGAGCATATATTTGGAACGTAAAACCAAAGAGAAGAAGAAAAAGCCATATTGTAGTTGTTGTTGCTGTCAATAATGATGATTCTGAAGACAGCAAATTAATTGCACTGAGATATTCGTATCTTTTTAAAATATTCCAGCCAGAGCATTCTGTTACAATCTTTCCATGTTTAAAGTATAAAGTTGAATACAATGTCAATTCAAAAATATATGTGTGGCTCAAAACAGACACTAAATGCAGAAGCAACTGTCTTAAGTGTTGAAAGTTCTCTCAGTAACTGACACATGGCTAGCTTGTCTTTGAGGTTGGTAATCTGACACAGGCAAAGCAGATCACCAGGGTGTAGTTAAACTATAACGCCCACATAACTTGTGTGTAATTAAATTATTGCTGGTAGGTACTTCTCTATTTATAACACTACTAAAAGAATTTAAAAGCATATTATATGTATCTACCAAGGTTCTTTCAGCCTCTGAAAAGTGTTTGCTGCACAGTTTAAGAAAGCAACAAAGAATTCAAGGCATAATATAGTGCCATGAGTGTAAAAGGTGGAGACCGACTTCTTTGAATATCATATTGCCCGTTTTCTTCAAATTTTCCATAAAATTGTCTATAAAAATGAATGTTTAGTAGAAAAAAATCAGATGTAGTACTAACTAATAAATATATGGTATGATTTAATTCTTCCTATGGAATTAGTCTTTAGTACTTACACGATATCTAATATTTATCTGTCATACGGAGGGAGTTTTTATATGTTATCCCAATAACAGGTCAACATTTTAAATGAATTAAGAGCTACATAAGATCTACTGGTTGAAACAAAATGGTAAAACTGAGAGATGGCTGTGAGAGAGACTCAGATAATTCCACTGAGAACTTCATTTTAAAAAATTTTTATTGGAGTATAGTTGATTTACAATTTTGTGTTAATTTCAGGTATACAGCAGAGTGATTCACTTATACATATATCCACTCTTTTTTAAATTACTTTCCCATATAGGCCATTACAGAGTATTGAGTAGAGCTCCCTGTGCTATACGGTAGGTCCTTATTAGTTAGCTATTTTATATACAGTTCCACTGGGAACTTCTAATTTTAGAATGGCCAAGAGATCTGTTTATATGAGGAGAGCTGCCTCTTAGGAAGTGGGTGGATGGCGCTAGATGAAGTGAATCGTTGGATGAAGAATACTGATACAAACGTAGGAAAAGAATAAAAATTCAGAAGAGCTCAGATTTGTTAAGTATCTATTATGTGCATGTTTGATATTTCCCTTAAAGGGCTATATGTCTGATATGAAAGGAAACTAATAAATATCCTATAATATGGTGAATATAATGACAGGGATAATGCTTTAAATGCAACGGGAGTGCCAGAGCCTTAGATTGAGAACTTCTATGGTTTAGCTTAAGTTAGAGATCTTAAAAGCAAAACCTAAAGGTTCAAATTGTTTCCAAATAACTTGGCGGCATTCCAGAACAAAGCTCAAGAGTATGTAAAAGGACATGCACCCCTATGTTCATAGCAGTATTATTCACAATAGCCAGGACATGGAAACAACCTGAATGTCCATTGACAGATGAATGGATAAAGAAGATGTGGTACATATATATACAATGGAATACTACTTGGTCATAAAAAAGAATGAAATAATGCCATTTACAGTAACATGGATGCAACTAGAGATTATCATACTAAGTGAAGTAAGTCAGAAAGAGAAAGATAAATACCATATGATATCACTTATATGTGGGATCTAAAATATGGCACAAATGAACCTATCTACAAAACAGAAACGAACACATAGACATAGAGAACAGACTTGTGGTTGCCAAGTGGCGGGGAGCAGAGGGATGGACTGGGAGTCTGGGGTAAGTAGATGCAAACTATTACATTTAGAATGGATAAACAACAAGGTCCCACTCTATAGCACAGAGAACTATATCCAATCTCCTGGGATAAACCAGAATATAAAAGAATATAAAAAAAGAATGTATATATGTGTAAAAAAAAGTGTATGTATAGAGACATAAAATTATTCAGTGCCCAATGAGATAAAAATCAGTGTCAGAATTCAATCGAAAATTACCAGGGATACTAAGAAGAAGGCAAATGAAGCCTAAAATGAAACAATAAATCAATTGAAACTAATCTAGAACTGACACACATTTTAGAATTAGTAGATAAGGATATTAAACTAATTATGGTAACTGTCAAGAACCATGAAGGGTCTGAAATTTTATACTAGTTGCAAGCTAACAAGTTAGACTACCATCGTTTTATGGATACTCTCACAAGACATGGGACACTTGGGTCAGGGACCAAGGAGTTTGTTATTCATAGCAAAAAACCATGAACTTATGTTGACATCTATACCTCTTGCCTCCAAATTCTGGAGTCACACAAAAGGGCCTAGGTGAAAGTTGTACCTACAGTGAGTTTTATCACAGCTGAGGAACCTTAAAGACAATCAGAATCTTTTATAATGAAGTGCAAATAAACCTGCCCTTTGCCCCAGAGGAAAACATTATATTTGCTATAGTAAAATAAACAATTCTGCTCTTTACTCCACAGAGAGACACTAGCTCTATTTTCCAAGCCTGTTTGCTCTACAACCATCCTTGAAAACATAAAGACTGTCAGTCCCTCTGCTGGCAAGATATGTAGAAACAGTTCATAAAGAATTGTCTCTCACCAATGACTATACTCATCAGATCAAAAATTTAAGTTGCAAATATGAAAACTGTAATGTGTGACATGAAAAATACACTAGATGAGATCAACTTCTGATTAGACATTGCAGAAAAAGAGATTTGTAAATTTGAAAAATTTAGCAATAGAAATTATCCAAAACAAAAGAGAGAAAAGAGAATGATATGATGATGATGTTAAAAAAAAAAGAGTATCAGTGAGCTGTGAGAGAGGTTAAAGTGACCTAATGTACATGTGATTGGAATCCAAGAAGAGGAGAGAGGAAGAGACAGAAAATATTAGAAGAAATGTTTGAAAAAAATCCAAATTTGATGAAAACAAAACTCCTCGTTTCCAAGAATCCTAACAGACCTCTGTTAAGTAAGAAACTGAAGGGTCTGACATCTTACTTTACTTGCAGGCTAATGAATACTGACAGAATACAAAATATCCCTGGTTCAGAAGAATAGACCATTTATTGCTCACAGCCAGAAGAGTACACTGAGAGCTTCTCATGTTCCCCGTGAACATTTCATGAGTTCCTCATGTCCAAAGCCACACAGGGTGATGTGATGTGGGCTAGATGTGATCTGAATTTGCAGTGTGATACACCGCAGAAGAGGAACTTTAAGGTTTATCAGCTGTCTAGGAGGCGCCACAGGAGGTCCCTTAAGCACTATAAACCTGCTGTCTGACTGAAGAATGATTTACCTAGTGGCTCCAACAATAATAAACAACAATATTTTTTTCTAATAAAAGCACCATCTATCCCTGGAATTATACTTGTCAGGAGACCAGGCATTGACCTGCCTTCCTCCTTAAAACATGGTGTCTTGCCCCTTGGAGATACTTATAAGAAAACGTCATGTATTCAGGGAAACACTACACAGACTATGTAGGGCCCAGAGAACTCTGGAGAAA
The DNA here is from genome assembly GCF_949774975.1 of Lagenorhynchus albirostris. Classification (NCBI taxonomy): domain Eukaryota; kingdom Metazoa; phylum Chordata; class Mammalia; order Artiodactyla; family Delphinidae; genus Lagenorhynchus; species Lagenorhynchus albirostris. The sequence continues at coordinate 18,766,178 of NC_083110.1, read as the reverse complement.
ATCAAAGAGGATATAAAAGAACACTGACATATTAACATTTCTACGCTCTCTCCTGACACCCAAAACAACAGAATACAAATTCTTCTTACACATGTACACAACGTATTATGGGCTGTAAAACAAATCTCAATCAGTTTTAAAGGATTCATGACATATAAAAAGTATGTTCTCTGAAAACAATGACATTAAATTGGAAATCAATAGAAAGCTCTCTGGATGGATAAATTGGGAGACTGGGAATGACACATATACACTACTATATATAAGATAGCTAACTAATAAAGACCTACTGTAAAGCACAAGGAACTCTTCTCAATACTCTGTAATGATCCATATGGGAAAATAATCTAAAAAAGAGTGACTATATATATATATACACACACACACACACACACACACACACACACACACACACACACACATATATATATCTGATTCACTTTGCTGTATAGCAGAAACTAACACATTTTAAATCAACTACACTCAAATAAAAATTAGAAAAAAAAATAGAAAGATCTCTGGAAAATGTCCAAATATTTAGGGGGAAAAAAATTCCAAAATAGCATGGTCAAAAAAAAAAATACAGAGGGAAATTAGAAAGAGTTTTGAACTGAATGAAAATGAAAACATATCACAAGAAAATTTGTGAGTTGCCACTAGAGCAATACTTAGGGAATATTTATAGCATTATACTTACTGTATTAGAAAATAAGAAAGATCTCAAAGCAACGAATTTAACTTCCACATTAAGAAGCTAGACAAAAAAGAGCAAATGAAACCAAGTTATGTAGATAAAAATAAAATGAATCAGATAAAAAATTAATGAAATATAAAGCAGAAACAATGGAGAAAAATTGTTTAAAGCATGAAAACTGGTTTATAAATGTCTAGCCAGATAGATTTAAAAAAAAAGAGAGAGAGAGTAAGAGAGAAAAGATACAGATCACCATTAGCGGGATGAAAAAGGGGAGATATTCACCAGATATCAAAAAGATAATGAAGAAATATTATTATCAACTTTATGTCAATAAATTTGAAGATTTAGGTGAAATAGACAATTTTTTTTAAAGACACAAGGTACCAAAGTTCACTCAAGAAAAATTCATAATGTGAAGAGTCCTATACCCCCTAAGGAAATTAACTTTAGAGTTAAAAATCTTCCTAAAGTGAAAATTCCTGGCCCAAATGCCTTCATTGGCAAATTAAACCAATACTTAAGAAAGAAATAATACCAATTATACACAAACTATTCTATAAAATTGAAGAAGAAGGAATATTTTCCAACTCATTCTATCAGATTGAAAAAGGATAAAGAGGGGAAAAAGAAAAGTTCAAATCGATGTCTTCATGAATGTAGACAAAAAGATTAAAAATAGCATTTGAACAAAGAAATTCAACAATATGTAAAAAAGAACATTGTATAATGAGCAAGTGGGAGATTCTCCAAGGAATATAAATTTGGTTTAACATTCAAAAATCAATCAAGATAATTCACCACATTAGCAAGCTAAAAAGAAAATTCATGTGATTAACTCAGTAAATGCAGGAAGAACATTAGACAAATCCATCATTCCTTTGTGATAAAACAACCAACAAACCGAACCTACCCTTAGCAACTTAGGCAAAGAAGGCAACTTCCTCAACCTGAAAATCGGTATCTTTGAAAATCCTTTAACTAACATAATACTGATAGAAAAACTCAATGATTTTCCTCTAAGAGCAAGAGCAAGACAAGAATATCCACTCTTGCCACTTCTATTCAACACTGTACTGGAGTTTCTAGCCTGTGTAATCAGGTAGAAAAATATTGGGTTGGCCAAAAGGTTCCTTCCTTTTTTTTCCATAAGATGGCTCTAGTAGCACTTATTTGTCTTTTACTTCATTCAAAACAATTTTGTTAGATTATGACAGCTGTCATAGTGTGTATTTAAAAAAAGATTTATCAAAATTGGTGAATTTTTGTATAGACATTTTAATATTGAAGATGGAAGAAAAGAGCAACATTTTCAGCATGTTATGCTTTATATTTTCAAGAAAGGTAAAAACACAACTGAAACGCAAAAAAAGATTTGCGCAGTGTGTGTAGAAGGTGCTGTGACTGATGGAACATGTCAAAAGTGGTTTGCGAAGTTTTGTGCTGGAGATTTCTCGCTGGACAATGCTCTACGGGCGGGTAGACCAGTTGAAGTTGATAGCGATCAAATCGAGACATTAACTGAGAACAATCAACAAGAACAATCAACGTTATACCATATGGGAGACAGCCAACATACTCAAAATATCCATCAAGCACTGAAAATCATTTGCACCAGCTTGGTTATGTTAATCACTTTGACGTTTGGGTTCCACATAAGTTAAGCCAAAATACACTTCTTTACCCTATTTCCACATGAAATTCTCTACTTAAATGTAACAAAAACATTCCGTTTTTAAACAAATTTTGACAGGTAACGAAAAGTGGATACTGTACAATAATGTGCCATGAAAGAGATTGCGAGGCAAGCGAAATGAACCAACCACACCAAAGGTCGGTCTTCATACAAAGAAGGTGATGTTGTATATATGGTGGGATTAGGAGTCCTCTATTATGAGCTCCTTCCTGAAAACCAAACGATTAATTCCAACAAGTACTGCTCTCAATTAAACCAACTGAAAGCAGCCTCAACAAAAAGTGTCCAGAATTAGTTAACAGAAAATGCATAATCTTCCATCAGGATAATGCAAGACTACAAGTTTCTTTGATGACCAGGCAAAAACTGTTACAGCTTGGCTGGGAAGTTCTGATTCATCAACTGTATTCACTAGACATTGCACCTTTGGATTTCCATTTATTTCGGTCTTTACAAAATTCTCTTAATGGAAAAAATTTCAATTCCCTGGAAGACTGTAAAAGGCACCTGGACCAGTTCTTTGCTCAAAAAGATAAAAACGTTTTGGGAAGATGGAATTATGAAGTTGCCTGGAAAATGGCAGAAGGTAGTGGAACAAAAGGGTGAATACATTGCTCCATGAAGTTCTTGGTGAAAATGAAAAATGTGTCTTTCATTTTTGCTTAAAAACTGAAGGCACTTTTTGGCCAACCCAATATATGAAACGCATCCTGATTGGAAAGCAAGAAATAAAATGGTCTTTATCTACAGATGGCACTAAAGTTTATGAAGAAAATTAGATAAAATCTATAAAATAGTTATTAGAAATAATAAGTGTGTTTACCAATATTGCAGGATACAAGGTCAAAATAAAAAGTATTTCTATTTGCTATACTGAAAAATAAGAAGTTGGAATAAAATATTACAATACCACCAAAATATGAAACATTTAGAAATAATTCTAACAAAAGATATGAAAGATTTGTACACTGAAAACTACAAAACGTTGCTTAGAGAAAGTAAGGATGCAAATGAATGGAGAGCTGTATCTTGTTTGTGGATTGGCTCAATACTGTTATGTCAGTTCTTTCCAAACTGATCTATAGTTTGATCAGATCACACTTAAAATCTTAGCTAGGGAATTCCCTGGCAGTCCAGTGGTTCAGATTCTGCACTTTCACTGTTCAGGGTCTGGGTTCAATCCCTGACTGGGGAACTAAGATCCCACAAGCTGCGTGGCATGACCAAAATAAATAAATAGAATAAAAATATTTAAAAATGTTTTAAAAATAAAATCTCAGCTAGATTTTCATAGAAACTGACAGGCTGATCCTAAAATTCAAAGAACCTAGAGTCAATCAATATAATTCATCACCAAAAAATAAAAAAATATATTATCATCTAAATACATGTATAAAATACATTTAATAAAATGTTTCTCCCTTTTAAAGTAAAAACTCTGAGCAAAGTAAAAATAATTTTGGCATATTCATACAGTGGAATATGGCACAGAAATAAAAAAGAAATACAGCTATACAAAAGAACATGATACCAGTATGCTGAGTGAAGCCCCATACAAAAATTACATCTATCTGACAACCCTTATAAGCAGCCAAAGAACAAGCAAAATTTATCTGTGATAATAAGAATTAGAATGGCAGTTGCCTCTGTGGAAGAATGGATTGACTTGAAGCAGGTCCAGGGCAACTTCTGGGGTAACAGAAATATTATTTATATATTTATTATATAAATTACATTTATTTACATTATATCTCACCACTACTTTAGTATGCATGAACAAAGGCATTAGCAGTTTTCCCTCATAGCAGTATCATTATCATATCCCAAAATCACAGTAGTGCCTTAATATCATCTGATGTTCAATTCATATTCACTTTTCTTCAATTGTACCTGAAGTATCTTTCTACAATCAATTACTGAGAGTCGGATATTATGTCGTTTTAATCTCTTTTAACCTAGAAACGCCACTGCTCTTCCCTTGTATTTTACTCCATGAACTTGTTGGGAGAAAATCAGTTTTCTTTATGGATTTATCTAATTCATCCTGGTAGTTCCTTTTACATATCCCTTTATCCCCTACATTTCTTATAAAGAGACTTAACTGAATTCAGATTTAAAAATTAGGCAAGAATACTTTAGAGATGAAGCTGTGTATTACATATTGGATCACATCAGTGTACAGGTGTGTCTTATTTATCTTTCTATTAGTTTGGATAAAATTAGCTTGGGGTTCAGGTGATTATACTCTAATTCCTCCATTACAAATCTTTATATTACTCCAGATGACACTTTGGACACTGTAAATATTCAATTCCTAAATACTTTTTCTTAATATAATGGTTTTAGCTTGAGGAAATTACTTAGTAAGAAAAGTGGTGAATTTTAAAATTTTCTTTCACTGTATATTAGATGGGGTTATTTTGTAAAGAAGAGTTTTTCCTTATCACTTAGAGTTATTTGGTTACCTTGAAATATAGGTCCTACTAGAAAGGACAGAAAAAAATACTTAAATAACCAACTCTCAGATTAAAGACTTGGTACAAGAGCTACTTCCAAAACAAATGCAGAACGCTCTGGCCTACTTATTTATTTATTTCAAATAACCTAAAATATACAATGAATAATAATGATCGAGTCTTTTTTTTTTTTTTTTTTTTTTGCAGTACATGGGCCTCTCACTATTGTGGCCTGTCCTGTTGCGGAGCACAGGCTCTGGACACGCAGGCCCAGTGGCCATGGCTCACGGGCCCAGCCACTCCGCGGCATGTGGGATCTTCCTGGACCGGGGCACGAACCCGTGTCCCCTGCATCGGCAGGCGGACTCTCAACCACTGCGCCACCAGGGAAGCCCAATCGAGTCATTTTTAATCATCAGGATCTGAACTTTGTACAAAAAAGAAGGGTAAGCAGAGGTTTCTAACCTTACCCAGACTTCCTACAAAGATGGTAATATTTTCCATTTCCCCAGAAACTTAGAGGAATTTCTGTGTAAAAATAAAATAATTCAATTAAAAAAGACAAGAACAATGAGAAATTGCCATCCTGATAGGAAATTACATGTCCTAGGAGTAAATAGAGAGCAGCCATTTTTAGGACCCTCCAGTGTCCTAAAATCAGCCTGGGGAAGCTCTCATTAGAATTGAACTAAAAAAGAAAATAATGTGATTAGGATAATACTGATTGTATTTATTGCAACACATATATTGTATGAAACTACATAAGGTACTAAAGAATTTATGAGTAAAATATGATGCTTGGGATTTTCTTCTTAGAAATAATTCAGTAGTGGGAGGGTATAATGTTTGAGATGACACAAAATTGTACTTGTATTGGTATTGGTGAGGTGAAGTAGGCAGTACATGAGGTTTTGTTACACTTTACTTTTTTGTATTTATCTTTTTTTCATGAAGAAATTTATAAATTCATAATGATTAATAAAAAATGGAAAACTGCATAAAGTATATATGTCACTTTTGGAGGTAGCTATTTATTGTGGATCTGACTTTTGACAGATTCTATTACTTAAATATTTCAAAACAATGGTTTATTTCTATACGAAATCATTAAAATGTTTGTTAAAGCATTACAATTTTTATCAGTATTTTTCTCTCCTCTTTGATAGATACAGATGAAATAATCTCTTTCAGTAATTTAACGAAGTGAATTATACTATCTGAAAACCTGGAAGTGGTGAATCTACATAGGCAAATCAGTAACACTTGACAATATGAATTGATTGTTTCTTTTAATAATTTTGAAAGGAGTATCTCATGAGAATTTTGAAACATGAGATCAAGGGGTAGACAGAAATGTGACATCAAAGATTGTATATGAAGACCCACTGTTGGTGAGTTGACATCCAGGTTGTAGTCCAAGCTCTGTTATAAGAGCACAATTATTTAACGGCCTTGTTCTTTCAGATGTAAAATAGAATTCTGAATAGAGAAGATCTCCATTTCTACAGGTGATGGTTGGGTTAAGAGGTGTGAGTCAGTGTGAAGCACACTTCACTAACAAAAGAATAATCAAAAAATCCTGCATTCACTATATCCTGTTAAATATAGTTTAGCAAACAGCTAAACTCTATTTTTAAACATAAAATGGTAAATAATAAAGGTAAATTTTTAGAGAAATAATGTTAAAGCATAACACAAATGACCTATTAGCTTGACTTCTTCATCTTTTATATTAACATATGTTTTCTTTAATTTTTAAAAATTAATTCAGTATCTCTAATAGTTTATTCCATGGAACCACAGCTCCATGAGAGTCCCTGGAAAAGCACAGGGATAGGATCCTTTGGTAAAATCAGTTTGGGAAACATATGGCTTCTTTTGAAAACTTACAAAGCATGTTTACATTTGTGAGAAGACTTCAGGAAAGACTTGGTTAAGCTTCATTTAATCCAGAATTTCCCAAGCAAATCTGACTACAGAACTGTTTGTAGGTATGCAATGCCACTGTGGAAGTAGTGCTGTTTCTTTTTCTTTTTAACAAGACAAATGTATTATACAATTACTCTATGACATACACTGTGCTAGGCCCAGGAACCACAAAGGTGAAGTTCTGGGGGTAAATCAGTCTTATATCTCTTCTTTTATGGCTCTCTATCCTTACGTTATTGTTTTCCTACCTGTGGGAGAAAATATATAACAGGGATTTCTAAATTGTTTGGGTGTATTTGTCAAAATGCACATGCATACTCCACTCACCTCCAATATTCTTCTTCCCAATATGTGAATAATTTTCAAGGAGAAAAAGAAATGTGCATTAAAATAATACCTACTTTGATTCTAAAACTGATCATCCCATTTTATAACTACTGCCCTAGTTGCCAGAACCCCTGAAACTGAACCATGATACCAGTATTCTATATGCTAAATCAGCTTTTCCATTCCTTTTTCTCCCACTTGTCTTGCTTTTACAAACATCAGCAAGCATAGCCCTTTGTTTTAATCCCCCTCTGATAGTGATAATGGGTGGTCATGAGTTTTAATAAGATAGAAGAATCCTCCTAATAGTCAGCTATTAAATCACAATGCCAGTAAACCTATTATAAAACACTTTACTAAGAAATATGGATGCCTTCTCTTTGTACAAAGCATAATAGAGAATGTAAAGAAGCTTAAGTCTGGGAACCACCACCTGAAAGGCTTGAGATGTTTACTTATGGACAGTTAGGTAAGAGTGAAAGACATCCATTCAGTCAAGTACAAATAGAAACTGAGAATGCAGCAAGAGTCACTGAGCAGGAGTTCTCTCTGGACAATCACCATCAACTTTCATGCAATTAGAAGGGCTTCCAAAATGAGAGTACAAGATAAATAAAGTCACATAGTATAGAAAGAAAGAGGCACATTTAGAATAAAGTTATATTTACAATATATTTGACTATATCAGAACGTTAAAGTGGGAAACTTTGGCAAGATATTTTAGGATTGGATTATAAAGGGGGAGGTCAATAGTGTCACAAGCAGAATGAAGATTAAGTCAGAAAAAGACAGATTGCTTCAAGATGGCGGAGTAGAAGGACATGTTCTCATTCCCTCTTGCGAGAGCACTGGAATCACAGCTAACTGCTGAACAATCATCAACAGGAAGATACTGGAACTCACCAAAAATATACCCCATATCCAAAGACAAATAAGAAGCTATAATGAGACAGTAGGAGGGGTGCAATCACAATAAAATCAAATCCCAAAACTACTGGGTGGGTGACTCACAAACCAGAGAATACTTATACCACAGAAGTCCACCCACTGTTGTGAAGGTTCTGAGCCCCACATCAGGGGGGGGTCCAGCAATGGAAGGAGGAATGCCTAGAGAATCAGATGTTGAAGGCTAGTGGGATTTGACTGCAGGAGTTCCACAGGACGGGGGAAAACAGAGACTCCACTCTTGGAGGGCACAGACACAGTAATGTGTGCATCGGGACTGAGGGAAAGGAGCAGTGACCCCACAGGAGACTGAACCAGACCTATCTGCTAATGTTGGAGGGTCTCCTGCAGAGGCAGGGGGTGGACACATGGACAAGGACACTGGCAACAGAAGTTCTGGGAAGTACTCCTTGGCGTGAGCCCTCACAGAGTCTGCCATTAGCCCCACCAAAGAGCCACGTAGGCTCCAGTGCTGGGATGCCTCAGGCCAAACAACCAACAGGGAAGGAACTCAGCCCCACCCATCAGCAGATAAGCAGATTAAAGTTTTACTGAGCTCTGCCCACCAGAACAACACCCAGCTCTACCCACCACCAGTCCCTCCCATTAGGAAGCTTGCACAAGCCTCTTAGATAGCCTCATCCACCAGAGGGCAGACAGCAGAAGCAAGAAGAACTACAATCCTGCAGCCTGTGGAACAGAAACCACATTCACAGAAAGATAGACAAGATGAAAAGGCAGAGGACTATGTACCAGATGAAGAAACAAGATAAAACCTTAGAAAAACAACTAAATGAAGTGGAGATAGGCAACCTTCCAGAAAAATAATTCAGAATAATGACAGTGAAGATGATCAAGGACCTCGGAAAAAAAATGGAGGCAAAGATCCAGAATATGCAAGATATGTTTAACAAAGACCTAAAAAAAATTAAAGAACAAACACCTAGAAGAATTAAAGAAGAAACAAACAGAGATGAACAATACAATGACTGAAATGAAAAATACACTAGAAGGAATCAATCGCAGAATAACTGAGGCAGAAGAACGGATAAGTGACCTGGAAGACAGAATGGTGGAATTCACTGCTGTGGAACAGAATAAAGAAAAACGAATGAAAAGAAATGAAGACAGCCTAAGAGACCTCTCAGACAACATTAAATTCACCAACATTCGCAATGACAGGGGTCCCAGAAGAAGGAGAGAGAGAGAAAGGACCCGAGAAAATATTTGAAGAGATTATAGTCAAAAACTTCCCTAATGTGGGAAAGGAAATAGCCACCCACGTCCAAGAAGCACAGAGAGTACCAGGCAGGATAAACCCAAGGAGAAACACACCGAGACACATAGGAATCAAACTGACAAAAATTAAAGACAAAGAAAAATTATTGAAAGCAGCAAGGGAAAAACGAAAAATAACATACAAGGGAATTCCCATAAGGTTAACAGCTGATTTCTCACCAGAAACGCTACAAGCCAGAAAGGAGTGGCACAATATACTTAAAGTGATGAAAGGGAAGAACCTACAACCAAGATTACTGTACCTGGCAAGGATCTCATTCAGATTCGATGGAGAAATCAAAAGCTTTACAGATAAGCAAAAGCTAAGAGAATTCAGCACCACCAAACCAGCTCTACAACAAAAGCTAAAGGGACTTCTCTAAGTGGAAACACAAGAGAAGAAAAGGACCTACAAAAACAAGCCAATAACAATTAAGAAAATGGTAATAGGAACATACAGATCGATAATTACCTTAAACAAAAATGGATTAAATGCTCCAACCAAAAGACACAGGTTCGCTGAATGGATACAAAAACAAGAGCCATCTATATGCTGTCTACAAGAGACCCACTTCAGACCTAGGGACACATACAGATTGAAAGTGAGGGAATGGAAAAAGATATTCCGTGCAAATGGAAATCAAAAGAAACCTGGAGGAGCAATTCTCATATCAGATAAAGTAGACTTTAAAATAAAGAATGTTACAAGAGACAAGGAAGGACACTACATAATGATCAAGGGATCAAGCCAAGAAGAAGATATAACAATTATAAATATATATGCACCCAACAGAGGAACACGTAAATACATAAGGCAACTGCTAACAGCTATAAAAGAGGAAATCAACAGTAACACAATAATAGTGGGGGAATTCAATACCTCACTTACACCAATGGACAGATCATCCAGACAGAAAATTAATAAGGAAACACAAGCTTTAAATGACACAATAGACCAGATAGATTTAACTGATATTTATTGTACATACCATCCAAAACCAGCAGATTACACTTTCTTCTCAAGTGCACACGGAACATTCTCCAGAACAGATTACATTTTAGGTCACAAATCAAGCCTCAGTAAATTTAAGAAAACTGAAATCATATAAAGCATCTTTTATGGCCACAAGGCTATGAGATTAGACATCAATTACAGGGAAAAATTGTAAAAAAAACCCACATGGAGACTAAACAATACATTATTAAATAACCAAGATATCAAAGAGGCAATCAAAAAATACCAGAGACAAATGACAATGAAAACACGATGATCCAAACCTTATGGGATGCAGCAAAAGCAGTTCTAAGAAGGAAGTTTATAGCAATAAAATCCTACCTCAAGAAACAAGAAAAATCTCAAATAAACAATCTAAACTTACACCTAAAGGAACTAGAGAAAGAAGAAAAAACAAAACCCAAAGTTAGATGAAGGAAAGAAATCATAAAGATCAAAGCAGAAATAAATGAAACAGAAACAAAATAATAGCAAAGATCAATAAAACTAAAAGCTGGTTCTTTGAAAAGATAAACAAAATTGATAAACCTTTAGCCAGACTCATCACGAAAAAGAGGGAGAAGACTCAAATCAATAAAATTGCAAATGAAAAAGGAGAATATACAATGGACACTTCAGAAATACTAGGCATCATAAGAGACTACTACAAGCAACTCTATGCCAATAAAATGGACAACATGGAAGAAATGAAGGTATAAGCTTCCAAGACTGAACCAGGAAGAAACAGAAAATATGAACAGACCAATCACAAGTAACGAAATTGAAACTGTGATTAAAAATATTCCAACAAACAGAAGTCCAGCGCCAGATGGCTTCACAGGTGAATTCTATAAAACATTTAGAGAAGAGCTAACACACATCCTTCTCAAACTCCTCCAAACAATTGCAGAGGAAAGAGCACTGCCAAACTCATTCTATGAGGCCACCATCACCCTGATACCAAAACTAGACAGAGATACTACAAAAAAAGAAAATTACAGACCAATATCACTGATGAATAAAGATGCAAAAATCCTCATTAAATACTAGCATCAGAATCCAACAACACATTAAAAGGATCATACACCATGATCAAGTGGGACTGTCTCAGGAATGCGAGGATTCTTCAATATATGCATATCAATCAATGTGATACATCATATTGAAGAATAAAAACCATATGATCATCTCAATAGATGCAGAAAAGCTTTTGGCAAAATTCAACACCCATTTATGATAAAAACTCTCCAGAAAGTGGGCATAGAGGGAAAGTACTTCAACATAATAAAGGCCATATATGACAAACCCACAGCAAACATCATTCTCAATGGTGAAAAACTGAAAGCATTTTCTCTAAGATCAGGAAAAAGACAAGGATGTCCACTCTCGCCACTATTATTCAACATAGTCTTGGAAGTCCTAGCCATGGCAATTAGAGAAGAGAAAGAAATAAAAGGAATAAAAATTGGAAAAGAAGTAAAACTGTCACTGTTTGCAGATGACATGAGACTATACACAGATAATCCTAAAACGCCACCAGGGCTTCCCTGGTGGCGCAGTGGTTAAGAATCTGCCTGCCAATGCAGGGGACATGGGTTCGTGCCCTGGTCTGGGAGGATTCCACCTGCTGTGGAGTAACTAAGCCCATTCGCCACAGCTGCTGAGCCTGCGTGCCACAACAACTGAAACCTGCATGCCTGGAGCCCGTGCTCCACAACAAGAGAAGCCACTGCAATGAGAAGCCTGCACACCACAACAAAGAGTGGCCCCCACTCACCATAACTAGAGAAAGCACATGGACAGCAATGAAAACCGAACACAGCCAAAAATATAAATAAATAAATAAATAAATAAATAAATAAACATGCCACCAGAAAACTACTAGAGCTAATCAAATGAATTTGGTAAAGTTGCAGGATACAAAATTAATGCACAGAAATCTCTTGCATTCCTAAACACTAACAATGAAACATCAGAAAGAGAAATTAAGGAAACAATCCCATTAGCCATTGCAACAAAAAGAATAAAATACCTAGGAATAAGTCTGCCTAAGAAGGTAAAAGACCTGTACTTAGAAAACTATAAGACACTGATGAAAGAATTCAAAGATAACACAAACAGATGGAGAGACATACCATGTTCTTGGGTTGGAAGAATCAATATTTTGAAAATGCCTATACTACCCAAAGCAATCTACAGGTTCAACGCAATCCCTATCAAACTACCAGTGGCATTTTTTACAGAACTAGAACAAAAAATCTTAAAATTTCTATGGAGACACAAAAGACCCCGAATAGCCAAAGTAGTGTTGAAAAGAAAAATGGAGCTGGAGGAATCAGACTCCCTGACTTCAGACTATCCTACAAAGCTACAGTAATCAAGACAATATCATACTGGCACAAAAACAGAAATATAGATCAATGGAACAAGATAGAAAGCCCAGAGATAAACCCATGCACATATGGACACCTTATCTTTGATAAAGGAGGCAAGAATATACAATGGAGAAAAGACAGCCTCTTCAATAAGCGGTGCTGGGAAAACTGTACAGCTACATGGAAAAGAAAGAAATTAGAACACTCTCTAACACCATACACACAAAAAAACTTCAAAATGCATTAAAGACCTAAATGTAAGACCAGATACTATAAAACTCTTAGAGGAAAACATAGGAAGAACACTCTTCAACATAAATCACAGCAAGATCTTTTTGATCCACCTTCTAGAGTAATGGAAATAAAAGCAAAAATAAACAAATGGGGTCTAATGAAACTTAAAAGCTTTTTCACAGCAAAGGAACCATAAACAAGATGAAAAGACAACCCTCAGAACAGGAGAAAATATTTGCAAACAAATCAACGGACAAAGGATTAATCTCCAAAATATATAAACAGCTCATGCAGCTCAGTATTAAAAAAACAAACAACCCAATCAAAAAATGGGCAGAAGACCTAAATAGACATTTCTCCCAAGAAGATATACAGATGGCCAAGAAGCACATGAAAAGCTGCTCAACATCACTAATTATTAGAGAAATGCAAATCAAAACTACAATGAGGTATCACCTCACACCAGTTAGAATGGGCATCATCAGAAAATCTACAAACAACAAATGCTGGAGAGGGTGTGGAGAAAATGGAACCCTCTTGCACTGTTGGTGGGAATGTAAATGGATACAGCCACTATGGAGAACAGTATGGAGGTTCTTAAAAACTAAAAATAGAATTACCAAATGACCCAGCAATCCCACTACTGGGCATATACCCAGAGAAAACCATAATTCAAAAAGACACATGCACCCCAATGTTCTTTGCAGCACTATTTACAATAGCCAGGACATGGAAACAACCTAAATGCCCATTGACAGGTGAATAGATAAAGAGATGTGATACATATATACAGTGGAATATTACTCAGCCATAAAAGGAAAGAAATTGTGTCATTTGTAGAATCGCAGATGGATCTGGAGACTGTCATACAGAGTGAAGTAAGTCAGAAAGAGAAAATCAAATATGATATATTAATGCATATATGTGGAATCTAGAAAAATGGTACAGATAAACTGGTTTGCAAGGCAGAAACAGAGACATAGATATAGAGAATAAACGTATGGACACCAAGGGGGGAAAGTGGCCTGAGAGGGGTTGGTGGTGGGATGAACTGGGATATTGGGGTTGGCATATATACACTAATATGTGTAAAATAGATAACTAATAAGAATCTGCTGTATAAAAAATAAATAAAATAAAATTCAAAAAATCCAAATAATGAAAGAAAAACACCATTAGTTTTCCCATTTTTCTCCTTTCACTACTCTTTCCATTTTTTTTTTGTAGTTTAAATAAGATAGTTTATTTCTTACACAAATAATAGTCCAGAGATGGGCAGACAGTCCAGCCTGGCAAGACAGCTGAGCTTATAAACTCATATTTCCATTTATTATTGCCAGATCACTTTGCTTAAGCCTGTAAAATTCCTAATGATCTCTACCTGGGAAAACAAAGATTATACAAAGCTCTAGTATAATCATAATAGTACTTCTTATTCTGAGAAGGAACATGTATAGCCTATTTTTGATACTGTAGTTATAAAAAGACAATTTTTCTGTACTCTTGTGGTGACTGTGTATTTATCAAACCTATTTTTTCACTTCAGAAGTTTTCCTTTTCAGTAATTATGACATGAAACTCCAGAGAGCTATCATCTGCTCATGAGTGAGCTGACTGCCTGGGGTGCCACCTTTGATAGGTTATTCATAGGTAAAAGCAGACAGCAGTCCTTCAGCTCAGCTTTCTACCATTATTCTGGAAAAACCTCCAATTCACCTCCCTGTTATGACAGCAATGGCACCTTTTGGAATATATTTGCATATGACTTGGTGATGGGCTTTGAGAGGTACATATGCATGCCCACAGCAAGATATGAGAGTTTACAAGAGAATTCCCTTTATCCTTAAATGTGGCATGTTCGACAAAGGTTCAATGTCAGGAAAAACCTAGAAGCATCAGTTTTGTACCTATCTTGTGGCTGGAGAAGCTAAGATGACGAGACTGTCATCTTGTCAGTTTTAGGAGTACAAAAGAAATTTCAACTAAGAGTCAAGCTAAAAGTGTCATTGTACAAGCACCCCTTAGACTTCATTTTCAAAGTGGATGTATTTTTGCCCTCTTGCCAAAATGCAATTACATGCACACTTGCACAGGCAAATACATGGGAATATTTTCATAAGAGTAATTTACAGTAAACAACAAGTGCAATTAGAAACTGAAAAGGTTTATCCTCCACACAGTTATGTGACTAACAGAACAGAAAATGGTATCATAGAGAATTTAGAGAAGAGAGGAAAGTGTTTTGCCAGCACAATCACTGCCAATCAGTGTCTTCGTGACATCAAAGTATTTGGTTCCACCTATTCATTAACCCCAGTGGGGTCCCCAATAGTTTTTAAATCAGTGCACAGAACACCTTCAAAACACAAAGGAAAATAGAAAAGCAGAGAAGAGATATTTACAAAAATATGAAGTAGGTTTATATTTATAAACAGGATCTTCAGCTTCCAAGTTCAAAGATGTTCCTCCAGACATAGTCCATGTCTGTCAAGAATTCTAATATTCTCATGTAGACAATTCTCTGTCTCAGAGTAAAATGTACCCTAAGCAATCTGTGACAAATAGTTTGCTTGTTGACTAAATATCTTCTAGAAGAAGAATCCAGAAAAAAAAAAAAGAGCACTTGAATTCATTTCCTCTCATTGATTTTTCTGGGAAAATGGGAATGAGTAGATTTTTCAACCAACAGTCCTTCCCAATGGGCTAAAAATTTCAAATTTCATTCAGTGATAGTTATATTTGGTATCATTCTCATCTATAATGTGGTGACAAATTGGTAACAAAAGAAAATGTTGTAACAAAACCAACTGGAAAGTCTGTAGATTCCAACAGGTTCACGATGGGACAATGAAAAAAGTGGCAAATAGTAATTAATGCAAATGCAAGGAAATACACAGTATACCTGTCTTTGCTTGAAGATTTAATATGCATACCTGGAGGAATTGCTAGGCTTATTACACTTATGTACATGTAAAAATTCACAAATGTTATTATAAAAGGTGAACTTTATCTCTGTGCATGACTGTGATTATTAAGTACACTTTGGTATGTAGTCATCATAGCTTCCCACTTTCTCAGTCCTAGCTTTTCCAGCTTCAGTGTTAAAAATATTGTCTAAAGACCTAAGGTAAAGATGTGGGTGGGGAATGCATCTTGTTTGTAAAGGAGGGAGAAAATCAGCCTTGTATAATATGGGTAGTTAGTGTCATTTCTCCACAGCTAAAAAAACCAAAAAATAAGTCACATGAGCTTTCTGTAAGGGCTATTGCCTCTAATTCAGAGTTCTGCTTTCTCTGCAGACTCTGTACTACTTCTGAATGTAACATGCAATTTATATATGCATCTGGAAGGAAATACATTAATTACAAGAAACAATATTTGGTTTAGTAATGGCAGTTAGAAATATGATTGCTGACCTAACAACATGAGTATCTTCAATATCATCCTGGAAAAAAAAAAAGCTGTTCAAATTCTATGAGTCTTAAGTTGATTGGTAGCAAATGAAGGGTATTGAAAAATACAGGCAATTCAGAATTCATAAAAACGAATTACATTGAATCTGACAGGGAAATATATATATGTAGACATACAAAGATAAACAATGGTATAAGCTAAGCTAGACATTTAAAATATGTGTTTTCAAACAGAACTTTCTATGAAGATTTAAAGAAGAAAGAAGACATTAGGTGCTGGAGAATTGCTTTGTATTTTCATGGGATGTCAAAAACTACGACAAGAGAAAGACTTCCCAGAATTAACAGTAATGAGTACAAATAAACCTCCGGATTCTTGATCATAAAACTTTTATATTAGTTCTAGAATAATGACAAATAAAAATGTATTTATATAATGCATGGAGCAGGAAAGAAGAGTGCATGGCAGAGAGGACAGCTAACAAGGAAACCTAAAAAGCCTTTAGTCATAAATAAAATATAAATATATTTGTTTGCTCTGCATTCTAAATTTTAGGACAGAAATTTGTCTGAGTGTTAATTTCAATTATTAAAATGCAATAAATAAATAAATAGAGTAATGCTCTTTCTTAGCTGGCCTTTGTTTCTTTATTGCTGTTACGTAGGATTGAATTTCCCAACACATGTGATAAAATGTGTTGGTTTAGTGTGCATGCATCACAATTACCTGGTAGACTTGGTAACCCACAGGTTACTGAGCCCCACCCCCAAATTGTCTGATTCAAAAGGTTTTGGTGGGGCCTGAAAACTTTATTTCTAACAAGTTCCCATTTGGTGCTGATATTGCTGGTCTTTGAACCATGCTTTGAAGAAAACTACTGGTATAATGGAATATGTATTAACAAATAAAAGTTTTCATTCTGCTATGAATTGGGAACATTTGGTTAGGAACCTCAGGTAGGTTCGTTTCTTTTCTGCAGTATTCCTGAAAACATTTAATATAAAATGTATTTTATAAATATTGCCAAAGCAATACTGCAACAGGTGGCGTTAAACAGGCAGGGAAAACTATTCAAGACTATTGAAATAGGGGAGAGAGATTGAACTCCTCTCTACTGAAACAAAAGTTAGGAGTTTTGAAGCCGTGAGGTGAGCTAGTGAAAATGTACTAGATGACTTTATATGGAAGGGTGGTGACTGTGATCAGGGCATCTCTATTTGCTAGTGATACCTGCCCCAGAGATAGGAAGATGGGGACTTTATCTTTCTTTATGACTACATTTCACAGGAATGGCTCCCAGATGTTTGAGAGAGACCTTCCTGGTTTGTAAAACTGGTAAGAGACTGAGGGAAGATTTACATCTCAAAGGGACAGAGAAAGAACTTACAATTGCAAGTTTTCTATAGCAATTTTTCTAAGAAAAAGGGAACTGAAGACTCATAGAACTTGACCAGTTTTTTTTTTTTAGGATGATATTGAAGATAATCATGTTGTTAGGTCAGCAATCATATTTCTAACTGCCATTGTTCTAAGAAAAAGGGGACTAGATTCAGGAATAAACCTATCTAATGTGTAGTCAAGCTGAGGAAAACATTAAGGATATATTGGTCAAAATCCAAAATGAAAGTGTAATATGTTGTTTCCAAAATAATTTGTCTTGGAACTACTCTTTTGAAGGAGCACCTTCTGGTATTATTTCTCTGAAGAATATATACGAAACTTTGTTCTATGAGAAGGCTTCTGTCCAAGGCTAAAAAGTTCTCAACAAATGCCACTTAAGCTCTTTATGCTGTTAATTGCCAAACCAAACTAAATATTCCTCTGAGTAGCAATTGCTTAAAGGAATAAATGGCACAATAAAGTCTTGAAGCCTGGACATGGGAAACACATAAGGTAAAATCTGGTATTTATTTTTAGAATGATAACACATTAATTAACTTTGATGTGAATATGTTACACATATATGGCAGTAGAACTGCTTAGCATTTAGATGTATGTATGCATTTTTAGCTACATATGTGCTGTCAAAGTAAGTGCTGTGTCATATTCATATGCACAAATGCAACCTGGTCTTTATTCTTTCACATTCTTTGTCTTTCTTCCCGCTGTCTTATTTAAGATACAGACAAGTATAGCTTTTATCTTTGAAACAATTTATTTTTTAATTTAGTCACAGTGTCCAAACATTATTCTACGTTTATGATAAAATACTAGACCATTTTTTTTTTTGTCTGCACCGTATGACATGTGGGATTTAGTTCCCTGACCAGGGATCGAACCCAGGCACTGGCAGTGAAAGTGCCAAGTCCTAACCACTGGACCACCAGGGAATTCCTGAAAAACTAGATAGCTTTTAAAAATTATATTTATCATTTCTTTCTTTCTTGACTTAAAAATATATGTTTTTATTGTTTAGATTCATTGTATAAGTCAGCAGTCCCCACCTTCCACCCTCCAATCTCCTTTGCTCACTCACAGAGAGAAACACATTTCTAACTATTTTGGGAGGTATCTGCACTATATGTTTAAATTACACACTTATAATACAATGTATTTTTCAGTTACACATGTTACCTACTGCCTTCCTAATCAGTAAAATGAGGGTTTAGCACTCTTATAAAGCTTCTTCCACCTTAAAGGTATTCTTCCAATGTAATCATATCAAAATTTGGGGGCAAATTGTATTACATATTTTCATTATTATGAAATACATAATAATTCATAGTATTATTCACAATTGAGATACATACCATAATGATTACATTTCCTTTCTTATGCATCTCCCCACCTTCCACCCCAGTTTAGTTAATGCCTCATTAGGTGCTTACCTATCCATCTTTTCCCTTAAAGATACTGAAAATAAAAAGGAATCTAAAACACCTTGCTATATGGTCAAACACTTCACGTGATTTTTCAGGGGCTGGGTTTTCTTGGAAATAGTTTTTCTGGACCATATCATCCTCCTTCTTCAATCTCCCTGTCACCTATCTGGAGCCTTTTAACTACATAAAATAATTTACGTAGTTATTTTAACCCATCATGGAAAAAAATCGTTAATATAAAGATTTTTTTCAAAATATCTATGAGGAGAAAACCTTGAGGGGAGAGGGTTCCATTTTTGAAGCTCCATCCCAGAGAAAAAAGTTCCAGACAATAAAAATAAAATGCTCTCATATCACTTATTCTCTCATGACCTCTGCCCAACCTAACCATCCCCTGCTGATATATACAGCTGTTTTCCTAAAACACACACACACACAACAACAACAACAAGAAACAACAATCATTCTCTTTTTTGAGATTTAAGGATTTCTTGGGAACAAGCTGCTTTATCATCCTACTTTTTCTCCTTTAATGTTATTTTGTAGGTTATCTTTTTCCAGCTTTTGAATATAAAAGAGAAAATTATTTAATCAAAGTGAAAACTTTTGCTGCCAATACTAATGAAACCAACACCAGAAACTGACTTCTAATTTTAATCCTCCAGTATATGTCAACTGTTATGGTAGTTGTTCTTAGATACATTTTCTCCCTCTCAGACCCTCAGCAATCCTGCGAGTCACAATTGTCTTGAACTTGACAAAATATGAGTTATGCAAACAAATACCCACACACATACAGAATATGTGTTTGAAACTTTGGAAAGCTCCTATGCATGAGTCCTCATCAACTAATTTATGCAGTTTCCAATAATCTCTTCCTTTGTATTTTCTTACCACCTCCTTTTTTCCAGTAGTAGGAGATTTAATGTGGACTTAAGCTTCAAATAGGATGACAGATTAAAATTGCCTTTATTCTTACATTTATTCTTCAGAGTGTATTTTAGTTAGAATTGTTCTCTTCCCTGATCTGAATCTTATTTCATGGTTCTCACCTCAGACTTATTTCCATGTTCTGCTATTTCTTCAAGCTTGGGGTGCCCTTCTTTCTTATCACTTATTTCTCACTTATGTAGTGAATGTGACACATTTTCAAGAAAAAAAGAAATGAATAAGTAGTTAAAAATCATATTTTATGTTATCTAGCTTTCATTATATCTGTTTCTATATCTTTCCACCTACTAAGGGAAAAACAATCTGTGCTCTTTAGGATACATTATTATTAGCATAAAAATTAGACTAAAGTGGACGCAGTCACACTTATTCTCTTATTTTCTGTTACTTATAGATAGCAGAATACACCTTTTTGTATTAAACATGCTGTGCTTTCAAAACCCTTGATACCTCTGTACATAGTACATAAGTTATGACTTATTGAGAAGGTCAATTGTCTCTTTTGGAAAAAAAGACACAGGGTTACATCTCAGACCTGACAGATTTGCTACTTGTGATCTTTGATTTTTGCTGACTGGATATCTCTTTGATTTGAAACACACATAAAAAAGGCCTGCTATGCTCTTGGGCTCTCCAAAGTCTTTTATACAAAGAAATAGGAAGTGAAATGGAAGAACTGGAGAGGAGGAGAGTGAAAAAGAGATTGTACTTATATATACTCAGTTCTTTACCCTAAATCCTCTTCAGAGAAAGGGAGAGAAGGATCAAAGAACTCATCCATCAGACAAGTGCCTACGCTTGGAATTTAATACTCCACCTTTTGTGCTCTAAGCTTTGAAGGTAGTCTTTTGGATTCATTCACAAGGTACTTCTAGTCTACCTCCATAAATTGCTATCAGGAGTACAGAAAATAAAATTAGTCCTTATGATTAGCGAAGTATACCTAACCAGTTTCTTGTCAGTATTTTACAATAAGATAAATGTATTAAGTCTCAGAGTTGGGGTCCACCTGAGGCACTTGGCAAATAATGCAGTAGTTTATTTATTGAGTATTGTTATGGATTGAATGGTGTCCCCCCCCACCAAATTCAAATGTTGAAGTCCTAACCCCTAGTACCTGAGAATGTGACCTTATTTGGAAATACGGTCATTGGAATGTAATTAGTTAAGATTAAGATTAAGTAATACTGTAGTAGGGTTGGCCCCTAATCCAACATGACAGATATCCTTATAAAAAGGACAAATGCAGACACAGACATGCACAGGGGACGAACGCCATATGAAGAGGAAGGCAGATATTGGGGGGAGGCAGTTAGAAATATGATTGCTGACCTAACAACATGAGTATCTTCAATATCATCCTGAAAAAAAAAAAAACAAAAAAACTGTTCAAATTCTATGAGTCTTAAGTTGATTGGTAGCAAATGAAGGGTATTGAAAAATACAGGCAATTCAGAATTCATAAAAATGAATTACATTGAATCTGACAGGGAAATATATATATTAGACATACAAAGATAAACAATGGTATAAGCTAAGCTAGACATTTAAAATATATGCTTTCAAACAGAACTTTCTATGAAGCTTTAAAGAAGAAAGAAGATATTACGTGCTGGAGAAATGCAGTGATAATTCATATAAATCACTTGCACTAGTGTTCATGACACACATTGAGTCATGTTCATTTCATCAGGTCAGTGCCAGGTACATACCAAGCATTTAAATAAATATTTGTTGGATTAGGTTTTTCTGGATTCATTATCTTGTTTTAGAGTGGTTAATAATATGATTTTAGACACCAAAATTAGTGGGGCATAAAGATCAGACAGTTTGTCCACTCAAGACATAGCACTTTGGTGACCATACTTTCCACTTATACGTGAACCTGTATAACATGTGAACTTGTATGACAAATCCAAGAGAAATACTGATTTTCAGTGAGGAAGGAAATCTGACATCACATTGGGCTATTACTGTGTAGGCGTGTACGTGTGTGTTAGCCTAGGTCCTACTGGAAACAGATGGCACACTCAAACTGGAAAGTTCAGGGTCAATTTAATAAGGAGATGCTCTAAAAAGGTGTGAGCAGCATTTGGGGAATAATGTGGCACCTGAAACGGCTACGACCCTACTTCTTAAGGGACAAAGAAAGGAAATAAATATTAGAATCTGTAGACAGGAGCCTTATAGAAGGAACATCCTGGCAGGAGCTGCGGCTTGGCAAAGAGGCATCAAGAAGAATAACTACCTCGACCTGTCTTGTCTTCTGATCTCATGCTAGTGCCTCTCAATGTTCAAACCTAGAAAGAAGCTTGAGGTAAAGGAAATCTATTGATGATATAATTCTATGCAGGCTATCCTCTCAGGGCAAAGAGTACAGTGAAGAATGGTGCAAATTGGATCTGATAGAGATTTTATATCATTGTTAAATTCTGCTACATCTAAAATTTTTCTCATGCTTCTTTTTTTCCCTCTCTCCCTCAATTTTTGTACATTTTCTTCTCATCTCACACTTATCATGAAAATGAAATGTTAGACTGAATATGGAATTTCCTTGTTTCCTGATCTTTCACCTACCTCATCAATTTCTTTTCTCTCTTATCCAGTTTAGGGAAGATGATGTGTCATTTCAATCAATTAATTTAACGATCAATACTTGAGCTTTTACTTTCTACCCCATCAGTCCTACTCAACTCCAACCCACGTTTCTCCACTTATTACTCAGGTTGCTGAGATCTGCTGGAGAAAGCCATACAGCCTTACGCACAAGTGCCATTACAAATTTGTGTTCTCCAAACTCAGTTGGGCACTTGATGCCTTCCTGAATACCTCCTTCATATCTTCATATCAGTTATAACACATCACACTTTTGTACCTCCACGTTCAACTTATCCTAATCTCATGGACCAGCAAGCCAGCTAAAAAGTATCCTGCTTTAAAATAATACATCACAGATCCCTGTTTTCATTTCAGCCTTTCCTTTGATACTGTGTGAAGTGGTTCAATATTATCTGAAGGCAGACTGGAAAATTTAAAGATGCATAATGTCAACCCATGAGTAACCGCCAAAAAAAAAAAAAAAAAAAGGCAAGGCATAGCTAATAACAGGATATGCAGCCAATGTGGTGCTTTGAGGGAGACTTAAAGCTCCAAATGCATATATTAGGAAAGAAGAATGAACTTAAAGTATTGTTTTTATCAAGACAATAAAGGAGAAAAACCTGTGACTGAGGAGTCTGGCTCCATCCCCAAATCCTGTGTGGAATCCTTGGCCCAACTATAGGCAATTACCAAGCTTTGCCTGACAGGCCTCATGAGTGAAAGCTGCTTTCCCCTCACCAGATTTGGTGCACAATGTTACACTGCAATTTTCTGAAGAAAGTTGTAGTCAAGGACTCAGATTTCCCCCACCCCACTCATCTGCATCCTCATAGGCATATGGGCACTCCTAGCCCTGACCACCTATTTTGAGGCCTCCATCTCAGTGCCCGTAGCTAAGGCACTGTACTTCAACTCAGTACCTTCCAACTCCTACCTCTTCTTTCTTTCCTTACCTTCAGCCCATGGTCCATGAAGAGACAAGAGCCTTTTGTTAAGCCTCTCCTCAGAGACAGCTACCCCTTTCTGCGCTCTATCCATCTGACCCTCTCCTGCCATTCTATGAAGAAAAACAAAATGGCAGGGAGCCAGAGCTTCCTTTAACCTCTTGCATTATTCACTGTCACAGTAAGTGAATAAAGGCTTGATTAGTACTTTCAGTCTTTCTGTCCAATTGACCACCTCAACACCTATTTTGTTGATAATTGTTGCAGAAAAAAGCACTTGAAAAATTCGGCAATCATGCATGATAAAAACACTCAGCAAACTTAGATCAAAAGGGACTTTTTTTCCCACTCTGATAATAGACATCAATAAAAATACTACAGCTAGGGTGGGGGTCGGTGCGGAGATTCAGTCATGAAGTCGGGATTAGGGACTTCTCCCGCAGTGACGTGGTTGGCGAGCCTATTTGTGTTGTGGCGTCAGGCTTCCAGGTGACTTTACAGTGAGATGCTGCTCTCCATAGGGATGCTTATGCTGTCGGCCACACAAGTCTATACCATCTTGACTGTCCAGCTCTTTGCATTCCTAAACCTACTGCCTGTAGAAGCAGATATTTTAGCATATAATTTTGAAAACGCGTCTCAGACACTGATGACCTTCCAGCATGATTTGGTTATAGACTTCCAGCTGAAGGTTTAAAGGGTTTTTTGATTAACTCAAAACCAGAGGATGCCTGTGAACTCATAGTGCCTCCGCCACTAAGAGACAATTCATCCGGCCCTTTCATCGTGTTAATTAGAAGACTTGATTGTAATTTTGATGAAAAGGTTTTAAATGCACAGAGAGCAGGATACAAAGCAGCCATAGTTCACACTGTTGATTCTGATGACCTCATTAACATGGGATCCAGTGACAGTAAGTACAGATCACAAAATCTGTCCAGGATAGACATAGAGCTAGAAGAAACTGACTTCGTAAAGATCAACTTAAGAAACTCCCTATACATAAATTCAAAAAAGGAGATGAGTATGAGGTATGTGCCATTGATTTGGATGAATATGAAGATGGAGACAAGCTCAGAATCCTTCCGTGTTCCCATGCTTATCATTGCAAGTGTGTAGATCCTTGGCTAACTAAAACCAAAAAAACCTGTCCAGTCTGCAAGCAAAAAGTTGTTCCTTCTCAAGGCGATTCAGACTCTGACACAGAGAGTAGTCAAGAAGAAAATGAAGTGTCAGAACATACGCCTTTATTCAGACCTTTGGCTTCTGTCAGCACCCAGTCATTTGGGGCTTTGCCGGAATCCCGCTCACATCAGAACGTGACAGAATCTTCAGACTATGAGGAAGATGACAATGAAGATACTGACAGTAGTGATGCAGAAAACGAAGCTAATGAACATAGTGTTGTGGTCCAACTGCAGCCTGATGATGAATAGGATTACAACATAGCAAACACTGTTTGACCTTCAGAGGGTATTGGGTTATTTCCCTTTAAAATGTTTATTTAGGCATATAGTTATTTTGCTCCCTTCAGAGATTTCTGTGGAAATAACTTATTTTTTAGTATTCTACAGGTTAATCAGATTACTGAAACAGGTTTTTTTGACCTGGTATTTATC
Source organism: Lagenorhynchus albirostris (assembly GCF_949774975.1). NCBI lineage: Eukaryota > Metazoa > Chordata > Mammalia > Artiodactyla > Delphinidae > Lagenorhynchus > Lagenorhynchus albirostris. The sequence continues at coordinate 18,740,899 of NC_083110.1, read as the reverse complement.
TGCAGGAGTGTACTTCATTTCACTAATAACTAACACAGACTGGTGCTGTAACTCAAGCATCAAATCAACTCTTCTTTTGGAATGAAATATAGCCAAAACATTAAAAAAATTCCTCAGTATAGCTTACAATTAAGACCTAGATCACAATATGCAAATGCTTCATGTTTTTACACACAAGGTCAGTGCTGCGGTCACCTAGCATGAGCTAAGCCAACTTCCATCTCCATAAAGTTACCTAGAGTTGTTGAGCTGGAATATGGTTGTTCTGGTATTTCTGCCATCATTAGTGAGAGGCGACAAGGTAAGTTAGCATTTTTCTTCCGATCAGCACCACAGAGACTCAAAGCTGTCTTTTTCCTTTCTATTGCCAAGTAGTCTTATCCTGAGAGGAACAGTCTCTACTAGGGCAGATTGCAAAAGGTTGTTTTTTTTTTTTTTTTTTAAGGTTTTTAATACTATAGTGTTATGTATGAACTTGACTTATTGGCTAATGTCTCTGGACTTTAGTTACTGAATTTCAGTATCCTTAAGGATTTTTTGTGTTATTGTGATCAAAGCAAAAAGAAAATGCTGTATAGAAATACCAAACTTCAGTAATTGTTAATACTCAGATTATATACCTCTTAAAAGAGAGCATCTTATGCTAATTAGTCCTGCTAAACTATGAACAGAGGAAATTGTTCAAGTATTAGATTTGCAAATATTGCTTATGTTTAACAGAACTAATGATGTATTTAAACAATGTATTATGAAAAGCTAAATTATACATTATTGTAACTATGTCGAAAATATAGACTTATGTACAGTCAAAATGTTAAGAATTTTTATGTGGCCTTGTATGAAGGGAGTTTGAATGTTAATAAACATGTTTTCCACTTTAAGAACTGGCAAAAAATAAATAAATAAATGAATAAATAAAAATACTACAACTAACATCATACTTAATGAAAGCTTCCCTGGTAAGATTTGTAAAATGAAAGAAAGACAATTCTTCCAACTTCTATTCAATGTTGTATTGATCCTACTCAGTGCAATACAATCAAACAAACAAAAAATAACAGGCATACAGATTGGACAGGAAGAAACAAAATTGTCTTTTCTGGCAGGTGACAATTTTATATGATATAAATCTCACAAAATTTGCAAAGAATTTATTAAAATAAGTGAGATTAATATTTCCCAAATGCAAAATAAATATACAAAATGCATTTGGTTTCTTACTGCCTAGCAATAAACAATTGGAACTTGAAAGCAAAATAACACTTATAAAACATAAAAATACCTAAAATAGTTAGAGATAAATTATTTCAAAATATTTAAAGACCTATTCAATGAAAAAATCTAAAAAAAAAAATTGCCAAGAAATTAAAGAACATATAGCAAAAGAGGAAATACTATGTTTGTGGACTGGAAGACTCAATATCTTTTAAGATTATCCACCATTTGAATCTATAGATTTAATATAATCCTGCTCAAAATCCCAGCATACTTATTTGGTTGGAATTGACAAGGCAATTCTAAAATTTATGTGAAATTGCAAAGGACCAATAAGCAATTTAAAAAGAAAATAGCAACATTGGAGAACATAATATTATCAGATTTTAAGACTGTACAAATGCACACATAATATGAAAAATTGACAATTGGACTTAAAAAAAGTAAAATTTTCTGCTTTTTCAAAGATACAACTAAAAAATAAAAAAGCATATCACACACTTCAAAGAAATATATATGACATATGAATATGTATATTTATATGTAATTCTGCTAAATAAATATATATGTGTATTTATTTGATAAAAGAACTGTATACTGAATGTATAAAGAACACTAACAATTCAATAATAAGACTAAAACTCCAATTAAAAAAATGGGCTTCCCTGGTGGCACAGTGGTTGAGAGTCCACCTGCTGATGCAGGGGACATGGGTTCGTGCCCCAGTGCGGGAAGATCCCACATGACGCGGAGTGGCTGGGCCCGTGAGCCATGGCCGCTGAGCCTGCATGTCAGGAGCCTGAGCTCTGCAACAGGACAGCCACAGCAGTGAGAGGCCCGTGTACAGCAAAAAAAAAAAAAAAAAAAAAGAACAAACTATTTAAACCAGACACTTCACAAAAGAAGATATATAGACAAACACATGAAAAGATATTTAGCCACTGTGGTAATTCAAACTAAATCACAAGCAGATAATACTACATATCAATAGATTGGCTCAGTTTACAAGAACTGGCTGTACCAGTTTTGGTAAGGATATCAGCAACTGGAATTCTTATATACTGCTGGTAGAAATGCAAAATGATACAACCAATTTGGAACAGTTTGGAGTTTCTTATTAATTTCAATCTACAATTACTGTATGACCCAACAACTTCACTCCTAGATATGTTTCTAGGAGAAATTAAGCTTTACATCAACACAAAGACTTTACATGATTGTTCCTATCAGTTTTATTTGTTGTAGCCCCAAACTGTAAATAGCTCAAATCTACCAACAGTTAAATGAATAAACAAATTGTGGTATATTCAAAGAATAGATTACTTCTCAAAATAACATGAAACAAACTACTGAGGAACACAAGAGGATTGTAAATATTACAAACACTATGAGACAAAGAAGCTAGACTCCAAAAAACTATGTACCATATCATTCTACTCACATGAAACTCTAGAAAATGTAAATTGAATGTATAGTGACAGAAGGATGGTCAGTGGTTGCCTGGAGCCAGTGTTGGGAGGAGATGATTGCCTGGGAAAGGCAAATTTGGGGTGGATGAAAATACTGTGTCTTGACTGAGGTGGTGATTACTCAAACATTTAAATTTGTCAAAACTAGTATGCTTACCTAAATGTCCATAGACAGATAAATGGATAAAGACATATATACAATGGAATATTATTCAGCCATAAAAAGAAATGACATTTAGTTATGTGTAGTGAGGTGGATGGGCCTAGAGTCTGTCATGCAGAGTGAAGTAAGTCAGAAAGAGAAAAACAAATACCATATGCTAACACACATATATGGAATCTAAAATAAACAGTACCGATGAACTTAGTGGCAGGGCAGGAATAAAGATGTAGATGTAGAGAATAGACTTGAGGACATGGTGGGGCAGGGGAGGGGTAGCTGCGATGAAGGGAGAAAGTAGCAGTGACATATATACGCTACCAAATGTAAAATAGATAGCTAGTGGGAAGCTGCTGCATAGCACAGGGAGATCAGCTCGGTGCTTTGTGATGACATAGAGGGGTGGGATGGGACCGTGGGAGGGAGACGCAAGAGGGTGGGGATATGCAGATATAAGTATACGTATAGCTGATTCACTTTGTTGTACAGCAGAAACACAACATTGTAAAGCAATTATACTTCAATAAAGATGTAAAAAAATAAATAAAAAATAAAAGCAAAACAAAAAAAAACTAGTATTGTTAAAATGGTTGTATTTGTATACAAATCACATCTCAAGAAACTTAATTTTATAAATTACAAAAAATCAACCCCACTATAGAAATCAAAAAGTCTTCCATGATTTTAGAAAGTTCTAAGAGTTCTTTGTATTAAAACATGAAGATGTAAAATTGAATACTTCCAAGAAAGACTATGTCATGCTTCTAGATTCTAAAATGGCCTTAACTATAAAAAGATCCAATGACTTTCTATTGAAATTTAAAAATACACATATTTTAATATTTACTTTCATGTTGGAAAGGTTAAAAATGAAAAAAAACAGTCAGAGACAAAGCATTTGATTAAGCATGGAACATTTAACTCTCATTGTGAATTTCTATGGTTTCAGGCTTAAAAGTCTTTAAGAGAACAGAAAAAAGAACTGATCAACAGTGTAAGAGAACAAATGAATAATATAAGAGACAAAAGGCTTAGAGGACCAGGTCAAGTTAGGCACACAAGGTGTGTCCACAAGGTCAATCTCACAGAGGAGCTGAACCCCACTTTCATCAAACCTACAATAATAAGGTCCATAGGTGACTCAGAGCCTCTCAAAATCATTGCAACTTTTCTACCCTGAAACATTTCTCACATAGTATTTTTATTTTTATCTTTATTTATTTTTATACAGCTGGCTCTTATTAGTTATCTATTTTATACATATTAGTGAATATATGTCAATCCAAATCTCCCAATTCATCCTCCCCTCCACTTTCCCCCCTTGGTGTCCATACATTTGTTCTCTACATCTGTGTCTCTATTTCTTCCTTGAAAACCAGTTCATCTGTACCATTTTTCTAGATTCCACGTATATGTGTTAATATACTATATTTGTTTTTCTCTTTCTGACTTACTTCACTCTGTATGACAGTCTCTAGGTCTATACACATCTCTGCAAATGACCCAATTTTGTTCCTTTTTATGGCTGAGTAATATTCCATTGTATATATGTACCACATCTTCTTTATCCATTCATCTGTCGATGGGCATTTAGGTGGCTTCCATGACCTGGCTATTGTAAATAGTGCTGCAATGAACATTGGGGTGCATGTGTCTTTTTGAACTATGGTTTTCTCTGGGTATATGCCCAGTAGTGGGATTGCTGGATCATATGGTAATTCTATTTTTAGTTTTTTAAGGAACCTCCATACTGTTCTCCATAGTGGCTGTATCAATTACATTCCCACCAACAGTGCAAGAGGGATCCCTCTTCTCCAGCATTTGTTGTTTGTAGATTTTCTGATGATGCCCATTCTAACTGGTGTGAGGTGATACCTCATTGTAGTTTTGATTTGCATTTCTCTAATAATTAGTGATGTTGAGCAGCTTTTCATGTGCTTCTTGGCCATCTGTCTGTCTTCTTTGGAGAAATTTCTATTTAGGTCTTCTGCCCATTTTTCGATTGGGTTGTTTGTCTTCTTAATATTGATTTCTCATACAGTTTTTGTGAAAATGTTTTTTTTTCTTCTTTGCCTCTAAATGACATGTTTAAGCACCTTTAGCATTCAAACTTCTTTTGAGCAGTTTTCTCACAAAATATCAAATGCTATTTTCACTCTCTTATAAACTCAGAGATAATACACTTCACATTATTATCACATTTCTTTACTCATATAATACATGCATTGATGTTGTTCCTGAGCATACTTGAATTCTCTAGCTAATAGTCAGAAAGGACAAATCAAAATCATGGTCCCACCAAATCTATCATAGGAAAGTCACATGGAGTCCAGAGAGACTTGGGTCTTTTGCTTAAAATTGAAGACAATCCTAATTGGTTCTTGTCTACCTAATATCAAATTCATTCACCCCCACCGCCCGCTCCAGATCTTTCATATAATGTAAGTTTGTAGAGAGCTATATGAATTACTAGCCAGCCAATTTATCACCTTACAAGTCATCATATTAGACTTAGGGGCACTCTTTCTAAACTTTCCTTGTTCAGTTCAGATAGAAAATATCCTTGATATTTTCTATCAGGGCTAGAGGTTAAGACAAAGCTTGACATGTTTTAATCAAACAAATCTTTGCTTTATAATGACCTTTAACCTAAACTACTGCTCAAGGTTAATTTTGTTTCTTTCATAATAAAACTTCTAACCTAAACACTGCATTTTGGAAAAGTAACCTCACTTCATCTTTGATTCTACAGTCTTTGAAAACTCATTCTCAGGGAAAGCTAAATGCCCGAAGTGTCTCTTTCCTTGCAATAAAAGATCCAGCATATTCATATTTTAAAGGATACAGTGCAGAAATTTCTGTGGTTTCTAGTCTTCAGTGATTGTTAAGAGTACTTTACTTGTTTAATTCTGTTTTGTGTTAAGTAGATTAAAGTAAGAAGGTCTTAGTTTTAATTTTGAAAATAAACTTTCATTTATCAAGAGAAATATTTGTTCAAATAGGCATAATAATTATCTCCATAGAAACTGTGGGAACATTTCCAAACTATCAAATGTTTATTAATTTTAAAATGTACTTTAATTATTCATTTAGAATATTGCCATAGTAACACTTGGCATGAGTAGTTCAAAGAGGTTGTTGTTTTTTTAAATTTTTAAAAATTTTTATTCTTTTACTGACATTGACCTTGTTACAGAAACTGAGAAAATATGTTGAGGTGTGATATTCTGTGATTTCAAATATTCAAAGCTGAGGTATCAGCCTTTATTTATATCTTTTAGTGTAACATTTTTCTAATTATTATTTGAAATTGTACAAAGTATACAAACAATAATAAGCATCACCTATTCTGCTACAGCCTCTCCAAAACAAACAATGCTGATAATACTGTAGTAGATGTTCTTCAGATTATTTTGCATGAGCATTGTTTAACCTAGCTGAGATCTTACTATATTTTTAATTGTGTCTGTATTTCACTTCATCTTATAATATAAGCATGCCTCCCCATCATTAAAAAACTCATATTTAAAAATAATCCTTATATATTAGAAAATGTTTAGATTTGAAGATTTATTGCAAAATAGTACAGAGAGTTCCCAAATAACTTGCAGTTTCCCCTATTATTAACATCTTACATTAGAATGGTGCATGTTACAGTTAATGAAACAGTATTGATATATTATTATTAACTAAAGTCCACACTTTATTCAGAGTTACTTAATTTTCTCCTGATATACTTTTTGTTTCAGTATTGGGATAGCACATTACATTTAGTCATCATATCTCCTCAGGATCCTCTTAGTTATGACAACTTCTCAGACTTTTTTTTTTTTTTTTTAATGATGTTGATAGTGTGAGGATCCCTGGTCAGGTACTGGATAGAACGCCCCTAAATTGAAATCTGTCTGATATTTCTCTTATTATTAGATTAGTGTAAGTGATTTGGGGAAGGAGACCACAGAAGAGGCCATTTTCATCCTACCATATTAAGGGTACAAACTATCAACATGATTTATACTTGTTGATGTTAACCTTGACCACCTAACTGAAGTGGTATTTATCAACTTTTGCATTGTATAGTTACTCTCCTTCCCCCACTTTCCAAACTGTACTCTTTGGAAGAAAATCACTTTGTGTAGCCACCACTTAAGGAGTGGAGATTTATGTTCCATCTCCTTGAGGGAGTAGTGTATATGATCATATGATTTTTCCTCTTAAAACTATGGATGCGGTCGGGTATGGTGTATAATTCCTTTTATACATTGTTGGAGTCCACTTGCTAATATATTGTTGAGAATCTTTTTCATCTATGTCCACAGAGATATTCGTCTGTGGCTTTCTTTTCTTGTAATGGTTTTATCTGGTTATAATGGTATTTAATGGTACTAGGGTAATATTGGCCTTATAGAAGGAGGTAGGAAATGTTTTACTTGCTTCTATTTTCTGAAATATATTGTGGAGAGTGGATAACATTTTGTCTTTAAATGTTTGGTAGAATCCAGCAGTGAAACCTCTGGGCCTGGTGTTTTCTCTCTTGTAAGGTTATTAAGTATTGATTCCACTTCTTTAATAGAAAGAGGGAAACTCAGGTTACCTAGTTATGGTGGTTTGGTCTTTGAAGGAATTGATACTTTATGTGTAACTTATCAAATTGATAGAACTTTTTATAGTATTTCTCTGTTATAATTTTAATGATAGTGGGATCAGCGAGGATGACCCCTCTTTCATATCTGATATTGGTAAGTTTTGTCTTCTCTCTTTTTCTTGGTTAACCCGCCTACATGTGTATCAATTATATTTATCTTTTCCAAGAAACAGCTTTTGATTTCATTGATTTCCTCTATTGATTTCCTGCTTTCAATTGCATTGATTTTTGCTCTGTTTTTTATTATTTATTTACTTCTGCTTGATTTAGACTTAAATTCTTCTTTCTCTGGTGTTCTAAAAGACTTCCTAAGATGGAAGTTTAAGATAGTTTTTAGATCATTTTTCTTTTCTGACATATTTCTTTAACACATAAATTCCCTTTCAAATGCTGTTTTCATTGCATTCCACATATTTTGCTAAGATGTAGTTTCATTTTCATTTAGTTAAAAATATTGTTTTATTATTATTATTATTTTTTTTTTTTTTGCGGTACGTGGGCCTCTCACTCTTGTGGCCTCTCCCGTTGCGGAGCACAGGCTCTGGACGCGCAGGCTCAGCGGCCATGGCTCACGGGCCCAGCCGCTCCGCGGCATGTGGGATCTTCCCGGACCGGGGCACGAACCCGTGTCCCCTGCATCGGTAGGCAGACTCTCAACCACTGCGCCACCAGGGAAGCCCTGTTTTATTATTTTGAGAGTTCTTTTTTCTCCATGTATTATTTAGAATTGTATTGTTTAATTTTCAAGTAATTGGTGATCGTCCAGCTATCTTTCTGTTATTGATTTTGAATACAGGCCCATTATGGTCTGAGAACATACTTTATAGGATTTCTGTTTTTTAAATTTATTAAGCTGTCCTTCATAGACCAGGAGTGGTATATCTTCGTGAATGTTCATGTTTCTTAAGAAGAATGTGTATTTTGATGTTGAATTAAGTACTTTATAAATGCCAGTTAGATCGAGTTGATTTATAGTCCTGTTAGGTCAACTATTATCTTTACTGATTTTCTGCCTGCTTGATGTATCAATTATTGAAAGAGGGCTGTTGCAGTCTTCAGTTGTAATAGTGAAGTTACCTAGTGCTCCTTTTATTTCCAGCAGTTTGTGCCCCATATTCTGATGCTTTCTTGTTAAGAGCATATATGTTAAGAATGTTATATCTCCTTGGATAAGTGATTCCTTTATCATTGTGTACTTCCTTTCTTTATATATGTCATCAGTTTACTTGATCTGAGGTGTACTTTGTCTGAAATTAATATAAGTACTCCAACTTTTTTTGAATAGCGTTAGTGTGACATATCTTATCCATCCTTTAAGTTTTAATTTATCTGTCATCTATCTCTCTCTCTATATATATATCTATCCATCCATATATTGATCTATCCATTATTATATGTAACATATACCTGGGTTGTCTTATTTACTTATCCATTCTAGCAGTTTCTTTCTTTTATTTGGTGTGTTTAGCTCGTTCACATTTAAAATGATTATTGATATAATGCCTTTTCTATTTCCTCCTGAAATTCACAAGTGAAAACACTGACTAGGAGACCAAAGTCATAACATCACTGTACATTTCAACTGAGAAGACATAGAAACAATTTACCCTATGAATGAATTCCTCTCTGCAACATCCATATAGAATGTGTCTGCCCTTATTTTCTGTTAGTGATGTGAAATTTACCTTGAGTGGGACTTTCTTCCCATAGGAATATAAAAAGTTTGATAATAATACTTACCATTTATTTAACATTTACCACATACCAGACTTTGGGATAAGAGCTTTATATGCATAACCTCATTTAAATCAATTTGAAGTATTATAAACTCATTTTAAGGATGAAGTAATGAAGACATAGTTTAGGAAACTTCCACAAGGACACAGAGCTGCTTAGTTCTGTCTGACTCTAAAGACTGTGTTCCAAATCGTTATGGAATGCCACCTCCTTAAATATACACACATTTTATTTTAGTCTTGCAGAATAAACTGATTCCATACAACTATCATAAAAAAGTGATTATCGATATAGCAGGATTAATATATATCACGTTGGTAACTGGTTTTTAATCTTTGCATTTGTTCTTTGTTTTCTCTTTTTCTCCTTTCTCTGCTTTTAACTGAGCATTTTTATTGAGTATTTTATTCCATTTTACTTCCTCTCTTAGCATAGCAATTATGCTTTAAAAAATGTTTTAGTGATTGCCCTAGAATTTCCAATTGCACATTTGTAACTAATATATGTCCACCTTGAAATAACACTATACCATTTAACATGAAGTTTCAGTTCCTCCCTTCTGTCCCTTTGATGTTAATATCATTCCTTTTACTTATCATATGCTATAATCACTGCATGAAATATTACTATTATAACTTTAAACAGTTAACTATTAGACTAATTAAGAACAAGAAAAGTAAAAAAGGTTATTTTATCTTCATTTGAGTTTTGAGTGTGAGTTTCTAGGTTTGAGTTTCATTTTTCTTTTCCTCAAACGTGTTCTTTTAACATTCCTTGCAGGACAGATCTTCTGGTGAATAATTTATTCAGTTTTAGTCTGTCTGAGAAAGTATTTCTTTTTCACTCTTGAAGAGTTATATTATTGGATATAGAATTCTCACTTCTTAGGGCTTTATCTTTCAGCACCTAAGTATTTCACACAACTCTCCTTGCTATTATGGATTCTGATGAAAAATCCACTTTAATTCCTATCCTTATTCTTAACCTATTGCTTCTTTCAAGATTTTTTCTTTGTCTTTAATTTTCTACAATGTAAATAAGATAAACATATGTTTATGTTTTAGCATTTATCTTGTTTAGTGTTTTCTGAGCTTCCTAGATCTGTGGTTTGGTGTCTGCCATTAATTTTGCATAGTCATTGGTTAATACTACTTTAAGTATTTCTTTCATTTGTTCTCTCTTCTCTTTCTAGTATTCCAGTTATGCATTTTTGCACTTTTTGAAATGGTTCTTAGATATTCTGTTCTGTTTTGTCAGTCTTTTTTTCCTTTGCATTTATGTCTTGGAACTTTCTGTTGATTTAACTCAAGCTTACTGATTGTTTCTTAAGTCATGTCTAGTCTACCAATGAGCTTATCAAAGATTGCTTTCATTTCTAGTAGGGTGTTTTTATTTCTAGCATTTTCTTTTGTTTCTTTCTTAGAATGTCCATCTTCCTAGTAACATTACAATCTGTTCCTGCATATTGTCTATTTTTTCCATTAGAGCCCTTACCATATTAATTATAGTGTTTTGAAATTCCTGTGTGTAAAAATATTTGTGTCATACCTGGATCTGGCTCTAATATCTGCTTTGTCTCTTTCACTGTGCTTTTTTAAAAATCTGGCTAAGAGTTGTGCCATGTTTAATGTTTGCAGTAGGTGTACTCCCTAGGGATCTCAAAATCCTGTAGTGTTTTTGCTTTTGTCTCCTGTATTGACTTTGGTCTTCCTTATATACCCTTCCTCAGAGATACTAGCTATCTACTATATCTGATAATCCACTATTACACTGGAGCCCTCTTGGTGTGGTGGTAAGGTGTGGGAGTTGGAAGCATTCTAGGTAAATCTGTCTTTTAGTGTGTTCATGTCTGTGACCTGTGACCTATACAAGTGTTTATTCTCGTAGAGTTTCCCACTCCAGTCCTGTACTTGGGTAAAATAGGAAGGATAGAAGGGGCTGCAGTGAGACCAACACCCTTCCTCCATGACTCTGGAACAAGACTCTGGTAAAGTCTTTATCCTGGAGAGAAGGCCTTTGTTATAGACAATGCGGTGGTAATATTTCAGAATGATTTTTCTTTCTTTCTAGTTGATTGAATCAAAAGGTGCCCTTTCTTAGATATTCAACCATGAGAACCTAGTGGAGTTCCTAGAGGTAAAGCTCATGAACATTTTGCTGCCCACATTCCACCAAGACTGTGGCCTCCAGGAGTTTCTTCCTCTCACGTTAGTCTATATTCAATCTAAAGCAATTAATGAAAATTACCATTCAGTGCTCCTACCATTTTATGGTTCCAATGACTTTTGTTCCAGGTAATCAGATCTCTGCTGTGACTTTCTGAATTCACCTGTCTCTCTAAATTTCATGAAAATAATGTGCCCTGAAATCTCACTTCTCTGACGAGTCAAAGAGGCATTTTTAAATTGTTGTTGTAATGATGGGAGTGACTATTTCTCTGGAGCTAAAACTGTCTCATAACTATTTTAATGGTTGAACTATTTTATCTGAATATAGTCTGTTTCACTTATTTCTTGTTAAGCATTTAGTTTTTGTTTTCTAATTACAAGAAATAATACAGAGATAAACAGTATTTTTATATTGTGACAAATTAAATCCATATAATTTAAATTACTGAGTTCAAGTTTATGAATGTATTGCTTTGATACCTAGAGCCATATTGCTTTCAAAAAACTTATCATATCCTCGGGTCCTATGAGAGTGAATAAATAAAAGTGCCCTTTTATTATTGTACTTTTTGAACAATGCATATTATCATTTAAAAAATTGATGCTTTCTAAGTGAAATATGATGCTTTTAATTGTATTTATTTTATTACAAAAATGTTGAGGAATGTGTACATATATTTATATTTGTACAAGCTATTTCAGCATCTTCTTTCTTGATTCTAATTATGCTCTTTATCCATCTATATATTGAGATCTTAAAAGGCTATCAATTTGAAAGCATTTTTGATGCATTAAGAATATTAATCCTTTGTCATATTTACTGAAAATATTTTAAGTACCATATTATTTGCTTTTAATTGTGATGTGATGTTTACTTTGATACATATCAGTTTCAAGTGTTGTATATTTTAATATGCCTATACCTCTGTTTGTAATTTCTTCTATTACTTCTAAGTTTGAATAGTTCTTCCCAATCTAGGCTAATGGCTTTTTAATAGCAGTGGTGATACATATTATTTGTGATGGTTGTTCACCATTTCAAGAATTATCATGCTACTGGAACTTCAGTGAGGATACTTTGTTAGTATTTTCATGTTCTTTAATAATCTCCATTCTGTTGACACCACTTGACACTATTCTGGTGATTTGATTTGCCTTCAGCAGTTCCATAAGAAATGTCTTTATCTTCTGAATTATAACCATTGGCATTTACTTTGTTATTACATCATTAAAAATAAGAGTCAGCACAGGATCACAGTATGCAGGGTTTTAAACTCTCATCAAACAAATGACATAATCTTCTCTGGAATCCCCACTAGTTGGTAAATGACTCAGTTTGGGGGCGCTAAAACAAAAATCTTACTTCTGGTGATTATTTTTTATGTCAACTCTAAAATTGTCAAGTTTATCCTGTACAAACAGTCTGATTAATATAAGGGAAGATTCCATACTCTGCAGTAACATATTTTTATCTTTTATTTTATCTTTTTATTCCCATGTATATTATGAAAATTAACTTCAAATAGAAAAGAATGAGTCCTCTCACAATCTTTACTTTTTATATTAGATTAACATGGAGACTGCCAAATATTGAGTTTGAAAAGAGCCAAAATGTGTAATATGTTCTATCTCCTGATGTATTAAAAATGTATACCAGATAGTTATACATGTGAAGGCTACCAATTTCTCAACACTCTTTTTATGTTTTGGGAAATCTTCCTTACCTACGTCCCACCTCCTACAACAAGTGAGAAAGAGGTAAGATGTTTTCAGTCCCTGCTCCCCATCAGGCAGGGTCATCTAGAGATTTGACTTCTTCAGAACTGAGTCAAAGGTATAGCAAAGTTGAGAAATTATTAATATCAGTGTCACAGGCTGTCAGTGGCAATAACCTAGAGAGTGGTGGTGAAGTCTGTTCATTTTCTGGACCTGATTATCTAGCCTATAGTGTAATTCCGTAAGACCTAATATTCTTCCAAAATGTTTCTATTATGCTTAAGCAAAGTTAATTTCTGATGATTGCAATAAAGCAATCTGATTATACAGAGGAATGCATTGATGTCCACTTGATTTCTTGTATCAGAAATAACACTCCAAAGGAGAATCTAATATTTTATTATTTTTCTTTAGCATCAAGAGGGAAAAAACTAACTTGTTACACTATGAACATTAAAAAAACATTTTTATAACTGCATACCAAGAAGAAACATATCATGAAAGTTCTACTCTTTTAAACGATGTTATACATGTCTCTTTTCTCAGTTACCATATCTTACATGTCTTTTCAATCCCTCAAATTATTAATTTTTAGTTTACAAAAGGAAAATGCCAACCTACATCAATGAAAACACATTTACTGGCCAAATACTGTTAGAATCACATTTATCTTTGCCTGGGAAAAGATGATCTAAAAGGACATTTTGAACCAAAGCATTTTTGCAGCATATTTGCTATGGTTTCTTTTATTTGACCAAAACATATGCCACAAAATATTATCATTAGAATTACTTTTCACATTTATTTTAAGAACCTATGTAATTCTGAGGTTTTACCCTGCGATTCAGTATGCATATGCATTCCAAGAAGAACATATGGAGATTAATTTGTTGTTTTGTCAGGTTTCTTCAAAATTGAAGTTTCATGGGATTGAAAGCCAGTGCAATCTCCATTTAAAATCTGAGTGTGATATTATATCATTCTTTTAATCATTTAAAAATGTTTCCTGTTATTTTTCCTTGGAGATGTATGTAAGGTGTGGTCTTTACCATCAAGGAGTTCACAATATAGTAGCGGAGAACTGTCAGGAGCTAAGAATTATTGGGAAATGTTTCATTGAAGAGTTAGGCTTGCACTGAATCTTAGTAATTGATTTCTGAGGGAACACAGAAAGGATAGGGGAGTCCAGGATTCAGAAATACAACAAACGAAGGCATGCTAATATGGAAGAACAAAACAGTTTCAGGGAATAGCAAACAATGTGACTGAAGGTCACAGAAATAACAGTGAGAAATAAGGTAGTAAGACAGTGGTTTTTATTTTTTTTTTGGATATTGAATTCTACTAATAATCTGAGGGAAAATGTCTTAATCAGAAAAGACACACACTCTATTTTGTGAAGAATTTTTCATCAATATTATGTCCATCCATGGACTCAAGATCACAGAGGACTTTTTATATTATGCTATGATGTTTACTTTTTATCCTATATGCACTTTAAGATGTGAGTGATTTAAATGAAACCAGATACATGAATGGGACCAGATACACTAGAAGACATGAGTAATTTAATTCGGAACAGGGATTAGTATGATGTCTTTCTGCATCCAATCACAGTGGCACAAATATTCACCAACATTATTTCCTAGGTTATAGCTTCTCATGAGATTAGGAACTGTTAATTGATGTAACCTTGTTACTGTCTCTATTATAAATAATATTTGCCTTATTGCAATGCCTTGGTTGGGCTATTTCCTGTTAGTGATCACCCCTAATACTTCCTCCCTAGTCTTTGGGCAAAGGGCACTGCTTTTCCCTTTGTATCATTTCATCTCAGTTATGGACATAGACCCTTTCCTCTCTCCAGAGAGCAGAACCAATACCAGGCTGTAATTTTAGTCAGAGTTTAATGAAAGGGTATGGACAACGAATGGAAATTACAGCACAAGAGTAAAGTAAAACTTCTGGCCAAGCGTTGGGTCTCTTAATCAATTTCAGCCAATCTTTCTAACAACTCTAGAACTGCTTCAGGCCTCCAGAGGGCTTGGAATATGGACATTTATTCTATTGCCCAGAAAAAAAAGAAGCTTCTCTCCTGAGTTGGTATAATGTCTCTTTAGTGAAATTTATTCCCTATCCAGGATTAACCTTCATAGGTTGCTTGACGTTGGGAACACTAATTCATTTTAGGTGTGTGATAGAAAGCATTAGAAGAAAGAACTCATCAATTCCTTCCTGGGGGTGGGGGAAAAGGGGAGATATTAATCAAAAAGCACAAACTTTGCATTGTAAGATGAATAAGTTCTGGAGACCTAATGTACAGCATGGTGATTATAGTTAATAATACTGTATTATATACTTGCAATTTGCTAAAAGAGTAGATCTCATGTTAATACCACACCAAAAACAAAAGGGGGGGGGTAACTACAGAATGCTATGTTAATTCATTTGCTTGTTGTTATCATTTTGCAATGTATACATATATCAAAACATCACATTGTATAACTTAAATATATACAATATTTATTTGTCAAAAATAAATAAAAACTTTAAAAAAGTAATTCCTTTCTTCCTTACATATGTGTGCCCTTGCACCCATGAAGAAGGAAGAGTCCATATCTCCACTCCTCCCACTCTGAATCTGGGCTGAACTGTTAATTACCTTGATTAATACAATGTGACAGAAATAATGCTCTATCAGTTTCTGGCCTAACCTTCAAGAAAGAGACCTCAAAGCTTCTATTTTCTTGACAGCCAGCACCATATAGGATGTCTGACTATCTTGAGACCACCATGCTGTAGGAAATCCCAAGCTAGCCACAGTGAGAAGCATTTTGGAGAGAGAAGAGTATCCCACCAGCCTCCAGATGTTCCAACCATCCCAACTGAGGAATTAGAACAGGTGAGTAATAAAGCCACCGTTTTGGACTGAATTGTGTGCCACCCCTCACCCCCACCCCTGGATTCATGTTGAAGATCTAACCCTCCAGGGTGACTATATTTAGAAATATAGCCTTTAAAGGAGGTAATGAAGGTTAAACGAGGTTATAAGAGTAGGATCATAATCCAATAGGCCTGGATTTTTATAAAAGAGGAAGAATGAGAAATGCATAAGCACAAAGAGAAAGCCACCTGAGGACACACTGAGAAGGCCTCTTGTCTGCAAGCCAAAGAGAGAGGTCTCAGGCGAAACCAAACCTGCTGGCATCTTGATCTTGTACTTCTAGTCTCCAGACCGGTGAGAAAATAAATTGAGGTTGTTTAAACTACCTATTCTGTGGGATTTTGTTATGGCAGCCCTAGAGAACTAATACAGCCATCCTGGAAGTTCTATCCCTAACACACTCCATGTAGCAGATAAACTACCCAGCTGAGCGATGCACACATGGCAGAATCATGAGAAATAGAAAGTTAGTTTCCTGTTAAATTTTGGGATAGTTTCTCAGCAGGGATAGATGGCTGAAACAAAGGTAAAGCCTATTCCTACCCACAGGGGTGTCTGTTGATAAAATGACACTGACAGATATTTCTTGTTCATAGATAGTCACCAAGATCAGGGTCATTTAGTGCTACTCATGAATACCTAATTATATCTTCCTACCTCCAGACTTTCCCATAGTCACTCCCTATTCAAATAACCACATTTGACAATGTGGTAAATTATAAAAATAATTCTTCATTTGTAACATCCTTGCAACTTTTGGGGGTATAATGCCTTCTAAGATAGGACAAAGTATGAATTAAAGAACTGTTGAATGTTATTTGCTAACATTTTATTTATAATTTTTTTAATTCAATTTAGTAAATGAAATTGGAACAAACTTTTTGTGATGAGAAAAACAGCTGTGGAGAAAAACAACTTTTGTTTTTCTGAGTTGCCGCCTAGGCATTTTACAGTATAATAACCCTGCTCATACCCAGAGTCTGGACATTTAGATAAGAACTTGAATTTAGGATGCCTATCATAAATTCTTGCTTTCCTTTTTCCTGGGCACTTTTAAAAATAGTAACCACTCAGAGTTAAGCCTGGGAAAAGTTAGTAACCCTCACCCCAACCATCTTTGCTTTCTATTCTGCTCCTTATCTTCTGCTCACTTCTGACCTTGGAGGAAAGACTTAGCTCATTGAGCCTCTTTGCTTCTGGGATCTTGTGACTATTTCTTTTGTGTCAGTGTATTGAAAACGTGACTTGAATCAAAATGATACTGTGGGTTTCACTTCCCCAAAGGAGGAGCTTGGATTCTTTGGGAGCTACCCGCTGACCACGTGTGTGTGGCTTGTGCCGCCTTCTTCAGCAGATCAGAATCTGCATATTCTTAATGTAATACACCAGTTGTGGGCCCCCCAGTACACTTCTTCTGGGGGCTAACATTAACCATTGTATTATCAACATAATTTAGTGTCATAAAGTGAATTTGGAGTTTTCCAATTTTTTTCTGTACTAAGAGACAAAGAGTACATTAATTACATGTTCCTTGGATACTACAGAGAGATCTTTAATTGACTTTTCAATTAACTTGATGATTTCTTTTTTAGATTTCTTGGGTCAATAGCAGTAATATTTATTTTCCCCAAAACATTTACTTCAAATTGATATTCAAATTAATTGACATAAGCTGTGTGGGCTATTTTCTTTTGTTTTCAGTTTTACCGGCATAGGTCTGTTTCTTCTCTTCTTTTATTTTCCCCTTTTTTCCAAATTTATTGAGGAAAAATTGACAAATATAATTGCATATATTTTAAGTGTATAATCTGTTGATTTGATATACAAGTATGTTGTGTAATAATTACCAAAATTAAGATAATTAACACATTCACCACCTCTCATAGTTAACTTTTACATTTTTTTGAGCGGTGAGAATGCTTAAGATCTAGTCTCAGCATCTTTCAAGTGTATAATACTGTATCATTAACTATAGTCACCATGCTGTACATTAGATCCCCAGAACTTATTTGTCTTATTACTGAAAGCTTGTACTTTTTGAGACCTACAGATTTGCCCTCCCTCCTTTTTTCCCTTCCCACCATTCTATTCTCTATTTCTATGAAATTTGCTTCTTCTTCTTTTTTTCTTAATAGATTCCCACATAAGAGTGAGATCATACAGTATTTGTCTTTCTCTGTCTGGCTTATTTCACTTAGCATAATACCCTCCAGTTTCAACCATGTTGTCACAAATGGTAGGATTTCCTTGTTTTATATAGCTGAATGATAGTCCATTACATATTTATATCTAAATAGATAAATAGATAGGGGTAGACAGATAGATAGATGTCCATTTATCCATCAAAGGACATTTAGGCTGTTTCCATATCTTGGTCATTGTGAATAATGCTACAATGAACATGGGAGTGAAAATGCACACTCTAATTGAGATTTGAACTCAACTATTGCTCCGAAGATTCTGATTTTCCTGGGCAATCTCTTCTAGCAAACAGAGTAAAATTAACTCTCAAAGCAGAGGTGCTTCCCAATCTTCATGTAAGTGACATTGTCATCTGAGGTATATTTTATTTGTAAGGATTTTAAATTTCTAATTTCTATGAAATACCAAATGTCCTTACCTGAAAACTCTTTAAACTCTAAGAGACAGGCTGCAATCTTGCATTCAGGGACTTGGGGCTTAAAGTGGGCTTTTCATCCATCAGGGCAACACTGATCTGCAAGCAGAATGTGTCAATGCATCAATCAGATTTGTTTCCTGGAATGAAGTCTCCTGATGAAAATCAGTATCATAAAATTACCCTTACTTTGTGCTCACCTATTGTGGTATCTTCCTAAATCTTTTTAATTAAAAAATAATGTTTTAGATGTCACTGACTCCCGAGGTTTATAATCCAGCCCTCTTCACAAACAAAATGTGGTAGGTATACACAATTTAGAAGAAAACTGATGAGAATACATAGCCCTCAAAGAAAAATATATTACATCCAGATATTACTATGAAAGCTTGCCAACAAGATCAAAAGTGTAAGAGTCAGGGAGATGGAAAGGGAGAATTAAGAACACTAAATGCAATCTTAAGAAATTGTTAACTAGCAGAAAGAGTTTAAGATACTGAAATAAGATAGAATGGGACTAGAATTCTACCATTTATCAGTAGCCTGACTTGGGTGAATTATAAAATCTGGTTTCCATATTTATAAAATTGGGATAATAATATCTATCCTCCATGGTTTTTAGAAGGTATATTTAAATTATGTGCATCTATATTTTTCTCCATCTGAGTGAAAAAATGAACGTTCAGAGAACTGAGAGCAAGGCAGATGACACTAGTTAAAAAGCGAAAAATTTACCAGGAACAGGAGAGACTTATCTTCACTAACCAGGTGGGGACAGGGCCCAGTGTTAAATTAGCCCAATATCTCCAAGAAAACTGCTGAAAACAGACTAAACATCCCTTGCTTCATGGATAAGAAATCTCTGATATCCCTACCAATTGGGAAATACTGAATATGGAGGCAGGGCAGGAAAGTATCAGAAGAGGAGATGGAAGCAGGAAAGGAGAGGAGAGTGAATGTCTCTATTCTACATAAAACAGATCCCATCAGAGAAGTGGAATTAACCCTGCCTGAAGCTGGTCTGCTGGCTCTCCTGAGGGCAAAGAGTCACAAATGGAGTTAAACTGAAGATGGTTGATGTTCACAAGCTGATATGACTAGAGTTCCCTAATGCTGGGTAGTACACAACTTCTGGAAATATATGCAGGGGGCCTGACTTCCTGGGGGGATAACTAGGAAACAATAATTCTTAATGTCAGTCTTGATTTGCTGCTAATGGTTTGGGATCTTGAGGTTTCCAGTATTGCCTTTGGGGTTTGGGTTATAAGTAGGTGCCCAAATAATGTCTTTTCATTCCTTTATAAATTACTGGTGATCTAAATTCTGTGGCTTCCCAAATTAATCAGGTGGAAATAAGATAAATCCTAAGAAACATCCCTTAGGTATTTGGCCACATATATTAAAGAGTAGGTCAGCTTCAAATAGGATTAATGATCACTCACAAATTATATGAAAATATTAATAAAATTATTTTCATATATATGTACATATATATACATATAGAGAGATACACACACACTCACACACACACACACACACACACACACAAACATATAGCACTCCCATCATCATTTATTAGCTTAGAATGTAGGAAGACCAAAACCCTTGATCAATGTTATTAAATTGCTTATCATCTGTAAAAAAGGAAATGACTTATTATTACGGAATACCTGCAGCCAAGTTGAGATATATGTGAGTCATTATAAAGAGCTTGTTTTCATAAGTGGGAATCAAAATTGTGATTGATAGAATTCAACTTACAAAGGAAATGACATACGGTTAAGCTGACATATCAAAAATGTTTGCTCAGCCACATAGAACAGGGAGATCAGCTCGGTGCTTTGTGACCACCTAGAGGGGTGGGATAGGGAGGGTGGGAGGGAGGGAGACGCAAGAGGGAAGAGATATGGGAACATATGTATAACTGATTCACTTTTTTATGAAGCAGAAACTAACACACCATTGTAAAGCAATTATACTCCAATAAAGATGTTAAAAAAAAAAAAGTTTGCTCAAGTATTGAGTGTGGAATGTGGAGTTTCAGCAAAAGTAAAAGATTTCTGCTTTGCCACTAATTGGTCCAAGCTCAGCAGTCCCCAAATTGCAAATTAAACAAATACTTTCTGCATGTTCACTGTAGCAGTAAATTACATAATGCATTATAAATTATAGTTAAAAGGGCAGTTTTCCTTTGAAAGTGTGATACAAGGCCAGAAAGGATGAGAAATAATCAGCATCCTACTGTTTCCTCTTTGCAGAAGAAATGTATTTAGAACAGTTAGTGAAGGAAATGGATCTCACTAGTATAATGGCCAAACCACCTGCTATTCAACAATTACAGGTATCTTTGATTTGCTAAAATTCCTAATGTTTTTTAGTAACATGTTACCTTCATGTAAACATGCCAGTACTATATAATCTTTTTCAGGTTTGTGTTTGGGAGTATTAAAGTTGCTTTTGTCTTTTGCCAGCTGCATTTTCCTGTTTCCCACTAGTTTGAGAGGGGTAGTTGCATTATCAGAAGTCCAAGCAGGACTAAAGATTAGAAACAATAAATCTAAGTCCCATCCAATCCAATTAGAAATTTGTAAAATGAATTCTGATGAGATGACCCAAGCTCTATACATGGCATGCAGTGTTCATCCCACGCATAGAATTTCCTCAAATGAATTACTGAAGAGTAACACAAATTCATTGCTTATATGAACGTTGATCAAACATATGTTGTCTCTGGTCGAAGGATAAATCAACGTGTTATAAAATATGTAGTGTGCTCTAAATTATATATTCTCACTAATATTTTTATTCACGTGGAGTAAAAAGAGACACATGTTGCTGTTCTTCACCACAGAATAAATCATGAGAAAGATACCAAGGGGAGATCACAGCTGACATTTAAGTTGTGTGCTACCCAAAGCCTGAACCTTAAAACTGAAATAGAAAATTAAGAATACCCAGAATTCTAAGTATAAAAGTTAATATAACAAAATCTGAAGTATATACTTTCTATCCTTTCTTTTTCCAGCTTCTTTAAAATACATAAAATTATAGAAAGTAATAATTATAACTATATATTGTTGGGTGTGTAATATAAATAGATGTCATATGCATAACCATAATAGCACAAAAATGTGGATGAGATAACAGAACTTTATGAATAATGTTTCTATATCTCATTGGAATAAAGGTGATGTAAATATGAAGTAGGTTCTGATAAATTAAGTTGTATATTGTTAGCCTTAGAGCAATTACTAAAACAAAAAATTTTAATGTAGTGTATATCATTAAGAAATTAAAATATTACACTAAAAGATACTCCATTAATGCAAAAGGAAAACAACATAAAAGAGGAACAAAGTAACAAAAGTAAATAAGATATAATTTTTTAAAAAAGCAGCAGAGGTAAATTCAACTATTTTAATAATAGTATTAAATGTGAATGGATTAAACAATCCAAAGAAAAGAGAGTCAGATTGGATTAAAAAGAAAACATACACAATGCTAAGTCCAATATATCATCTAAAAGAGATAGCTTGCTATTCAAGGGTACAAGTAGGTTGAAAATAAAAAGATGAATAAAGATATACCATGGAAACAGCAACCATAAGTGAGGTGGAATGGCATTACTAACATGAGACAAAATGACTTTTAAACAAATAAATGTTACTAGAGATAAGATTTAATAATTAGGTTAATACATGAAGAATATTTAATACAAATATACAATAATATTTATAGTTAGAAACATTATAAAAAATTAACCATTATAAATAACAATTATAAGCAAGCACTTACAAGAGAGACTTAAAATACGTGAAGCAAAAATTGACAATATCTAGCTGACACATATATAATTCAATAATAATGGCTCAAGATTTCAGTATCCCACTTTCAAACGGATAGAATAACTACACAGAAATAAATGAAATGCTTGAATAGAAATATAAGCCAATTAGACCTAACAGATCTTTGTATGGCACTCAACAAAGCAATAGCCTAATATACATTATTTTCAAGTGTACGTGGAACATTTTGCAGGATAGACTGTATACTAGGCCATAAAACTATTACATTTAAAAAGATTGATATCATATAAAGTATGTTCTCTGACCACCATGGAGTGAAACTAGAGATAGTAACAGAAAGGACTTTAGGAAATTTGCTAATATGTGGAAAGCAATCAAGATACTTCCAAATAACATAAATCAAGGAGGAAATCACAAAACACATTAGAAAATACTTTGAGATGAATGGAAATAACATAAAAATAATAAACATATTGTGTGTAGCTAAAGCAGTGCTTAGAAAGGAATTTGTAAGTATAAATACCTATATTACAAAGAAGATACCCCCCCCAAAAAAAAGAAGATCCCAAATCAATCACCTAACCTTCCACCTTAATACACTGAAGATAGAAGAGTAAACTAAATATAAAGCAAGCAGAAAGAGGGAATAATGAATACTGGAGCAAAAATTAATTAGAATAGAAAAACATTTGAGAAAATCAATGAAACAAAACAATTTGATCTTTGACAAGATCAACAAATTAACAAACTTTCAGCTAGATTAACCTAGAGAAAAAAGAAAAGTCTCAAATTACTAAAATGGGAATGAAAGAGAGGACATCACTATCAACCTTACAGAAATAGAAAAATCACAAGGGAATACTATGAACAACTGGATGTCAAAAAATAAATAATTTAAATAAAATGGAAAAATTTCTACAAAGACATAAACCACTGAAACTGACTCAAAAGGGGAGTGAAAATCTGAATGGAGCTTTAACAAGGAAAGAGACTGAATTAGTAATGAAAAAGCACCCCGCAAAGTAAAGTTCCAAAAGAAAAGGACCAAATGGCTTCACTGGTGAATTCTATGAAATACTTAATTAAGAATTTATACAATTTTTTAACATACTCTTCCCAGAAAAAAAGAAGAGGAAACCCTTATCAATTCATTCTCTGAGGCTAGTATTATCTTTATATAAATAACAAGGAAAATAACGTGGTTTTTTTTGTTTTTTTTTTTACCTCACAGGGAAAAATACTATTTACCAATATCTCATAAACATAGACACAAAAATCCTTAGCAAACAAACAAAAAAATCCTCAGAAAATACCAAAACCAGCAACATAGTAAAAAGATTATACACCCTGAGGAAGTGGCATTTATCCCAAGAATACAAGATTATCTTAAGAGATGAAACTAATGAATGTTATATTATAGCATCAGTAGATAAAAGTACAAAAACCACATGATCATCTCAATAGATGCAGAAAAACATTTGAAAAAAAACTAACACCCTTTCATGATGAAAACACTGAAAAAATTAGGAATAGAAAGTATATCTATGTAATTGTTAGAGGGCATTAACATGATAAAGGTCACTTATGAAAATACACAGCTAACACTATACTTAATGGTGAAAGACCAAATATTTTCCCTTTGCAATCAAAAAGAAGACAAGTATTTCTGTTTCTATCACTTATGTTAACCACTTCTATTCATCATGATACTGCAGTTTCCAGCCAGAGCAATTTGGTAAGAAAAGCAAATAAAAGGCATAAAGATTGTATAGGAAGAAGTAAAACAATTTCTATTGGCAGATAAGATTATGTTGCATACAGAAAATCCTGAGGAATCCACTAAAAAGTATTAGAAAAAAGTGAGCTCCATAAAGTTGCAGGGTACAAGATCAGTGTACAAAAATTAATAATTTTATATCTATACAAAGCTATAATCAGAAAATGAAATTTTAAAAAACCAATTCAATTTGCAATAATACCAAAAAAATAAAATACCTAGGGACAAACATAACAGAAGAAATGTAAAATTTGTACTGTGAAAACTACAAAATATTGTTGAAATAAATTAAAGATCAAACTGTGTGGAAACACCTCCCACATTTATAAACTGAAATATTTAATATTGCTAAGATGGCAATATTCCCTAAATTGATCCATAGATTCAACAAAATCTTTATCAAAATCTTACTTGCTTCTTTTTCAGAAATCAACAAGCTGCTACTAAAATTCATATGGAAATGCAGGGGAGCCTGAATAACTAAAGCAACATTGAAAAAAAAAGAACAAAGAGGATTCATATTTCCTGATTTCAAAACTTACTGCAGAGGTATGTAATCATAATCAAAACAGTGTGGTATTGGCATATAGACAGACATATATAGAACAACAGAATAGAACTGAGAGTCCAGAAATAAATCTAAATTTTTACAGTCATTTGATTTTCAATAAGGGTTCCAAGGCTATTCAATGGAAGAATATTTATTTTGCATCACATTTCACAATAAACATTTAAAATAATGCTACAGTATACATGGAACTCAAGAATCAGTCAGTTTGAAAGATAAGGGGAAAAATGAAAAGAAGAAGGGAGTAAAAATGTTTTGCATGCATTTGGCAGAAATGCATTTTTCTTTAATCTGTCATGGGAAGAATTACTGAAAATTACTGCAAATCTATATATGAGAAATAAGTCTCCTAGTAGGCTACTGAAAAAATCTACTCATGGAGTTAAAAGTGAAGACAAATACTAAAATATTACTCTGCTGAAAGAGAGTGGAAGGTTTTTAAAATTAAGTATTATGGTCACATTTTTAATTTTTAGATGTGGACCCTTGTGATGGCAGCCTCTTTAATCAGTGGTCTGCAAATTAGCTTGATTATATTATGTCTGTCTAAAATAATTTAGAGTCCTCACTCCTTATATGTACCTGAACTACTATTTCATGTGTATTATAAAGCATATAAAATATGTAAAAGTAAACATTTGAGATATAATACTTCTAAATGTCTTGTTAATTGTTATAGTATTGTAGTATCAATAGATAAAACCTTAAAGCATTATACATAATTATAGCAAGCTAGTTAATGTTACTGGATGAAAAACCATTACTTCACATAATCTATTTTATAACTATCATTTTTATTGGGGGTACATATTTGAGCTCATCAGAGCTAAAAATATTATGACACTCAGATCCAGTATATCCTGCTTATAAACATTTACCTTTCCATATCGTTTCTCTGAATCTGCTGTTCAGAACCAAGGAGGCCTATGCTGTTTCAATGACCAAAGCCATGTTCTGATCCTTGTTATGTGGGAAAACTATACAGTTTTAATTTAGAGCATGGCCTTTACATTTACAAAGATGGTTTTTGCTTCTTGAACTCAAGTCCACCTCTTACAAGTTGTGAACATTATCCAGGATGTTTACGATTCAGATTCCTCACCTATAAAATGGGGATGATAGTAAGCAGTGCCTTCCTATAAGGAATTAGTTGCAACTATATGAAATAATGCCTCCCAACTATTTATCTTAGCCCATAGCACTTAATTCAACTTTACGAATTGTAGCTGTAATTATTTTTGTTATAATTATCTCTAGTGTAAAAGCTACAAATTAAACTCCATTCTCAACTCCACATTTTAAATCTAATTCACCTCACTTAAATGTAACTCCTTTCAAATAGGGTCCCAACCTCACAATCCAAATATTCCCTTAATCCTTCTTGAAGTCCCCCTACAGAAGGTAATAATATCTTCATGCAAAATCCTTCTAATATTTTGGAACATTTTACATATTCTGCATACATTATATTCACGTTCATACCTAATCTCAGGATTGTTCTCTCACCAAACCCGCCACCATACTGAAATATCTTTCAAAGCAGAGACTGTGTTTTTAGATCTTTCAAACACAATGACTGCCTTGCACACAACAGCTTTGCAAAAACAGTGTAAGAATTAAGAGAAAAAATGGTTTTAAATTACACTGTGAACTAGAAGCTGATCACTTATACTGGCAATTTCACATTTTGTTCAAAATTATTGTACTTCTCTATGAGCTGCAACAACTTCACAGTTTCTCTAAAAGCAAGTATCATTTAAAGATTTTTAGAAAAGAATTTTAGTAGAATTATCTTTCTCACATCTATTGTTATGTACAATAAGCTGGTACAAATTACACAAAGAAATACAAACATTTCCTTAAGAAGTTACAGTGTATGAAGCTTTCTTTTTCTGGTACACACTTGTTTAGCTTTTCAAAACACTCACATGTGTGCTACATGCACACACACACACACACTCACATCCTTCTAGATGTTTTGAATGAAATCATTAACAGCAATACCTTAAAACTCCTATTAAACTTTAAAAAAATACCCATATAGTTTATTATTTATGTTAAATATATAGCTATGTTATCAAGATTTTCTAAATGGTTAAAACAGTGTTATATGTATCTAGTAACAATTAGTAGATTATCAATTATTTGATTGCTATAGATAAATCAGTGTTCCAAAATGAAAAATAGCAGTGACCTTGTAGTTGGTACTATTTTGTATAATTTTACGTTTTTCAACTATTCACAGATTTCTATAATGTACAAATGACGCAATTTGTATTTGTGATTTTCAGTTTGCAAACATAATACACTATATCAAAATCTTCAAACTGCTATACAACAGTTGCTATAGATAATAAATAATCCAGACCTTAGGAAATTATCAACTTTGGAATGTGTTATGATATTTTGGCAGGACCATAAAGCAAGCGTGCATAATGGGAGGGTGGACATTTGCCTTCATGGAATGTGCAGTCCTAGTGTCAGTCACCTTGGAAAAAAAAAGGGGCAAAAAATAAGAACTTCTGGAAGCAAGCCTTAAAAATCTGCTTAAAATAAAAATATTGCCTCTATCTAGAACCTGAGGTCAATTTATCCAAATTTCCAAGCCTAGGTGTAAGATGTAGTGAGCAACATAGGGAAATAAGATTAAGGCTTCTTAAAGTAGTGTGGGTTTATGCGGCAAATTTAGGTTACTTTGTAAAAAATGTGTGTGTGTGTGTGTGTGTGTGTGTGTGTGTGTGGTGTGATGTGCTTTGGTTTACCCTCAAATCCTTAGTAAGGTCTTATTAATTGTATATCCAAACTTCTTTTGTAGAAGTTAGGTCTACACCAATTTTTAGGTGATGAGGAGATCAGTGCACCATCTCACCACAAACACACTCTCATTACCCTTGAAACAATCAAGAATAGTGTGAGGGGGCTTCCCTGGTGGCACAGTGGTTGAGAGTCCGCCTGCCGATGCAGGGGACACGGGTTCGTGCCCCGGTCTGGGAAGATCCCACATGCCGCGGAGCAGCTGGGCCCATGAGCCACGGCCGTGGGGCCTGCGCGTCCGGAGCCTGTGCTCTGCAGCGGGAGAGGCCACTAGTGAGAGGCCCGCGTACCAGAAAAAAAAAAAAAAAGAAAAAAGAATAGTGTGAGGGATAGCAGTAGTCACTAATGAGGGCCAGCTCTGAGCAGCAAGATGACAGCATCTCAAGGATTCTGAATTGCAAAGTCAATATTGTCAAGGCAAGAAGAATCAGAAGGCCTTCTTCTGAGAAACTCAGACATAAATGAAAAACCCATTAAATGGGGGCTAAATTCCAGAAATTTTGTTGGTAGGATATTTTGACATAATGGTTCAGGTATAATTTTTTTTTAAAAAGAAAGAAGTTGTATTTTTAGTAAATATTATAGGATGAACTACAACTATGAGTTTTGCTTGTATAACAGCTACAAGTATTGACATGCATTTAAGCACTACTAGGTAGATACGAATTGAGCTACTTTTTCATTAAAAAATAGAAGCTGTTATGAATTCAATAAATACTAGTAAATATGTACTCTTTTCCAAAATGCAAAAGAAATCTTTTCCCATTTGCTCACAAGCCTCACAATGGGCAAGATGAAGTTGTCTTAGAATACCACAAACATCCCACAAACTTGAACTTGCTTTCCCACTTTAAAACTGGAAACTTGAAAATGCCAAGGAGATAACGTACTTCATAAAGAAGAAGTGAAATACTGAATTTTCTGGAGAATTTTAATCAGTAAATGTTATAACGTATTTGTATTTACATTTAGTGATTATTTCACAAAGATTATGCTATGTAACTTACATTTACTCATTAAATCTCACATGTAGGAGGCAACGTAGTTAGGGTTAACCAATACATGCATTCTTTAGCTCTTTCTTAGCTTTGTCAGTTGTTTCATTTAGTCCATACTTTTTCTTATTTATTCTTTGAGTGGGGAAGCAAATTATAAGAGAGAGGAAAGTTCAGTCATTTCAAAACATAGTTACATGAGATGTGAATCAATTTCTTTAATAGAACAGGACTCTAAAAATGTGTATGAAGCATATATTTTAAAAAGTAATTCAAATGAACTCATGTTCTGTGGAAAAACACATTAATTTGAAAAGAGAGAGCAGGTGTTTGAGGAGATGCTTTACACTGGGCTGTGTTTACATCATCTGAAATCTAATTGAAGCACTTTCGCTGGTTACACACTAGTTTTCAGCTTTGAAGCTCTTTACAAATAGCAGCTAACTCCCTCTATCACATCACATAAGTGAAAAATGAGATGGAAGCAAAGAGCTTAACTTCATTTTCCGATGCAACACATAAAAGTAGCAGCAAGCAGGCAAGTTTCCAGTATTTCCTGCATCATTTTAATTCTCTGTGCTTCTGTATGTGTATCAAAAGGTTCAGTAGATGGGAGAGGGATAACTGCCATTTAAAATTTGCGCTTTTAACTGATATGTCAAATCAGTGTGTAATAAAAGATTATTTCCAAATTGCAAAGGTCAAAGAAAGGGTTTTAATTTTCTTTTCCTCTACAGTCCATCAACAAGTACAAGATATATATATATATATATATATATATATATATATATATATATATATCTGATTAGCTATTGAATCTCAGTGAGCAGAAATTGTTTTTAACTGAACGTTACCTCAGGCAGGAAAAAACAAGGACATTTTTATTACCCCAGTTGAGCATACTAGACATTTTGTCATAATATTTGGTGTAACTTATTGGCATTAACACAGTACAAGAGATTGGCATGCTAGAAAAATAAAATAGATCCTGTGGAACATATCAAAATATGCTAAGACCTAAGGACCGTGTCATCCTCCAGTACAAAAGCAGAGCGGCTGGTTTCTTCCAGTTCATAACTTAAATGTCATTTGTCCTTAAGGCTCTCTTCATGTTACCACAAATATATGAAGAACTAACACTGCATCTAGTACAAAGAAATATGCATCCCAGGTTGAGGGATCTATGTATAATCTTGTATAGATTATACATAGTTGTGCTAGTTGCATCTCAATATCTATTGTGTTAATTTTCCTTTAGTTATGGATATCCCAAATTTTCTTGGATACATTGAAAGGTAAGTAATAGACACACATACAAACACACATACACACACACCCTCTACAAAAAACATATGCACAAAATTTACTTCTTCAGTTAAAAAGTTAATTTCCATTAGAGTTAAAATAATTTCTCTCTATAAATTTAAATATCCATCTGAAACAGATATTTCAGAAAATATTTTATATATTTCATCTAATATTAACTGTGATGTCAATCAAATTGGCTAATTTAAGGGATAACACCTTGAACGCCTAAATATAACAGATCACTCTTTGCATGGACCATTTTATAGCTCACACCCAAAATAAAAGAAAAAATGGTCAAGAAAGGAAAATTTTAATATCTTTAAAAGGTATACAACTAAATGAATCTATTTATGTTTAATATAAACTAATTAAAAACTGTGAAGTGTAGGTGTAAAAATCCTTGATGTAATAATAGCATATAGAAATGAAGAGTATATTTAAAGGTGATCCTCTAGGTAGGGTTTACCCAAATACACAAGGAAAATTGGGATATACAGTAGTAAAGTATATGATCTTGAAAGGTCAGATAAAATAATTAATGCATCAATATTATTCTTAAAATTTTGATAAAATCCAATACTCATACAATTATTAGAGAAGACAGAGGTAAACATTTTAGTGTGCTAAAGTATGTTTACTTGCAATTACCAGTCATTATTATAATTAAGAAGTCAGCACATGTTACTTACATTAACAATTTTATTCATGTATTCATTCAGCTTTCTCTAATTCATCGATCCTACAAATATTCAGTGTGTTATAGTCTGTTTTAGGTTCTAAAAGTTCTTGGCCTCATAGGTTTTGCATTCTACTGAGAGGGACAAATACTACAGTAAGTGCTCTGAAGAATATAAAAGCCAGTGGTGGCACAGAGAGAGCGTGGGCAGGTACACTGGACAAAGGGGTCCATGAACTTGTGTCTCAGGAAGTGACATTTAAGCAAAGACCTGTGTAGTAAGATGCTGAAGAGTGGTTATAGATGAGATTTTGGGGTAGATCACAATCACTTCAGGTAACATTTTCAGAAAATGAATAAAAGGAAAACAAAATGCCCACTGGCAATTTAATATCGGGATAAGATATCTGTTCAATGAAGCAATATTTAAAACAGAAAAATGTCAATATTAGAAACAAGTTAATCAATCAAAATGTAAGCAGAATGTAGTTCCAATACACAAGGTCAACTATAATTGGAACCAGTGGAGGAACAAGCTCTCTGTTTTGAGAAAAAAAATCTCAGCCCTCTTCAGTGGTATAATGACTAGACACTCACTCAGCAGCTACTATCTACTTTCACAAGAGGATAATAGACCATGTTATTTATTCATATAGTTGTAAAGTATATAAATTTTCTTTAATGAACAACATAGACCAGGCCAAAGATTGTGATTTCAAAGTGTTTGATTTGTAACTTTTGTTAAAGGTCAGGTTGAAAGAATTGATATATTTGTAAAGCAGCTTGCGATTCACAGTTCATCTACTACTCTATATCCTTTTGTTATTATCTTGAATCAAGGCAAATGATCAGAAAGCTGGGTGCTTTGGTCATTCCGTTTTGCTCCCCACCCAAAAGGGTGATAACAGACCTATACTTTAACACCATCACACTGACCAATATTGAAGATCGCGGTAACAATCTGTACAGCTTTGGTTATTCCATTTATTAAACGGATATAGGCACCAACACTTCTCACATCATCAATCTTGCCTGCACGATGAGATTCATGTCTGAAATTTCTTCCTTAACAAAAGCCTGGGAAATGGTCCTTTTCCTCTGAGAAATCAGTATATGTGGGCCTGATGAACAAAGTGAGTCACATAGCTGAAAGTGTATCTATTTTATTTGAGCCGGATTTGCAGTTCAACCTTAATTCTGTAGAACTTTGGTTTAATATATATATACATATATAAATTTCATACTGCTCCTCACTTTTGATCATTTCCTCTTTTTGTATTTTTTCTGATCCTGATTTTTATCAAATTTTCCTCCTAAATTACTTTAATTCATTCAAGACTCCTCATATCTTATGAAAAATCAAGTGGACTATAATTGAATAAATAAAATGGAAAACTATTGCAACTGCCCTTTTTAATTTTTCTGGCATAAAGAAGAATGCATGAATGATATCTCTCATGGGAAAAATACAAATAAATATTATGAAGATAATGTTTCCAATACCAAGGCTACTTTTGAAGGACCTGAGTATTATGTAGAATTCAAATCTCACTTTTGTGGAGAAGGATCCTGAAATATAATATACTAATGCAACTAGGGGAAGAACTTCTCCCAGCTAACTTAGAAATTGACACTCTTAACAGTGTTTATAGAGAAAGAAGAAACAGTCCTTCCTCCCCTTGCAAATATTCACACAGTCCACTCTCCTCCCATGATTAACAAAATGTGGGAAAATATATGACACTCTTATGACAGGGAAAGTAAGCCTTGTACTGTGAACCTTGCTTTTTGCTCATTCATGTTTTTGCAACATTCAGTACTACATCCCAGTGCTTAATTTTTCCTC
This sequence comes from Lagenorhynchus albirostris, assembly GCF_949774975.1. NCBI lineage: Eukaryota > Metazoa > Chordata > Mammalia > Artiodactyla > Delphinidae > Lagenorhynchus > Lagenorhynchus albirostris. Next base: position 18,708,438 of record NC_083110.1, on the reverse strand, counting down.
ATGTCCAGCATCATGACTAGTGAAATCATACGGGATGACTAGTGAAAGTCTCATAATTCCTACATATTGGAATATTCACAGGGACTGAATGGTAACATTTAATAAATAAGAAATGCTGAATTACATGGATTAACAGTAATATTTATAAATCTTGGAGGACAATGGTGAAGAAATATTGACCAAATTAATTTTGACTACTAATCCTTGTAAACTCAGTGATGAATTCAGAATAGCTTCCTTAATTTGGGTTGAAGCCACTTTTAGACAAATTTTAACTCCTATTCACTAACGGATTTAATTCGATTCTACAAAAAAACAGTAGACCTTATTTTGGAGTTTTGACCAAATGATTTTGAAACTTATCAAGAAAAATAAGCAGACAAGCCTAGCAAAAAGAATTCTAATATAGAAGGGCAATGAGAGGGCACTAGCCATTTTATGCCTAATTTTAATAGTATGAAATGACATAAAATTAGAGAAGCAGAGCAATAAAACAGAGTTGACAGCCAGGAAACAGGACCTATTACATATCAGCTTATTATATGATAAAAGAGAAAGCATAAATCAAGGAGGAATGGAATTTATATTAAACAGTGTAGAGACAATTGATAAACCACTTGGAAAAATGATAGAGTCCTATCTTACAACACAAACCAAAACATTCTAAATGGATAAAAATATAGTTATTTTGGATAGACTAATTTTTATTAAAATAATAGGAGATATTATAAAGCAGAAGATGGATAGATTTTAACTTCACAAAATTTTGAAAATTGGATATGTAAAATAGTAACCAGAAGCCACAGATCAAAAACAGGGAATACATTTATTGTCATTATGACATACATTTATATTTTACTAAATAAGAAACCTATATAGCAATAAGATGCAACATTGTGACCCTAATTAAAAAGTGAGTAAAGATAAGGAACTGATAATCCCTTTGGCATACAAGTATTAGGCAAATGTATAAAAATTGTCTGCCTCCTTAGTAATAAGAAAAATACAGTTTAAAACAGAATTAGAAAAAACTTACCTAGGCTGGTTAGTATTCATAAGATCTTTTATTGAGACTGTCAAGTGAGTTTATCTTTTTATAAAGCAGTTTGGCAATATATATCCTTGTATCAACACACTTAAAATGTTTATGTGTCTATCCCAGAAGTTTTACAGCTGTTTATTTTAGAAATAATTATGAATTGGAAACATTGATTAGCACAAAGATA